>NW_026989814.1:1271029-1906543 GCF_036321535.1 Camelus dromedarius
AGATTTGGAGATAGTACCTCCCCATATATATGTATGGAGTGGAGTTTACAATTGAAAAGAAACTTTATGTTCCCAAAAAGCTAGGTGAAGGACGGCTTTCACACACACACATCTCTCAGAACTGAGCATGTGGAGAGACGTTCGTTCATCTAGCACAAAGGGAACAGGTTGCAGGAGAAACTTTTACTCTGGTTTCTCAGTCTGTTTCCTAGTGCCGGTTTGAAGTTTCTGCAGTTTTCACTGTAAAACCTGGTTGGAGCTAGTACCTCCCCATGTATATTTATGGAGTGGAGTTTGCAACTGAAAAGAAACTTTGTGTTCCCAAAAGGCTAGGTGAAGGATGGCTTTCACACACACTTATCTCTCAGAACTGAGCATGTGGAGAGACGTTCGTTCATCTAGCAGAAAGGGAACGGGTTGCAGGAGAAACTTTACTCTGGTTTCTCAGTCTGTTTCCTAGTGCCGGTTTGAAATTCCTGCAGTTTTCACTGTAAAACTTGTTTGGAGCTAGTACCTCCCCATATATATGTATGGAGTGGAGTTTGCAACTGAAAAGAATCTATCTGTTCCAAACAAGCTAGGTGAAGGACGGCTTTCACACACACTTATCTCTCAGAACTGAGCATGTGGAGAGACGTTAGTTCATCTAGCACAAAGGGAACGGGATGCAGGAGAAACTATTACTATGGTTTCTCAGTGTGTTTCCTAGTGCCTGTTTGAAGTTCCAGCAGTTTTCACAGTAAAACAGAGTTGGAGCTAGTACCTCCCCATATATATGTATGGAGTGGAGTTTGCAACTGAAAAGAAACTTTGTGCTCCCAACAAGCTAGGTGAAGGACGGCTTTCACACACACGTATCTCTCAGACCTGAGCATGTGGAGAGACGTTCGTTCATCTAGCACAAATGGAACGGTTTGCAGGAGAAACTTTTACTCTGGTTTCTCAGTCTGTTTCCTAGTGCCGGTTTGAAGTTCCTGCAGTTTTCACTGTAAAACCGATTTGGAGCTAGTACCTACCCATATATATGTATGGAGTGGAGTTTGCAACTGAAAAGAAACTTTGTGTTCCCAACAAGCTAGGTGAAGTACGGCTTTCACACACACTTACCTCTCAGAACTGAGCATGTGGAGAGACGTTCGTTCATCTAGCACAAAGGGAACGGGTTGCAGGAGAAACTTTTACTCTGGTTTCTCAGTCTGTTTCCTAGTGCCGATTTGAAATTCCTGCAGTTTTCACTGTAAAACCGATTTGGAGCTAGTACCTCCCCATATATATGTATGGAGTGGAGTTTGCAACTGAAAAGAAACTTTGTGTTCCCAACAAGCTAGGTGAAGGACAGCTTTCACACACACTTATCTCTCAGAACTGAGCATGTGGAGAGACTTTCGTTCATCTAGCACAAAGGGAAAGGGTTGCAGGAGAAATTTTACTCTGGTTTCTCAGTCTGTTTCCCAGTGCCGGTTTGAAGTTCCAGCAGTTTTCAGTGTAAAATCGAGTTGGAGCTAGTACCACCCCATATATATTTATGGAGTGGAGTTTACAAATGAAAAGAAACTTTGTGTTCCCAACAAGTTAGGTGAAGGACGGCTTTCACACACACTTATCTCTCAGAAATGAGCATGTGGAGAGACGTTCGTTCATCTAGCCGAAAGGGAACGGGTTGCTGGAGAAACTTTTACTCTGGTTTCTCAGTCTGTTTCCTAGTGCCGGTTTGAAGTTCCTGCAGTTTTCACAGTAAAACCGATTTGGAGCTTGTACCTCCCCTTATATATGTATGGAGTGGAGTTTGCAACTGAAAAGAAGCTTTGTGTTCCCAACAAGCTAGGTGAAGGTCGGCATTCACACACACTTATCTCTCAGAACTGAGCATGTGGAGAGACGTTCGTTCATCTAGCACAAAGGGAACGGGTTGCTGGAGAAACTTTTACTCTGGTTTCTCAGTCTGTTTCCTAGTGCCGGTTTGAAGTTCCAGCAGTTTTCACTGTAAAATCGAGTTGGAGCTAGTACCTCCCCACATATATGTATGGAGTGGAGTTTACAAATGAAAAGAAACTTTATGTTCAGAAAAAGATAGGTGAAGGACGGCTTTCACACACACACATCTCTCAGAACTGAGCATGTGGAGAGACGTTCGTTCATCTAGCACAAATGGAACAGGTTGTAGGAGAAACTTTTACTCTGGTTTCTCAGTCTGTTTCCTAGTGCCGGTTTGAAGTTCCTGCAGTTTTCACTGTAAAACCTGGTTGGAGCTAGTACTTCCCCATATATATGTATGGAGTGGAGTTTGCAACTGAAAAGAAACTATCTGTTCCCAACAAGCTAGGTGAAGGACGGCTTTCACACACACTTATCTCTAAGAACTGAGCATGTGGAGAGACGTTCGTTCATCTAGCACAAAGGGAACGGGTTGCAGGAGAAACTATTACTATGGTTTCTCAGTAATTTTCCTAGTGCCGGTTTGAAGTTCCAGCAGTTTTCACTGTAAAACCGAGTTGGAGCTAGTACCTCCCCATATATATGTATGGAGTGGAGTTTACAAATAAAAAGAAACTTGATGTTCCCAAAAAGATAGGTGAAGGACGGCTTTCACACACACACATCTCTCAGAACTGAGCATGTGGAGAGACGTTCGTTCATCTAGCACAAAAGGAACAGGTTGCAGGAGAAACTTTTACTCTGGTTTCTCAGTCTGTTTCCTAGTGCCGGTTTGAAGTTCCTGCAGTTTTCACTGTAAAACCTGGTTGGAGCTAGTACCTCCCCATGTATATTTATGGAGTGGAGTTTGCAACTGAAAAGAACTTTGTGTTCCCAACAAGCTAGGTGAAGGACGGCTTTCACACACACTTATCTCTCAGAACTGAGCATGTGGAGAGACGTTCGTTCATCTAGCAGAAAGGGAACGGGTTGCAGGAGAAACTTTTACTCTGGTTTCTCAGTCTGTTTCCTAGTGCCGGTTTGAAGTTCCTGCAGTTTTCACTGTAAAACCGATTTGGAGCTACTACCTCCCCATATATATGTATGGAGTGGAGTTTGCAACTGAAAAGAAACTATCTGTTCCCAACATGCTAGGTGAAGGACGGCTTTCACACGCACTTATCTCTCAGAACTGAGCATGTGGAGAGACGTTCGTTCATCTAGCACAAAGGGAACGGGTTGCAGGAGAAACTATTACTATGGTTTCTCAGTCTGTTTCCTAGTGCCGGTTTGAAGTTCCTGCAGTTTTCAGTGTAAAACCGATTTGGAGCTAGTACCTCCCCATATATATGTATGGAGTGGAGTTTGCAACTGAAAAGAAACTTTGTGTTCCCAACAAGCTAGGTGAAGGACGGCTTTCACACACACTTATCTCTCAGAACTGAGCATGTGGAGAGACGTTCGTTCATGTAGCCCAAAGGGAACGGGATGCAGGAGAAACTTTTACTCTGGTTTCTCAGTCTGTTTCCTAGTGCCGGTTTGAAGTTCCTGCAGTTTTCACTGTAAAACTTGGTTGGAGCTAGTACCTCCCCATATATATGTATGGAGTGGAGTTTGCAACTGAAAAGAAACTTTGTGTTCCCAACAAGCCAAGTGAAGGACGGCTTTCACACACACTTATCTCTCAGAACTTAGCATGTGGAGAGACGTTCGTTCATCTAGCAGTAAGGGAACGGGTTGCAGGAGAAACTTTTACTCTGGTTACTCAGTCTGTTTCCTAGTGCCGGTTTGAAGTTCCTGCAGTTTTCACTGTAAAACCGATTTGGAGCTAGTACCTCCCCATATATATGTATGGAGTGGAGTTTGCAACTGAAAAGAAACTTTGTGTTCCCAACAAGCTAGGTGAAGGACGGCTTTCACACACACTTATCTCTCAGAACTGAGCATGTGGAGAGACGTTCGTTCATCTAGCACAAGGGGAACGGGTTGCAGGAGAAACTTTTATTCTGGTTTCTCAGTCTGTTTTCTAGTGCCGGTTTGAAGTTCCTGCAGTTTTCACTGTAAAACCTGGTTGGAGCTAGTACCTCCCCATGTATATGTATGGAGTCGAGTTTGCAACTGAAAAGAAACTTTGTGTTCCCAACAAGCTAGGTGAAGGACGGCTTTCACACACACTTATCTCTCAGAACTGAGCATGCGGAGAGACGTTCGTTCATCTAGCAGAAAGGGAACGGGTTGCAGGAGAAACTTTTACTCTGGTTTCTCAGCCTGTTTCCTAGTGCCGGTTTAAAGTTCCTGCAGTTTTCACTGTAAAACCTGGTTGGAGCTAGTACCTCCCCATATATATGTATGGGGTGGAGTTTGCAACTGAAAAGAAACTTTGTGTTCCCAACAAGCTAGGTGAAGGACGGCTTTCACACACACTTAACTCTGAGAACTGAGCAGGTGGAGAGACGTTCGTTCATCTAGCACCAACGGAACGGGTTGCAGGAGACACTTTTTCTCTGCTTTCTCAGTCTGTTTCCTAGTGCCGGTTTGAAGTTCCTGCAGTTTTCACTGTCAAACCGAGTTGGAGCTAGTACCTCCCCATATGTATGTATGGAATGGAGTTTGCAACTGAAAAGAAACTTTGTGTTCCCAACAAGCTAGGTGAAGAACGGCTTTCACACACACTTATCTCTCAGAACTGAGCAAGTGGAGAGACGTTCGTTCATCTAGCACCAAGGGAACGGGTTGCAGGAGACACTTTTTCTCTGCTTTCTCAGTCTGTTTCCTAGTGCTGGTTTGAAGTTCCTGCAGTTTTCACTGTAAAACCGAGTTTGAGATAGTACCTCCCCATATATATGTATGGAATGGAGTTTGCAACTGAAAAGAAACTTTGTGTTCCCAACAAGCTAGGTGAAGAACGGCTTTCACACACACTTATCTCTCAGAACTGAGCAAGTGGAGAGACGTTCGTTCATCTAGCACCAAGGGAACGGGTTGCAGGAGACACTTTTTCTCTGCTTTCTCAGTCTGTTTCCTAGTGCCGGTTTGAAGTTCCTGCAGTTTTCACTGTCAAACCGAGTTGGAGCTTGTACCTCCCCATATATATGTATGGAATGGAGTTTGCAACTGAAAAGAAACTTTGTGTTCCCAACAAGATAGGTGAAGGACGGCTTTCACACACACTTATCTCTCAGAACTGAGCAAGTGGAGAGACGTTCGTTCATCTAGCACCAAGGGAACGGGTTGCAGGAGACACTTTTTCTCTGCTTTCTCAGTCTGTTTCCTAGTGCCGGTTTGAAGTTCCTGCAGTTTTCACTGTAAAACCGAGTTGGAGCTTCTACCTCCAAATATATATGTATGGAATGGAGTTTGCAACTGAAAAGAAACTTTGTGTTCCCAACAAGATAGGTGAAGGACGGCTTTCACACACACTTATCTCTCAGAACTGAGCAAGTGGAGAGACGTTCGTTCATCTAGCACCAAGGGAACGGGTTGCAGGAGACACTTTTTCTCTGCTTTCTCAGACTTTTTCCTAGTGCCTGTTTGAAGTTCCTGCAGTTTTCACTGTAAAACCGAGTTGGAGCTTCTACCTCCAAATATATATGTATGGAATGGAGTTTGCAACTGAAAAGAAACTTTGTGTTCCCAACAAGCTAGGTGAAGGACGGCTTTCAACCACACTTATCTCTCAGAACTGAGCAAGTGGAGAGACGTTCGTTCATCTAGCACCAAGGGAACGGGTTGCAGGAGACACTTTGTCTCTGCTTTCTCAGTCTGTTTCCTAGTGCCGGTTTGAAGTTCCTGCAGTTTTCACTGTCAAAACGAGTTGGAGCTTGTACCTCCCCATATATATGTATGGAATGGAGTTTGCAACTGAAAAGAAACTTTGTGTTCCCAACAAGCTAGGTGAAGGACGGCTTTCACACACACTTATCTCTCAGAACTGAGCAAGTGGAGAGACGTTCGTTCATCTAGCACCAAGGGAACGGGTTGCAGGAGACACTTTTTCTCTGCTTTCTCAGTCTTTTTCCTAGTGCCGGTTTGAAGTTCCTGCAGTTTTCACTGTAAAACCGAGTTGGAGCTTCTACCTCCCCATATATATATATGGAATGCAGTTTGCAACTGAAAAGAAACTTTGTGTTCCCAACAAGCTAGGTGAAGGACGGCTTTTACACACACTTATCTCTCAGAACTGAGCAAGTGGAGAGACGTTCGTTAATCTAGCACCAAGGGAACGGGTTGCAGGAGACACTTTTTCTCTGCTTTCTCAGTCTGTTTCCTAGTGCCGTTTTGAAGTTCCTTCAGTTTTCACTGTAAAACCGAGTTGGAGCTAGTACCTCCCCATATATATGTATGGAATGGAGTTTGCAACTGAAAAGAAACTTTGTGTTCCCAACAAGCAAGGTGAAGGACGGCTTTCACACACACTTATCTCTCAGAACTGAGCAAGTGGAGAGACGTTCGTTCATCTAGCACCAAGGGAACGGGTTGCAGGAGACACTTTTTCTCTGCTTTCTCAGTCTGTTTCCTAGTGCCGGTTTGAAGTTCCTGCAGTTTTCACTGTAAAACCGAGTTGGAGCTTCTACCTCCAAATATATATGTATGGAATGGAGTTTGCAACTGAAAAGAAACTTTGTGTTCCCAACAAGCTAGGTGAAGGACGGCTTTCAACCACACTTATCTCTCAGAACTGAGCAAGTGGAGAGACGTTCGTTCATCTAGCACCAAGGGAACGGGTTGCAGGAGACACTTTTTCTCTGCTTTCTCAGTCTGTTTCCTAGTGCCGGTTTGAAGTTCCTGCAGTTTTCACAGTCAAACCGAGTTGGAGCTTGTACCTCCCCATATATATGTATGGAATGGAGTTTGCAACTGAAAAGAAACTTTGTGTTCCCAACAAGCTAGGTGAAGGACGGCTTTCACACACACTTATCTCTCAGAACTGAGCAAGTGGAGAGACGTTCGTTCATCTAGCACCAAGGGAACGGGTTGCAGGAGACACTTTTTCTCTGCTTTCTCAGTCTGTTTCCTAGTGCCGGTTTGAAGTTCCTGCTGTTTTCACTGTCAAACCGAGTTGGAGCTAGTACCTCCCCATATATATGTATGGAATGGAGTTTGCAACTGAAAAGAAACTTTGTGTTCCCAACAAGCTAGGTGAAGTACGGCTTTCACACACAGTTATCTCTCAGAACTGAGCATGTGGATAGACGTTCGTTCATCTAGCAGAAAGGGAACGGGTTGCAGGGGAAACTTTTACTCTGGTTTCTCAGTCTGTTTCCTAGTGCCGGTTTGAAGTTCCTGCAGTTTTCAGTGTAAAACCGATTTGGAGCTAGTACCTCCCCATATATATGTATGGAGTGGAGTTTGCAACTGAAAAGAAACTTTGTGTTCCCAACAAGCTAGGTGAAGGACGGCTTTCACACACACTTATCTCTCAGAACTGAGCATGTGGAGAGACGTTCGTTCATGTAGCCCAAAGGGAACGGGATGCAGGAGAAACTTTTACTCTGGTTTCTCAGTCTGTTTCCTAGTGCCGGTTTGAAGTTCCTGCAGTTTTCACTGTAAAACTTGGTTGGAGCTAGTACCTCCCCATATATATGTATGGAGTGGAGTTTGCAACTGAAAAGAAACTTTGTGTTCCCAACAAGCCAAGTGAAGGACGGCTTTCACACACACTTATCTCTCAGAACTTAGCATGTGGAGAGACGTTCGTTCATCTAGCAGTAAGGGAACGGGTTGCAGGAGAAACTTTTACTCTGGTTACTCAGTCTGTTTCCTAGTGCCGGTTTGAAGTTCCTGCAGTTTTCACTGTAAAACCGATTTGGAGCTAGTACCTCCCCATATATATGTATGGAGTGGAGTTTGCAACTGAAAAGAAACTTTGTGTTCCCAACAAGCTAGGTGAAGGACGGCTTTCACACACACTTATCTCTCAGAACTGAGCATGTGGAGAGACGTTCGTTCATCTAGCACAAGGGGAACGGGTTGCAGGAGAAACTTTTATTCTGGTTTCTCAGTCTGTTTTCTAGTGCCGGTTTGAAGTTCCTGCAGTTTTCACTGTAAAACCTGGTTGGAGCTAGTACCTCCCCATGTATATGTATGGAGTCGAGTTTGCAACTGAAAAGAAACTTTGTGTTCCCAACAAGCTAGGTGAAGGACGGCTTTCACACACACTTATCTCTCAGAACTGAGCATGCGGAGAGACGTTCGTTCATCTAGCAGAAAGGGAACGGGTTGCAGGAGAAACTTTTACTCTGGTTTCTCAGCCTGTTTCCTAGTGCCGGTTTAAAGTTCCTGCAGTTTTCACTGTAAAACCTGGTTGGAGCTAGTACCTCCCCATATATATGTATGGGGTGGAGTTTGCAACTGAAAAGAAACTTTGTGTTCCCAACAAGCTAGGTGAAGGACGGCTTTCACACACACTTAACTCTGAGAACTGAGCAGGTGGAGAGACGTTCGTTCATCTAGCACCAACGGAACGGGTTGCAGGAGACACTTTTTCTCTGCTTTCTCAGTCTGTTTCCTAGTGCCGGTTTGAAGTTCCTGCAGTTTTCACTGTCAAACCGAGTTGGAGCTAGTACCTCCCCATATGTATGTATGGAATGGAGTTTGCAACTGAAAAGAAACTTTGTGTTCCCAACAAGCTAGGTGAAGAACGGCTTTCACACACACTTATCTCTCAGAACTGAGCAAGTGGAGAGACGTTCGTTCATCTAGCACCAAGGGAACGGGTTGCAGGAGACACTTTTTCTCTGCTTTCTCAGTCTGTTTCCTAGTGCTGGTTTGAAGTTCCTGCAGTTTTCACTGTAAAACCGAGTTTGAGATAGTACCTCCCCATATATATGTATGGAATGGAGTTTGCAACTGAAAAGAAACTTTGTGTTCCCAACAAGCTAGGTGAAGAACGGCTTTCACACACACTTATCTCTCAGAACTGAGCAAGTGGAGAGACGTTCGTTCATCTAGCACCAAGGGAACGGGTTGCAGGAGACACTTTTTCTCTGCTTTCTCAGTCTGTTTCCTAGTGCCGGTTTGAAGTTCCTGCAGTTTTCACTGTCAAACCGAGTTGGAGCTTGTACCTCCCCATATATATGTATGGAATGGAGTTTGCAACTGAAAAGAAACTTTGTGTTCCCAACAAGATAGGTGAAGGACGGCTTTCACACACACTTATCTCTCAGAACTGAGCAAGTGGAGAGACGTTCGTTCATCTAGCACCAAGGGAACGGGTTGCAGGAGACACTTTTTCTCTGCTTTCTCAGTCTGTTTCCTAGTGCCGGTTTGAAGTTCCTGCAGTTTTCACTGTAAAACCGAGTTGGAGCTTCTACCTCCAAATATATATGTATGGAATGGAGTTTGCAACTGAAAAGAAACTTTGTGTTCCCAACAAGATAGGTGAAGGACGGCTTTCACACACACTTATCTCTCAGAACTGAGCAAGTGGAGAGACGTTCGTTCATCTAGCACCAAGGGAACGGGTTGCAGGAGACACTTTTTCTCTGCTTTCTCAGACTTTTTCCTAGTGCCTGTTTGAAGTTCCTGCAGTTTTCACTGTAAAACCGAGTTGGAGCTTCTACCTCCAAATATATATGTATGGAATGGAGTTTGCAACTGAAAAGAAACTTTGTGTTCCCAACAAGCTAGGTGAAGGACGGCTTTCAACCACACTTATCTCTCAGAACTGAGCAAGTGGAGAGACGTTCGTTCATCTAGCACCAAGGGAACGGGTTGCAGGAGACACTTTGTCTCTGCTTTCTCAGTCTGTTTCCTAGTGCCGGTTTGAAGTTCCTGCAGTTTTCACTGTCAAAACGAGTTGGAGCTTGTACCTCCCCATATATATGTATGGAATGGAGTTTGCAACTGAAAAGAAACTTTGTGTTCCCAACAAGCTAGGTGAAGGACGGCTTTCACACACACTTATCTCTCAGAACTGAGCAAGTGGAGAGACGTTCGTTCATCTAGCACCAAGGGAACGGGTTGCAGGAGACACTTTTTCTCTGCTTTCTCAGTCTTTTTCCTAGTGCCGGTTTGAAGTTCCTGCAGTTTTCACTGTAAAACCGAGTTGGAGCTTCTACCTCCCCATATATATATATGGAATGCAGTTTGCAACTGAAAAGAAACTTTGTGTTCCCAACAAGCTAGGTGAAGGACGGCTTTTACACACACTTATCTCTCAGAACTGAGCAAGTGGAGAGACGTTCGTTAATCTAGCACCAAGGGAACGGGTTGCAGGAGACACTTTTTCTCTGCTTTCTCAGTCTGTTTCCTAGTGCCGTTTTGAAGTTCCTTCAGTTTTCACTGTAAAACCGAGTTGGAGCTAGTACCTCCCCATATATATGTATGGAATGGAGTTTGCAACTGAAAAGAAACTTTGTGTTCCCAACAAGCAAGGTGAAGGACGGCTTTCACACACACTTATCTCTCAGAACTGAGCAAGTGGAGAGACGTTCGTTCATCTAGCACCAAGGGAACGGGTTGCAGGGGACACTTTTTCTCTGCTTTCTCAGTCTGTTTCCTAGTGCCGGTTTGAAGTTCCTGCAGTTTTCACTGTAAAACCGAGTTGGAGCTTCTACCTCCAAATATATATGTATGGAATGGAGTTTGCAACTGAAAAGAAACTTTGTGTTCCCAACAAGCTAGGTGAAGGACGGCTTTCAACCACACTTATCTCTCAGAACTGAGCAAGTGGAGAGACGTTCGTTCATCTAGCACCAAGGGAACGGGTTGCAGGAGACACTTTTTCTCTGCTTTCTCAGTCTGTTTCCTAGTGCCGGTTTGAAGTTCCTGCAGTTTTCACAGTCAAACCGAGTTGGAGCTTGTACCTCCCCATATATATGTATGGAATGGAGTTTGCAACTGAAAAGAAACTTTGTGTTCCCAACAAGCTAGGTGAAGGACGGCTTTCACACACACTTATCTCTCAGAACTGAGCAAGTGGAGAGACGTTCGTTCATCTAGCACCAAGGGAACGGGTTGCAGGAGACACTTTTTCTCTGCTTTCTCAGTCTGTTTCCTAGTGCCGGTTTGAAGTTCCTGCTGTTTTCACTGTCAAACCGAGTTGGAGCTAGTACCTCCCCATATATATGTATGGAATGGAGTTTGCAACTGAAAAGAAACTTTGTGTTCCCAACAAGCTAGGTGAAGTACGGCTTTCACACACAGTTATCTCTCAGAACTGAGCAAGGGGAGAGACGTTCGTTCATCTAGCACCAAGGGAACGGGTTGCAGGAGACACTTTTTCTCTGCTTTCTCAGTCTGTTTCCTAGTGCCTGTTTGAAGTTCCTGCAGTTTTCACTGTAAAACCGAGTTGGAGCTTCTACCTCCAAATATATATGTATGGAATGGAGTTTGCAACTGAAAAGAAACTTTGTGTTCCCAACAAGCTAGGTGAAGGACGGCTTTCACACACACTTATCTCTCAGAACTGAGCAAGTGGAGAGACGTTCGTTCATCTAGCACCAAGGGAACGGGTTGCAGGAGACACTTTTTCTCTGCTTTCTCAGTCTGTTTCCTAGTGCCGGTTTGAAATTCCTGCAGTTTTCACTGTAAAACCGAGTTGGATTTTCTACCTCCCCTTATATATGTATGGAATGGAGTTTGCAACTGAAAAGAAACTTTGTGTTCCCAACAAGCTAGGGGAAGGACGGCTTTCACACACACTTCTCTCTCAGAATTGAGCAAGTGGAGAGACGTTCGTTCATCTAGCACCAAGGGAACGGGTTGCAGGAGACACTTTTTCTCTGCTTTCTCAGTCTGTTTCCTAGTGCCAGTTTGAAGTTCCTGCAGTTTTCACTGTCAAACCGAGTTGGAGCTAGTACCTCCCCATATATATGTATGGAATGGAGTTTGCAACTGAAAAGAATATTTGTGTTCCAAACAAGCTAGGTGAAGGACGGCTTTCACACACACTTATCTCTCAGAACTGAGCAAGTGGAGAGACGTTCGTTCATCTAGCACCAAGGGAACGGGTTGCATGAGACACTTTTTCTCTGCTTTCTCAGTCTGTTTCCTAGTGCCGGTTTGAAGTTCCTGCAGTTTTCACTGTAAAACCGAGTTGGAGCTTGTACCTCCCCATATATATGTATGGAATGGAGTTTGCAACTGAAAAGAAACTTTGTGTTCCAAACAAGCTAGGTGAAGAACGGCTTTCACACACACTTTTCTCTCAGAACTGAGCAAGTGGAGAGACGTTCGTTCATCTAGCACCAAGGGAACGGGTTGCAGGAGACACTTTTTCTCTGCTTTCTCAGTCTGTTTCCTAGTGCCGGTTTGAAGTTCCTGCAGTTTTCACTGTAAAACCGAGTTGGAGCTAGTACCTCCCCATATATATATATGGAATGGAGTATGCAACTGAAAAGAAAATTTGTGTTCCCAACAAGCTAGTTGAAGGACGGCTTTCACACACAATTATCTCTCAGAACTGAGCAAGAGGAGAGACGTTCGTTCATCTAGCACCAAGGGAACGGGTTGCAGGGGACACTATTTCTCTGCATTCTCAGTCTGTTTCCTAGTGCCGGTTTGAAATTCCTGCAGTTTTCACTGTAAAACCGAGTTGGATCTTCTACCTCCCCTTATATATGTATGGAATGGAGTTTGCAACTGAAAAGAAACTTTGTGTTCCCAACAAGCTAGGTGAAGGACGGCTTTCACACACACTTCTCTCTCAGAACTGAGCAAGTGGAGAGACGTTCGTTCATCTAGCACCAAGGGAACGGGTTGCAGGAGACACTTTTTCTCTGCTTTCTCAGTCTGTTTCCTAGTGCCGGTTTGAAGTTCCTGCAGTTTTCACTGTCAAACCGAGTTGGAGCTTGTACCTCCCCATATATATGTATGGAATGGAGTTTGCAACTGAAAAGAAACTTTGTGTTCCCAACAAGCTAGGTGAAGGACGGCTTTCACACACACTTATCTCTCAGAACTGAGCAAGTGGAGAGACGTTCGTTCATCTAGCACCAAGGGAACGGGTTGCAGGAGACACTTTTTCTCTGCTTTCTCAGTCTGTTTCCTAGTGCCGGTTTGAAGTTCCTGTAGTTTTCACTGTAAAACCGAGTTGGAGCTTCTACCTCCAAATATATATGTATGGAATGGAGTTTGCAACTGAAAAGAAACTTTGTGTTCCCAACAAGCTAGGTGAAGGACGGCTTTCACACACACTTATCTCTCAGAACTGAGCAAGTGGAGAGACGTTCGTTCATCTAGCACCAAGGGAACGGGTTGCAGGAGACACTTTTTCTCTACTTTCTCAGTCTGTTTCCTAGTGCCGGTTTGAAGTTCCTGCAGTTTTCACTGTCAAACCGTGTTGGAGCTTGTACCTCCCCATATATATGTATGGAATGGAGATTGCAACTGAAAAGAAACTTTGTGTTCCCAACAAGCTAGGTGAAGGACGGCTTTCACACACACTTATCTCTCAGAACTGAGCAAGTGGAGAGACGTTCGTTCATCTAGCACCAAGGGAACGGGTTGCAGGAGACACTTTTTCTCTGCTTTCTCAGTCTGTTTCCTAGTGCCGGTTTGAAGTTCTTGAAGTTTTCACTGTCAAACCGAGTTGGAGCTTCTACCTCCCCATATATATGTATGGAATGGAGTTTGCAACTGAAAAGAAACTTTGTGTTCCCAACAAGCTAGGTGAAGGACGGCTTTCACACACACTTATCTCTCCGAACTGAGCAAGTGGAGAGACGTTCGTTCATCTAGCACCAAGGGAACGGGTTGCAGGAGACACTTTTTCTCTGCTTTCTCAGTCTGTTTCCTAGTGCCGGTTTGAAGTTCCTGCAGTTTTCACTGTAAAACCGAGTTGGAGCTTCTACCTCCCCATATATATGTATGGAATGGAGTTTGCAACTGAAAAGAAACTTTGTGTTCTCAACAAGCTAGGTGAAGGACGGCTTTCACACACACTTATCTCTCAGAACATAGCAAGTTGAGAGACTTTCGTTCATCTAGCACCAAGGGAACGGTTTGCAGGAGACACTTTTTCTCTGCTTTGTCAGTCTGTTTCCTAGTGCCGGTTTGAAGTTCCTGCAGTTTTCACTGTCAAACCGAGTTGGAGCTAGTACCTCCCCATATATATGTATGGAATGGAGTTTGCAACTGAAAAGAAACTTTGTGTTCCCAACAAGCTAGGTGAAGGACGGCTTTCAAACACACTTATCTCTCAGAACTGAGCAAGTGGAGAGACTTTCGTTCATCTAGCACCAAGGGAACGGGTTGCAGGGGACACTTTTTCTCTGATTTCTCAGTCTGTTTCCTAGTGCCGGTTTGAAGTTCCTGCAGTTTTCACTGTAAACGGAGTTGGAGCTTCTACCTCCCCATATATATTTATGGAATGGAGTTTGCAACTGAAAAGAAACTTTGTGTTAACAACAAGCTAGGTGAAGGACGGCTTTCACACACACTTATCTCTCAGAACTGAGCAAGTGGAGAGACGTTCGTTCATCTAGCACCAAGGGAACGGGTTGCAGGAGACACTTTTTCTCTGCTTTCTCAGTCTGTTTCCTAGTGCCGGTTTGAAGTTCCTGCAGTTTTCACTGTAAAACCGAGTTGGAGGTTCTACCTTCAAATATATATGTATGGAATGGAGTTTGCAACTGAAAAGAAACTTTGTGTTCCCAAAAAGCTAGGTGAAGGACGGCTTTCACACACTTATCTCTCAGAACTGAGCAAGTGGAGAGACGTTCGTTCATCTAGCACCAAGGGAACGGGTTGCAGGAGGCACTTTTTCTCTGCTTTCTCAGTCTGTTTCCTAGTGCCGGTTTGAAGTTCCTGCAGTTTTCACTGTAAAACCGAGTTGGAGCTTCTACCTCCAAATATATATGTATGAAATGGAGTTTGCAACTGAAAAGAAACTTTGTGTTCCCAACAATCTAGGTGAAGGACGGCTTTCACACACACTTATCTCTCAGAACTGAGCAAGTGGAGAGACGTTCGTTCATCTAGCACCAAGGGAACGGGTTGCAGGAGACACTTTTTCTCTGCTTTCTCAGTCTGTTTCCTAGTGCCGGTTTGAAGTTCCTGCAGTTTTCACTGTAAAACCGAGTTGGAGCTTGTACCTCCCCATATATATGTATGGAATGGAGTTTGCAACTGAAAAGAAACTTTGTGTTCCCAACAATCTAGGTGAAGGACGGCTTTCACACACACTTTTCTCTCAGAACTGAGCAAGTGGAGAGACGTTCGTTCATCTAGCACCAAGGGAACGGGTTGCAGGAGACCCTTTTTCTCTGCTTTCTCAGTCTGTTTCCTAGTGCCGGTTTGAAGTTCCTGCAGTTTTCACTGTAAAACCGAGTTGGAGCTTCTACCTCCAAATATATATGTATGGAATGGAGTTTGCAACTGAAAAGAAACTTTGTGTTCCCAAAAAGCTAGGTGAAGGACGGCTTTCACACACACTTATCTCTCAGAACTGAGCAAGTGGAGAGACGTTCGTTCATCTAGCACCAAGGGAACGGGTTGCAGGAGACACTTTTTCTCTGCTTTCTCAGTCTGTTTCCTAGTGCCGGTTTGAAGTTCCTGCAGTTTTCACTGTAAAATCGAGTTGGAGCTTGTACCTCCCCATATATATGTATGGAATGGAGTTTGCAACTGAAAAGAAACTTTGTGTTCCCAACAAGCTAGGTGAAGGACGGCTTTCAACCACACTTATCTCTCAGAACTGAGCAAGTGGAGAGACGTTCGTTCATCTAGCACCAAGGGAACGGTTTGCAGGAGACACTTTTTCTCTGCTTTCTCAGTCTGTTTCCTAGTGCCGGTTTGAAGTTCCTGCAGTTTTCACTGTAAAACCGAGTTGGAGCTTGTACCTCCCCATATATATGTATGGAATGGAGTTTGCAACTGAAAAGAAACTTTGTGTTCCCAACAAGCTAGGTGAAGGACGGCTTTCACACACACTTATCTCTCAGAACTGAGCAAGTGGAGAGACGTTCGTTCATCTAGCACCAAGGGAACGGGTTGCAGGAGAAACTTTTTCTCTGCTTTCTCAGTCTGTTTCCTAGTGCCGGTTTGAAGTTCCTGCAGTTTTCACTGTAAAACCGAGTTGGAGCTTGTACCTCCCCATATATATGTATGGAATGGAGTTTGCAACTGAAAAGAAACTTTGTGTTCCCAACAAGCTAGGTGAAGGACGGCTTTCACACACACTTATCTCTCAGAACTGAGCAAGTAGAGAGACGTTCGTTCATCTAGCACCAAGGGAACGGGTTGCAGGAGACACTTTTTCTCTGCTTTCTCAGTCTGTTTCCTAGTGCCGGTTTGAAGTTCCTGCAGTTTTCACTGTAAAACCGAGTTGGAGCTAGTACCTCCCCATATATATGTATGGAATGGAGTTTGCAACTGAAAAGAAACTTTGTGTTCCCAACAAGCTAGGTGAATTACGGCTTTCACACACACTTATCTCTCAGAACTGAGCAAGTGGAGAGACGTTCGTTCATCTAGCACCAAGGGAACGGGTTGCAGGAGACACTTTTTCTCTGCTTTCTCAGTCTGTTTCCTAGTGCCGGTTTGAAGTTCCTGCAGTTTTCACTGTAAAACCGAGTTGGAGCTTCTACCTACAAATATATATGTATGGAATGGAGTTTGCAACTGAAAAGAAACTTTGTGTTCCCAACAAGCTAGGTGAAGGACGGCTTTCACACACAGTTTTCTCTCAGAACTGAGCAAGTGGAGAGACGTTCGTTCATCTAGCACCAAGGGAACGGGTTGCAGGAGACACTTTTTCTCTGCTTTCTCAGTCTGTTTCCTAGTGCCGGTTTGAAGTTCCTGCAGTTTTCACTGTAAAACCGAGTTGGAGCTTCTACCTCCCCATATATATGTATGGAATGGAGTTTGCAACTGAAAAGAAACTTTGTGTTCCCAACAAGCTAGGTGAAGGACGGCTTTCACACACACTTATCTCTCAGAACTGAGCAAGTGGAGAGACGTTCGTTCATCTAGCACCAAGGGAACGGGTTGCAGGAGACACTTTTTCTCTGCTTTCTCAGTCTGTTTCCTAGTGCCGGTTTGAAGTTCCTGCAGTTTTCACTGTAAAACCGAGTTGGAGCTACTACCTCCAAACATATATGTATGGAATGGAGTTTGCAACTGAAAAGAAACTTTGTGTTCCCAACAAGCTAGGTGAAGGACGGCTTTCACACACACTTATCTCTCAGAACCTAGCAAGTGGAGAGACGTTCGTTCATCTACCACCAAGGGAACGGGTTGCAGGAGACACTTTTTCTCTGCTTTCTCAGTCTGTTTCCTAGTGCCGGTTTGAAGTTCCTGCAGTTTTCACTGTCAAACCGAGTTGGAGCTAGTACCTCCCCATATATATGTATGGAATGGAGTTTGCAACTGAAAAGAAACTTTGTGTTCCCAACAAGCTAGGTGAAGGACGGCTTTCACACACACTTATCTCTCAGAACTGAGCAAGTGGAGAGACGTTCGTTCATCTAGCACCAAGGGAACGGGTTGCAGGAGACACTTTTTCTCTGCTTTCTCAGTCTGTTTCCTAGTGCCGGTTTGAAGTTCCTGCAGTTTTCACTGTCAAACCGAGTTGGAGCTAGTACCTCCCCATATATATGTATGGAATGGAGTTTGCAACTGAAAAGAAACTTTGTGTTCCCAACAAGCTAGGTGAAGGACGGCTTTCACACACACTTATCTCTCAGAACTGAGCAAGTGGAGAGAAGTTCGTTCATCTAGCACCAAGGGAACGGGTTGCAGGAGACACTTTTTCTCTGCTTTCTCAGTCTGTTTCCTAGTGCCGGTTTGAAGTTCCTGCAGTTTTCACTGTAAAACCGAGTTGGAGGTTCTACCTTCAAATATATATGTATGGAATGGAGTTTGCAACTGAAAAGAAACTTTGTGTTCCCAAAAAGCTAGGTGAAGGACGGCTTTCACACACTTATCTCTCAGAACTGAGCAAGTGGAGAGACGTTCGTTCATCTAGCACCAAGGGAACGGGTTGCAGGAGCCACTTTTTCTCGGCTTTCTCAGTCTGTTTCCTAGTGCCGGTTTGAAGTTCCTGCAGTTTTCACTGTAAAACCGAGTTGGAGCTTCTACCTCCAAATATATATGTATGAAATGGGGTTTGCAACTGTAAAGAAACTTTGTGTTCCCAATAATCTAGGTGAAGGACGGCTTTCACACACACTTATCTCTCAGAACTGAGCAAGTGGAGAGACGTTCGTTCATCTAGCACCAAGGGAACGGGTTGCAGGAGACACTTTTTCTCTGCTTTCTCAGTCTGTTTCCTAGTGCCGGTTTGAAGTTCCTGCAGTTTTCACTGTAAAACCGAGTTGGAGCTTGTACCTCCCCATATATATGTATGGAATGGAGTTTGCAACTGAAAAGAAACTTTGTGTTCCCAACAACCTAGGTGAAGAACGGCTTTCACACACACTTATCTCTCAGAACTGAGCAAGTGGAGAGACGTTCGTTCATCTAGCACCAAGGGAACGGGTTGCAGGAGACACTTTTTCTCTTCTTTCTCAGTCTGTTTCCTAGTGCCGGTTTGAAGTTCCTGCAGTTTTCACTGTCAAACCGAGTTGGAGCTAGTACCTCCCCATATATATGTATGGAATGGAGTTTGCAACTGAAAAGAAACTTTGTGTTCCCAACAAGCTAGGTGAAGGACGGCTTTCACACACACTTATCTCTCAGAACTGAGCAAGTGGAGAGACGTTCGTTCATCTAGCACCAAGGGAACGGGTTGCAGGAGACACTTTTTCTCTGCTTTCTCAGTCTGTTTCCTAGTGCCGGTTTGAAGTTCCTGCAGTTTTCACTGTCAAACCGAGTTGGAGCTAGTACCTCCCCATATATATGTATGGAATGGAGTTTGCAACTGAAAAGAAACTTTGTGTTCCCAACAAGCTAGGTGAAGGACGGCTTTCACACACACTTATCTCTCAGAACTGAGCAAGTGGAGAGAAGTTCGTTCATCTAGCACCAAGGGAACGGGTTGCAGGAGACACTTTTTCTCTGCTTTCTCAGTCTGTTTCCTAGTGCCGGTTTGAAGTTCCTGCAGTTTTCACTGTAAAACCGAGTTGGAGGTTCTACCTTCAAATATATATGTATGGAATGGAGTTTGCAACTGAAAAGAAACTTTGTGTTCCCAAAAAGCTAGGTGAAGGACGGCTTTCACACACTTATCTCTCAGAACTGAGCAAGTGGAGAGACGTTCGTTCATCTAGCACCAAGGGAACGGGTTGCAGGAGACACTTTTTCTCGGCTTTCTCAGTCTGTTTCCTAGTGCCGGTTTGAAGTTCCTGCAGTTTTCACTGTAAAACCGAGTTGGAGCTTCTACCTCCAAATATATATGTATGAAATGGGGTTTGCAACTGTAAAGAAACTTTGTGTTCCCAATAATCTAGGTGAAGGACGGCTTTCACACACACTTATCTCTCAGAACTGAGCAAGTGGAGAGACGTTCGTTCATCTAGCACCAAGGGAACGGGTTGCAGGAGACACTTTTTCTCTGCTTTCTCAGTCTGTTTCCTAGTGCCGGTTTGAAGTTCCTGCAGTTTTCACTGTAAAACCGAGTTGGAGCTTGTACCTCCCCATATATATGTATGGAATGGAGTTTGCAACTGAAAAGAAACTTTGTGTTCCCAACAAGCTAGGTGAAGGACGGCTTTCACACACACTTTTCTCTCAGAACTGAGCAAGTGGAGAGACGTTCGTTCATCTAGCACCAAGGGAACGGGTTGCAGGAGACACTTTTTCTCTGCTTTCTCAGTCTGTTTCCTAGTGCCGGTTTGAAGTTCCTGCAGTTTTCACTGTAAAACCGAGTTGGAGCTTCTACCTCCCCATATATATGTATGGAATGGAGTTTGCAACTGAAAAGAAACTTTGTGTTCCCAACAAGCTAGGTGAAGGACGGCTTTCACACACACTTATCTCTCAGAACTGAGCAAGTGGAGAGACGTTCGTTCATCTAGCACCAAGGGAACGGGTTGCAGGAGAAACTTTTTCTCTGCTTTCTCAGTCTGTTTCCTAGTGCCGGTTTGAAGTTCCTGCAGTTTTCACTGTAAAACTGAGTTGGAGCTTGTACCTCCCCATATATATGTATGGAATGGAGTTTGCAACTGAAAAGAAACTTTGTGTTCCCAACAAGCTAGGTGAAGGACGGCTTTCACACACACTTATCTCTCAGAACTGAGCAAGTGGAGAGACGTTCGTTCATCTAGCACCAAGGGAACGGGTTGCAGGAGACACTTTTTCACTGCTTTTTCAGTCTGTTTCCTAGTGCCGGTTTGAAGTTCCTGCAGTTTTCACTGTAAAACCGAGTAGGAGCTTCTACCTCCAAATATATATGTATGGAATGGAGTTTGCTTCTGAAAAGAAACTTTGTGTTCCCAAAAAGCTAGGTGAAGGACGGCTTTCACACACAATTATCTCTCAGAACTGAGCAAGTGGAGAGACGTTCGTTCATCTAGCACCAATGGAACGGGTTGCAGGAGACACATTTTCTCTGCTTTCTCAGTCTGTTTCCTAGTGCCGGTTTGAAGTTCCTGCAGTTTTCACTGTAAAACGGAGTTGGAGCTTCTACCTCCAAATATATATGTATGGAATGGAGTTTGCAACTGAAAAGAAACTTTGTGTTCCCAAAAAGCTAGGTGAAGGACGGCTTTCACACACTTATCTCTCAGAACTGAGCAAGTGGAGAGACGTTCGTTCATCTAGCACCAAGGGAACGGGTTGCAGGAGACACTTTTTCTCTGCTTTCTCAGTCTGTTTCCTAGTGCCGGTTTGAAGTTCCTGCAGTTTTCACTGTAAAACCGAGTTGGAGCTTCTACCTCCAAATACATATGTATGAAATGGGGTTTGCAACTGTAAAGAAACTTTGTGTTCCCAACAATCTAGGTGAAGGACGGCTTTCACACACACTTATCTCTCAGAACTGAGCAAGTGGAGAGACGTTCGTTCATCTAGCACCAAGGGAACGGGTTGCAGGAGACACTTTTTCTCTGCTTTCTCAGTCTGTTTCCTAGTGCCGGTTTGAAGTTCCTGCAGTTTTCACTGTAAAACCGAGTTGGAGCTTGTACCTCCCCATATATATGTATGGAATGGAGTTTGCAACTGAAAAGAAACTTTGTGTTCCCAACAAGCTAGGTGAAGGACGGCTTTCACACACACTTATCTCTCAGAACTGAGCAAGTGGAGAGACGTTCGTTCATCTAGCAACAAGGGAACGGGTTGCAGGAGACACTTTTTCACTGCTTTTTCAGTCTGTTTCCTAGTGCCGGTTTGAAGTTCCTGCAGTTTTCACTGTAAAACCGAGTAGGAGCTTCTACCTCCAAATATATATGTATGGATTGGAGTTTGCTTCTGAAAAGAAACTTTGTGTTCCCAAAAAGCTAGGTGAAGGACGGCTTTCACACACAATTATCTCTCAGAACTGAGCAAGTGGAGAGACGTTCGTTCATCTAGCACCAAGGGAACGGGTTGCAGGAGACACTTTTTCTCTGCTTTCTCAGTCTGTTTCCTAGTGCCGGTTTGAAGTTCCTGCAGTTTTCACTGTAAAACGGAGTTGGAGCTTCTACCTCCAAATATATATGTATGGAATGGAGTTTGCAACTGAAAAGAAACTTTGTGTTCCCAAAAAGCTAGGTGAAGGACGGCTTTCACACACTTATCTCTCAGAACTGAGCAAGTGGAGAGACGTTCGTTCATCTAGCACCAAGGGAACGGGTTGCAGGAGACACTTTTTCTCTGCTTTCTCAGTCTGTTTCCTAGTGCCGGTTTGAAGTTCCTGCAGTTTTCACTGTAAAACCGAGTTGGAGCTTCTACCTCCAAATACATATGTATGAAATGGGGTTTGCAACTGTAAAGAAACTTTGTGTTCCCAACAATCTAGGTGAAGGACGGCTTTCACACACACTTATCTCTCAGAACTGAGCAAGTGGAGAGACGTTCGTTCATCTAGCACCAAGGGAACGGGTTGCAGGAGACACTTTTTCTCTGCTTTCTCAGTCTGTTTCCTAGTGCCGGTTTGAAGTTCCTGCAGTTTTCACTGTAAAACCGAGTTGGAGCTTGTACCTCCCCATATATATGTAAGGAATGGAGTTTGCAACTGAAAAGAAACTTTGTGTTCCCAACAAGCTAGGTGAAGGACGGCTTTCACACACACTTTTCTCTCAGAACTGAGCAAGTGGAGAGACGTTCGTTCATCTAGCACCAAGGGAACGGGTTGCAGGAGACACTTTTTCTCTGCTTTCTCAGTCTGTTTCCTAGTGCCGGTTTGAAGTTCCTGCAGTTTTCACTGTCAAACCGAGTTGGAGCTTCTACCTCCCCATATATATGTATGGAATGGAGTTTGCAACTGAAAAGAAACTTTGTGTTCCCAACAAGCTAGGTGAAGGACGGCTTTCACACACACTTATCTCTCAGAACTGAGCAAGTGGAGAGACGTTCGTTCATCTAGCACCAAGGGAACGGGTTGCAGGAGAAACATTTTCTCTGCTTTCTCAGTCTGTTTCCTAGTGCCGGTTTGAAGTTCCTGCAGTTTTCACTGTAAAACCGAGTTGGAGCTTGTACCTCCCCATATATATGTATGGAATGGAGTTTGCAACAGAAAAGAAACATTGTGTTCCCAACAAGCTAGGTGAAGGACGGCTTTCACACACACTTATCTCTCAGAACTGAGCAAGTGGAGAGACGTTCGTTCATCTAGCAACAAGGGAACGGGTTGCAGGAGACACTTTTTCACTGCTTTCTCAGTCTGTTTCCTAGTGCCGTTTTGAAGTTCCTGCAGTTTTCACTGTAAAACCGAGTAGGAGCTTCTACCTCCAAATATATATGTATGGAATGGAGTTTGCATCTGAAAAGAAACTTTGTGTTCCCAAAAAGCTAGGTGAAGGACGGCTTTCACACACACTTATCTCTCAAAACTGAGCAAGTGGAGAGACGTTCGTTCATCTAGCACCAATGGAACGGGTTGCAGGAGACACTTTTTCTCTGCTTTCTCAGTCTGTTTCCTAGTGCCGGTTTGAAGTTCCTGCAGTTTTCACTGTAAAACGGAGTTGGAGCTTCTACCTCCAAATATATATGTATGGAATGGAGTTTGCAA
The DNA here is from genome assembly GCF_036321535.1 of Camelus dromedarius. Taxonomy (NCBI): domain Eukaryota; kingdom Metazoa; phylum Chordata; class Mammalia; order Artiodactyla; family Camelidae; genus Camelus; species Camelus dromedarius. Next base: position 1,293,975 of record NW_026989814.1, read on the forward strand.
CTGAAAAGAAACTTTGTGTTCCCAAAAAGCTAGGTGAAGGACGGCTTTCACACACACTTATCTCTCAGAACTGAGCAAGTGGAGAGACGTTCGTTCATCTAGCACCAAGGGAACGGGTTGCAGGAGACACTTTTTCTCTGCTTTCTCAGTCTGTTTCCTAGTGCCGGTTTGAAGTTCCTGCAGTTTTCACTGTAAAACCGAGTTGGAGCTTCTACCTCCAAATATATATGTATGGAATGGAGTTTGCAACTGAAAAGAAACTTTGTGTTCCCAACAAGCTAGGTGAAGGACGGCTTTCACACACAGTTTTCTCTCAGAACTGAGTAAGTGGAGAGACGTTCGTTCATCTAGCACCAAGGGAACGGGTTGCAGGAGACACTTTTTCTCTGCTTTCTCAGTCTGTTTCCTAGTGCCGGTTTGAAGTTCCTGCAGTTTTCACTGTAAAACCGAGTTGGAGCTTCTACCTCCCCATATATATGTATGGAATGGAGTTTGCAACTGAAAAGAAACTTTGTGTTCCCAACAAGCTAGGTGAAGGACGGCTTTCACACACACTTATCTCTCAGAACTGAGCAAGTGGAGAGACGTTCGTTCATCTAGCACCAAGGGAACGGGTTGCAGGAGACACTTTTTCTCTGCTTTCTCAGTCTGTTTCCTAGTGCCGGTTTGAAGTTCCTGCAGTTTTCACTGTAAAACCGAGTTGGAGCTACTACCTCCAAACATATATGTATGGAATGGAGTTTGCAACTGAAAAGAAACTTTGTGTTCCCAACAAGCTAGGTGAAGGACGGCTTTCACACACACTTATCTCTCAGAACCTAGCAAGTGGAGAAACGTTCGTTCATCTACCACCAAGGGAACGGGTTGCAGGAGACACTTTTTCTCTGCTTTCTCAGTCTGTTTCCTAGTGCCGGTTTGAAGTTCCTGCAGTTTTCACTGTCAAACCGAGTTGGAGCTAGTACCTCCCCATATATATGTATGGAATGGAGTTTGCAACTGAAAAGAAACTTTGTGTTCCCAACAAGCTAGGTGAAGGACGGCTTTCACACACACTTATCTCTCAGAACTGAGCAAGTGGAGAGACGTTCGTTCATCTAGCACCAAGGGAACGGGTTGCAGGAGACACTTTTTCTCTGCTTTCTCAGTCTGTTTCCTAGTGCCGGTTTGAAGTTCCTGCAGTTTTCACTGTCAAACCGAGTTGGAGCTAGTACCTCCCCATATATATGTATGGAATGGAGTTTGCAACTGAAAAGAAACTTTGTGTTCCCAACAAGCTAGGTGAAGGACGGCTTTCACACACACTTATCTCTCAGAACTGAGCAAGTGGAGAGAAGTTCGTTCATCTAGCACCAAGGGAACGGGTTGCAGGAGACACTTTTTCTCTGCTTTCTCAGTCTGTTTCCTAGTGCCGGTTTGAAGTTCCTGCAGTTTTCACTGTAAAACCGAGTTGGAGGTTCTACCTTCAAATATATATGTATGGAATGGAGTTTGCAACTGAAAAGAAACTTTGTGTTCCCAAAAAGCTAGGTGAAGGACGGCTTTCACACACTTATCTCTCAGAACTGAGCAAGTGGAGAGACGTTCGTTCATCTAGCACCAAGGGAACGGGTTGCAGGAGACACTTTTTCTCGGCTTTCTCAGTCTGTTTCCTAGTGCCGGTTTGAAGTTCCTGCAGTTTTCACTGTAAAACCGAGTTGGAGCTTCTACCTCCAAATATATATGTATGAAATGGGGTTTGCAACTGTAAAGAAACTTTGTGTTCCCAATAATCTAGGTGAAGGACGGCTTTCACACACACTTATCTCTCAGAACTGAGCAAGTGGAGAGACGTTCGTTCATCTAGCACCAAGGGAACGGGTTGCAGGAGACACTTTTTCTCTGCTTTCTCAGTCTGTTTCCTAGTGCCGGTTTGAAGTTCCTGCAGTTTTCACTGTAAAACCGAGTTGGAGCTTGTACCTCCCCATATATATGTATGGAATGGAGTTTGCAACTGAAAAGAAACTTTGTGTTCCCAACAAGCTAGGTGAAGGACGGCTTTCACACACACTTTTCTCTCAGAACTGAGCAAGTGGAGAGACGTTCGTTCATCTAGCACCAAGGGAACGGGTTGCAGGAGAAACATTTTCTCTGCTTTCTCAGTCTGTTTCCTAGTGCCGGTTTGAAGTTCCTGCAGTTTTCACTGTAAAACCGAGTTGGAGCTTGTACCTCCCCATATATATGTATGGAATGGAGTTTGCAACTGAAAAGAAACTTTGTGTTCCCAACAAGCTAGGTGAAGGACGGCTTTCACACACACTTATCTCTCAGAACTGAGCAAGTGGAGAGACGTTCGTTCATCTAGCAACAAGGGAACGGGTTGCAGGAGAAACTTTTTCACTGCTTTCTCAGTCTGTTTCCTAGTGCCGGTTTGAAGTTCCTGCAGTTTTCACTGTAAAACCGAGTAGGAGCTTCTACCTCCAAATATATATGTATGGAATGGAGTTTGCATCTGAAAAGAAACTTTGTGTTCCCAAAAAGCTAGGTGAAGGACGGCTTTCACACACACTTATCTCTCAAAACTGAGCAAGTGGAGAGACGTTCGTTCATCTAGCACCAATGGAACGGGTTGCAGGAGACACTTTTTCTCTGCTTTCTCAGTCTGTTTCCTAGTGCCGGTTTGAAGTTCCTGCAGTTTTCACTGTAAAACGGAGTTGGAGCTTCTACCTCCAAATATATATGTATGGAATGGAGTTTGCAACTGAAAAGAAACTTTGTGTTCCCAAAAAGCTAGGTGAAGGACGGCTTTCACACACACTTATCTCTCAGAACTGAGCAAGTGGAGAGACGTTCGTTCATCTAGCACCAAGGGAACGGGTTGCAGGAGACACTTTTTCTCTGCTTTCTCAGTCTGTTTCCTAGTGCCGGTTTGAAGTTCCTGCAGTTTTCACTGTAAAACCGAGTTGGAGCTTCTACCTCCAAATATATATGTATGGAATGGAGTTTGCAACTGAAAAGAAACTTTGTGTTCCCAACAAGCTAGGTGAAGGACGGCTTTCACACACAGTTTTCTCTCAGAACTGAGCAAGTGGAGAGACGTTCGTTCATCTAGCACCAAGGGAACGGGTTGCAGGAGACACTTTTTCTCTGCTTTCTCAGTCTGTTTCCTAGTGCCGGTTTGAAGTTCCTGCAGTTTTCACTGTAAAACCGAGTTGGAGCTTCTACCTCCCCATATATATGTATGGAATGGAGTTTGCAACTGAAAAGAAACTTTGTGTTCCCAACAAGCTAGGTGAAGGACGGCTTTCACACACACTTATCTCTCAGAACTGAGCAAGTGGAGAGACGTTCGTTCATCTAGCACCAAGGGAACGGGTTGCAGGAGACACTTTTTCTCTGCTATCTCAGTCTGTTTCCTAGTGCCGGTTTGAAGTTCCTGCAGTTTTCACTGTAAAACCGAGTTGGAGCTACTACCTCCAAACATATATGTATGGAATGGAGTTTGCAACTGAAAAGAAACTTTGTGTTCCCAACAAGCTAGGTGAAGGACGGCTTTCACACACACTTATCTCTCAGAACCTAGCAAGTGGAGAAACGTTCGTTCATCTAGCACCAAGGGAACGGGTTGCAGGAGACACTTTTTCTCTGCTTTCTCAGTCTGTTTCCTAGTGCCGGTTTGAAGTTCCTGCAGTTTTCACTGTCAAACCGAGTTGGAGCTAGTACCTCCCCATATATATGTATGGAATGGAGTTTGCAACTGAAAAGATACTTTGTGTTCCCAACAAGCTAGGTGAAGGACGGCTTTCACACACACTTATCTCTCAGAACTGAGCAAGTGGAGAGACGTTCGTTCATCTAGCACCAAGGGAACGGGTTGCAGGAGACACTTTTTCTCTGCTTTCTCAGTCTGTTTCCTAGTGCCGGTTTGAAGTTCCTGCAGTTTTCACTGTAAAACCGAGTTGGAGCTTCTACCTCCCCATATATATGTATGGAATGGAGTTTGCAACTGAAAAGAAACTTTGTGTTCCCAACAAGCTAGGTGAAGGACGGCTTTCACACACACTTATCTCTCAGAACTGAGCAAGTGGAGAGACGTTCGTTCATCTAGCACCAAGGGAACGGGTTGCAGGAGACACTTTTTCTCTGCTTTCTCAGTCTGTTTCCTAGTGCCGGTTTGAAGTTCCTGCAGTTTTCACTGTAAAACCGAGTTGGAGGTTCTACCTTCAAATATATATGTATGGAATGGAGTTTGCAACTGAAAAGAAACTTTGTGTTCCCAAAAAGCTAGGTGAAGGACGGCTTTCACACACTTATCTCTCAGAACTGAGCAAGTGGAGAGACGTTCGTTCATCTAGCACCAAGGGAACGGGTTGCAGGAGACACTTTTTCTCGGCTTTCTCAGTCTGTTTCCTAGTGCCGGTTTGAAGTTCCTGCAGTTTTCACTGTAAAACCGAGTTGGAGCTTCTACCTCCAAATATATATGTATGAAATGGGGTTTGCAACTGTAAAGAAACTTTGTGTTCCCAATAATCTAGGTGAAGGACGGCTTTCACACACACTTATCTCTCAGAACTGAGCAAGTGGAGAGACGTTCGTTCATCTAGCACCAAGGGAACGGGTTGCAGGAGACACTTTTTCTCTGCTTTCTCAGTCTGTTTCCTAGTGCCGGTTTGAAGTTCCTGCAGTTTTCACTGTAAAACCGAGTTGGAGCTTGTACCTCCCCATATATATGTATGGAATGGAGTTTGCAACTGAAAAGAAACTTTGTGTTCCCAACAAGCTAGGTGAAGGACGGCTTTCACACACACTTTTCTCTCAGAACTGAGCAAGTGGAGAGACGTTCGTTCATCTAGCACCAAGGGAACGGGTTGCAGGAGACACTTTTTCTCTGCTTTCTCAGTCTGTTTCCTAGTGCCGGTTTGAAGTTCCTGCAGTTTTCACTGTAAAACCGAGTTGGAGCTTGTACCTCCCCATATATATGTATGGAATGGAGTTTGCAACTGAAAAGAAACTTTGTGTTCCCAACAAGCTAGGTGAAGGACGGCTTTCACACACACTTATCTCTCAGAACTGAGCAAGTGGAGAGACGTTCGTTCATCTAGCAACAAGGGAACGGGTTGCAGGAGACACTTTTTCACTGCTTTCTCAGTCTGTTTCCTAGTGCCGGTTTGAAGTTCCTGCAGTTTTCACTGTAAAACCGAGTAGGAGCTTCTACCTCCAAATATATATGTATGGAATGGAGTTTGCTTCTGAAAAGAAACTTTGTGTTCCCAAAAAGCTAGGTGAAGGACGGCTTTCACACACAATTATCTCTCAAAACTGAGCAAGTGGAGAGACGTTCGTTCATCTAGCACCAATGGAACGGGTTGCAGGAGACACTTTTTCTCTGCTTTCTCAGTCTGTTTCCTAGTGCCGGTTTGAAGTTCCTGCAGTTTTCACTGTAAAACGGAGTTGGAGCTTCTACCTCCAAATATATATGTATGGAATGGAGTTTGCAACTGAAAAGAAACTTTGTGTTCCCAAAAAGCTAGGTGAAGGACGGCTTTCACACACTTATCTCTCAGAACTGAGCAAGTGGAGAGACGTTCGTTCATCTAGCACCAAGGGAACGGGTTGCAGGAGACACTTTTTCTCTGCTTTCTCAGTCTGTTTCCTAGTGCCGGTTTGAAGTTCCTGCAGTTTTCACTGTAAAACCGAGTTGGAGCTTCTACCTCCAAATACATATGTATGAAATGGTGTTTGCAACTGTAAAGAAACTTTGTGTTCCCAACAATCTAGGTGAAGGACGGCTTTCACACACACTTATCTCTCAGAACTGAGCAAGTGGAGAGACGTTCGTTCATCTAGCACCAAGGGAACGGGTTGCAGGAGACACTTTTTCTCTGCTTTCTCAGTCTGTTTCCTAGTGCCGGTTTGAAGTTCCTGCAGTTTTCACTGTAAAACCGAGTTGGAGCTTGTACCTCCCCATATATATGTATGGAATGGAGTTTGCAACTGAAAAGAAACTTTGTGTTCCCAACAAGCTAGGTGAAGGACGGCTTTCACACACACTTTTCTCTCAGAACTGAGCAAGTGGAGAGACGTTCGTTCATCTAGCACCAAGGGAACGGGTTGCAGGAGACACTTTTTCTCTGCTTTCTCAGTCTATTTCCTAGTGCCGGTTTGAAGTTCCTGCAGTTTTCACTGTAAAACCGAGTTGGAGCTTGTACCTCCCCATATATATGTATGGAATGGAGTTTGCAACTGAAAAGAAACTTTGTGTTCCCAACAAGCTAGGTGAAGGACGGCTTTCACACACACTTTTCTCTCAGAACTGAGCAAGTGGAGAGACGTTCGTTCATCTAGCACCAAGGGAACGGGTTGCAGGAGACACTTTTTCTCTGCTTTCTCAGTCTGTTTCCTAGTGCCGGTTTGAAGTTCCTGCAGTTTTCACTGTCAAACCGAGTTGGAGCTTCTACCTCCCCATATATATGTATGGAATGGAGTTTGCAACTGAAAAGAAACTTTGTGTTCCCAACAAGCTAGGTGAAGGACGGCTTTCACACACACTTATCTCTCAGAACTGAGCAAGTGGAGAGACGTTCGTTCATCTAGCACCAAGGGAACGGGTTGCAGGAGAAACATTTTCTCTGCTTTCTCAGACTGTTTCCTAGTGCCGGTTTGAAGTTCCTGCAGTTTTCACTGTAAAACCGAGTAGGAGCTTCTACCTCCAAATATATATGTATGGAATGGAGTTTGCATCTGAAAAGAAACTTTGTGTTCCCAAAAAGCTAGGTGAAGGACGGCTTTCACACACACTTATCTCTCAAAACTGAGCAAGTGGAGAGACGTTCGTTCATCTAGCACCAATGGAACGGGTTGCAGGAGACACTTTTTCTCTGCTTTCTCAGTCTGTTTCCTAGTGAAGGTTTGAAGTTCCTGCAGTTTTCACTGTAAAACGGAGTTGGAGCTTCTACCTCCAAATATATATGTATGGAATGGAGTTTGCAACTGAAAAGAAACTTTGTGTTCCCAAAAAGCTAGGTGAAGGACGGCTTTCACACACACTTATCTCTCAGAACTGAGCAAGTTGAGAGACGTTCGTTCATCTAGCACCAAAGGAACGGGTTGCAGGAGACACTTTTTCTCTGCTTTCTCAGTCTGTTTCCTAGTGCCGGTTTGAAGTTCCTGCAGTTTTCACTGTAAAACCGAGTTGGAGCTTGTACCTCCCCATATATATGTATGGAATGGAGTTTGCAACTGAAAAGAAACTTTGTGTTCCCAACAAGCTAGGTGAAGGACGGCTTTCAACCACACTTATCTCTCAGAACTGAGCAAGTGGAGAGACGTTCGTTCATCTAGCACCAAGGGAACGGTTTGCAGGAGACACTTTTTCTCTGCTTTCTCAGTCTGTTTCCTAGTGCCGGTTTGAAGTTCCTGCAGTTTTCACTGTAAAACCGAGTTGGAGCTTGTACCTCCCCATATATATGTATGGAATGGAGTTTGCAACTGAAAAGAAACTTTGTGTTCCCAACAAGCTAGGTGAAGGACGGCTTTCACACACACTTATCTCTCAGAACTGAGCAAGTGGAGAGACGTTCGTTCATCTAGCACCAAGGGAACGGGTTGCAGGAGAAACTTTTTCTCTGCTTTCTCAGTCTGTTTCCTAGTGCCGGTTTGAAGTTCCTGCAGTTTTCACTGTAAAACCGAGTTGGAGCTTGTACCTCCCCATATATATGTATGGAATGGAGTTTGCAACTGAAAAGAAACTTTGTGTTCCCAACAAGCTAGGTGAAGGACGGCTTTCACACACACTTATCTCTCAGAACTGAGCAAGTGGAGAGACGTTCGTTCATCTAGCACCAAGGGAACGGGTTGCAGGAGACACTTTTTCTCTGCTTTCTCAGTCTGTTTCCTAGTGCCGGTTTGAAGTTCCTGCAGTTTTCACTGTAAAACCGAGTTGGAGCTAGTACCTCCCCATATATATGTATGGAATGGAGTTTGCAACTGAAAAGAAACTTTGTGTTCCCAACAAGCTAGGTGAAGGACGGCTTTCACACACACTTATCTCTCAGAACTGAGCAAGTGGAGAGACGTTCGTTCATCTAGCACCAATGGAACGGGTTGCAGGAGACACTTTTTCTCTGCTTTCTCAGTCTGTTTCCTAGTGCCGGTTTGAAGTTCCTGCAGTTTTCACTGTAAAACGGAGTTGGAGCTTCTACCTCCAAATATATATGTATGGAATGGAGTTTGCAACTGAAAAGAAACTTTGTGTTCCCAAAAAGCTAGGTGAAGGACGGCTTTCACACACACTTATCTCTCAGAACTGAGCAAGTGGAGAGACGTTCGTTCATCTAGCACCAAAGGAACGGGTTGCAGGAGACACTTTTTCTCTGCTTTCTCAGTCTGTTTCCTAGTGCCGGTTTGAAGTTCCTGCAGTTTTCACTGTAAAACCGAGTTGGAGCTTGTACCTCCCCATATATATGTATGGAATGGAGTTTGCAACTGAAAAGAAACTTTGTGTTCCCAACAAGCTAGGTGAAGGACGGCTTTCAACCACACTTATCTCTCAGAACTGAGCAAGTGGAGAGACGTTCGTTCATCTAGCACCAAGGGAACGGTTTGCAGGAGACACTTTTTCTCTGCTTTCTCAGTCTGTTTCCTAGTGCCGGTTTGAAGTTCCTGCAGTTTTCACTGTAAAACCGAGTTGGAGCTTGTACCTCCCCATATATATGTATGGAATGGAGTTTGCAACTGAAAAGAAACTTTGTGTTCCCAACAAGCTAGGTGAAGGACGGCTTTCACACACACTTATCTCTCAGAACTGAGCAAGTGGAGAGACGTTCGTTCATCTAGCACCAAGGGAACGGGTTGCAGGAGAAACTTTTTCTCGGCTTTCTCAGTCTGTTTCCTAGTGCCGGTTTGAAGTTCCTGCAGTTTTCACTGTAAAACCGAGTTGGAGCTTGTACCTCCCCATATATATGTATGGAATGGAGTTTGCAACTGAAAAGAAACTTTGTGTTCCCAACAAGCTAGGTGAAGGACGGCTTTCACACACACTTATCTCTCAGAACTGAGCAAGTGGAGAGACGTTCGTTCATCTAGCACCAAGGGAACGGGTTGCAGGAGACACTTTTTCTCTGCTTTCTCAGTCTGTTTCCTAGTGCCGTTTTGAAGTTCCTGCAGTTTTCACTGTAAAACCGAGTTGGAGCTAGTACCTCCCCATATATATGTATGGAATGGAGTTTGCAACTGAAAAGAAACTTTGTGTTCCCAACAAGCTAGGTGAATTACGGCTTTCACACACACTTATCTCTCAGAACTGAGCAAGTGGAGAGACGTTCGTTCATCTAGCACCAAGGGAACGGGTTGCAGGAGACACTTTTTCTCTGCTTTCTCAGTCTGTTTCCTAGTGCCGGTTTGAAGTTCCTGCAGTTTTCACTGTAAAACCGAGTTGGAGCTTCTACCTCCAAATATATATGTATGGAATGGAGTTTGCAACTGAAAAGAAACTTTGTGTTCCCAACAAGCTAGGTGAAGGACGGCTTTAACACACACTTTTCTCTCAGAACTGAGCAAGTGGAGAGACGTTCGTTCATCTAGCACCAAGGGAACGGGTTGCAGGAGACACTTTTTCTCTGCTTTCTCAGTCTGTTTCCTAGTGCCGGTTTGAAGTTCCTGCAGTTTTCACTGTAAAACCGAGTTGGAGCTTCTACCTCCCCATATATATGTATGGAATGGAGTTTGCAACTGAAAAGAAACTTTGTGTTCCCAACAAGCTAGGTGAAGGACGGCTTTCACACACACTTATCTCTCAGAACTGAGCAAGTGGAGAGACGTTCGTTCATCTAGCACCAAGGGAACGGGTTGCAGGAGACACTTTTTCTCTGCTTTCTCAGTCTGTTTCCTAGTGCCGGTTTCAAGTTCCTGCAGTTTTCACTGTAAAACCGAGTTGGAGCTACTACCTCCAAACATATATGTATGGAATGGAGTTTGCAACTGAAAAGAAACTTTGTGTTCCCAACAAGCTAGGTGAAGGACGGCTTTCACACACACTTATCTCTCAGAACCTAGCAAGTGGAGAGACGTTCGTTCATCTACCACCAAGGGAACGGGTTGCAGGAGACACTTTTTCTCTGCTTTCTCAGTCTGTTTCCTAGTGCCGGTTTGAAGTTCCTGCAGTTTTCACTGTAAAACCGAGTTGGAGCTTCTACCTCCCCATATATATGTATGGAATGGAGTTTGCAACTGAAAAGAAACTTTGTGTTCCCAACAAGCTAGGTGAAGGACGGCTTTCACACACACTTATCTCTTAGAACATAGCAAGTTGAGAGACTTTCGTTCATCTAGCACCAAGGGAACGGTTTGCAGGAGACACTTTTTCTCTGCTTTCTCAGTCTGTTTCCTAGTGCCGGTTTGAAGTTCCTGCAGTTTTCACTGTCAAACCGAGTTGGAGCTAGTACCTCCCCATATATATGTATGGAATGGAGTTTGCAACTGAAAAGAATCTTTGTGTTCCCAACAAGCTATTTGAAGGACGGCTTTCACACACACTTATCTCTCAGAACTGAGCAAGTGGAGAGAAGTTCGTTCATCTAGCACCAAGGGAACGGGTTGCAGGAGACACTTTTTCTCTGCTTTCTCAGTCTGTTTCCTAGTGCCGGTTTGAAGTTCCTGCAGTTTTCACTGTAAAACCGAGTTGGAGGTTCTACCTTCAAATATATATGTATGGAATGGAGTTTGCAACTGAAAAGAAACTTTGTGTTCCCAAAAAGCTATGTGAAGGACGGCTTTCACACACTTATCTCTCAGAACTGAGCAAGTGGAGAGACGTTCGTTCATCTAGCACCAAGGGAACGGGTTGCAGGAGAAACTTTTTCTCTGCTTTCTCAGTCTGTTTCCTAGTGCCGGTTTGAAGTTCCTGCAGTTTTCACTGTAAAACCGAGTTGGAGCTTCTACCTCCAACTATATATGTATGAAATGGAGTTTGCAACTGAAAAGAAACTTTGTGTTCCCAACAATCTAGGTGAAGGACGGCTTTCACACACACTTATCTCTCAGAACTGAGCAAGTGGAGAGACGTTCGTTCATCTAGCACCAAGGGAACGGGTTGCAGGAGACACTTTTTCTCTGCTTTCTCAGTCTGTTTCCTAGTGCCGGTTTGAAGTTCCTGCAGTTTTCACTGTAAAATCGAGTTGGAGCTTGTACCTCCCCATATATATGTATGGAATGGAGTTTGCAACTGAAAAGAAACTTTGTGTTCCCAACAAGCTAGGTGAAGGACGGCTTTCACACACTTATCTCTCAGAACTGAGCAAGTGGAGAGACGTTCGTTCATCTAGCACCAAGGGAACGGGTTGCAGGAGACACTTTTTCTCTGCTTTCTCAGTCTGTTTCCTAGTGCCGGTTTGAAGTTCCTGCAGTTTTCACTGTAAAACCGAGTTGGAGCTTCTACCTCCCCATATATATGTATGGAATGGAGTTTGCAACTGAAAAGAAACTTGGTGTTCCCAACAAGCTAGGTGAAGGACGGCTTTCACACACACTTATCTCTCAGAACTGAGCAAGTGGAGAGACGTTCGTTCATCTAGCACCAAGGGAACGGGTTGCAGGAGAAACATTTTCTCTGCTTTCTCAGTCTGTTTCCTAGTGCCAGTTTGAAGTTCCTGCAGTTTTCACTGTAAAACCGAGTTGGAGCTTGTACCTCCCCATATATATGTATGGAATGGAGTTTGCAACTGAAAAGAAACTTTGTGTTCCCAACAAGCTAGGTGAAGGACGGCTTTCACACACACTTATCTCTCAGAACTGAGCAAGTGGAGAGACGTTCGTTCATCTAGCAACAAGGGAACGGGTTGCAGGAGACACTTTTTCACTGCTTTCTCAGTCTGTTTCCTAGTGCCGGTTTGAAGTTCCTGCAGTTTTCACTGTAAAACCGAGTAGGAGCTTCTACCTCCAAATATATATGTATGGAATGGAGTTTGCATCTGAAAAGAAACTTTGTGTTCCCAAAAAGCTAGGTGAAGGACGGCTTTTACACACACTTATCTCTCAGAACTGAGCAAGTGGAGAGACGTTCGTTCATCTAGCACCAATGGAACGGGTTGCAGGAGACACTTTTTCTCTGCTTTCTCAGTCTGTTTCCTAGTGCCGGTTTGAAGTTCCTGCAGTTTTCACTGTAAAACCGAGTTGGAGCTTCTACCTCCAAATATATATGTATGGAATGGAGTTTGCAACTGAAAAGAAACTTTGTGTTCCCAAAAAGCTAGGTGAATGACGGCTTTCACACACACTTATCTCTCAGAACTGAGCAAGTGGAGAGACGTTCGTTCATCTAGCACCAAGGGAACGGGTTGCAGGAGACACTTTTTCTCTGCTTTCTCAGTCTGTTTCCTAGTGCCGGTTTGAAGTTCCTGCAGTTTTCACTGTAAAACCGAGTTGGAGCTTGTACCTCCCCATATATATGTATGGAATGGAGTTTGCAACTGAAAAGAAACTTTGTGTTCCCAACAAGCTAGGTGAAGGACGGCTTTCAACCACACTTATCTCTCTGAACTGAGCAAGTGGAGAGACGTTCGTTCATCTAGCACCAAGGGAACAGTTTGCAGGGGACACTTTTTCTCTGCTTTCTCAGTCTGTTTCCTAGTGCCGGTTTGAAGTTCCTGCAGTTTTCACTGTCAAACCGAGTTGGAGCTTGTACCTCCCCATATATATGTATGGAATGGAGTTTGCAACTGAAAAGAAACTTTGTGTTCCCAACAAGCTAGGTGAAGGACGGCTTTCACACACACTTATCTCTCAGAACTGAGCAAGTGGAGAGACGTTCGTTCATCTAGCACCAAGGGAACGGGTTGCAGGAGAAACTTTTTCTCTGCTTTCTCAGTCTGTTTCCTAGTGCCGGTTTGAAGTTCCTGCAGTTTTCACTGTAAAACCGAGTTGGAGCTTGTACCTCCCCATATATATGTATGGAATGGAGTTTGCAACTGAAAAGAAACTTTGTGTTCCCAACAAGCTAGGTGAAGGACGGCTTTCACACACACTTATCTCTCAGAACTGAGCAAGTGGAGAGACGTTCGTTCATCTAGCACCAATGGAACGGGTTGCAGGAGACACTTTTTCTCTGCTTTCTCAGTCTGTTTCCTAGTGCCGGTTTGAAGTTCCTGCAGTTTTCACTGTAAAACCGTGTTGGAGCTAGTACCTCCCCATATATATGTATGGAATGGAGTTTGCAACTGAAAAGAAACTTTGTGTTCCCAACAAGCTAGGTGAATTACGGCTTTCACACACACTTATCTCTCAGAACTGAGCAAGTGGAGAGACGTTCGTTCATCTAGCACCAAGGGAACGGGTTGCAGGAGACACTTTTTCTCTGCTTTCTCAGTCTGTTTCCTAGTGCCGGTTTGAAGTTCCTGCAGTTTTCACTGTAAAACCGAGTTGGAGCTTCTACCTCCAAATATATATGTATGGAATGGAGTTTGCAACTGAAAAGAAACTTTGTGTTCCCAACAAGCTAGGTGAAGGACGGCTTTCACACTCACTTTTCTCTCAGAACTGAGCAAGTGGAGAGACGTTCGTTCATCTAGCACCAAGGGAACGGGTTGCAGGAGACACTTTTTCTCTGCTTTCTCAGTCTCTTTCCTAGTGCCGGTTTGAAGTTCCTGCAGTTTTCACTGTCAAACCGAGTTGGAGCTTCTACCTCCCCATATATATGTATGGAATGGTGTTTGCAACTGAAAAGAAACTTTGTGTTCCCAACAAGTTAGGTGAAGGACGGCTTTCACACACACATATCTCTCAGAACTGAGCAAGTGGAGAGACGTTCGTTCATCTAGCACCAAGGGAACGGGTTGCAGGAGACACTTTTTCTCTGCTTTCTCAGTCTGTTTCCTAGTGCCGGTTTGAAGTTCCTGCAGTTTTCACTGTAAAACCGAGTTGGAGCTTGTACCTACCCATATATATATATGGAATGGAGTTTGCAACTGAAAAGAAACTTTGTGTTCCCAACAAGCTAGGTGAAGGACGGCTTTCACACACACTTATCTCTCAGAACTGAGCAAGTGGAGAGACGTTCGTTCATCTAGCACCAAGGGAACGGGTTGCAGGAGACACTTTTTCTCTGCTTTCTCAGTCTGTTTCCTAGTGCCGGTTTGAAGTTCCTGCAGTTTTCACTGTAAAACGGAGTTGGAGCTTCTACCTCCAAATATATATGTATGGAATGGAGTTTGCAACTGAAAAGAAACTTTGTGTTCCCAAAAAGCTAGGTGAAGGACGGCTTTCACACACACTTATCTCTCAGAACTGAGCAAGTGGAGAGACGTTCGTTCATCTAGCACCAAAGGAACGGGTTGCAGGAGACACTTTTTCTCTGCTTTCTCAGTCTGTTTCCTAGTGCCGGTTTGAAGTTCCTGCAGTTTTCACTGTAAAACCGAGTTGGAGCTTGTACCTCCCCATATATATGTATGGAATGGAGTTTGCAACTGAAAAGAAACTTTGTGTTCCCAACAAGCTAGGTGAAGGACGGCTTTCAACCACACTTATCTCTCAGAATTGAGCAAGTGGAGAGACGTTCGTTCATCTAGCACCAAGGGAACGGTTTGCAGGAGACACATTTTCTCTGCTTTCTCAGTCTGTTTCCTAGTGCCGGTTTGAAGTTCCTGCAGTTTTCACTGTAAAACCGAGTTGGAGCTTGTACCTCCCCATATATATGTATGGAATGGAGTTTGCAACTGAAAAGAAACTTTGTGTTCCCAACAAGCTAGGTGAAGGACGGCTTTCACACACACTTATCTCTCAGAACTGAGCAAGTGGAGAGACGTTCGTTCATCTAGCACCAAGGGAACGGGTTGCAGGAGAAACTTTTTCTCTGCTTTCTCAGTCTGTTTCCTAGTGCCGGTTTGAAGTTCCTGCAGTTTTCACTGTAAAACCGAGTTGGAGCTTGTACCTCCCCATATATATGTATGGAATGTAGTTTGCAACTGAAAAGAAACTTTGTGTTCCCAACAAGCTAGGTGAAGGACGGCTTTCACACACACTTAACTCTCAGAACTGAGCAAGTGGAGAGACGTTCGTTCATCTAGCACCAAGGGAACGGGTTGCAGGAGACACTTTTTCTCTGCTTTCTCAGTCTGTTTCCTAGTGCCGGTTTGAAGTTCCTGCAGTTTTCACTGTCAAACCGAGTTGGAGCTAGTACCTCCCCATATATATGTATGGAATGGAGTTTGCAACTGAAAAGAAACTTTGTGTTCCCAACAAGCTAGGTGAAGGACGGCTTTCACACACACTTATCTCTCAGAACAGAGCAAGTGGAG
The DNA here is from genome assembly GCF_036321535.1 of Camelus dromedarius. NCBI lineage: Eukaryota > Metazoa > Chordata > Mammalia > Artiodactyla > Camelidae > Camelus > Camelus dromedarius. The sequence goes on from NW_026989814.1 coordinate 1,309,238, forward strand.
AGACGTTCGTTCATCTAGCACCAAGGGAACGGGTTGCAGGAGACACTTTTTCTCTGCTTTCTCAGTCTGTTTCCTAGTGCCGGTTTGAAGTTCCTGCAGTTTTCACTGTAAAACCGAGTTGGAGCTAGTACCTCCCCATATATATGTATGGAATGGAGTTTGCAACTGAAAAGAAACTTTGTGTTCCCAACAAGCTAGGTGAAGGACGGCTTTCACACACACTTTTCTCTCAGAACTGAGCAAGTGGAGAGACGTTCGTTCATCTAGCACCAAGGGAACGGGTTGCAGGAGAAACTTTTTCTCTGCTTTCTCAGTCTGTTTCCTAGTGCCGGTTTGAAGTTCCTGCAGTTTTCACTGTAAAACCGAGTTGGAGCTTCTACCTCCCCATATATATGTATGGAATGGAGTTTGCAACTGAAAAGAAACTTTGTGTTCCCAACAAGCTAGGTGAAGGGCGGCTTTCACACACACTTATCTCTCAGAACTGAGCAAGTGGAGAGACGTTCGTTCATCTAGCACCAAGGGAACGGGTTGCAGGAGACACTTTTTCTCTGCTTTCTCAGTCTGTTTCCTAGTGCCGGTTTGAAGTTCCTGCAGTTTTCACTGTAAAACCGAGTTGGAGCTACTACCTCCAAACATATATGTATGGAATGGAGTTTGCAACTGAAAAGAAACTTTGTGTTCCCAACAAGCTAGGTGAAGGACGGCTTTCACACACACTTATCTCTCAGAACCTAGCAAGTGGAGAGACGTTCGTTCATCTACCACCAAGGGAACGGGTTGCAGGAGACACTTTTTCTCTGCTTTCTCAGTCTGTTTCCTAGTGCCGGTTTGAAGTTCCTGCAGTTTTCACTGTAAAACCGAGTTGGAGCTTCTACCTCCCCATATATATGTATGGAATGGAGTTTGCAACTGAAAAGAAACTTGGTGTTCCCAACAAGCTAGGTGAAGGACGGCTTTCACACACACTTATCTCTCAGAACATAGCAAGTTGAGAGACTTTCGTTCATCTAGCACCAAGGGAACGGTTTGCAGGAGACACTTTTTCTCTGCTTTCTCAGTCTGTTTCCTAGTGCCGGTTTGAAGTTCCTGCAGTTTTCACTGTCAAACCGAGTTGGAGCTAGTACCTCCCCATATATATGTATGGAATGGAGTTTGCAACTGAAAAGAAACTTTGTGTTCCCAACAAGCTATTTGAAGGACGGCTTTCACACACACTTATCTCTCAGAACTGAGCAAGTGGAGAGACGTTCGTTCATCTAGCACCAAGGGAACGGGTTGCAGGAGACACTTTTTCTCTGCTTTCTCAGTCTGTTTCCTAGTGCCGGTTTGAAGTTCCTGCAGTTTTCACTGTCAAACCGAGTTGGAGCTAGTACCTCCCCATATATATGTATGGAATGGAGTTTGCAACTGAAAAGAAACTTTGTGTTCCCAACAAGCTAGGTGAAGGACGGCTTTCACACACACTTATCTCTCAGAACTGAGCAAGTGGAGAGACGTTCGTTCATCTAGCACCAAGGGAACGGGTTGCAGGAGCCACTTTTTCTCTGCTTTCTCAGTCTGTTTCCTAGTGCCGGTTTGAAGTTCCTGCAGTTTTCACTGTAAAACCGAGTTGGAGGTTCTACCTTCAAATATATATGTATGGAATGGAGTTTGCAACTGAAAAGAAACTTTGTGTTCCCAAAAAGCTATGTGAAGGACGGCTTTCACACACTTATCTCTCAGAACTGAGCAAGTGGAGAGACGTTCGTTCATCTAGCACCAAGGGAACGGGTTGCAGGAGACACTTTTTCTCTGCTTTCTCAGTCTGTTTCCTAGTGCCGGTTTGAAGTTCCTGCAGTTTTCACTGTAAAACCGAGTTGGAGCTTCTACCTCCAAATATATATGTATGAAATGGAGTTTGCAACTGAAAAGAAACTTTGTGTTCCCAACAATCTAGGTGAAGGACGGCTTTCACACACACTTATCTCTCAGAACTGAGCAAGTGGATAGACGTTCGTTCATCTAGCACCAAGGGAACGGGTTGCAGGAGACACTTTTTCTCTGCTTTCTCAGTCTGTTTCCTAGTGCCGGTTTGAAGTTCCTGCAGTTTTCACTGTAAAACCGAGTTGGAGCTTGTACCTCCCCATATATATGTATGGAATGGAGTTTGCAACTGAAAAGAAACTTTGTGTTCCCAACAAGCTAGGTGAAGGACGGCTTTCACACACACTTTTCTCTCAGAACTGAGCAAGTGGAGAGACGTTCGTTCATCTAGCACCAAGGGAACGGGTTGCAGGAGACACTTTTTCTCTGCTTTCTCAGTCTGTTTCCTAGTGCCGGTTTGAAGTTCCTGCAGTTTTCACTGTAAAACCGAGTTGGAGCTTCTACCTCCCCATATATATGTATGGAATGGAGTTTGCAACTGAAAAGAAACTTGGTGTTCCCAACAAGCTAGGTGAAGGACGGCTTTCACACACACTTATCTCTCAGAACTGAGCAAGTGGAGAGACGTTCGTTCATCTAGCACCAAGGGAACGGGTTCCAGGAGAAACTTTTTTCTGCTTTCTCAGTCTGTTTCCTAGTGCCGGTTTGAAGTTCCTGCAGTTTTCACTGTAAAACCGAGTTGGAGCTTGTACCTCCCCATATATATGTATGGAATGGAGTTTGCAACTGAAAAGAAACTTTGTGTTCCCAACAAGCTAGGTGAAGGACGGCTTTCACACACACTTATTTCTCAGAACTGAGCAAGTGGAGAGACGTTCGTTCATCTAGCAACAAGGGAACGAGTTGCAGGAGACACTTTTTCACTGCTTTCTCAGTCTGTTTCCTAGTGCCGGTTTGATGTTCCTGCAGTTTTCACTGTAAAACCGAGTAGGAGCTTCTACCTCCAAATATATATGTATGGAATGGAGTTTGCATCTGAAAAGAAACTTTGTGTTCCCAAAAAGCTAGGTGAAGGACGGCTTTCACACACACTTATCTCTCAGAACTGAGCAAGTGGAGAGACGTTCGTTCATCTAGCACCAATGGAACGGGTTGCAGGAGACACTTTTTCTCTGCTTTCTCAGTCTGTTTCCTAGTGCAGGTTTGAAGTTCCTGCAGTTTTCACTGTAAAACCGAGTTGGAGCTTCTACCTCCAAATATATATGTATGGAATGGAGTTTGCAACTGAAAAGAAACTTTGTGTTCCCAAAAAGCTAGGTGAAGGACGGCTTTCACACACACTTATCTCTCAGAACTGAGCAAGTGGAGAGACGTTCGTTCATCTAGCACCAAGGGAACGGGTTGCAGGAGACACTTTTTCTCTGCTTTCTCAGTCTGTTTCCTAGTGCCGGTTTGAAGTTCCTGCAGTTTTCACTGTAAAACCGAGTTGGAGCTTGTACCTCCCCATATATATGTATGGAATGGAGTTTGCAACTGAAAAGAAACTTTGTGTTCCCAACAAGCTAGGTGAAGGACGGCTTTCAACCGAACTTATCTCTCAGAACTGAGCAAGTGGAGAGACGTTCGTTCATCTAGCACCAAGGGAACAGTTTGCAGGGGACACTTTTTCTCTGCTTTCTCAGTCTGTTTCCTAGTGCCGGTTTGAAGTTCCTGCAGTTTTCACTGTAAAACCGAGTTGGAGCTTGTACCTCCCCATATATATGTATGGAATGGAGTTTGCAACTGAAAAGAAACTTTGTGTTCCCAACAAGCTAGGTGAAGGACGGCTTTCACACACACTTATCTCTCAGAACTGAGCAAGTGGAGAGACGTTCGTTCATCTAGCACCAAGGGAACGGGTTGCAGGAGAAACTTTTTCTCTGCTTTCTCAGTCTGTTTCCTAGTGCCGGTTTGAAGTTCCTGCAGTTTTCACTGTAAAACCGAGTTGGAGCTTGTACCTCCCCATATATATGTATGGAATGGAGTTTGCAACTGAAAAGAAACTTTGTGTTCCCAACAAGCTAGGTGAAGGACGGCTTTCACACACACTTATCTCTCAGAACTGAGCAAGTGGAGAGACGTTCGTTCATCTAGCACCAAGGGAACGGGTTGCAGGAGACACTTTTTCTCTGCTTTCTCAGTCTGTTTCCTAGTGCCGGTTTGAAGTTCCTGCAGTTTTCACTGTCAAACCGAGTTGGAGCTAGTACCTCCCCATATATATGTATGGAATGGAGTTTGCAACTGAAAAGAAACTTTGTGTTCCCAACAAGCTAGGTGAAGGACGGCTTTCACACACACTTATCTCTCAGAACTGAGCAAGTGGAGAGACTTTCGTTCATCTAGCACCAAGGGAACGGGTTGCAGGAGACACTTTTTCTCTGCTTTCTCAGTCTGTTTCCTAGTGCCGGTTTGAAGTTCCTGCAGTTTTCACTGTAAAACCGAGTTGGAGGTTCTACCTTCAAATATATATGTATGGAATGGAGTTTGCAACTGAAAAGAAACTTTGTGTTCCCAAAAAGCTATGTGAAGGACGGCTTTCACACACTTATCTCTCAGAACTGAGCAAGTGGAGAGACGTTCGTTCATCTAGCACCAAGGGAACGGGTTGCAGGAGACACTTTTTCTCTGCTTTCTCAGTCTGTTTCCTAGTGCCGGTTTGAAGTTCCTGCAGTTTTCACTGTAAAACCGATTTGGAGCTTCTACCTCCAAATATATATGTATGAAATGGAGTTTGCAACTGAAAAGAAACTTTGTGTTCCCAACAATCTAGGTGAAGGACGGCTTTCACACACACTTATCTCTCAGAACTGAGCAAGTGGAGAGACGTTCGTTCATCTAGCACCAAGGGAACGGGTTGCAGGAGACACTTTTTCTCTGCTTTCTCAGTCTGTTTCCTAGTGCCGGTTTGAAGTTCCTGCAGTTTTCACTGTAAAACCGAGTTGGAGCTTGTACCTCCCCATATATATGTATGGAATGGAGTTTGCAACTGAAAAGAAACTTTGTGTTCCCAACAAGCTAGGTGAAGGACGGCTTTCACACACACTTTTCTCTCAGAACTGAGCAAGTGGAGAGACGTTCGTTCATCTAGCACCAAGGGAACGGGTTGCAGGAGACACTTTTTCTCTGCTTTCTCAGTCTGTTTCCTAGTGCCGGTTTGAAGTTCCTGCAGTTTTCACTGTAAAACCGAGTTGGAGCTTCTACCTCCCCATATATATGTATGGAATGGAGTTTGCAACTGAAAAGAAACTTGGTGTTCCCAACAAGCTAGGTGAAGGACTGCTTTCACACACACTTATCTCTCAGAACTGAGCAAGTGGAGAGACGTTCGTTCATCTAGCACCAAGGGAACGGGTTCCAGGAGAAACTTTTTTCTGCTTTCTCAGTCTGTTTCCTAGTGCCGGTTTGAAGTTCCTGCAGTTTTCACTGTAAAACCGAGTTGGAGCTTGTACCTCCCCATATATATGTATGGAATGGAGTTTGCAACTGAAAAGAAACTTTGTGTTCCCAACAAGCTAGGTGAAGGACGGCTTTCACACACACTTATCTCTCAGAACTGAGCAAGTGGAGAGACGTTCGTTCATCTAGCAACAAGGGAACGAGTTGCAGGAGACACTTTTTCACTGCTTTCTCAGTCTGTTTCCTAGTGCCGGTTTGATGTTCCTGCAGTTTTCACTGTAAAACCGAGTAGGAGCTTCTACCTCCAAATATATATGTATGGAATGGAGTTTGCATCTGAAAAGAAACTTTGTGTTCCCAAAAAGCTAGGTGAAGGACGGCTTTCACACACACTTATCTCTCAGAACTGAGCAAGTGGAGAGACGTTCGTTCATCTAGCACCAATGGAACGGGTTGCAGGAGACACTTTTTCTCTGCTTTCTCAGTCTGTTTCCTAGTGCCGGTTTGAAGTTCCTGCAGTTTTCACTGTAAAACCGAGTTGGAGCTTCTACCTCCAAATATATATGTATGGAATGGAGTTTGCAACTGAAAAGAAACTTTGTGTTCCCAAAAAGCTAGGTGAAGGACGGCTTTCACACACACTTATCTCTCAGAACTGAGCAAGTGGAGAGACGTTCGTTCATCTAGCACCAAGGGAACGGGTTGCAGGAGACACTTTTTCTCTGCTTTCTCAGTCTGTTTCCTAGTGCCGGTTTGAAGTTCCTGCAGTTTTCACTGTAAAACCGAGTTGGAGCTTGTACCTCCCCATATATATGTATGGAATGGAGTTTGCAACTGAAAAGAAACTTTGTGTTCCCAACAAGCTAGGTGAAGGACGGCTTTCAACCGAACTTATCTCTCAGAACTGAGCAAGTGGAGAGACGTTCGTTCATCTAGCACCAAGGGAACAGTTTGCAGGGGACACTTTTTCTCTGCTTTCTCAGTCTGTTTCCTAGTGCCGGTTTGAAGTTCCTGCAGTTTTCACTGTAAAACCGAGTTGGAGCTTGTACCTCCCCATATATATGTATGGAATGGAGTTTGCAACTGAAAAGAAACTTTGTGTTCCCAACAAGCTAGGTGAAGGACGGCTTTCACACACACTTATCTCTCAGAACTGAGCAAGTGGAGAGACGTTCGTTCATCTAGCACCAAGGGAACGGGTTGCAGGAGAAACTTTTTCTCTGCTTTCTCAGTCTGTTTCCTAGTGCCGGTTTGAAGTTCCTGCAGTTTTCACTGTAAAACCGAGTTGGAGCTTGTACCTCCCCATATATATGTATGGAATGGAGTTTGCAACTGAAAAGAAACTTTGTGTTCCCAACAAGCTAGGTGAAGGACGGCTTTCACACACACTTATCTCTCAGAACTGAGCAAGTGGAGAGACGTTCGTTCATCTAGCACCAAGGGAACGGGTTGCAGGAGACACTTTTTCTCTGCTTTCTCAGTCTGTTTCCTAGTGCCGGTTTGAAGTTCCTGCAGTTTTCACTGTAAAACCGTGTTGGAGCTAGTACCTCCCCATATATATGTATGGAATGGAGTTTGCAACTGAAAAGAAACTTTGTGTTCCCAACAAGCTAGGTGAATTACGGCTTTCACACACACTTATCTCTCAGAACTGAGCAAGTGGAGAGACGTTCGTTCATCTAGCACCAAGGGAACTTGTTGCAGGAGACAATTTTTTTCTGCTTTCTCAGTCTGTTTCCTAGTGCCGGTTTGAAGTTCCTGCAGTTTTCACTGTAAAACCGAGTTGGAGTTTCTACCTCCAAATATATATGTATGGAATGGAGTTTGCAACTGAAAAGAAACTTTGTGTTCCCAAAAAGCTAGGTGAAGGACGGCTTTCACACACACTTATCTCTCAGAACTGAGCAATTGGAGAGACGTTCGTTCATCTAGCACCAAGGGAACGGGTTGCAGGAGACACTTTTTCTCTGCTTTCTCAGTCTGTTTCCTAGTGCCGGTTTGAAGTTCCTGCAGTTTTCACTGTAAAACCGAGTTGGAGCTTGTACCTCCCCATATATATGTATGGAATGGAGTTTGCAACTGAAAAGAAACTTTGTGTTCCCAACAAGCTAGGTGAAGGACGGCTTTCAACCGAACTTATCTCTCAGAACTGAGCAAGTGGAGAGACGTTCGTTCATCTAGCACCAAGGGAACAGTTTGCAGGGGACACTTTTTCTCTGCTTTCTCAGTCTGTTTCCTAGTGCCGGTTTGAAGTTCCTGCAGTTTTCACTGTAAAACCGAGTTGGAGCTTGTACCTCCCCATATATATGTATGGAATGGAGTTTGCAACTGAAAAGAAACTTTGTGTTCCCAACAAGCTAGGTGAAGGACGGCTTTCACACACACTTATCTCTCAGAACTGAGCAAGTGGAGAGACGTTCGTTCATCTAGCACCAAGGGAACGGGTTGCAGGAGAAACTTTTTCTCTGCTTTCTCAGTCTGTTTCCTAGTGCCGGTTTGAAGTTCCTGCAGTTTTCACTGTAAAACCGAGTTGGAGCTTGTACCTCCCCATATATATGTATGGAATGGAGTTTGCAACTGAAAAGAAACTTTGTGTTCCCAACAAGCTAGGTGAAGGACGGCTTTCACACACACTTATCTCTCAGAACTGAGCAAGTGGAGAGACGTTCGTTCATCTAGCACCAAGGGAACGGGTTGCAGGAGACACTTTTTCTCTGCTTTCTCAGTCTGTTTCCTAGTGCCGGTTTGAAGTTCCTGCAGTTTTCACTGTCAAACCGAGTTGGAGCTAGTACCTCCCCATATATATGTATGGAATGGAGTTTGCAACTGAAAAGAAACTTTGTGTTCCCAACAAGCTAGGTGAATTACGGCTTTCACACACACTTATCTCTCAGAACTGAGCAAGTGGAGAGACGTTCGTTCATCTAGCACCAAGGGAACTTGTTGCAGGAGACAATTTTTTTCTGCTTTCTCAGTCTGTTTCCTAGTGCCGGTTTGAAGTTCCTGCAGTTTTCACTGTAAAACCGAGTTGGAGTTTCTACCTCCAAATATATATGTATGGAATGGAGTTTGCAACTGAAAAGAAACTTTGTGTTCCCAACAAGCTAGGTGAAGGACGGCTTTCACACTCACTTTTCTCTCAGAACTGAGCAAGTGGAGAGACGTTCGTTCATCTAGCACCAAGGGAACGGGTTGCAGGAGACACTTTTTCTCTGCTTTCTCAGTCTGTTTCCTAGTGCCGGTTTGAAGTTCCTGCAGTTTTCACTGTAAAACCGAGTTGGAGCTTCTACCTCCAAATATATATGTATGGAATGGAGTTTGCAACTGAAAAGAAACTTTGTGTTCCCAAAAAGCTAGGTGAAGGACGGCTTTCACACACACTTATCTCTCCGAACTGAGCAAGTGGAGAGACGTTCGTTCATCTAGCACCAAGGGAACGGGTTGCAGGAGACACTTTTTCTCTGCTTTCTCAGTCTGTTTCCTAGTGCCGGTTTGAAGTTCCTGCAGTTTTCACTGTAAAACCGAGTTGGAGCTTGTACCTCCCCATATATATGTATGGAATGGAGTTTGCAACTGAAAAGAAACTTTGTGTTCCCAACAAGCTAGGTGAAGGACGGCTTTCAACCGAACTTATCTCTCAGAACTGAGCAAGTGGAGAGACGTTCGTTCATCTAGCACCAAGGGAACAGTTTGCAGGGGACACTTTTTCTCTGCTTTCTCAGTCTGTTTCCTAGTGCCGGTTTGAAGTTCCTGCAGTTTTCACTGTAAAACCGAGTTGGAGCTTGTACCTCCCCATATATATGTATGGAATGGAGTTTGCAACTGAAAAGAAACTTTGTGTTCCCAACAAGCTAGGTGAAGGACGGCTTTCACACACACTTATCTCTCAGAACTGAGCAAGTGGAGAGACGTTCGTTCATCTAGCACCAAGGGAACGGGTTGCAGGAGAAACTTTTTCTCTGCTTTCTCAGTCTGTTTCCTAGTGCCGGTTTGAAGTTCCTGCAGTTTTCACTGTAAAACCGAGTTGGAGCTTGTACCTCCCCATATATATGTATGGAATGGAGTTTGCAACTGAAAAGAAACTTTGTGTTCCCAACAAGCTAGGTGAAGGACGGCTTTCACACACACTTATCTCTCAGAACTGAGCAAGTGGAGAGACGTTCGTTCATCTAGCACCAAGGGAACGGGTTGCAGGAGACACTTTTTCTCTGCTTTCTCAGTCTGTTTCCTAGTGCCGGTTTGAAGTTCCTGCAGTTTTCACTGTCAAACCGAGTTGGAGCTAGTACCTCCCCATATATATGTATGGAATGGAGTTTGCAACTGAAAAGAAACTTTGTGTTCCCAACAAGCTAGGTGAATTACGGCTTTCACACACACTTATCTCTCAGAACTGAGCAAGTGGAGAGACGTTCGTTCATCTAGCACCAAGGGAACTTGTTGCAGGAGACAATTTTTTTCTGCTTTCTCAGTCTGTTTCCTAGTGCCGGTTTGAAGTTCCTGCAGTTTTCACTGTAAAACCGAGTTGGAGTTTCTACCTCCAAATATATATGTATGGAATGGAGTTTGCAACTGAAAAGAAACTTTGTGTTCCCAACAAGCTAGGTGAAGGACGGCTTTCACACTCACTTTTCTCTCAGAACTGAGCAAGTGGAGAGACGTTCGTTCATCTAGCACCAAGGGAACGGGTTGCAGGAGACACTTTTTCTCTGCTTTCTCAGTCTGTTTCCTAGTGCCGGTTTGAAGTTCCTGCAGTTTTCACTGTAAAACCGAGTTGGAGCTTCTACCTCCAAATATATATGTATGGAATGGAGTTTGCAACTGAAAAGAAACTTTGTGTTCCCAAAAAGCTAGGTGAAGGACGGCTTTCACACACACTTATCTCTCCGAACTGAGCAAGTGGAGAGACGTTCGTTCATCTAGCACCAAGGGAACGGGTTGCAGGAGACACTTTTTCTCTGCTTTCTCAGTCTGTTTCCTAGTGCCGGTTTGAAGTTCCTGCAGTTTTCACTGTAAAACCGAGTTGGAGCTTGTACCTCCCCATATATATGTATGGAATGGAGTTTGCAACTGAAAAGAAACTTTGTGTTCCCAACAAGCTAGGTGAAGGACGGCTTTCAACCGAACTTATCTCTCAGAACTGAGCAAGTGGAGAGACGTTCGTTCATCTAGCACCAAGGGAACAGTTTGCAGGGGACACTTTTTCTCTGCTTTCTCAGTCTGTTTCCTAGTGCCGGTTTGAAGTTCCTGCAGTTTTCACTGTAAAACCGAGTTGGAGCTTGTACCTCCCCATATATATGTATGGAATGGAGTTTGCAACTGAAAAGAAACTTTGTGTTCCCAACAAGCTAGGTGAAGGACGGCTTTCACACACACTTATCTCTCAGAACTGAGCAAGTGGAGAGACGTTCGTTCATCTAGCACCAAGGGAACGGGTTGCAGGAGACACTTTTTCTCTGCTTTCTCAGTCTGTTTCCTAGTGCCGGTTTGAAGTTCCTGCAGTTTTCACTGTAAAACCGAGTTGGAGCTTGTACCTCCCCATATATATGTATGGAATGGAGTTTGCAACTGAAAAGAAACTTTGTGTTCCCAACAAGCTAGGTGAAGGACGGCTTTCAACCGAACTTATCTCTCAGAACTGAGCAAGTGGAGAGACGTTCGTTCATCTAGCACCAAGGGAACAGTTTGCAGGGGACACTTTTTCTCTGCTTTCTCAGTCTGTTTCCTAGTGCCGGTTTGAAGTTCCTGCAGTTTTCACTGTAAAACCGAGTTGGAGCTTGTACCTCCCCATATATATGTATGGAATGGAGTTTGCAACTGAAAAGAAACTTTGTGTTCCCAACAAGCTAGGTGAAGGACGGCTTTCACACACACTTATCTCTCAGAACTGAGCAAGTGGAGAGACGTTCGTTCATCTAGCACCAAGGGAACGGGTTGCAGGAGAAACTTTTTCTCTGCTTTCTCAGTCTGTTTCCTAGTGCCGGTTTGAAGTTCCTGCAGTTTTCACTGTAAAACCGAGTTGGAGCTTGTACCTCCCCATATATATGTATGGAATGGAGTTTGCAACTGAAAAGAAACTTTGTGTTCCCAACAAGCTAGGTGAAGGACGGCTTTCACACACACTTATCTCTCAGAACTGAGCAAGTGGAGAGACGTTCGTTCATCTAGCACCAAGGGAACGGGTTGCAGGAGACACTTTTTCTCTGCTTTCTCAGTCTGTTTCCTAGTGCCGGTTTGAAGTTCCTGCAGTTTTCACTGTCAAACCGAGTTGGAGCTAGTACCTCCCCATATATATGTATGGAATGGAGTTTGCAACTGAAAAGAAACTTTGTGTTCCCAACAAGCTAGGTGAAGGACGGCTTTCACACACACTTATCTCTCAGAACTGAGCAAGTGGAGAGACGTTCGTTCATCTAGCACCAAGGGAACGGGTTGCAGGAGACACTTTTTCTCTGCTTTCTCAGTCTGTTTCCTAGTGCCGGTTTGAAGTTCCTGCAGTTTTCACTGTAAAACCGAGTTGGAGGTTCTACCTTCAAATATATATGTATGGAATGGAGTTTGCAACTGAAAAGAAACTTTGTGTTCCCAAAAAGCTATGTGAAGGACGGCTTTCACACACTTATCTCTCAGAACTGAGCAAGTGGAGAGACGTTCGTTCATCTAGCACCAAGGGAACGGGTTGCAGGAGACACTTTTTCTCTGCTTTCTCAGTCTGTTTCCTAGTGCCGGTTTGAAGTTCCTGCAGTTTTCACTGTAAAACCGAGTTGGAGCTTCTACCTCCAAATATATATGTATGAAATGGAGTTTGCAACTGAAAAGAAACTTTGTGTTCCCAACAATCTAGGTGAAGGACGGCTTTCACACACACTTATCTCTCAGAACTGAGCAAGTGGAGAGACGTTCGTTCATCTAGCACCAAGGGAACGGGTTGCAGGAGACACTTTTTCTCTGCTTTCTCAGTCTGTTTCCTAGTGCCGGTTTGAAGTTCCTGCAGTTTTCACTGTAAAACCGAGTTGGAGCTTGTACCTCCCCATATATATGTATGGAATGGAGTTTGCAACTGAAAAGAAACTTTGTGTTCCCAACAAGCTAGGTGAAGGACGGCTTTCACACACACTTTTCTCTCAGAACTGAGCAAGTGGAGAGACGTTCGTTCATCTAGCACCAAGGGAACGGGTTGCAGGAGACACTTTTTCTCTGCTTTCTCAGTCTGTTTCCTAGTGCCGGTTTGAAGTTCCTGCAGTTTTCACTGTAAAACCGAGTTGGAGCTTCTACCTCCCCATATATATGTATGGAATGGAGTTTGCAACTGAAAAGAAACTTGGTGTTCCCAACAAGCTAGGTGAAGGACTGCTTTCACACACACTTATCTCTCAGAACTGAGCAAGTGGAGAGACGTTCGTTCATCTAGCACCAAGGGAACGGGTTCCAGGAGAAACTTTTTTCTGCTTTCTCAGTCTGTTTCCTAGTGCCGGTTTGAAGTTCCTGCAGTTTTCACTGTAAAACCGAGTTGGAGCTTGTACCTCCCCATATATATGTATGAAATGGAGTTTGCAACTGAAAAGAAACTTTGTGTTCCCAACAAGCTAGGTGAAGGACGGCTTTCACACACACTTATCTCTCAGAACTGAGCAAGTGGAGAGACGTTCGTTCATCTAGCAACAAGGGAACGAGTTGCAGGAGACACTTTTTCACTGCTTTCTCAGTCTGTTTCCTAGTGCCGGTTTGATGTTCCTGCAGTTTTCACTGTAAAACCGAGTAGGAGCTTCTACCTCCAAATATATATGTATGGAATGGAGTTTGCATCTGAAAAGAAACTTTGTGTTCCCAAAAAGCTAGGTGAAGGACGGCTTTCACACACACTTATCTCTCAGAACTGAGCAAGTGGAGAGACGTTCGTTCATCTAGCACCAATGGAACGGGTTGCAGGAGACACTTTTTCTCTGCTTTCTCAGTCTGTTTCCTAGTGCCGGTTTGAAGTTCCTGCAGTTTTCACTGTAAAACCGAGTTGGAGCTTCTACCTCCAAATATATATGTATGGAATGGAGTTTGCAACTGAAGAGAAACTTTGTGTTCCCAAAAAGCTAGGTGAAGGACGGCTTTCACACACACTTATCTCTCAGAACTGAGCAAGTGGAGAGACGTTCGTTCATCTAGCACCAAGGGAACGGGTTGCAGGAGACACTTTTTCTCTGCTTTCTCAGTCTGTTTCCTAGTGCCGGTTTGAAGTTCCTGCAGTTTTCACTGTAAAACCGAGTTGGAGCTTGTACCTCCCCATATATATGTATGGAATGGAGTTTGCAACTGAAAAGAAACTTTGTGTTCCCAACAAGCTAGGTGAAGGACGGCTTTCAACCGAACTTATCTCTCAGAACTGAGCAAGTGGAGAGACGTTCGTTCATCTAGCACCAAGGGAACAGTTTGCAGGGGACACTTTTTCTCTGCTTTCTCAGTCTGTTTCCTAGTGCCGGTTTGAAGTTCCTGCAGTTTTCACTGTAAAACCGAGTTGGAGCTTGTACCTCCCCATATATATGTATGGAATGGAGTTTGCAACTGAAAAGAAACTTTGTGTTCCCAACAAGCTAGGTGAAGGACGGCTTTCACACACACTTATCTCTCAGAACTGAGCAAGTGGAGAGACGTTCGTTCATCTAGCACCAAGGGAACGGGTTGCAGGAGAAACTTTTTCTCTGCTTTCTCAGTCTGTTTCCTAGTGCCGGTTTGAAGTTCCTGCAGTTTTCACTGTAAAACCGAGTTGGAGCTTGTACCTCCCCATATATATGTATGGAATGGAGTTTGCAACTGAAAAGAAACTTTGTGTTCCCAACAAGCTAGGTGAAGGACGGCTTTCACACACACTTATCTCTCAGAACTGAGCAAGTGGAGAGACGTTCGTTCATCTAGCACCAAGGGAACGGGTTGCAGGAGACACTTTTTCTCTGCTTTCTCAGTCTGTTTCCTAGTGCCGGTTTGAAGTTCCTGCAGTTTTCACTGTAAAACCGTGTTGGAGCTAGTACCTCCCCATATATATGTATGGAATGGAGTTTGCAACTGAAAAGAAACTTTGTGTTCCCAACAAGCTAGGTGAATTACGGCTTTCACACACACTTATCTCTCAGAACTGAGCAAGTGGAGAGACGTTCGTTCATCTAGCACCAAGGGAACTTGTTGCAGGAGACAATTTTTTTCTGCTTTCTCAGTCTGTTTCCTAGTGCCGGTTTGAAGTTCCTGCAGTTTTCACTGTAAAACCGAGTTGGAGTTTCTACCTCCAAATATATATGTATGGAATGGAGTTTGCAACTGAAAAGAAACTTTGTGTTCCCAAAAAGCTAGGTGAAGGACGGCTTTCACACACACTTATCTCTCAGAACTGAGCAAGTGGAGAGACGTTCGTTCATCTAGCACCAAGGGAACGGGTTGCAGGAGACACTTTTTCTCTGCTTTCTCAGTCTGTTTCCTAGTGCCGGTTTGAAGTTCCTGCAGTTTTCACTGTAAAACCGAGTTGGAGCTTGTACCTCCCCATATATATGTATGGAATGGAGTTTGCAACTGAAAAGAAACTTTGTGTTCCCAACAAGCTAGGTGAAGGACGGCTTTCAACCGAACTTATCTCTCAGAACTGAGCAAGTGGAGAGACGTTCGTTCATCTAGCACCAAGGGAACAGTTTGCAGGGGACACTTTTTCTCTGCTTTCTCAGTCTGTTTCCTAGTGCCGGTTTGAAGTTCCTGCAGTTTTCACTGTAAAACCGAGTTGGAGCTTGTACCTCCCCATATATATGTATGGAATGGAGTTTGCAACTGAAAAGAAACTTTGTGTTCCCAACAAGCTAGGTGAAGGACGGCTTTCACACACACTTATCTCTCAGAACTGAGCAAGTGGAGAGACGTTCGTTCATCTAGCACCAAGGGAACGGGTTGCAGGAGAAACTTTTTCTCTGCTTTCTCAGTCTGTTTCCTAGTGCCGGTTTGAAGTTCCTGCAGTTTTCACTGTAAAACCGAGTTGGAGCTTGTACCTCCCCATATATATGTATGGAATGGAGTTTGCAACTGAAAAGAAACTTTGTGTTCCCAACAAGCTAGGTGAAGGACGGCTTTCACACACACTTATCTCTCAGAACTGAGCAAGTGGAGAGACGTTCGTTCATCTAGCACCAAGGGAACGGGTTGCAGGAGACACTTTTTCTCTGCTTTCTCAGTCTGTTTCCTAGTGCCGGTTTGAAGTTCCTGCAGTTTTCACTGTAAAACCGTGTTGGAGCTAGTACCTCCCCATATATATGTATGGAATGGAGTATGCAACTGAAAAGAAACTTTGTGTTCCCAACAAGCTAGGTGAATTACGGCTTTCACACACACTTATCTCTCAGAACTGAGCAAGTGGAGAGACGTTCGTTCATCTAGCACCAAGGGAACTTGTTGCAGGAGACAATTTTTTTCTGCTTTCTCAGTCTGTTTCCTAGTGCCGGTTTGAAGTTCCTGCAGTTTTCACTGTAAAACCGAGTTGGAGTTTCTACCTCCAAATATATATGTATGGAATGGAGTTTGCAACTGAAAAGAAACTTTGTGTTCCCAACAAGCTAGGTGAAGGACGGCTTTCACACTCACTTTTCTCTCAGAACTGAGCAAGTGGAGAGACGTTCGTTCATCTAGCACCAAGGGAACGGGTTGCAGGAGACACTTTTTCTCTGCTTTCTCAGTCTGTTTCCTAGTGCCGGTTTGAAGTTCCTGCAGTTTTCACTGTAAAACCGAGTTGGAGCTTCTACCTCCAAATATATATGTATGGAATGGAGTTTGCAACTGAAAAGAAACTTTGTGTTCCCAAAAAGCTAGGTGAAGGACGGCTTTCACACACACTTATCTCTCAGAACTGAGCAAGTGGAGAGACGTTCGTTCATCTAGCACCAAGGGAACGGGTTGCAGGAGACACTTTTTCTCTGCTTTCTCAGTCTGTTTCCTAGTGCCGGTTTGAAGTTCCTGCAGTTTTCACTGTAAAACCGAGTTGGAGCTTGTACCTCCCCATATATATGTATGGAATGGAGTTTGCAACTGAAAAGAAACTTTGTGTTCCCAACAAGCTAGGTGAAGGACGGCTTTCAACCGAACTTATCTCTCAGAACTGAGCAAGTGGAGAGACGTTCGTTCATCTAGCACCAAGGGAACAGTTTGCAGGGGACACTTTTTCTCTGCTTTCTCAGTCTGTTTCCTAGTGCCGGTTTGAAGTTCCTGCAGTTTTCACTGTAAAACCGAGTTGGAGCTTGTACCTCCCCATATATATGTATGGAATGGAGTTTGCAACTGAAAAGAAACTTTGTGTTCCCAACAAGCTAGGTGAAGGACGGCTTTCACACACACTTATCTCTCAGAACTGAGCAAGTGGAGAGACGTTCGTTCATCTAGCACCAAGGGAACTGGTTGCAGGAGAAACTTTTTCTCTGCTTTCTCAGTCTGTTTCCTAGTGCCGGTTTGAAGTTCCTGCAGTTTTCACTGTAAAACCGAGTTGGAGCTTGTACCTCCCCATATATATGTATGGAATGGAGTTTGCAACTGAAAAGAAACTTTGTGTTCCCAACAAGCTAGGTGAAGGACGGCTTTCACACACACTTATCTCTCAGAACTGAGCAAGTGGAGAGACGTTCGTTCATCTAGCACCAAGGGAACGGGTTGCAGGAGACACTTTTTCTCTGCTTTCTCAGTCTGTTTCCTAGTGCCGGTTTGAAGTTCCTGCAGTTTTCACTGTAAAACCGTGTTGGAGCTAGTACCTCCCCATATATATGTATGGAATGGAGTTTGCAACTGAAAAGAAACTTTGTGTTCCCAACAAGCTAGGTGAATTACGGCTTTCACACACACTTATCTCTCAGAACTGAGCAAGTGGAGAGACGTTCGTTCATCTAGCACCAAGGGAACGGGTTGCAGGAGACACTTTTTTTCTGCTTTCTCAGTCTGTTTCCTAGTGCCGGTTTGAAGTTCCTGCAGTTTTCACTGTAAAACCGAGTTGGAGTTTCTACCTCCAAATATATATGTATGGAATGGAGTTTGCAACTGAAAAGAAACTTTGTGTTCCCAACAAGCTAGGTGAAGGACGGCTTTCACACTCACTTTTCTCTCAGAACTGAGCAAGTGGAGAGACGTTCGTTCATCTAGCACCAAGGGAACGGGTTGCAGGAGACACTTTTTCTCTGCTTTCTCAGTCTGTTTCCTAGTGCCGGTTTGAAGTTCCTGCAGTTTTCACTGTCAAACCGAGTTGGAGCTTCTACCTCCCCATATATATGTATGGAATGGAGTTTGCAACTGAAAAGAAACTTTGTGTTCCCAACAAGCTAGGTGAAGGACGGCTTTCACACACACTTATCTCTCAGAACTGAGCAAGTGGAGAGACGTTCGTTCATCTAGCACCAAGGGAACGGGTTGCAGGAGACACTTTTTCTCTGCTTTCTCAGTCTGTTTCCTAGTGCCGGTTTGAAGTTCCTGCAGTTTTCACTGTAAAACCGAGTTGGAGCTAGTACCTCCCCATATATATATATGGAATGGAGTTTGCAACTGAAAAGAAACTTTGTGTTCCCAACAAGCTAGGTGAAGGACGGCTTTCACACACACTTATCTCTCAGAACTGAGCAAGTGGAGAGACGTTCGTTCATCTAGCACCAAGGGAACGGGTTGCAGGAGACACTTTTTCTCTGCTTTCTCAGTCTGTTTCCTAGTGCCGGTTTGAAGTTCCTGCAGTTTTCACTGTAAAACCGATTTGGAGCTAGTACCTCCCCATATATATGTATGGAAGGGAGTTTGCAACTGAAAAAAAACTTTGTGTTCCCAACAAGCTAGGTGAAGGACGGCTTTCACACACACTTATCTCTCAGAACTGAGCAAGTGGAGAGACGTTCGTTCATCTAGCACCAAGGGAACGGGTTGCAGGAGCCACTTTTTCTCTGTTTTCTCAGTCTGTTTCCTAGTGCCGGTTTGAAGTTCCTGCAGTTTTCACTGTAAAACCGAGTTGGAGCTTGTACCTCCCTATATATATGTATGGAATGGAGTTTGCAACTGAAAAGAAACTTTGTGTTCCCAACAAGCTAGTTGAAGGACGGCTTTCACACACACTTATCTCTCAGAACTGAGCAAGTGGAGAGACGTTCGTTCATCTAGCACCAAGGGAACGGGTTGCAGGAGACACTGTTTCTCTGCTTTCTCAGTCTGTTTCCTAGTGCCGGTTTTAAGTTCCTGCAGTTTTCACTGTAAAACCGAGTTGGAGCTTATACCTCCAAATATATATGTATGGAATGGAGTTTGCAACTGAAAAGAAACTTTGTGTTCCCAAAAAGCTAAGTGAAGGACGGCTTTCACACACACTTATTTCTCAGAACTGAGCAAGTGGAGAGACGTTCGTTCATCTAGCACCAAGGGAACGGGTTGCAGGAGACACTTTTTCTCTGCTTTCTCAGTCTGTTTCCTAGTGCCGGTTTGAAGTTCCTGCAGTTTTCACTGTAAAACCGAGTTGGAGCTAGTACCTCCCCATATATATGTATGGAATGGAGTTTGCAACAGAAAAGAAACTTTGTGTTCCCAAAAAGCTAGGTGAAGTACGGCTCTCACACATACTTAACTCTCACAACTGAGCAAGTGGAGAGACGTTCGTTCATCTAGCACCAAGGGAACGGGTTGCAGGAGACACTTTTTCTCTGCTTTCTCAGTCTGTTTCCTAGTGCCGGTTTGATATTCCTGCAGTTTTCACTGTAAAACCGAGTTGGAGCTACTACCTCCAAATATATATGTATGGAATGGAGTTTGCAACTGAAAAGAAACTTTGTGTTCCCAACAAGCTAGGTGAAGGACGGCTTTAACACACACTTATCTCTCAGAACTGAGCAAGTGGAGAGACGTTCGTTCATCTAGCACCAAGGGAACGGGTTGCAGGAGACACTTTTTCTCTGCTTTCTCAGTCTGTTTCCTAGTGCCGGTTTGAAGTTCCTGCAGTTTTCACTGTAAAACCGAGTTGGAGCTTCTACCTCCAAATATATATGTATGGAATGGAGTTTGCAACTGAAAAGAAACTTTGTGTTCCCAAAAAGCTAGGTGAAGGACGGCTTTCACACACACTTATCTCTCAGAACTGAGCAAGTGGAGAGACGTTCGTTCATCTAGCACCAAGGGAACGGGTTGCAGGAGACACTTTTTCTCTGCTTTCTCAGTCTGTTTCCTAGTGCCGGTTTGAAGTTCCTGCAGTTTTCACTGTAAAACCGAGTTGGAGCTAGTACCTCCAAATATATATGTATGGAATGGAGTTTGCAACTGAAAAGAAACTTTGTGTTCCCAACAAGCTAGGTGAAGGACGGCTTTCACACACACTTATCTCTCAGAACTGAGCAAGTGGAGAGACGTTCGTTCATCTAGCACCAAGGGAACGGGTTGCAGGAGACACTTTTTCTCTGCTTTCTCAGTCTGTTTCCTAGTGCCGGTTTGAAGTTCCTGCAGTTTTCACTGTAAAACAGAGTTGGAGCTTGTACCTCCCCATATATATGTATGGAATGGAGTTTGCAACTGAAAAGAAACTTTGTGTTCCCAACAAGCTAGGTGAAGAACGGCTTTCAAACACACGTATCTCTCAGAACTGAGCAAGTGGAGAGACGTTCGTTCATCTAGCACCAAGGGAACGGGTTGCAGGAGACACTTTTTCTCTGCTTTCTCAGTCTGTTTCCTAGTGCCGGTTTGAAGTTCCTGCAGTTTTCACTGTAAAACCGAGTTGGAGCTTCTACCTCCCCATATATATGTATGGAATGGAGTTTGCAACTGAAAAGGAACTTTGTGTTCCCAACAAGCTATGTGAAGGACGGCTTTCACACGCACTAATCTCTCAGAACTGAGCAAGTAGAGAGACGTTCGTTCATCTAGCACCAAGGGAACGGGTTGCAGGAGACACTTATTCTCTGCTTTCTCAGTCTGTTTCCTAGTGCCGGTTTGAAGTTCCTGCAGTTTTCACTGTAAAACCGAGTTGGAGCTTCTACCTACAAACATATATGTATGGAATGGAGTTTGCAACTGAAAAGAAACTTTGTGTTCCCAACAAGCAAGGTGAAGGACGGCTTTCACACACACTTATCTCTCAGAACTGAGCAAGTGGAGAGACGTTCGTTCATCTAGCACCAAGGGAACGGGTTGCAGGAGACACTTTTTCTCTGCTTTCTCAGTCTGTTTCCTAGTGCCGGTTTGAAGTTCCTGCAGTTTTCACTGTAAAACAGAGTTGGAGCTTTTACCTCCCCATATATATGTATGGAATAGAGTTTGCAACTGAAAAGAAACTTTGTGTTCCCAACAAGCTAGGTGAAGAACGGCTTTCAAACACACGTATCTCTCAGAACTGAGCAAGTGGAGAGACGTTCGTTCATCTAGCACCAAGGAAACGGGTTGCAGGAGACACTGTTTCTCTGCTTTCTCAGTCTGTTTCCTAGTGCCGGTTTGAAGTTCCTGCAGTTTTCACTGTAAAACCGAGTTGGAGCTTCTACCTACAAACATATATGTATGGAATGGAGTTTGCAACTGAAAAGAAACTTTGTGTTCCCAAAAAGCTAGGTGAAGGACGGCTTTCACACACACTTATTTCTCAGAACTGAGCAAGTGGAGAGACGTTCGTTCATCTAGCACCAAGGGAACGGGTTGCAGGAGACACTTTTTCTCTGCTTTCTCAGTCTGTTTCCTAGTGCCGGTTTGAAGTTCCTGCAGTTTTCACTGTAAAACCGAGTTGGAGCTTCTACCTACAAACATATATGTATGGAATGGAGTTTGCAACTGAAAAGAAACTTTGTGTTCCCAACAAGCTAGGTGAAGGACGGCTTTCAAACACACTTATCTCTCAGAACTGAGCAAGTGGAGAGACGTTCGTTTATGTAGCACCAAGGGAACGGGTTGCAGGAGACACTTTTTCTCTGCTTTCTCAGTCTGTTTCCTAGTGCCGGTTTGAAGTTCCTGCAGTTTTCACTGTCAAACCGAGTTGGAGCTTCTACCTCCAAATATATATGTATGGAATGGAGTTTGCAACTGAAAAGAAACTTTGTGTTCCCAACAAACTAGGTGAAGGACGGCTTTCACACACACTTATCTCTCAGAACTGAGCAAGTGGAGAGACGTTCGTTCATCTAGCACCAAGGGAACGGGTTGCAGGAGACACTTTTTCTCTGCTTTCTCAGTCTGTTTCCTAGTGCCGGTTTGAAGTTCCTGCAGTTTTCACTGTAAAACCGAGTTGGAGCTTCTACCTCCAAATATATATGTATGGAATGGAGTTTGCAACTGAAAAGAAACTTTGTGTTCCCAAAAAGCTAGGTGAATGACGGCTTTCACACACACTTATCTCTCAGAACTGAGCAAGTGGAGAGACGTTCGTTCATCTAGCACCAAGGGAACGGGTTGCAGGAGACACTTTTTCTCTGCTTTCTCAGTCTGTTTCCTAGTGCCGGTTTGAAGTTCCTGCAGTTTTCACTGTAAAACCGAGTTGGAGCTAGTACCTCCAAATATATATGTATGGAATGGAGTTTGCAACTGAAAAGAAACTTTGTGTTCCCAAAAAGCTAGGTGAAGGACGGCTTTCACACACACTTATCTCTCAGAACTGAGCAAGTGGAGAGACGTTCGTTCATCTAGCACCAAGGGAACGGGTTGCAGGAGACACTTTTTCTCTGCTTTCTCAGTCTGTTTCCTAGTGCCGGTTTGAAGTTCCTGCAGTTTTCACTGTAAAACAGAGTTGGAGCTTGTACCTCCCCATATATATGTATGGAATGGAGTTTGCAACTGAAAAGAAACTTTGTGTTCCCAACAAGCTAGGTGAAGAACGGCTTTCAAACACACGTATCTCTCAGAACTGAGCAAGTGGAGAGACGTTCGTTCATCTAGCACCAAGGAAACGGGTTGCAGGAGACACTGTTTCTCTGCTTTCTCAGTCTGTTTCCTAGTGCCGGTTTCAAGTTCCTGCAGTTTTCACTGTAAATCCGTGTTGGAGCTTCTACCTCCAAATATATATGTATGGAATGGAGTTTGCAACTGAAAAGAAACTTTGTGTTCCCAAAAAGCTAGGTGAAGGACGGCTTTCACACACACTTATCTCTCAGAACTGAGCAAGTGGAGAGACGTTCGTTCATCTAGCACCAAGGGAACGGGTTGCAGGAGACACTTTTTCTCTGCTTTCTCAGTCTGTTTCCTAGTGCCGGTTTGAAGTTCCTGCAGTTTTCACTGTAAAACCGAGTTGGAGCTAGTACCTCCCCATATATATGTATGGAATGGAGTTTGCAACTGAAAAGAAACTTTGTGTTCCCAACAAGCTTGGTGAAGGACGGCTTTCACACACACTTATCTCTCAGAACTGAGCAAGTGGAGAGACGTTCGTTCATCTAGCACCAAGGGAACGGGTTGCAGGAGCCACTTTTTCTCTGCTTTCTCAGTCTGTTTCCTAGTGCCGGTTTGAAGTTCCTGCAGTTTTCACTGTAAAACCGAGTTGGAGCTTGTACCTCCCTATATATATGTATGGAATGGAGTTTGCAACTGAAAAGAAACTTTGTGTTCCCAACAAGCTAGTTGAAGGACGGCTTTCACACACACTTATCTCTCAGAACTGAGCAAGTGGAGAGACGTTCGTTCATCTAGCACCAAGGGAACGGGTTGCAGGAGACACTGTTTCTCTGCTTTCTCAGTCTGTTTCCTAGTGCCGGTTTTAAGTTCCTGCAGTTTTCACTGTAAAACCGAGTTGGAGCTTATACCTCCAAATATATATGTATGGAATGGAGTTTGCAACTGAAAAGAAACTTTGTGTTCCCAAAAAGCTAAGTGAAGGACGGCTTTCACACACACTTATTTCTCAGAACTGAGCAAGTGGAGAGACGTTCGTTCATCTAGCACCAAGGGAACGGGTTGCAGGAGACACTTTTTCTCTGCTTTCTCAGTCTGTTTCCTAGTGCCGGTTTGAAGTTCCTGCAGTTTTCACTGTAAAACCGAGTTGGAGCTAGTACCTCCCCATATATATGTATGGAATGGAGTTTGCAACAGAAAAGAAACTTTGTGTTCCCAAAAAGCTAGGTGAAGTACGGCTCTCACACATACTTAACTCTCACAACTGAGCAAGTGGAGAGACGTTCGTTCATCTAGCACCAAGGGAACGGGTTGCAGGAGACACTTTTTCTCTGCTTTCTCAGTCTGTTTCCTAGTGCCGGTTTGATATTCCTGCAGTTTTCACTGTAAAACCGAGTTGGAGCTACTACCTCCAAATATATATGTATGGAATGGAGTTTGCAACTGAAAAGTAACTTTGTGTTCCCAACAAGCTAGGTGAAGGACGGCTTTAACACACACTTATCTCTCAGAACTGAGCAAGTGGAGAGACGTTCGTTCATCTAGCACCAAGGGAACGGGTTGCAGGAGACACTTTTTCTCTGCTTTCTCAGTCTGTTTCCTAGTGCCGGTTTGAAGTTCCTGCAGTTTTCACTGTAAAACCGAGTTGGAGCTTCTACCTCCAAATATATATGTATGGAATGGAGTTTGCAACTGAAAAGAAACTTTGTGTTCCCAAAAAGCTAGGTGAAGGACGGCTTTCACACACACTTATCTCTCAGAACTGAGCAAGTGGAGAGACGTTCGTTCATCTAGCACCAAGGGAACGGGTTGCAGGAGACACTTTTTCTCTGCTTTCTCAGTCTGTTTCCTAGTGCCGGTTTGAAGTTCCTGCAGTTTTCACTGTAAAACCGAGTTGGAGCTAGTACCTCCAAATATATATGTATGGAATGGAGTTTGCAACTGAAAAGAAACTTTGTGTTCCCAACAAGCTAGGTGAAGGACGGCTTTCACACACACTTATCTCTCAGAACTGAGCAAGTGGAGAGACGTTCGTTCATCTAGCACCAAGGGAACGGGTTGCAGGAGACACTTTTTCTCTGCTTTCTCAGTCTGTTTCCTAGTGCCGGTTTGAAGTTCCTGCAGTTTTCACTGTAAAACAGAGTTGGAGCTTGTACCTCCCCATATATATGTATGGAATGGAGTTTGCAACTGAAAAGAAACTTTGTGTTCCCAACAAGCTAGGTGAAGAACGGCTTTCAAACACACGTATCTCTCAGAACTGAGCAAGTGGAGAGACGTTCGTTCATCTAGCACCAAGGGAACGGGTTGCAGGAGACACTTTTTCTCTGCTTTCTCAGTCTGTTTCCTAGTGCCGGTTTGAAGTTCCTGCAGTTTTCACTGTAAAACCGAGTTGGAGCTTCTACCTCCCCATATATATGTATGGAATGGAGTTTGCAACTGAAAAGGAACTTTGTGTTCCCAACAAGCTATGTGAAGGACGGCTTTCACATGCACTAATCTCTCAGAACTGAGCAAGTAGAGAGACGTTCGTTCATCTAGCACCAAGGGAACGGGTTGCAGGAGACACTTTTTCTCTGCTTTCTCAGTCTGTTTCCTAGTGCCGGTTTGAAGTTCCTGCAGT
The DNA here is from genome assembly GCF_036321535.1 of Camelus dromedarius. Taxonomy (NCBI): domain Eukaryota; kingdom Metazoa; phylum Chordata; class Mammalia; order Artiodactyla; family Camelidae; genus Camelus; species Camelus dromedarius. The sequence continues at coordinate 1,333,980 of NW_026989814.1, forward strand.
TTTCACTGTAAAACCGAGTTGGAGCTTCTACCTACAAACATATATGTATGGAATGGAGTTTGCAACTGAAAAGAAACTTTGTGTTCCCAACAAGCAAGGTGAAGGACGGCTTTCACACACACTTATCTCTCAGAACTGAGCAAGTGGAGAGACGTTCGTTCATCTAGCACCAAGGGAACGGGTTGCAGGAGACACTTTTTCTCTGCTTTCTCAGTCTGTTTCCTAGTGCCGGTTTGAAGTTCCTGCAGTTTTCACTGTAAAACAGAGTTGGAGCTTTTACCTCCCCATATATATGTATGGAATAGAGTTTGCAACTGAAAAGAAACTTTGTGTTCCCAACAAGCTAGGTGAAGAACGGCTTTCAAACACACGTATCTCTCAGAACTGAGCAAGTGGAGAGACGTTCGTTCATCTAGCACCAAGGAAACGGGTTGCAGGAGACACTGTTTCTCTGCTTTCTCAGTCTGTTTCCTAGTGCCGGTTTGAAGTTCCTGCAGTTTTCACTGTAAAACCGAGTTGGAGCTTCTACCTACAAACATATATGTATGGAATGGAGTTTGCAACTGAAAAGAAACTTTGTGTTCCCAAAAAGCTAGGTGAAGGACGGCTTTCACACACACTTATTTCTCAGAACTGAGCAAGTGGAGAGACGTTCGTTCATCTAGCACCAAGGGAACGGGTTGCAGGAGACACTTTTTCTCTGCTTTCTCAGTCTGTTTCCTAGTGCCGGTTTGAAGTTCCTGCAGTTTTCACTGTAAAACCGAGTTGGAGCTTCTACCTACAAACATATATGTATGGAATGGAGTTTGCAACTGAAAAGAAACTTTGTGTTCCCAACAAGCTAGGTGAAGGACGGCTTTCACACACACTTATCTCTCAGAACTGAGCAAGTGGAGAGACGTTCGTTTATGTAGCACCAAGGGAACGGGTTGCAGGAGACACTTTTTCTCTGCTTTCTCAGTCTGTTTCCTAGTGCCGGTTTGAAGTTCCTGCAGTTTTCACTGTCAAACCGAGTTGGAGCTTCTACCTCCAAATATATATGTATGGAATGGAGTTTGCAACTGAAAAGAAACTTTGTGTTCCCAACAAACTAGGTGAAGGACGGCTTTCACACACACTTATCTCTCAGAACTGAGCAAGTGGAGAGACGTTCGTTCATCTAGCACCAAGGGAACGGGTTGCAGGAGACACTTTTTCTCTGCTTTCTCAGTCTGTTTCCTAGTGCCTGTTTGAAGTTCCTGCAGTTTTCACTGTAAAACCGAGTTGGAGCTTCTACCTCCAAATATATATGTATGGAATGGAGTTTGCAACTGAAAAGAAACTTTGTGTTCCCAAAAAGCTAGGTGAATGACGGCTTTCACACACACTTATCTCTCAGAACTGAGCAAGTGGAGAGACGTTCGTTCATCTAGCACCAAGGGAACGGGTTGCAGGAGACACTTTTTCTCTGCTTTCTCAGTCTGTTTCCTAGTGCCGGTTTGAAGTTCCTGCAGTTTTCACTGTAAAACCGAGTTGGAGCTACTACCTCCAAATATATATGTATGGAATGGAGTTTGCAACTGAAAAGAAACTTTGTGTTCCCAACAAGCTAGGTGAAGGACGGCTTTCACACACACTTATCTCTCAGAACTGAGCAAGTGGAGAGACGTTCGTTCATCTAGCACCAAGGGAACGGGTTGCAGGAGACACTTTTTCTCTGCTTTCTCAGTCTGTTTCCTAGTGCCGGTTTGAAGTTCCTGCAGTTTTCACTGTAAAACAGAGTTGGAGCTTGTACCTCCCCATATATATGTATGGAATGGAGTTTGCAACTGAAAAGAAACTTTGTGTTCCCAACAAGCTAGGTGAAGAACGGCTTTCAAACACACGTATCTCTCAGAACTGAGCAAGTGGAGAGACGTTCGTTCATCTAGCACCAAGGAAACGGGTTGCAGGAGACACTGTTTCTCTGCTTTCTCAGTCTGTTTCCTAGTGCCGGTTTCAAGTTCCTGCAGTTTTCACTGTAAATCCGTGTTGGAGCTTCTACCTCCAAATATATATGTATGGAATGGAGTTTGCAACTGAAAAGAAACTTTGTGTTCCCAAAAAGCTAGGTGAAGGACGGCTTTCACACACACTTATCTCTCAGAACTGAGCAAGTGGAGAGACGTTCGTTCATCTAGCACCAAGGGAACGGGTTGCAGGAGACACTTTTTCTCTGCTTTCTCAGTCTGTTTCCTAGTGCCGGTTTGAAGTTCCTGCAGTTTTCACTGTAAAACCGAGTTGGAGCTAGTACCTCCCCATATATATGTATGGAATGGAGTTTGCAACTGAAAAGAAACTTTGTGTTCCCAACAAGCTTGGTGAAGGACGGCTTTCACACACACTTATCTCTCAGAACTGAGCAAGTGGAGAGACGTTCGTTCATCTAGCACCAAGGGAACGGGTTGCAGGAGACACTTTTTCTCTGCTTTCTCAGTCTGTTTCCTAGTGCCGGTTTGAAGTTCCTGCAGTTTTCACTGTCAAACCGAGTTGGAGCTAGTACCTCCCCATATATATGTATGGAATGGAGTTTGCAACTGAAAAGAAACTTTGTGTTCCCAACAAGCTAGGTGAAGGACGGCTTTCACACACACTTATCTCTCAGAACTGAGCAAGTGGAGAGACGTTCGTTCATCTAGCACCAAGGGAACGGTTTGCAGGAGACACTTTTTCTCTGCTTTCTCAGTCTGTTTCCTAGTGCCGGTTTGAAGTTCCTGCAGTTTCCACTGTAAAACCGTGTTGGAGCTTCTACCTCCAAATATATATGTATGGAATGGAGTTTGCAACTGAAAAGAAACTTTGTGTTCCCAACAAGCTAGGTGAAGGACGGCTTTCACACACACTTCTCTCTCAGAACTGAGCAAGTGGAGAGACGTTCGTTCATCTAGCACAAAGGGAACGGGTTGCAGGAGACACTTTTTCTCTGCTTTCTCAGTCTGTTTCCTAGTGCCGGTTTGAAGTTCCTGCAGTTTTCACTGTAAAACCGAGTTGGAGCTAGTACCTCCCCATATATATGTATCGAATGGAGTTTGCAACTGAAAAGAAACTTTGTGTTCCCAACAAGCTAGGTGAAGGACGGCTTTCACACACACTTTTCTCTCAGAACTGAGCAAGTGGAGAGACGTTCGTTCATCTAGCACCAAGGGAACGGTTTGCAGGAGACACTTTTTCTCTACTTTCTCAGTCTGTTTCCTAGTGCCGGTTTGAATTTCCTGCAGTTTTCACTGTAAAACCGTGTTGGAGCTTCTACCTCCAAATATATATGTATGGAATGGAGTTTGCAACTGAAAAGAAACTTTGTGTTCCCAACAAGCTAGGTGAAGGACGGCTTTCACACACACTTATCTCTCAGAACTGAGCAAGTGGAGAGACGTTCGTTCATCTAGCACCAAGGGAACGGGTTGCCGGTGACACTATTTCTCTGCTTTCTCAGTCTGTTTCCTAGTGCCGGTTTGAAGTTCCTGCAGTTTTCACTGTCAAACCGAGTTGGAGCTTCTACCTCCAAATATATATGTATGGAATGGAGTTTGCAACTGAAAAGAAACTTTGTGTTCCCAAAAAGCTAGGTGAAGTACGGCTTTCACACGCACTAATCTCTCAGAACTGAGCAAGTAGAGAGACGTTCGTTCATCTAGCACCAAGGGAACGGGTTGCAGGAGACACTTTTTCTCTGCTTTCTCAGTCTGTTTCCTAGTGCCGGTTTGAAGTTCCTGCAGTTTTCACTGTAAAACCGAGTTGGAGCTTCTACCTACAAACATATATGTATGGAATGGAGTTTGCAACTGAAAAGAAACTTTGTGTTCCCAACAAGCTAGGTGAAGGACGGCTTTCACACACACTTATCTCTCAGAACTGAGCAAGTGGAGAGACGTTCGTTTATGTAGCACCAAGGGAACGGGTTGCAGGAGACACATTTTCTCTGCTTTCTCAGTCTCTTTCCTAGTGCCGGTTTGAAGTTCCTGCATTTTTCACTGTCAAACCGAGTTGGAGCTTCTACCTCCAAATATATATGTATGGAATGGAGTTTGCAACTGAAAAGAAACTTTGTGTTCCCAACAAGCTAGGTGAAGGACGGCTTTCACACACACTTATCTCTCAGAACTGAGCAAGTGGAGAGACGTTCGTTCATCTAGCACCAAGGGAACGGGTTGCAGGAGACACTTTTTCTCTGCTTTCTCAGTCTGTTTCCTAGTGCCGGTTTGATGTTCCTGCAGTTTTCACTGTAAAACCGAGTTGGAGCTACTACCTCCAAATATATATTTATGGAATGGAGTTTGCAACTGAAAAGAAACTTTGTGTTCCCAACAAGCTAGGTGAAGGACGGCTTTCACACACACTTATCTCTCAGAACTGAGCAAGTGGAGAGACGTTCGTTTATGTAGCACCAAGGGAACGGGTTGCAGGAGACACTTTTTCTCTGCTTTCTCAGTCTGTTTCCTAGTGCCGGTTTGAAGTTCCTGCAGTTTTCACTGTCAAACCGAGTTGGAGCTTCTACCTCCAAATATATATGTATGGAATGGAGTTTGCAACTGAAAAGAAACTTTGTGTTCCCAACAAACTAGGTGAAGGACGGCTTTCAACCACACTTATCTCTCAGAACTGAGCAAGTGGAGAGACGTTCGTTCATCTAGCACCAAGGGAACGGTTTGCAGGAGACACTTTTTCTCTGCTTTCTCAGTCTGTTTCCTAGTGCCGGTTTGAAGTTCCTGCAGTTTTCACTGTAAAACCGAGTTGGAGCTTCTACCTCCAAATATATATGTATGGAATTGAGTTTGCAACTGAAAAGAAACTTTGTGTTCCCAAAAAGCTAGGTGAATGACGGCTTTCACACACACTTATCTCTCAGAACTGAGCAAGTGGAGAGACGTTCGTTCATCTAGCACCAAGGGAACGGGTTGCAGGAGACACTTTTTCTCTGCTTTCTCAGTCTGTTTCCTAGTGCCGGTTTGAAGTTCCTGCAGTTTTCACTGTAAAACAGAGTTGGAGCTAGTACCTCCAAATATATATGTATGGAATGGAGTTTGCAACTGAAAAGAAACTTTGTGTTCCCAACAAGCTAGGTGAAGGACGGCTTTCACACACACTTATCTCTCAGAACTGAGCAAGTGGAGAGACGTTCGTTCATCTAGCACCAAGGGAACGGGTTGCAGGAGACACTTTTTCTCTGCTTTCTCAGTCTGTTTCCTAGTGCCGGTTTGAAGTTCCTGCAGTTTTCACTGTAAAACAGAGTTGGAGCTTGTACCTCCCCATATATATGTATGGAATGGAGTTTGCAACTGAAAAGAAACTTTGTGTTCCCAACAAGCTAGGTGAAGAACGGCTTTCAAACACACGTATCTCTCAGAACTGAGCAAGTGGAGAGACGTTCGTTCATCTAGCACCAAGGAAACGGGTTGCAGGAGACACTGTTTCTCTGCATTCTCAGTCTGTTTCCTAGTGCCGGTTTCAAGTTCCTGCAGTTTTCACTGTAAATCCGTGTTGGAGCTTCTACCTCCAAATATATATGTATGGAATGGAGTTTGCAACTGAAAAGAAACTTTGTGTTCCCAAAAAGCTAGGTGAAGGACGGCTTTCACACACACTTATCTCTCAGAACTGAGCAAGTGGAGAGACGTTCGTTCATCTAGCACCAAGGGAACGGGTTGCAGGAGACAATTTTTCTCTGCTTTCTCAGTCTGTTTCCTAGTGCCGGTTTGAAGTTCCTGCAGTTTTCACTGTAAAACCGAGTTGGAGCTAGTACCTCCCCATATATATGTATGGAATGGAGTTTGCAACTGAAAAGAAACTTTGTGTTCCCAACAAGCTAGGTGAAGGACGGCTTTCACACACACTTCTCTCTCAGAACTGTGCAAGTGGAGAGACGTTCGTTCATCTAGCACCAAGGGAACGGGTTGCAGGAGACACTTTTTCTCTGCTTTCTCAGTCTGTTTCCTAGTGCCGGTTTGAAGTTCCTGCAGTTTTCACTGTCAAACCGAGTTGGAGCTAGTACCTCCCCATATATATGTATGGAATGGAGTTTGCAACTGAAAAGAAACTTTGTGTTCCCAACAAGCTAGGTGAAGGAAGGCTTTCACACACACTTATCTCTCAGAACTGAGCAAGTGGAGAGACGTTCGTTCATCTAGCACCAAGGGAATGGTTTGCAGGAGACACCTTTTCTCTGCTTTCTCAGTCTGTTTCCTAGTGCCGGTTTGAAGTTCCTGCAGTTTCCACTGTAAAACCGTGTTGGAGCTTCTACCTCCAAATATATATGTATGGAATGGAGTTTGCAACTGAAAAGAAACTTTGTGTTCCCAACAAGCTAGGTGAAGAACGGCTTTCACACACACTTCTCTCTCAGAACTGAGCAAGTGGAGAGACGTTCGTTCATCTAGCACCAAGGGAACGGGTTGCAGGAGACACTTTTTCTCTGCTTTCTCAGTCTGTTTCCTAGTGCCGGTTTGAAGTTCCTGCAGTTTTCACTGTCAAACCGAGTTGGAGCTAGTACCTCCCCATATATATGTATCGAATGGAGTTTGCAACTGAAAAGAAACTTTGTGTTCCCAACAAGCTAGGTGAAGGACGGCTTTCACACACACTTTTCTCTCAGAACTGAGCAAGTGGAGAGACGTTCGTTCATCTAGCACCAAGGGAACGGTTTGCAGGAGACACTTTTTCTCTGCTTTCTCAGTCTGTTTCCTAGTGCCGGTTTGAATTTCCTGCAGTTTTCACTGTAAAACCGTGTTGGAGCTTCTACCTCCAAATATATATGTATGGAATGGAGTTTGCAACTGAAAAGAAACTTTGTGTTCCCAACAAGCTAGGTGAAGGACGGCTTTCACACACACTTATCTCTCAGAACTGAGCAAGTGGAGAGACGTTCGTTCATCTAGCACCAAGGGAACGGGTTGCCGGTGACACTTTTTCTCTGCTTTCTCAGTCTGTTTCCTAGTGCCGGTTTGAAGTTCCTGCAGTTTTCACTGTCAAACCGAGTTGGAGCTTCTACCTCCAAATATATATGTATGGAATGGAGTTTGCAACTGAAAAGAAACTTTGTGTTCCCAAAAAGCTAGGTGAAGGACGGCTTTCACACACACTTATTTCTCAGAACTGAGCAAGTGGAGAGACGTTCGTTCATCTAGCACCAAGGGAACGGGTTGCAGGAGACACTTTTTCTCTGCTTTCTCAGTCTGTTTCCTAGTGCCGGTTTGAAGTTCCTGCAGTTTTCACTGTAAAACCGAGTTGGAGCTAGTACCTCCCCATATATATGTATGGAATGGAGTTTGCAACTGAAAAGAAACTTTGTGTTCCCAACAAGCTAGGTGAAGGACGGCTTTCACACACACTTCTCTCTCAGAACTGAGCAAGTGGAGAGACGTTCGTTCATCTAGCACCAAGGGAACGGGTTGCAGGAGACACTTTTTCTCTGCTTTCTCAGTCTGTTTCCTAGTGCCGGTTTGAAGTTCCTGCAGTTTCCACTGTAAAACCGTGTTGGAGTTTCTACCTCCAAATATATATGTATGGAATGGAGTTTGCAACTGAAAAGAAACTTTGTGTTCCCAACAAGCTAGGTGAAGAACGGCTTTCACACACACTTCTCTCTCAGAACTGAGCAAGTGGAGAGACGTTCGTTCATCTAGCACCAAGGGAACGGGTTGCAGGAGACACTTTTTCTCTGCTTTCTCAGTCTGTTTCCTAGTGCCGGTTTGAAGTTCCTGCAGTTTTCACTGTCAAACCGAGTTGGAGCTAGTACCTCCCCATATATATGTATCGAATGGAGTTTGCAACTGAAAAGAAACTTTGTGTTCCCAACAAGCTAGGTGAAGGACGGCTTTCACACACACTTTTCTCTCAGAACTGAGCAAGTGGAGAGACGTTCGTTCATCTAGCACCAAGGGAACGGTTTGCAGGAGACACTTTTTCTCTGCTTTCTCAGTCTGTTTCCTAGTGCCGGTTTGAATTTCCTGCAGTTTTCACTGTAAAATCGTGTTGGAGCTTCTACCTCCAAATATATATGTATGGAATGGAGTTTGCAACTGAAAAGAAACTTTGTGTTCCCAACAAGCTAGGTGAAGGACGGCTTTCACACACACTTATCTCTCAGAACTGAGCAAGTGGAGAGACGTTCGTTCATCTAGCACCAAGGGAACGGGTTGCCGGTGACACTTTTTCTCTGCTTTCTCAGTCTGTTTCCTAGTGCCGGTTTGAAGTTCCTGCAGTTTTCACTGTCAAACCGAGTTGGAGCTTCTACCTCCAAATATATATGTATGGAATGGAGTTTGCAACTGAAAAGAAACTTTGTGTTCCCAAAAAGCTAGGTGAAGGACGGCTTTCACACACACTTATTTCTCAGAACTGAGCAAGTGGAGAGACGTTCGTTCATCTAGCACCAAGGGAACGGGTTGCAGGAGACAATTTTTCTCTGCTTTCTCAGTCTGTTTCCTAGTGCCGGTTTGAAGTTCCTGCAGTTTTCACTGTAAAACCGAGTTGGAGCTAGTACCTCCCCATATATATGTATGGAATGGAGTTTGCAACTGAAAAGAAACTTTGTGTTCCCAAAAAGCTAGGTGAAGCAGAGCTTTCACACACACTTATCTCTCAGAACAGAGCAAGTGGAGAGACGTTCGTTCATCTAGCACCAAGGGAAAGGGTTGCAGGAGACACTTTTTCTCTGCTTTCTCAGTCTGTTTCCTAGTGCCGGTTTGAAGTTCCTGCAGTTTTCACTGTAAAACCGAGTTGGAGCTAGTACCTCCCCATATATATGTATGGAATGGAGTTTGCAAGTGAAAAGAAACTTTGTGTTCCCAACAAGCTAGGTGAAGGACGGCTTTCACACACACTTATCTCTCAGAACAGAGCAAGTGGAGAGACGTTCGTTCATCTAGCACCAAGGGAACGGGTTGCAGGAGACACTTTTTCTCTGCTTTCTCAGTCTGTTTCCTAGTGCCGGTTTGAATTTCCTGCAGTTTTCACTGTAAAACAGTGTTGGAGCTTCTACCTCCAAATATATATGTATGGAATGGAGTTTGCAACTGAAAAGATACTTTGTGTTCCCAACAAGCTAGGTGAAGGACGGCTTTCACACACACTTATCTCTCAGAACTGAGCAAGTGGAGAGACTTTCGTTCATCTAGCACCAAGGGAACGGGTTGCCGGTGACACTTTTTCTCTGCTTTCTCAGTCTGTTTCCTAGTGCCGGTTTGAAGTTCCTGCAGTTTTCACTGTAAAACCGAGTTGGAGCTAGTACCTCCCCATATATATGTATGGAATGGAGTTTGCAACTGAAAAGAAACTTTGTGTTCCCAACAAGCTAGGTGAAGGACAGCTTTCACACACAATTATCTCTCAGAACAGAGCAAGTGGAGAGACTTTCGTTCATCTAGCACCAAGGGAAAGGGTTGCAGGAGACACTTTTTCTCTGCTTTCTCAGTCTGTTTCCTAGTGCCGGTTTGAAGTTCCTGCAGTTTTCACTGTAAAACAGAGTTGGAGCTAGTACCTCCCCATATATATGTATGGAATGGAGTTTGCAAGTGAAAAGAAACTTTGTGTTCCCAACAAGCTAGGTGAAGGACGGCTTTCACACACACTTATCTCTCAGAACTGAGCAAGTGGAGAGACGTTCGTTCATCTAGCACCAAGGGAACGGGTTGCAGGAGACACTTTTTCTCTGCTTTCTCAGTCTGTTTCCTAGTGCCGGTTTGAAGTTCCTGCAGTTTTCACTGTCAAACCGAGTTGGAGCTAGTACCTCCCCATATATATGTATGGAATGGAGTTTGCAACTGAAAAGAAACTTTGTGTTCCCAACAAGCTAGGTGAAGGACGGCTTTCACACACACTTATCTCTCAGAACAGAGCAAGTGGAGAGACGTTCGTTCATCTAGCACCAAGGGAACGGGTTGCAGGAGACACTTTTTCTCTGCTTTCTCAGTCTGTTTCCTAGTGCCGGTTTGAATTTCCTGCAGTTTTCACTGTAAAACCGTGTTGGAGCTTCTACCTCCAAATATATATGTATGGAATGGAGTTTGCAACTGAAAAGATACTTTGTGTTCCCAACAAGCTAGGTGAAGGACGGCTTTCACACACACTTATCTCTCAGAACTGAGCAAGTGGAGAGACTTTCGTTCATCTAGCACCAAGGGAACGGGTTGCCGGTGACACTTTTTCTCTGCTTTCTCAGTCTGTTTCCTAGTGCCGGTTTGAAGTTCCTGCAGTTTTCACTGTAAAACCGAGTTGGAGCTAGTACCTCCCCATATATATGTATGGAATGGAGTTTGCAACTGAAAAGAAACTTTGTGTTCCCAACAAGCTAGGTGAAGGACAGCTTTCACACACAATTATCTCTCAGAACAGAGCAAGTGGAGAGACTTTCGTTCATCTAGCACCAAGGGAAAGGGTTGCAGGAGACACTTTTTCTCTGCTTTCTCAGTCTGTTTCCTAGTGCCGGTTTGAAGTTCCTGCAGTTTTCACTGTAAAACCGAGTTGGAGCTTGTACCTCCCCATATATATGTATGGAATGGAGTTTGCAAGTGAAAAGAAACTTTGTGTTCCCAACAAGCTAGGTGAAGGACGGCTTTCACACACACTTATCTCTCAGAACTGAGCAAGTGGAGAGACGTTCGTTCATCTAGCACCAAGGGAACGGGTTGCAGGAGACACTTTTTCTCTGCTTTCTCAGTCTGTTTCCTAGTGCCGGTTTGAAGTTCCTGCAGTTTTCACTGTGAAACCGAGTTGGAGCTAGTACCTCCAAATATATATGTATGGAATGGAGTTTGCAACTGAAAAGAAACTTTGTGTTCCCAACAAGCTAGGTGAAGGACGGCTTTCACACACACTTATCTCTCAGAACTGAGCAAGTGGAGAGACGTTCGTTCATCTAGCACCAAGGGAACGGGTTGCAGGAGACACTTTTTCTCTGCTTTCTCAGTCTGTTTCCTAGTGCCGGTTTGAAGTTCCTGCAGTTTTCACTGTAAAACCGAGTTGGAGCTTGTACCTCCCCATATATATGTATGGAATGGAGTTTGCAACTGAAAAGAAACTTTGTGTTCCCAACAAGCTAGGTGAAGGACGGCTTTCACACACACTTATCTCTCAGAACTGAGCAAGTGGAGAGACGTTCGTTCATCTAGCACCAAGGGAACGGGTTGCAGGAGACACTTTTTCTCTGCTTTCTCAGTCTGTTTCCTAGTGCCGGTTTGAAGTTCCTGCAGTTTTCACTGTAAAACCGAGTTGGAGCTTCTACCTCCAAATATATATGTATGGAATGGAGTTTGCAACTGAAAAGAAACTTTGTGTTCCCAAAAAGCTAGGTGAAGGACGGCTTTCACACACACTTATCTCTCAGAACTGAGCAAGTGGAGAGACGTTCGTTCATCTAGCACCAAGGGAACGGGTTGCAGGAGACATTTTTCTCTGCTTTCTCAGTCTGTTTCCTAGTGCCGGTTTGAAGTTCATGCAGTTTTCACTGTAAAACCGAGTTGGAGCTTCTACCTCCAAATATATATGTATGGAATGGAGTTTGCAACTGAAAAGAAACTTTGTGTTCCCAACAAGCTAGGTGAAGGACGGCTTTCACACACACTTATCTCTCAGAACAGAGCAAGTGGAGAGACGTTCGTTCATCTAGCACCAAGGGAACGGGTTGCAGGAGACACTTTTTCTCTGCTTTCTCAGTCTGTTTCCTAGTGCCGGTTTGAAGTTCCTGCAGTTTTCACTGTCAAACCGAGTTGGAGCTAGTACCTCCCCATATATATTTATGGAATGGAGTTTGCAACTGAAAAGAAACTTTGTGTTCCCAACAAGCTAGGTGAAGGACGGCTTTCACACACACTTATCTCTCAGAACTGAGCAAGTGGAGAGACGTTCGTTCATCTAGCACCAAGGGAACGGGTTGCAGGAGACACTTTTTCTCTGCTTTCTCAGTCTGTTTCCTAGTGCCGGTTTGAAGTTCCTGCAGTTTTCACTGTAAAACCGAGTTGGAGCTTCTACCTCCAAATATATATGTATGGAATGGAGTTTGCAACTGAAAAGAAACTTTGTGTTCCCAACAAGCTAGGTGAAGGACGGCTTTCACACACACTTATCTCTCAGAACTGAGCAAGTGGAGAGACGTTCGTTCATCTAGCACCAAGGGAACGGGTTGCAGGAGACACTTTTTCTCTGCTTTCTCAGTCTGTTTCCTAGTGCCGGTTTGAAGTTCCTGCAGTTTTCACTGTCAAACCGAGTTGGAGCTAGTACCTCCAAATATATATGTATGGAATGGAGTTTGCAACTGAAAAGAAACTTTGTGTTCCCAACAAGCTAGGTGAAGGACGGCTTTCACACACACTTATCTCTCAGAACTGAGCAAGTGGAGAGACGTTCGTTCATCTAGCACCAAGGGAACGGGTTGCAGGAGACACTTTTTCTCTGCTTTCTCAGTCTGTTTCCTAGTGCCGGTTTGAAGTTCCTGCAGTTTTCACTGTAAAACCGAGTTGGAGCTAGTACCTCCCCATATATATGTATGGAATGGAGTTTGCAAGTGAAAAGATACTTTGTGTTCCCAACAAGCTAGGTGAAGGACGGCTTTCACACACACTTATCTCTCAGAACTGAGCAAGTGGAGAGACGTTCGTTCATCTAGCACCAAGGGAACGGGTTGCAGGAGACACTTTTTCTCTGCTTTCTCAGTCTGTTTCCTAGTGCCGGTTTGAAGTTCCTGCAGTTTTCACTGTCAAACCGAGTTGGAGCTAGTACCTCCCCATATATATGTATGGAATGGAGTTTGCAACTGAAAAGAAACTTTGTGTTCCCAACAAGCTAGGTGAAGGACGGCTTTCACACACACTTATCTCTCAGAACTGAGCAAGTGGAGAGACGTTCGTTCATCTAGCACCAAGGGAACGGGTTGCAGGAGACACTTTTTCTCTGCTTTCTCAGTCTGTTTCCTAGTGCCGGTTTGAAGTTCCTGCAGTTTTCACTGTAAAACCGAGTTGGAGCTTGTACCTCCCCATATATATGTATGGAATGGAGTTTGCAACTGAAAAGAAACTTTGTGTTCCCAACAAGCTAGGTGAAGGACGGCTTTCACACACACTTATCTCTCAGAACTGAGCAAGTGGAGAGACGTTCGTTCATCTAGCACCAAGGGAACGGGTTGCAGGAGACACTTTTTCTCTGCTTTCTCAGTCTGTTTCCTAGTGCCGGTTTGAAGTTCCTGCAGTTTTCACTGTAAAACCGAGTTGGAGCTTCTACCTCCAAATATATATGTATGGAATGGAGTTTGCAACTGAAAAGAAACTTTGTGTTCCCAAAAAGCTAGGTGAAGGACGGCTTTCACACACACTTATCTCTCAGAACTGAGCAAGTGGAGAGACGTTCGTTCATCTAGCACCAAGGGAACGGGTTGCAGGAGACATTTTTCTCTGCTTTCTCAGTCTGTTTCCTAGTGCCGGTTTGAAGTTCGTGCAGTTTTCACTGTAAAACCGAGTTGGAGCTTCTACCTCCAAATATATATGTATGGAATGGAGTTTGCAACTGAAAAGAAACTTTGTGTTCCCAACAAGCTAGGTGAAGGACGGCTTTCACACACACTTATCTCTCAGAACAGAGCAAGTGGAGAGACGTTCGTTCATCTAGCACCAAGGGAACGGGTTGCAGGAGACACTTTTTCTCTGCTTTCTCAGTCTGTTTCCTAGTGCCGGTTTGAAGTTCCTGCAGTTTTCATTGTAAAAACGAGTTGGAGCTAGTACCTCCCCATATATATTTATGGAATGGAGTTTGCAACTGAAAAGAAACTTTGTGTTCCCAACAAGCTAGGTGAAGGACGGCTTTCACACACACTTATCTCTCAGAACTGAGCAAGTGGAGAGACGTTCGTTCATCTAGCACCAAGGGAACGGGTTGCAGGAGACACTTTTTCTCTGCTTTCTCAGTCTGTTTCCTAGTGCCGGTTTGAAGTTCCTGCAGTTTTCACTGTAAAACCGAGTTGGAGCTTCTACCTCCAAATATATATGTATGGAATGGAGTTTGCAACTGAAAAGAAACTTTGTGTTCCCAACAAGCTAGGTGAAGGACGGCTTTCACACACACTTATCTCTCAGAACTGAGCAAGTGGAGAGACGTTCGTTCATCTAGCACCAAGGGAACGGGTTGCAGGAGACACTTTTTCTCTGCTTTCTCAGTCTGTTTCCTAGTGCCGGTTTGAAGTTCCTGCAGTTTTCACTGTCAAACCGAGTTGGAGCTAGTACCTCCAAATATATATGTATGGAATGGAGTTTGCAACTGAAAAGAAACTTTGTGTTCCCAACAAGCTAGGTGAAGGACGGCTTTCACACACACTTATCTCTCAGAACTGAGCAAGTGGAGAGACGTTCGTTCATCTAGCACCAAGGGAACGGGTTGCAGGAGACACTTTTTCTCTGCTTTCTCAGTCTGTTTCCTAGTGCCGGTTTGAAGTTCCTGCAGTTTTCAGTGTAAAACCGAGTTGGAGCTTGTACCTCCCCATATATATGTATGGAATGGAGTTTGCAACTGAAAAGAAACTTTGTGTTCCCAACAAGCTAGGTGAAGGACGGCTTTCACACACACTTATCTCTCAGAACTGAGCAAGTGGAGAGACGTTCGTTCATCTAGCACCAAGGGAACGGGTTGCAGGAGACACTTTTTCTCTGCTTTCTCAGTCTGTTTCCTAGTGCCGGTTTGAAGTTCCTGCAGTTTTCAGTGTAAAACCGAGTTGGAGCTTGTACCTCCCCATATATATGTATGGAATGGAGTTTGCAACTGAAAAGAAACTTTGTGTTCCCAACAAGCTAGGTGAAGGACGGCTTTCACACACACTTATCTCTCAGAACTGAGCAAGTGGAGAGAAGTTCGTTCATCTAGCATCAAGGGAACGGGTTGCAGGAGACACTTTTTCTCTGCTTTCTCAGTCTGTTTCCTAGTGCCGGTTTGAAGTTCCTGCAGTTTTCACTGTAAAACCGAGTTGGAGCTTCTACCTCCAAATATATATGTATGGAATGGAGTTTGCAACTGAAAAGAAACTTTGTGTTCCCAACAAGCTAGGTGAAGGACGGCTTTCACACACACTTATCTCTCAGAACTGAGCAAGTGGAGAGACGCTCGTTCATCTAGCACCAAGGGAACGGGTTGCAGGAGACACTTTTTCTCTGCTTTCTCAGTCTGTTTCCTAGTGCCGGTTTGAAGTTCCTGCAGTTTTCACTGTAAAAACGAGTTGGAGCTAGTACCTCCAAATATATATGTATGGAATGGAGTTTGCAACTGAAAAGAAACTTTGTGTTCCCAACAAGCTAGGTGAAGGACGGCTTTCACACACACTTATCTCTCAGAACTGAGCAAGTGGAGAGACGTTCGTTCATCTAGCACAAAGGGAACGGGTTGCAGGAGACACTTTTTCTCTGCTTTCTCAGTCTGTTTCCTAGTGCCGGTTTTAAGTTCCTGCAGTTTTCACTGTAAAACCGAGTTGGAGCTTCTACCTCCAAATATATATGTATGGAATGGAGTTTGCAACTGAAAAGAAACTTTGTGTTCCCAACAAGCTAGGTGAAGGACGGCTTTCACACACACTTATCTCTCAGAACTGAGCAAGTGGAGAGACGTTCGTTCATCTAGCACCAAGGGAACGGGTTGCAGGAGACACTTTTTCTCTGCTTTCTCAGTCTGTTTCCTAGTGCCGGTTTGAAGTTCCTGCAGTTTTCACTGTAAAACCGAGTTGGAGCTTGTACCTCCCCATATATATGTATGGAATGGAGTTTGCAACTGAAAAGAAACTTTGTGTTCCCAACAAGCTAGGTGAAGAACGGCTTTCAAACACACGTATCTCTCAGAACTGAGCAAGTGGAGAGACGTTCGTTCATCTAGCACCAAGGGAACGGTTTGCAGGAGATATTTTTTCTCTGCTTTCTCAGTCTGTTTCCTAGTGCCGGTTTGAAGTTCCTGCAGTTTTCACTGTAAAACCGAGTTGGAGCTTGTACCTCCCCATATATATGTATGGAATGGAGTTTGCAACTGAAAAGAAACTTTGTGTTCCCAACAAGCTAGATGAAGGACGGCTTTCACACACACTTATCTCTCAGAACTGAGCAAGTGGAGAGACGTTCGTTCATCTAGCACCAAGGGAACGGGTTGCAGGAGACACTTTTTCTCTGCTTTCTCAGTCTGTTTCCTAGTGCCGGTTTGAAGTTCCTGCAGTTTTCACTGTCAAACCGAGTTGGAGCTTCTACCTCCAAATATATATGTATGGAATGGAGTTTGCAACTGAAAAGAAACTTTGTGTTCCCAACAAGCTAGGTGAAGGACGGCTTTCACACACACTTATCTCTCAGAACTGAGCAAGTGGAGAGACGTTCGTTCATCTAGCACCAAGGGAACGGGTTGCAGGAGACACTTTTTCTCTGCTTTCTCAGTCTGTTTCCTAGTGCCGGTTTGAAGTTCCTGCAGTTTTCACTGTAAAACCGAGTTGGAGCTTCTACCTCCAAATATATATGTATGGAATGGAGTTTGCAACTGAAAAGAAACTTTGTGTTCCCAACAAGCTAGGTGAAGGACGGCTTTCACACACACTTATCTCTCAGAACTGAGCAAGTGGAGAGACGTTCGTTCATCTAGCACCAAGGGAACGGGTTGCAGGAGACACTTTTTCTCTGCTTTCTCAGTCTGTTTCCTAGTGCCGGTTTGAAGTTCCTGCAGTTTTCACTGTCAAACCGTGTTGGAGCTAGTACCTCCCCATATATATGTATGGAATGGAGTTTGCAACTGAAAAGAAACTTTGTGTTCCCAACAAGCTAGGTGAAGGACAGCTTTCAAACACACTTATCTCTCAGAACTGAGCAAGTGGAGAGACGTTCGTTCATCTAGCACCAAGGGAACGGTTTGCAGGAGACACTTTTTCTCTGCTTTCTCAGTCTGTTTCCTAGTGCCGGTTTGAAGTTCCTGCAGTTTTCACTGTAAAACCGAGTTGGAGCTTCTACCTCCAAATATATATGTATGGAATGGAGTTTGCAACTGAAAAGAATCTTTGTGTTCCCAAAAAGCTAGGTGAAGGACGGCTTTCACACACACTTATCTCTCAGAACTGAGCAAGTGGAGAGACGTTCGTTCATCTAGCACCAAGGGAACGGGTTGCAGGAGACACTTTTTCTCTGCTTTCTCAGTCTGTTTCCTAGTGCCGGTTTGAAGTTCCTGCAGTTTTCACTGTCAAACCGAGTTGGAGCTTCAACCTCCAAATATATATGTATGGAATGGAGTTTGCAAATGAAAAGAAACTTTGTGTTCCCAACAAGCTAGGTGAAGGACGGCTTTCACACACACTTATCTCTCAGAACTGAGCAAGTGGAGAGACGTTC
This sequence comes from Camelus dromedarius, assembly GCF_036321535.1. Classification (NCBI taxonomy): domain Eukaryota; kingdom Metazoa; phylum Chordata; class Mammalia; order Artiodactyla; family Camelidae; genus Camelus; species Camelus dromedarius. The sequence continues at coordinate 1,351,316 of NW_026989814.1, forward strand.
GTTCATCTAGCACCAAGGGAACGGGTTGCAGGAGACACTTTTTCTCTGCTTTCTCAGTCTGTTTCCTAGTGCCGGTTTGAAGTTCCTGCAGTTTTCACTGTAAAACCGAGTTGGAGCTTCTACCTCCAAATATATATGTATGGAATGGAGTTTGCAACTGAAAAGAAACTTTGTGTTCCCAACAAGCTAGGTGAAGGACGGCTTTCACACACACTTATCTCTCAGAACTGAGCAAGTGGAGAGACGTTCGTTCATCTAGCATCAAGGGAACGGGTTGCAGGAGACACATTTTCTCTGCTTTCTCAGTCTGTTTCCTAGTGCCGGTTTGAAGTTCCTGCAGTTTTCACTGTAAAACCGAGTTGGAGCTTGTACCTCCCCATATATATGTATGGAATGGAGTTTGCAACTGAAAAGAAACTTTGTGTTCCCAACAAGCTAGGTGAAGAACGGCTTTCAAACACACGTAACTCTCAGAACTGAGCAAGTGGAGAGACGTTCGTTCATCTAGCAAAAAGGGAACGGGTTGCAGGAGACACTTTTTCTCTGCTTTCTCAGTCTGTTTCCTAGTGCCGGTTTGAAGTTCCTGCAGTTTTCACTGTAAAACCGAGTTGGAGCTTGTACCTCCCCATATATATGTATGGAATGGAGTTTGCAACTGAAAAGAAACTTTGTGTTCCCAACAAGCTAGGTGAAGGACGGCTTTCACACACACTTCTCTCTCAGAACTGAGCAAGTGGAGAGACGTTCGTTCATCTAGCAACAAGGGAATGGGTTGCAGGAGACACTTTTTCTCTGCTTTCTCAGTCTGTTTCCTAGTGCCGGTTTGAAGTTCCTGCAGTTTTCACTGTAAAACCGAGTTGGAGCTTCTACCTCCAAATATATATGTATGGAATGGAGTTTGCAACTGAAAAGAAACTTTGTGTTCCCAACAAGCTAGGTGAAGGACGGCTTTCACACACACTTATCTCTCAGAACTGAGCAAGTGGAGAGACGTTCGTTCATCTAGCACCAAGGGAACGGGTTGCAGGAGACACTTTTTCTCTGCTTTCTCAGTCTGTTTCCTAGTGCCGGTTTGAAGTTCCTGCAGTTTTCACTGTAAAACCGAGTTGGAGCTTGTACCTCCCCATATATATGTATGGAATGGAGTTTGCAACTGAAAAGAAACTTTGTGTTCCCAACAAGCTAGGTGAAGAACGGCTTTCAAACACACGTATCTCTCAGAACTGAGCAAGTGGAGAGACGTTCGTTCATCTAGCACCAAGGGAACGGGTTGCAGGAGACACTTTTTCTCTGCTTTCTCAGTCTGTTTCCTAGTGCCGGTTTGAAGTTCCTGCAGTTTTCACTGTAAAAACGAGTTGGAGCTTGTACCTCCCCATATATATGTATGGAATGGAGTTTGCAACTGAAAAGAAACTTTGTGTTCCCAACAAGCTAGATGAAGGACGGCTTTCACACACACTTATCTCTCAGAACTGAGCAAGTGGAGAGACGTTCGTTCATCTAGCACCAAGGGAACGGGTTGCAGGAGACACTTTTTCTCTGCTTTCTCAGTCTGTTTCCAAGTGCCGGATTGAAGTTCCTGCAGTTTTCACTGTAAAACCGAGTTGGAGCTTCAACCTCCAAATATATATGTATGGAATGGAGTTTGCAACTGAAAAGAAACTTTGTGTTCCCAACAAGCTAGGTGAAGGACGGCTTTCACACACACTTATCTCCCAGAACTGAGCAAGTGGAGAGACGTTCGTTCATCTAGCACCAAGGGAACGGGTTGCAGGAGACACTTTTTCTCTGCTTTCTCAGTCTGTTTCCTAGTGCCGGTTTGAAGTTCCTGCTGTTTTCACTGTAAAACAGAGTTGGAGCTAGTACCTCCCCATATATATGTATGGAATGGAGTTTGCAACTGAAAAGAAACTTTGTGTTCCCAACAAGCTAGGTGAAGGACGGCTTTCACACACACTTATCTCTCAGAACTGAGCAAGTGGAGAGACGTTCGTTCATCTAGCACCAAGGGAACGGGTTGCAGGAGACACTTTTCCTCTGCTTTCTCATTCTGTTTCCTGGTGCCGGTTTGAAGTTCCTGCAGTTTTCACTGTAAAACCGAGTTGGAGCTTGTACCTCCCCATATATATGTATGGAATGGAGTTTGCAACTGAAAAGAAACTTTGTGTTCCCAACAAGCTAGGTGAAGAACGGCTTTCAAACACACGTATCTCTCAGAACTGAGCAAGTGGAGAGACGTTCGTTCATCTAGCAAAAAGGGAACGGGTTGCAGGAGACACTTTTTCTCTGCTTTCTCAGTCTGTTTCCTAGTGCCGGTTTGAAGTTCCTGCAGTTTTCACTGTAAAACCGAGTTGGAGCTTGTACCTCCAAATATATATGTATGGAATGGAGTTTGCAACTGAAAAGAAACTTTGTGTTCCCAACAAGCTAGGTGAAGGACGGCTTTCACACACACTTATCTCTCAGAACTGAGCAAGTGGAGAGACGTTCGTTCATCTAGCACCAAGGGAACGGGTTGCAGGTGACACTTTTTCTCTGCTTTCTCAGTCTGTTTCCTAGTGCCGGTTTGAAGTTCCTGCAGTTTTCACTGTAAAACCGAGTTGGAGCTTGTACCTCCCCATATATATGTATGGAATGGAGTTTGCAACTGAAAAGAAACTTTGTGTTCCCAACAAGCTAGGTGAAGAACGGCTTTCAAACACACGTATCTCTCAGAACTGAGCAAGTGGAGAGACGTTCGTTCATCTAGCACCAAGGGAACGGGTTGCAGGAGACACTTTTTCTCTGCTTTCTCAGTCTGTTTCCTAGTGCCGGTTTGAAGTTCCTGCAGTTTTCACTGTAAAAACGAGTTGGAGCTTGTACCTCCCCATATATATGTATGGAATGGAGTTTGCAACTGAAAAGAAACTTTGTGTTCCCAACAAGCTAGATGAAGGACGGCTTTCACACACACTTATCTCTCAGAACTGAGCAAGTGGAGAGACGTTCGTTCATCTAGCACCAAGGGAACGGGTTGCAGGAGACACTTTTTCTCTGCTTTCTCAGTCTGTTTCCAAGTGCCGGATTGAAGTTCCTGCAGTTTTCACTGTAAAACCGAGTTGGAGCTTCAACCTCCAAATATATATGTATGGAATGGAGTTTGCAACTGAAAAGAAACTTTGTGTTCCCAACAAGCTAGGTGAAGGACGGCTTTCACACACACTTATCTCCCAGAACTGAGCAAGTGGAGAGACGTTCGTTCATCTAGCACCAAGGGAACGGGTTGCAGGAGACACTTTTTCTCTGCTTTCTCAGTCTGTTTCCTAGTGCCGGTTTGAAGTTCCTGCAGTTTTCACTGTAAAACAGAGTTGGAGCTAGTACCTCCCCATATATATGTATGGAATGGAGTTTGCAACTGAAAAGAAACTTTGTGTTCCCAACAAGCTAGGTGAAGGACGGCTTTCACACACACTTATCTCTCAGAACTGAGCAAGTGGAGAGACGTTCGTTCATCTAGCACCAAGGGAACGGGTTGCAGGAGACACTTTTCCTCTGCTTTCTCATTCTGTTTCCTGGTGCCGGTTTGAAGTTCCTGCAGTTTTCACTGTAAAACCGAGTTGGAGCTAGTACCTCCCCATATATATGTATGGAATGGAGTTTGCAACTGAAAAGAAAATTTGTGTTCCCAACAAGCTAGGTGAAGGACGGCTTTCACACACACTTATCTCTCAGAACAGAGCAAGTGGAGAGACGTTCGTTCATCTAGCACCAAGGGAACGGGTTGCAGGAGACACTTTTTCTCTGCTTTCTCAGTCTGTTTCCTAGTGCCGGTTTGAAGTTCCTGCAGTTTTCACTGTCAAACCGAGTTGGAGCTAGTACCTCCCCATATATATGTATGGAATGGAGTTTGCAACTGAAAAGAAACTTTGTGCTCACAACAAGCTAGGTGAAGGACGCCTTTCACACACACTTATCTCTCAGAACAGAGCAAGTGGAGAGACGTTCGTTCATCTAGCACCAAGGGAACGGGTTGCAGGAGACACTTTTTCTCTGCTTTCTCAGTCTGTTTCCTAGTGCCGGTTTGAAGTTCCTGCAGTTTTCACTGTAAAACCGAGTTGGAGCTAGTACCTCCCCATATATATGTATGGAATGGAGTTTGCAACTGAAAAGAAACTTTGTGTTCCCAACAAGCTAGGTGAAGGACGGCTTTCACACACACTTATCTCTCAGAACTGAGCAAGTGGAGAGACTTTCGTTCATCTAGCACCAAGTGAACGGGTTGCAGGAGACACTTTTTCTCTGCTTTCTCAGTCTGTTTCCTAGTGCCGGTTTGAAGTTCCTGCAGTTTTCACTGTAAAACCGAGTTGGAGCTAGTACCTCCCCATATATACGTATGGAATGGAGTTTGCAACTGAAAAGAAACTTTGTGTTCCCAACAAGCTAGGTGAAGAACGGCTTTCAAACACACGTATTTCTCAGAACTGAGCAAGTGGAGAGACGTTCGTTCATCTAGCACCAAGGGAACGGGTTGCAGGGGACACTTATTCTCTGCTTTCTCAGTCTGTTTCCTAGTGCCGGTTTGAAGTTCCTGCAGTTTTCACTGTAAAACCGAGTTGGAGCTTCTACCTCCAAATATATATGTATGGAATGGAGTTTGCAACTGAAAAGAAACTTTGTGTTCCCAACAAGCTAGGTGAAGAACGGCTTTCAAACACACGTATCTCTCAGAACTGAGCAAGTGGAGAGACGTTCGTTCATCTAGCACCAAGGGAACGGGTTGCAGGAGACACATTTTCTCTGCTTTCTCAGTCTGTTTCCTAGTGCCGGTTTGAAGTTCCTGCAGTTTTCACTGTAAAAACGAGTTGGAGCTAGTACCTCCCCATATATATGTATGGAATGGAGTTTGCAACTGAAAAGAAACTTTGTGTTCCCAACAAGCTAGGTGAAGTACGGCTTTCACACACACTTATCTCTCAGAACTGAGCAAGTGGAGAGACTTTCGTTCATCTAGCACCAAGGGAACGGGTTGCAGGAGACACTTTTTCTCTGCTTTCTCAGTCTGTTTCCTAGTGCCGGTTTGAAGTTCCTGCAGTTTTCACTGTCAAACCGAGTTGGAGCTAGTACCTCCCCATATATATGTATGGAATGGAGTTTGCAACTGAAAAGAAACTTTGTGTTCCCAACAAGCTAGGTGAAGGACGGCTTTCACACACACTTATCTCTCAGAACTGAGCAAGTGGAGAGACGTTCGTTCATCTAGCACCAAGGGAACGGGTTGCAGGTGACACTTTTTCTCTGCTTTCTCAGTCTGTTTCCTAGTGCCGGTTTGAAGTTCCTGCAGTTTTCACTGTAAAACCGAGTTGGAGCTTGTACCTCCCCATATATATGTATGGAATGGAGTTTGCAACTGAAAAGAAACTTTGTGTTCCCAACAAGCTAGGTGAAGAACGGCTTTCAAACACACGTATCTCTCAGAACTGAGCAAGTGGAGAGACGTTCGTTCATCTAGCACCAAGGGAACGGGTTGCAGGAGACACTTTTTCTCTGCTTTCTCAGTCTGTTTCCTAGTGCCGGTTTGAAGTTCCTGCAGTTTTCACTGTAAAAACGAGTTGGAGCTTGTACCTCCCCATATATATGTATGGAATGGAGTTTGCAACTGAAAAGAAACTTTGTGTTCCCAACAAGCTAGATGAAGGACGGCTTTCACACACACTTATCTCTCAGAACTGAGCAAGTGGAGAGACGTTCGTTCATCTAGCACCAAGGGAACGGGTTGCAGGAGACACTTTTTCTCTGCTTTCTCAGTCTGTTTCCAAGTGCCGGATTGAAGTTCCTGCAGTTTTCACTGTAAAACCGAGTTGGAGCTTCAACCTCCAAATATATATGTATGGAATGGAGTTTGCAACTGAAAAGAAACTTTGTGTTCCCAACAAGCTAGGTGAAGGACGGCTTTCACACACACTTATCTCCCAGAACTGAGCAAGTGGAGAGACGTTCGTTCATCTAGCACCAAGGGAACGGGTTGCAGGAGACACTTTTTCTCTGCTTTCTCAGTCTGTTTCCTAGTGCCGGTTTGAAGTTCCTGCAGTTTTCACTGTAAAACAGAGTTGGAGCTAGTACCTCCCCATATATATGTATGGAATGGAGTTTGCAACTGAAAAGAAACTTTGTGTTCCCAACAAGCTAGGTGAAGGACGGCTTTCACACACACTTATCTCTCAGAACTGAGCAAGTGGAGAGACGTTCGTTCATCTAGCACCAAGGGAACGGGTTGCAGGAGACACTTTTCCTCTGCTTTCTCATTCTGTTTCCTGGTGCCGGTTTGAAGTTCCTGCAGTTTTCACTGTAAAACCGAGTTGGAGCTAGTACCTCCCCATATATATGTATGGAATGGAGTTTGCAACTGAAAAGAAACTTTGTGTTCCCAACAAGCTAGGTGAAGGACGGCTTTCACACACACTTATCTCTCAGAACAGAGCAAGTGGAGAGACGTTCGTTCATCTAGCACCAAGGGAACGGGTTGCAGGAGACACTTTTTCTCTGCTTTCTCAGTCTGTTTCCTAGTGCCGGTTTGAAGTTCCTGCATTTTTCACTGTCAAACCGAGTTGGAGCTAGTACCTCCCCATATATATGTATGGAATGGAGTTTGCAACTGAAAAGAAACTTTGTGTTCACAACAAGCTAGGTGAAGGACGCCTTTCACACACACTTATCTCTCAGATCTGAGCAAGTGGAGAGACGTTCGTTCATCTAGCACCAAGGGAACGGGTTCCAGGTGACACATTTTCTCTTCTTTCTCAGTATGTTTCCTAGTGCCGGTTTGAAGTTCCTGCAGTTTTCACTGTAAAACAGAGTTGGAGCTTCTACCTCCCCATATATATGTATGGAATGGAATTTGCAACTGAAAAGAAACTTTGTGTTCCCAACAAGCTAGGTGAAGGACGGCTTTCACACACACTTATCTCTCAGAACAGAGCAAGTGGAGAGACGTTCGTTCATCTAGCACCAAGGGAACGGGTTGCAGGAGACACTTTTTCTCTGCTTTCTCAGTCTGTTTCCTAGTGCCGGTTTGAAGTTCCTGCAGTTTTCACTGTAAAACCGAGTTGGAGCTAGTACCTCCCCATATATATGTATGGAATGGAGTTTGCAACTGAAAAGAAACTTTGTGTTCCCAACAAGCTAGGTGAAGGACGGCTTTCACACACACTTATCTCTCAGAACTGAGCAAGTGGAGAGACTTTCGTTCATCTAGCACCAAGTGAACGGGTGGCAGGAGACACTTTTTCTCTGCTTTCTCAGTCTGTTTCCTAGTGCCGGTTTGAAGTTCCTGCAGTTTTCACTGTAAAACCGAGTTGGAGCTAGTACCTCCCCATATATACGTATGGAATGGAGTTTGCAACTGAAAAGAAACTTTGTGTTCCCAACAAGCTAGGTGAAGAACGGCTTTCAAACACACGTATTTCTCAGAACTGAGCAAGTGGAGAGACGTTCGTTCATCTAGCACCAAGGGAACGGGTTGCAGGGGACACTTATTCTCTGCTTTCTCAGTCTGTTTCCTAGTGCCGGTTTGAAGTTCCTGCAGTTTTCACTGTAAAACCGAGTTGGAGCTTCTACCTCCAAATATATATGTATGGAATGGAGTTTGCAACTGAAAAGAAACTTTGTGTTCCCAACAAGCTAGGTGAAGAACGGCTTTCAAACACACGTATCTCTCAGAACTGAGCAAGTGGAGAGACGTTCGTTCATCTAGCACCAAGGGAACGGGTTGCAGGAGACACATTTTCTCTGCTTTCTCAGTCTGTTTCCTAGTGCCGGTTTGAAGTTCCTGCAGTTTTCACTGTAAAAACGAGTTGGAGCTAGTACCTCCCCATATATATGTATGGAATGGAGTTTGCAACTGAAAAGAAACTTTGTGTTCCCAACAAGCTAGGTGAAGTACGGCTTTCACACACACTTATCTCTCAGAACTGTGCAAGTGGAGAGACTTTCGTTCATCTAGCACCAAGGGAACGGGTTGCAGGAGACACTTTTTCTCTGCTTTCTCAGTCTGTTTCCTAGTGCCGGTTTGAAGTTCCTGCAGTTTTCACTGTCAAACCGAGTTGGAGCTAGTACCTCCCCATATATATGTATGGAATGGAGTTTGCAACTGAAAAGAAACTTTGTGTTCCCAACAAGCTAGGTGAAGGACGGCTTTCACACACACTTATCTCTCAGAACTGAGCAAGTGGAGAGACGTTCGTTCATCTAGCACCAATGGAACGGGTTGCAGGAGACACTTTTTCTCTGCTTTCTCAGTCTGTTTCCTAGTGCCGGTTTGAAGTTCCTGCAGTTTTCACTGTAAAACCGAGTTGGAGCTTCTACCTCCAAATATATATGTATGGAATGGAGTTTGCAACTGAAAAGAATCTTTGTGTTCCCAAAAAGCTAGGTGAAGGACGGCTATCACACACACTTATCTCTCAGAACTGAGCAAGTGGAGAGACGTTCGTTCATCTAGCACCAAGGGAACGGGTTGCAGGAGACACTTTTTCTCTGCTTTCTCAGTCTGTTTCCTAGTGCCGGTTTGAAGTTCCTGCAGTTTTCACTGTCAAACAGAGTTGGAGCTTCTACCTCCAAATATATATGTATGGAATGGAGTTTGCAACTGAAAAGAAACTTTGTGTTCCCAAAAATCTAGGTGAAGGACGGCTTTCACACACACTTATCTCTCAGAACTGAGCAGGTGGAGAGACGTTCGTTCATCTAGCACCAAGGGAACGGGTTGCAGGAGACACTTTTTCTCTGCTTTCTCAGTCTGTTTCCTAGTGCCGGTTTGAAGTTCCTGCAGTTTTCACTATAAAACCGAGTTGGAGCTAGTACCTCCCCATATATATGTATGGAATGGAGTTTGCAACTGAAAAGAAACTTTGTGTTCCCAACAAGCTAGGTGAAGGACGGCTTTCACACACACTTATCTCTCAGAACAGAGCAAGTGGAGAGACGTTCGTTCATCTAGCACCAAGGGAACGGGTGGCAGGAGACACTTTTTCTCTGCTTTCTCAGTCTGTTTCCTAGTGCCGGTTTGAAGTTCCTGCAGTTTTCACTGTCAAAGCGAGTTGGAGCTAGTACCTCTCCATATATATGTATGGAATGGAGTTTGCAACTGAAAAGAAACTTTGTGTTCCCAACAAGCTAGGTGAAGGACGGCTTTCACACACACTTATCTCTCAGAACTGAGCAAGTGGAGAGACGTTCGTTCATCTAGCACCAAGGGAACGGGTTGCAGGAGACACTTTTTCTCTGATTTCTCAGTCTGTTTCCTAGTGCCGGTTTGAAGTTCCTGCAGTTTTCACTGTAAAACCGAGTTGGAGCTTGTACCTCCCCATATATATGTATGGAATGGAGTTTGCAACTGAAAAGAAACTTTGTGTTCCCAACAAGCTAGGTGAAGGACGGCTTTCACACACACTTATCTCTCAGAACTGAGCAAGTGGAGAGACGTTCGTTCATCTAGCACCAAGGGAACGGGTTGCAGGAGACACTTTTTCTCTGCTTTCTCAGTCTGTTTCCTAGTGCCGGTTTGAAGTTCCTGCAGTTTTCACTGTAAAACCGAGTTGGAGCTTCTACCTCCAAATATATATGTATGGAATGGAGTTTGCAACTGAAAAGAAACTTTGTGTTCCCAACAAGCTAGGTGAAGGACGGCTTTCACACACACTTATCTCTCAGAACTGAGCAAGTTGAGAGACGTTCGTTCATCTAGCACCAAGGGAACGGGTTGCAGGAGACACATCTTCTCTGCTTTCTCAGTCTGTTTCCTAGTGCCGGTTTGAAGTTCCTGCAGTTTTCACTGTAAAACCGAGTTGGAGCTTCAACGTCCCCATATATATGTATGGAATGGAGTTTGCAACTGAAAAGAAAATTTGTGTTCCCAACAAGCTAGGTGAAGGACGGCTTTCACACACACTTATCTCTCAGAACTGAGCAAGTGGAGAGACGTTCTTTCATCTAGCACCAAGGGAACGGGTTGCAGGAGACACTTTTTCTGTGCTTTCTCAGTCTGTTTCCTAGTGCCGGTTTGAAGTTCCTGCAGTTTTCACTGTAAAACCGAGTTGGAGCTTGTACCTCCCCATATATATGTATGGAATGGAGTTTGCAACTGAAAAGAAACTTTGTGTTCCCAACAAGCTAGGTGAAGGACGGCTTTCACACACACTTATCTCTCAGAACATAGCAAGTGGAGAGACTTTCGTTCATCTAGCACCAAGGGAACGGGTGGCAGGAGACACTTTTTCTCTGCTTTCTCAGTCTGTTTCCTAGTGCCGGTTTGAAGTTCCTGCAGTTTTCACTGTCATACCGAGTTGGAGCTAGTACCTCCCCATATATATGTATGGAATGGAGTTTGCAACTGAAAAGAAACTTTGTGTTCCCAACAAGCTAGGTGAAGGACGGCTTTCACACACACTTATCTCTCAGAACTGAGCAAGTGGAGAGACGTTCGTTCATCTAGCACCAAGGGAACGGGTGGCAGGAGACACTTTTTCTCTGCTTTCTCAGTCTGTTTCCTAGTGCCGGTTTGAAGTTCCTGCAGTTTTCACTGTAAAACCGAGTTGGAGCTAGTACCTCCCCATATATATGTATGGAATGGAGTTTGCAACTGAAAAGAAACTTTGTGTTCCCAACAAGCTAGGTGAATTACGGCTTTCACACACACTTATCTCTCAGAACTGAGCAAGTGGAGAGACGTTCGTTCATCTAGCACCAAGGGAACGGGTTGCAGGAGACACTTTTTCTCTGCTTTCTCAGTCTGTTTCCTAGTGCCGGTTTGAAGTTCCTGCAGTTTTCACTGTAAAACCGAGTTGGAGCTTCTACCTCCAAATATATATGTATGGAATGGAGATTGCAACTGAAAAGAAACTTTGTGTTCCCAACAAGCTAGGTGAAGGACGGCTTTCACACACACTTACCTCTCAGAACTGAGCAAGTGGAGAGACGTTCGTTCATCTAGCACCAAGGGAACGGGTTGCAGGAGACACTTTTTCTCTGCTTTCTCAGTCTGTTTCCTAGTGCCGGTTTGAAGTTCCTGCAGTTTTCACTGTAAAACCGTGTTGGAGCTTCTACCTCCAAATATATATGTATGGAATGGAGTTTGCAACTGAAAAGAAACTTTGTGTTCCCAAAAAGCTAGGTGAAGGACGGCTTTCACACACACTTATCTCTCAGAACTGAGCAAGTGGAGAGACGTTCGTTCAGCTAGCACCAAGGGAACGGGTTGCAGGAGACACTTTTTCTCTGCTTTCTCAGTCTGTTTCCTAGTGCCGGTTTGAAGTTCCTGCAGTTTTGACTGTCAAACCGAGTTGGAGCTTGTACCTCCCCATATATATGTATGGAATGGAGTTTACAACTGAAAAGAAACTTTGTGTTCCCAACAAGCTAGGTGAAGGACGGCTTTCACACACACGTATCTCTCAGAACTGAGCAAGTGGAGAGACGTTCGTTCATCTAGCACCAAGGGAACGGGTTGCAGGAGACACATTTTCTCTGCTTTCTCAGTCTGTTTCCTAGTGCCGGTTTGAAGTTCCTGCAGTTTTCACTGTAAAACCGAGTTGGAGCTTCTACCTCCCCATATATATGTATGGAATGGAGTTTGCAACTGAAAAGAAAATTTGTGTTCCCAACAAGCTAGGTGAAGGACGGCTTTCACACACACTTATCTCTCAGAACTGAGCAAGTGGAGAGACGTTCTTTCATCTAGCACCAAGGGAACGGGTTGCAGGAGACACTTTTTCTCTGCTTTCTCAGTCTGCTTCCTAGTGCCGGTTTGAAGTTCCTGCAGTTTTCACTGTAAAACCGAGTTGGAGCTTCTACCTCCAAATATATATGTATGGAATGGAGTTTGCAACTGAAAAGAAACTTTGTGTTCCCAAAAATCTAGGTGAAGGACGGCTTTCACACACACTTATCTCTCAGAACTGAGCAAGTGGAGAGACGTTCTTTCATCTAGCACCAAGGGAACGGGTTGCAGGAGACACTTTTTCTCTGCTTTCTCAGTCTGTTTCCTAGTGCCGGTTTGAAGTTCCTGCAGTTTTCACTGTAAAAAAGAGTTGGAGCTTGTACCTCCCCATATATATGTATGGAATGGGGTTTGCATCTGAAAAGAAACTTTGTGTTCCCAACAAGCTAGGTGAAGGACGGCTTTCACACACACTTATCTCTCAGAACTGAGCAAGTGGAGAGACGATCGTTCATCTAGCACCAAGGGAACGGGTTGCAGGAGACACTTTTTCTCTGCTTTCTCAGTCTGTTTCCTAGTGCCGGTTTGAAGTTCCTGCAGTTTTCACTGTAAAACCGAGTTGGAGCTTCTACCTCCAAATATATATGTATGGAATGGAGTTTGCAACTGAAAAGAAACTTTGTGTTCCCAACAAGCTAGGTGAAGGACGGCTTTCACACACACTTATCTCTCAGAACTGAGCAAGTGGAGAGACGTTCGTTCATCTAGCACCAAGGGAACGGGTTGCAGGAGACACATCTTCTCTGCTTTCTCAGTCTGTTTCCTAGTGCCGGTTTGAAGTTCCTGCAGTTTTCACTGTAAAACCGAGTTGGAGCTTCAACGTACCCATATATATGTATGGAATGGAGTTTGCAACTGAAAAGAAAATTTGTGTTCCCAACAAGCTAGGTGAAGGACGGCTTTCACACACACTTATCTCTCAGAACTGAGCAAGTGGAGAGACGTTCTTTCATCTAGCACCAAGGGAACGGGTTGCAGGAGACACTTTTTCTCTGCTTTCTCAGTCTGTTTCCTAGTGCCGGTTTGAAGTTCCTGCAGTTTTCACTGTAAAACCGAGTTGGAGCTTCTACCTCCAAATATATATGTATGGAATGGAGTTTGCAACTGAAAAGAAACTTTGTGTTCCCAAAAAGCTAGTTGAAGGACGGCTTTCACACACACTTATCTCTCAGAACTGAGCAAGTGGAGAGACGTTCGTTCATCTAGCACCAAGGGAACGGGTTGCAGGAGACACTTTTTCTCTGCTTTCTCAGTCTGTTTCCTAGTGCCGGTTTGAAGTTCCTGCAGTTTTCACTGTAAAACCGAGTTGGAGCTTCTACCTCCAAATATATATGTATGGAATGGAGTTTGCAACTGAAAAGAAACTTTGTGTTCCCAACAAGCTAGGTGAAGGACGGCTTTCACACACACTTATCTCTCAGAACTGAGCAAGTGGAGAGACGTTCGTTCATCTAGCACCAAGGGAACGGGTTGCAGGAGACACATCTTCTCTGCTTTCTCAGTCTGTTTCCTAGTGCCGGTTTGAAGTTCCTGCAGTTTTCACTGTAAAACCGAGTTGGAGCTTCAACGTCCCCATATATATGTATGGAATGGAGTTTGCAACTGAAAAGAAACTTTGTGTTCCCAACAAGCTAGGTGAAGGACGGCTTTCACACACACTTATCTCTCAGAACTGAGCAAGTGGAGAGACGTTCTTTCATCTAGCACCAAGGGAACGGGTTGCAGGAGACACTTTTTCTCTGCTTTCTCAGTCTGTTTCCTAGTGCCGGTTTGAAGTTCCTGCAGTTTTCACTGTCAAACAGAGTTGGAGCTTCTACCTCCAAATATATATGTATGGAATGGAGTTTGCAACTGAAAAGAAACTTTGTGTTCCCAAAAAGCTAGGTGAAGGACGGCTTTCACACACACTTATCTCTCAGAACTGAGCAAGTGGAGAGACGTTCGTTCATCTAGCACCAAGGGAACGGGTTGCAGGAGACACTTTTTCTCTGCTTTCTCAGTCTGTTTCCTAGTGCCGGTTTGAAGTTCCTGCAGTTTTCACTGTAAAACCGAGTTGGAGCTTCTACCTCCAAATATATATGTATGGAATGGAGTTTGCAACTGAAAAGAAACTTTGTGTTCCCAAAAAGCTAGGTGAAGGACGGCTTTCACACACACTTATCTCTCAGAACTGAGCAAGTGGAGAGACGTTCGTTCATCTAGCACCAAGGGAACGGGTTGCAGGAGACACATTTTCTCTGCTTTCTCAGTCTGTTTCCTAGTGCCGGTTTGAAGTTCCTGCAGTTTTCACTGTCAAACAGAGTTGGAGCTTCTACCTCCAAATATATATGTATTGAATGGAGTTTGCAACTGAAAAGAAACTTTGTGTTCCCAAAAAGCTAGGTGAAGGACGGCTTTCACACACACTTATCTCTCAGAACTGAGCAAGTGGAGAGACGTTCGTTCATCTAGCACCAAGGGAACGGGTTGCAGGAGACACTTTTTCTCTGCTTTCTCAGTCTGTTTCCTAGTGCCGGTTTGAAGTTCCTGCAGTTTTCACTGTCAAACCGAGTTGGAGCTTGTACCTCCCCATATATATGTATGGAATGGAGTTTGCAACTGAAAAGAAACTTTGTGTTCCCAACAAGCTAAGTGAAGTACGGCTTTCACACACACTTATCTCTCAGAACTGAGCAAGTTCAGAGACTTTCGTTCATCTAGCACCAAGGGAACGGGTTGCAGGAGACACTTTTTCTCTGCTTTCTCAGTCTGTTTCCTAGTGCCGGTTTGAAGTTCCTGCAGTTTTCACTGTCAAACCGAGTTGGAGCTAGTACCTCCCCATATATATGTATGGAATGGAGTTTGCAACTGAAAAGAAACTTTGTGTTCCCAACAAGCTAGGTGAAGGACGGCTTTCACACACACTTATCTCTCAGAACTGAGCAAGTGGAGAGACGTTCGTTCATCTAGCACCAATGGAACGGGTTGCAGGAGACACTTTTTCTCTGCTTTCTCAGTCTGTTTCCTAGTGCCGGTTTGAAGTTCCTGCAGTTTTCACTGTAAAACCGAGTTGGAGCTTCTACCTCCAAATATATATGTATGGAATGGAGTTTGCAACTGAAAAGAATCTTTGTGTTCCCAAAAAGCTAGGTGAAGGACGGCTATCACACACACTTATCTCTCAGAACTGAGCAAGTGGAGAGACGTTCGTTCATCTAGCACCAAGGGAACGGGTTGCAGGAGACACTTTTTCTCTGCTTTCTCAGTCTGTTTCCTAGTGCCGGTTTGAAGTTCCTGCAGTTTTCACTGTCAAACAGAGTTGGAGCTTCTACCTCCAAATATATATGTATGGAATGGAGTTTGCAACTGAAAAGAAACTTTGTGTTCCCAAAAATCTAGGTGAAGGACGGCTTTCACACACACTTATCTCTCAGAACTGAGCAGGTGGAGAGACGTTCGTTCATCTAGCACCAAGGGAACGGGTTGCAGGAGACACTTTTTCTCTGCTTTCTCAGTCTGTTTCCTAGTGCCGGTTTGAAGTTCCTGCAGTTTTCACTGTAAAACCGAGTTGGAGCTAGTACCTCCCCATATATATGTATGGAATGGAGTTTGCAACTGAAAAGAAACTTTGTGTTCCCAACAAGCTAGGTGAAGGACGGCTTTCACACACACTTATCTCTCAGAACAGAGCAAGTGGAGAGACGTTCGTTCATCTAGCACCAAGGGAACGGGTGGCAGGAGACACTTTTTCTCTGCTTTCTCAGTCTGTTTCCTAGTGCCGGTTTGAAGTTCCTGCAGTTTTCACTGTCAAAGCGAGTTGGAGCTAGTACCTCTCCATATATATGTATGGAATGGAGTTTGCAACTGAAAAGAAACTTTGTGTTCCCAACAAGCTAGGTGAAGGACGGCTTTCACACACACTTATCTCTCAGAACTGAGCAAGTGGAGAGACGTTCGTTCATCTAGCACCAAGGGAACGGGTTGCAGGAGACACTTTTTCTCTGATTTCTCAGTCTGTTTCCTAGTGCCGGTTTGAAGTTCCTGCAGTTTTCACTGTAAAACCGAGTTGGAGCTTGTACCTCCCCATATATATGTATGGAATGGAGTTTGCAACTGAAAAGAAACTTTGTGTTCCCAACAAGCTAGGTGAAGGACGGATTTCACACACACTTATCTCTCAGAACTGAGCAAGTGGAGAGACGTTCGTTCATCTAGCACCAAGGGAACGGGTTGCAGGAGACACTTTTTCTCTGCTTTCTCAGTCTGTTTCCTAGTGCCGGTTTGAAGTTCCTGCAGTTTTCACTGTAAAACCGAGTTGGAGCTTCTACCTCCAAATATATATGTATGGAATAGAGTTTGCAACTGAAAAGAAACTTTGTGTTCCCAACAAGCTAGGTGAAGGACGGCTTTCACACACACTTATCTCTCAGAACTGAGCAAGTTGAGAGACGTTCGTTCATCTAGCACCAAGGGAACGGGTTGCAGGAGACACATCTTCTCTGCTTTCTCAGTCTGTTTCCTAGTGCCGGTTTGAAGTTCCTGCAGTTTTCACTGTAAAACCGAGTTGGAGCTTCAACGTCCCCATATATATGTATGGAATGGAGTTTGCAACTGAAAAGAAAATTTGTGTTCCCAACAAGCTAGGTGAAGGACGGCTTTCACAAACACTTATCTCTCAGAACTGAGCAAGTGGAGAGACGTTCTTTCATCTAGCACCAAGGGAACGGGTTGCAGGAGACACTTTTTCTGTGCTTTCTCAGTCTGTTTCCTAGTGCCGGTTTGAATTTCCTGCAGTTTTCACTGTAAAACCGAGTTGGAGCTTGTACCTCCCCATATATATGTATGGAATGGAGTTTGCAACTGAAAAGAAACTTTGTGTTCCCAACAAGCTAGGTGAAGGACGGCTTTCACACACACTTATCTCTCAGAACATAGCAAGTGGAGAGACTTTCGTTCATATAGCACCAAGGGAACGGGTTGCAAGAGACACTTTTTCTCTGCTTTCTCAGTCTGTTTCCTAGTGCCGGTTTGAAGTTCCTGCAGTTTTCACTGTCAAACCGAGTTGGAGCTAGTACCTCCCCATATATATGTATGGAATGGAGTTTGCAACTGAAAAGAAACTTTGTGTTCCCAACAAGCTAGGTGAAGGACGGCTTTCACACACACTTATCTCTCAGAACTGAGCAAGTGGAGAGACGTTCGTTCATCTAGCACCAAGGGAACGGGTTGCAGGAGAAACTTTTTCTCTGCTTTCTCAGTCTGTTTCCTAGTGCCGGTTTGAAGTTCCTGCAGTTTTCACTGTAAAACCGAGTTGGAGCTAGTACCTCCCCATATATATGTATGGAATGGAGTTTGCAACTGAAAAGAAACTTTGTGTTCCCAACAAGCTAGGTGAATTACGGCTTTCACACACACTTATCTCTCAGAACTGAGCAAGTGGAGAGACGTTCGTTCATCTAGCACCAAGGGAACGGGTTGCAGGAGACACTTTTTCTCTGCATTCTCAGTCTGTTTCCTAGTGCCGGTTTGAAGTTCCTGCAGTTTTCACTGTAAAACCGAGTTGGAGCTTCTACCTCCAAATATATATGTATGGAATGGAGATTGCAACTGAAAAGAAACTTTGTGTTCCCAACAAGCTAGGTGAAGGACGGCTTTCACACACACTTACCTCTCAGAACTGAGCAAGTGGAGAGACGTTCGTTCATCTAGCACCAAGGGAACGGGTTGCAGGAGACACTTTTTCTCTGCTTTCTCAGTCTGTTTCCTAGTGCCGGTTTGAAGTTCCTGCAGTTTTCACTGTCAAACCGAGTTGGAGCTTGTACCTCCCCATGTATATGTATGGAATGGAGTTTGCAACTGAAAAGAAACTTTGTGTTCCCAAAAAGCTAGGTGAAGGACGGCTTTCACACACACTTATCTCTCAGAACTGAGCAAGTGGAGAGACGTTCGTTCAGCTAGCACCAAGGGAACGGGTTGCAGGAGACACTTTTTCTCTGCTTTCTCAGTCTGTTTCCTAGTGCCGGTTTGAAGTTCCTGCAGTTTTCACTGTCAAACCGAGTTGGAGCTTGTACCTCCCCATATATATGTATGGAATGGAGTTTACAACTGAAAAGAAACTTTGTGTTCCCAACAAGCTAGGTGAAGGACGGCTTTCACACACACGTATCTCTCAGAACTGAGCAAGTGGAGAGACGTTCGTTCATCTAGCACCAAGGGAACGGGTTGCAGGAGACACATTTTCTCTGCTTTCTCAGTCTGTTTCCTAGTGCCGGTTTGAAGTTCCTGCAGTTTTCACTGTAAAACCGAGTTGGAGCTTCTACCTCCCCATATATATGTATGGAATGGAGTTTGCAACTGAAAAGAAAATTTGTGTTCCCAACAAGCTAGGTGAAGGACGGCTTTCACACACACTTATCTCTCAGAACTGAGCAAGTGGAGAGACGTTCTTTCATCTAGCACCAAGGGAACGGGTTGCAGGAGACACTTTTTCTCTGCTTTCTCAGTCTGCTTCCTAGTGCCGGTTTGAAGTTCCTGCAGTTTTCACTGTAAAACCGAGTTGGAGCTTCTACCTCCAAATATATATGTATGGAATGGAGTTTGCAACTGAAAAGAAACTTTGTGTTCCCAAAAAGCTAGGTGAAGGACGGCTTTCACACACACTTATCTCTCAGAACTGAGCAAGTGGAGAGACGTTCGTTCATCTAGCACCAAGGGAACGGGTTGCAGGAGACACTTTTTCTCTGCTTTCTCAGTCTGTTTCCTAGTGCCGGTTTGAAGTTCCTGCAGTTTTCACTGTAAAAAAGAGTTGGAGCTTGTACCTCCCCATATATATGTATGGAATGGGGTTTGCATCTGAAAAGAAACTTTGTGTTCCCAACAAGCTAGGTGAAGGACGGCTTTCACACACACTTATCTCTCAGAACTGAGCAAGTGGAGAGACGATCGTTCATCTAGCACCAAGGGAACGGGTTGCAGGAGACACTTTTTCTCTGCTTTCTCAGTCTGTTTCCTAGTGCCGGTTTGAAGTTCCTGCAGTTTTCACTGTAAAACCGAGTTGGAGCTTCTACCTCCAAATATATATGTATGGAATGGAGTTTGCAACTGAAAAGAAACTTTGTGTTCCCAACAAGCTAGGTGAAGGACGGCTTTCACACACACTTATCTCTCAGAACTGAGCAAGTGGAGAGACGTTCGTTCATCTAGCACCAAGGGAACGGGTTGCAGGAGACACATCTTCTCTGCTTTCTCAGTCTGTTTCCTAGTGCCGGTTTGAAGTTCCTGCAGTTTTCACTGTAAAACCGAGTTGGAGCTTCAACGTACCCATATATATGTATGGAATGGAGTTTGCAACTGAAAAGAAAATTTGTGTTCCCAACAAGCTAGGTGAAGGACGGCTTTCACACACACTTATCTCTCAGAACTGAGCAAGTGGAGAGACGTTCTTTCATCTAGCACCAAGGGAACGGGTTGCAGGAGACACTTTTTCTCTGCTTTCTCAGTCTGTTTCCTAGTGCCGGTTTGAAGTTCCTGCAGTTTTCACTGTAAAACCGAGTTGGAGCTTCTACCTCCAAATATATATGTATGGAATGGAGTTTGCAACTGAAAAGAAACTTTGTGTTCCCAAAAAGCTAGGTGAAGTACGGCTTTCACACACACTTATCTCTCAGAACTGAGCAAGTGGAGAGACGTTCGTTCATCTAGCACCAAGGGAACGGGTTGCAGGAGACACTTTTTCTCTGCTTTCTCAGTCTGTTTCCTAGTGCCGGTTTGAAGTTCCTGCAGTTTTCACTGTAAAACCGAGTTGGAGCTTCTACCTCCAAATATATATGTATGGAATGGAGTTTGCAACTGAAAAGAAACTTTGTGTTCCCAACAAGCTAGGTGAAGGACGGCTTTCACACACACTTATCTCTCAGAACTGAGCAAGTGGAGAGACGTTCGTTCATCTAGCACCAAGGGAACGGGTTGCAGGAGACACATCTTCTCTGCTTTCTCAGTCTGTTTCCTAGTGCCGGTTTGAAGTTCCTGCAGTTTTCACTGTAAAACCGAGTTGGAGCTTCAACGTCCCCATATATATGTATGGAATGGAGTTTGCAACTGAAAAGAAACTTTGTGTTCCCAACAAGCTAGGTGAAGGACGGCTTTCACACACACTTATCTCTCAGAACTGAGCAAGTGGAGAGACGTTCTTTCATCTAGCACCAAGGGAACGGGTTGCAGGAGACACTTTTTCTCTGCTTTCTCAGTCTGTTTCCTAGTGCCGGTTTGAAGTTCCTGCAGTTTTCACTGTAAAACCGAGTTGGAGCTTCTACCTCCAAATATATATGTATGGAATGGAGTTTGCAACTGAAAAGAAACTTTGTGTTCCCAAAAAGCTAGGTGAAGGACGGCTTTCACACACACTTATCTCTCAGAACTGAGCAAGTGGAGAGACGTTCGTTCATCTAGCACCAAGGGAACGGGTTGCAGGAGACACATTTTCTCTGCTTTCTCAGTCTGTTTCCTAGTGCCGGTTTGAAGTTCCTGCAGTTTTCACTGTCAAACAGAGTTGGAGCTTCTACCTCCAAATATATATGTATGGAATGGAGTTTGCAACTGAAAAGAAACTTTGTGTTCCCAAAAAGCTAGGTGAAGGACGGCTTTCACACACACTTATCTCTCAGAACTGAGCAAGTGGAGAGACGTTCGTTCATCTAGCACCAAGGGAACGGGTTGCAGGAGACACTTTTTCTCTGCTTTCTCAGTCTGTTTCCTAGTGCCGGTTTGAAGTTCCTGCAGTTTTCACTGTCAAACCGAGTTGGAGCTTGTACCTCCCCATATATATGTATGGAATGGAGTTTGCAACTGAAAAGAAACTTTGTGTTCCCAACAAGCTAGGTGAAGGACGGCTTTCACACACACGTATCTCTCAGAACTGAGCAAGTGGAGAGACGTTCGTTCATCTAGCACCAAGGGAACGGGTTGCAGGAGAAACTTTTTCTCTGCTTTCTCAGTCTGTTTCCTAGTGCCGGTTTGAAGTTCCTGCAGTTTTCACTGTAAAAAAGAGTTGGAGCTTGTACCTCCCCATATATATGTATGGAATGGGGTTTGCATCTGAAAAGAAACTTTGTGTTCCCAACAAGCTAGGTGAAGGACGGCTTTCACACACACTTATCTCTCAGAACTGAGCAAGTGGAGAGACGATCGTTCATCTAGCACCAAGGGAACGGGTTGCAGGAGACACTTTTTCTCTGCTTTCTCAGTCTGTTTCCTAGTGCCGGTTTGAAGTTCCTGCAGTTTTCACTGTAAAACCGAGTTGGAGCTTCTACCTCCAAATATATATGTATGGAATGGAGTTTGCAACTGAAAAGAAACTTTGTGTTCCCAACAAGCTAGGTGAAGGACGGCTTTCACACACACTTATCTCTCAGAACTGAGCAAGTGGAGAGACGTTCGTTCATCTAGCACCAAGGGAACGGGTTGCAGGAGACACATCTTCTCTGCTTTCTCAGTCTGTTTCCTAGTGCCGGTTTGAAGTTCCTGCAGTTTTCACTGTAAAACCGAGTTGGAGCTTCAACGTACCCATATATATGTATGGAATGGAGTTTGCAACTGAAAAGAAAATTTGTGTTCCCAACAAGCTAGGTGAAGGACGGCTTTCACACACACTTATCTCTCAGAACTGAGCAAGTGGAGAGACGTTCTTTCATCTAGCACCAAGGGAACGGGTTGCAGGAGACACTTTTTCTCTGCTTTCTCAGTCTGTTTCCTAGTGCCGGTTTGAAGTTCCTGCAGTTTTCACTGTAAAACCGAGTTGGAGCTTCTACCTCCAAATATATATGTATGGAATGGAGTTTGCAACTGAAAAGAAACTTTGTGTTCCCAAAAAGCTAGGTGAAGTACGGCTTTCACACACACTTATCTCTCAGAACTGAGCAAGTGGAGAGACGTTCGTTCATCTAGCACCAAGGGAACGGGTTGCAGGAGACACTTTTTCTCTGCTTTCTCAGTCTGTTTCCTAGTGCCGGTTTGAAGTTCCTGCAGTTTTCACTGTAAAACCGAGTTGGAGCTTCTACCTCCAAATATATATGTATGGAATGGAGTTTGCAACTGAAAAGAAACTTTGTGTTCCCAACAAGCTAGGTGAAGGACGGCTTTCACACACACTTATCTCTCAGAACTGAGCAAGTGGAGAGACGTTCGTTCATCTAGCACCAAGGGAACGGGTTGCAGGAGACACATCTTCTCTGCTTTCTCAGTCTGTTTCCTAGTGCCGGTTTGAAGTTCCTGCAGTTTTCACTGTAAAACCGAGTTGGAGCTTCAACGTCCCCATATATATGTATGGAATGGAGTTTGCAACTGAAAAGAAACTTTGTGTTCCCAACAAGCTAGGTGAAGGACGGCTTTCACACACACTTATCTCTCAGAACTGAGCAAGTGGAGAGACGTTCTTTCATCTAGCACCAAGGGAACGGGTTGCAGGAGACACTTTTTCTCTGCTTTCTCAGTCTGTTTCCTAGTGCCGGTTTGAAGTTCCTGCAGTTTTCACTGTAAAACCGAGTTGGAGCTTCTACCTCCAAATATATATGTATGGAATGGAGTTTGCAACTGAAAAGAAACTTTGTGTTCCCAAAAAGCTAGGTGAAGGACGGCTTTCACACACACTTATCTCTCAGAACTGAGCAAGTGGAGAGACGTTCGTTCATCTAGCACCAAGGGAACGGGTTGCAGGAGACACATTTTCTCTGCTTTCTCAGTCTGTTTCCTAGTGCCGGTTTGAAGTTCCTGCAGTTTTCACTGTCAAACAGAGTTGGAGCTTCTACCTCCAAATATATATGTATGGAATGGAGTTTGCAACTGAAAAGAAACTTTGTGTTCCCAAAAAGCTAGGTGAAGGACGGCTTTCACACACACTTATCTCTCAGAACTGAGCAAGTGGAGAGACGTTCGTTCATCTAGCACCAAGGGAACGGGTTGCAGGAGACACTTTTTCTCTGCTTTCTCAGTCTGTTTCCTAGTGCCGGTTTGAAGTTCCTGCAGTTTTCACTGTCAAACCGAGTTGGAGCTTGTACCTCCCCATATATATGTATGGAATGGAGTTTGCAACTGAAAAGAAACTTTGTGTTCCCAACAAGCTAGGTGAAGGACGGCTTTCACACACACGTATCTCTCAGAACTGAGCAAGTGGAGAGACGTTCGTTCATCTAGCACCAAGGGAACGGGTTGCAGGAGAAACTTTTTCTCTGCTTTCTCAGTCTGTTTCCTAGTGCCGGTTTGAAGTTCCTGCAGTTTTCACTGTAAAACCGAGTTGGAGCTTCTACCTCCCCATATATATGTATGGAATGGAGTTTGCAACTGAAAAGAAAATTTGTGTTCCCAACAAGCTAGGTGAAGGACGGCTTTCACACACACTTATCTCTCAGAACTGAGCAAGTGGAGAGACGTTCTTTCATCTAGCACCAAGGGAACGGGTTGCAGGAGACACTTTTTCTCTGCTTTCTCAATCTGTTTCCTAGTGCCGGTTTGAAGTTCCTGCAGTTTTCACTGTAAAACCGAGTTGGAGCTAGTACCTCCCCATATATATGTATGGAATGGAGTTTGCAACTGAAAAGAAACTTTGGGTTCCCAAAAAGCTAGGTGAAGGACGGCTTTCACACACACTTATCTCTCAGAACTGAGCAAGTGGAGAGACGTTCGTTCATCTAGCACCAAGGGAACGGGTTGCAGGAGACACTTTTTCTCTGCTTTCTCAGTATGTTTCCTAGTGCCGGTTTGAAGTTCCTGCAGTTTTCACTGTCAAACCGAGTTGGAGCTTGTACCTCCCCATATATATGTATGGAATGGAGTTTGCAACTGAAAAGAAACTTTGTGTTCCCAACAAGCTAGGTGAAGGACGGCTTTCACACACACTTATCTCTCAGAACTGAGCAAGTGGAGAGACGTTCGTTCATCTAGCACCAAGGGAACGGGTTGCAGGAGACACTTTTTCTCTGCTTTCTCAGTCTGTTTCCTAGTGCCGGTTTGAAGTTCCTGCAGTTTTCACTGTCAAACCGAGTTGGAGCTTCTACCTCCAAATATATATGTATGGAATGGAGTTTGCAACTGAAAAGAAACTTTGTGTTCCCAAAAAGCTAGGTGAAGGACGGCTTTCACACACACTTATCTCTCAGAACTGAGCAAGTGGAGAGACGTTCGTTCATCTAGCACCAAGGGAACGGGTTGCAGGAGACACATCTTCTCTGCTTTCTCAGTCTGTTTCCTAGTGCCGGTTTGAAGTTCCTGCAGTTTTCACTGTAAAACCGAGTTGGAGCTTCAACGTCCCCATATATATGTATGGAATGGAGTTTGCAACTGAAAAGAAACTTTGTGTTCCCAACAAGCTAGGTGAAGGACGGCTTTCACACACACTTATCTCTCAGAACTGAGCAAGTGGAGAGACGTTCTTTCATCTAGCACCAAGGGAACGGGTTGCAGGAGACACTTTTTCTCTGCTTTCTCAGTCTGTTTCCTAGTGCCGGTTTGAAGTTCCTGCAGTTTTCACTGTAAAACCGAGTTGGAGCTTCTACCTCCAAATATATATGTATGGAATGGAGTTTGCAACTGAAAAGAAACTTTGTGTTCCCAAAAAGCTAGGTGAAGGACGGCTTTCACACACACTTATCTCTCAGAACTGAGCAAGTGGAGAGACGTTCGTTCATCTAGCACCAAGGGAACGGGTTGCAGGAGACACATTTTCTCTGCTTTCTCAGTCTGTTTCCTAGTGCCGGTTTGAAGTTCCTGCAGTTTTCACTGTCAAACAGAGTTGGAGCTTCTACCTCCAAATATATATGTATGGAATGGAGTTTGCAACTGAAAAGAAACTTTGTGTTCCCAAAAAGCTAGGTGAAGGACGGCTTTCACACACACTTATCTCTCAGAACTGAGCAAGTGGAGAGACGTTCGTTCATCTAGCACCAAGGGAACGGGTTGCAGGAGACACTTTTTCTCTGCTTTCTCAGTCTGTTTCCTAGTGCCGGTTTGAAGTTCCTGCAGTTTTCACTGTCAAACCGAGTTGGAGCTTGTACCTCCCCATATATATGTATGGAATGGAGTTTGCAACTGAAAAGAAACTTTGTGTTCCCAACAAGCTAGGTGAAGGACGGCTTTCACACACACGTATCTCTCAGAACTGAGCAAGTGGAGAGACGTTCGTTCATCTAGCACCAAGGGAACGGGTTGCAGGAGAAACTTTTTCTCTGCTTTCTCAGTCTGTTTCCTAGTGCCGGTTTGAAGTTCCTGCAGTTTTCACTGTAAAACCGAGTTGGAGCTTCTACCTCCCCATATATATGTATGGAATGGAGTTTGCAACTGAAAAGAAAATTTGTGTTCCCAACAAGCTAGGTGAAGGACGGCTTTCACACACACTTATCTCTCAGAACTGAGCAAGTGGAGAGACGTTCTTTCATCTAGCACCAAGGGAACGGGTTGCAGGAGACACTTTTTCTCTGCTTTCTCAATCTGTTTCCTAGTGCCGGTTTGAAGTTCCTGCAGTTTTCACTGTAAAACCGAGTTGGAGCTAGTACCTCCCCATATATATGTATGGAATGGAGTTTGCAACTGAAAAGAAACTTTGGGTTCCCAAAAAGCTAGGTGAAGGACGGCTTTCACACACACTTATCTCTCAGAACTGAGCAAGTGGAGAGACGTTCGTTCATCTAGCACCAAGGGAACGGGTTGCAGGAGACACTTTTTCTCTGCTTTCTCAGTATGTTTCCTAGTGCCGGTTTGAAGTTCCTGCAGTTTTCACTGTCAAACCGAGTTGGAGCTTGTACCTCCCCATATATATGTATGGAATGGAGTTTGCAACTGAAAAGAAACTTTGTGTTCCCAACAAGCTAGGTGAAGGACGGCTTTCACACACACTTATCTCTCAGAACTGAGCAAGTGGAGAGACGTTCGTTCATCTAGCACCAAGGGAACGGGTTGCAGGAGACACTTTTTCTCTGCTTTCTCAGTCTGTTTCCTAGTGCCGGTTTGAAGTTCCTGCAGTTTTCACTGTCAAACCGAGTTGGAGCTTCTACCTCCAAATATATATGTATGGAATGGAGTTTGCAACTGAAAAGAAACTTTGTGTTCCCAAAAAGCTAGGTGAAGGACGGCTTTCACACACACTTATCTCTCAGAACTGAGCAAGTGGAGAGACGTTCGTTCATCTAGCACCAAGGGAACGGTTTGCAGGAGACACTTTTTCTCTTCTTTCTCAGTCTGTTTCCTAGTGCCGGTTTGAAGTTCCTGCAGTTTTCACTGTCAAACCGAGTTGGAGCTAGTACCTCCCCATATATATGTATGGAATGGAGTTTGCAACTGAAAAGAAACTTTGTGTTCCCAACAAGCTAGGTGAAGGACGGCTTTCACACACACTTATCTCTCAGAACTGAGCAAGTGGAGAGACGTTCGTTCATCTAGCACCAAGGGAACGGGTTGCAGGAGACACTTTTTCTCTGCTTTCTCAGTCTGTTTCCTAGTGCCTGTTTGAAGTTCCTGCAGTTTTCACTGTAAAACCGAGTTGGAGCTAGTACCTCCCCATATATATGTATGGAATGGAGTTTGCAACTGAAAAGAAACTTTGTGTTCCCAACAAGCTAGGTGAAGGACGGCTTTCACACACACTTATCTCTCAGAACTGAGCAAGTGGAGAGACGTTCGTTCATCTAGCACCAAGGGAACGGGTTGCAGGAGACACTTTTTCTCTGCTTTCTCAGTCTGTTTCCTAGTGCCGGTTTGAAGTTCCTGCAGTTTTCACTATAAAACCGAGTTGGAGCTTCTACCTCCAAATATATATGTATGGAATGGAGTTTGCAACTGAAAAGAAACTTTGTGTTCCCAAAAAGCTAGGTGAAGGACGGCTTTCACACACACTTATCTCTCAGAACTGAGCAAGTGGAGAGACGTTCGTTCATCTAGCACCAAGGGAACGGGTTGCAGGAGACACTTTTTCTCTGCTTTCTCAGTCTGTTTCCTAGTGCCGGTTTGAAGTTCCTGCAGTTTTCACTGTCAAACCGAGTTGGAGCTTGTACCTCCCCATATATATGTATGGAATGGAGTTTGCAACTGAAAAGAAACTTTGTGTTCCCAACAAGCTAGGTGAAGGACGGCTTTCACACACACGTATCTCTCAGAACTGAGCAAGTGGAGAGACGTTCGTTCATCTAGCACCAAGGAACGGGTTGCAGGAGAAACTTTTTCTCTGCTTTCTCAGTCTGTTTCCTAGTGCCGGTTTGAAGTTCCTGCAGTTTTCACTGTAAAACCGAGTTGGAGCTTCTACCTCCCCATATATATGTATGGAATGGAGTTTGCAACTGAAAAGAAAATTTGTGTTCCCAACAAGCTAGGTGAAGGACGGCTTTCACACACACTTATCTCTCAGAACTGAGCAAGTGGAGAGACGTTCTTTCATCTAGCACCAAGGGAACGGGTTGCAGGAGACACTTTTTCTCTGCTTTCTCAGTCTGTTTCCTAGTGCCGGTTTGAAGTTCCTGCAGTTTTCACTGTAAAACCGAGTTGGAGCTAGTACCTCCCCATATATATGTATGGAATGGAGTTTGCAACTGAAAAGAAACTTTGGGTTCCCAAAAAGCTAGGTGAAGGACGGCTTTCACACACACTTATCTCTCAGAACTGAGCAAGTGGAGAGACGTTCGTTCATCTAGCACCAAGGGAACGGGTTGCAGGAGACACTTTTTCTCTGCTTTCTCAGTATGTTTCCTAGTGCCGGTTTGAAATTCCTGCAGTTTTCACTGTCAAACCGAGTTGGAGCTTGTACCTCCCCATATATATGTATGGAATGGAGTTTGCAAGTGTAAAGAAACTTTGTGTTCCTAACAAGCTAGGTGAAGGACGGCTTTCACACACACTTATCTCTCAGAACTGAGCAAGTGGAGAGACGTTCGTTCATCTAGCACCAAGGGAA
The DNA here is from genome assembly GCF_036321535.1 of Camelus dromedarius. Taxonomy (NCBI): domain Eukaryota; kingdom Metazoa; phylum Chordata; class Mammalia; order Artiodactyla; family Camelidae; genus Camelus; species Camelus dromedarius. The sequence goes on from NW_026989814.1 coordinate 1,378,975, forward strand.
CGGGTTGCAGGAGACACTTTTTCTCTGCTTTCTCAGTCTGTTTCCTAGTGCCGGTTTGAAATTCCTGCAGTTTTCACTGTCAAACCGAGTTGGAGCTTCTACCTCCAAATATATATGTATGGAATGGGGTTTGCAACTGAAAAGAAACTTTGTGTTCCCAAAAAGCTAGGTGAAGGACGGCTTTCACACACACTTATCTCTCAGAACTGAGCAAGTGGAGAGACGTTCGTTCATCTAGCACCAAGGGAACGGGTTGCAGGAGACACTTTTTCTCTGCTTTCTCAGTCTGTTTCCTAGTGCCGGTTTGAAGTTCCTGCAGTTTTCACTGTCAAACCGAGTTGGAGCTTGTACCTCCCCATATATATGTATGGAATGGAGTTTGCAACTGAAAAGAAACTTTGTGTTCCCAACAAGCTAGGTGAAGGACGGCTTTCACACACACGTATCTCTCAGAACTGAGCAAGTGGAGAGACGTTCGTTCATCTAGCACAAAAGGAACGGGTTGCAGGAGACACATTTTCTCTGCTTTCTCAGTCTGTTTCCTAGTGCCGGTTTGAAGTTCCTGCAGTTTTCACTGTAAAACCGAGTTGGAGCTTCTACCTCCCCATATATATGTATGGAATGGAGTTTGCAACTGAAAAGAAAATTTGTGTTCCCAACAAGCTAGGTGAAGGACGGCTTTCACACACACTTATCTCTCAGAACTGAGCAAGTGGAGAGACGTTCTTTCATCTAGCACCAAGGGAACGGGTTGCAGGAGACACTTTTTCTCTGCTTTCTCAGTCTGTTTCCTAGTGCCGGTTTGAAGTTCCTGCAGTTTTCACTGTAAAACCGAGTTGGAGCTAGTACCTCCCCATATATATGTATGGAATGGAGTTTGCAACTGAAAAGAAACTTTGTGTTCCCAACAAGCTAGGTGAAGGACGGCTTTCACACACACTTATCTCTCAGAACATAGCAAGTGGAGAGACTTTGGTTCATATAGCACCAAGGGAACGGTTTGCAGGAGACACTTTTTCTCTGCTTTCTCAGTCTGTTTCCTAGTGCCGGTTTGAAGTTCCTGCAGTTTTCACTGTCAAACCGAGTTGGAGCTAGTACCTCCCCATATATATGTATGGAATGGAGTTTGCAACTGAAAAGAAACTTTGTGTTCCCAACAAGCTAGGTGAAGGACGGCTTTCACACACACTTATCTCTCAGAACTGAGCAAGTGGAGAGACGTTCGTTCATCTAGCACCAAGGGAACGGGTTGCAGGAGACACTTTTTCTCTGCTTTCTCAGTCTGTTTCCTAGTGCCTGTTTGAAGTTCCTGCAGTTTTCACTGTAAAACCGAGTTGGAGCTAGTACCTCCCCATATATATGTATGGAATGGAGTTTGCAACTGAAAAGAAACTTTGTGTTCCCAACAAGCTAGGTGAAGGACGGCTTTCACACACACTTATCTCTCAGAACTGAGCAAGTGGAGAGACGTTCGTTCATCTAGCACCAAGGGAACGGGTTGCAGGAGACACTTTTTCTCTGCTTTCTCAGTCTGTTTCCTAGTGCCGGTTTGAAGTTCCTGCAGTTTTCACTGTAAAACCGAGTTGGAGCTTCTACCTCCAAATATATATGTATGGAATGGAGTTTGCAACTGAAAAGAAACTTTGTGTTCCCAAAAAGCTAGGTGAAGGACGGCTTTCACACACACTTATCTCTCAGAACTGAGCAAGTGGAGAGACGTTCGTTCATCTAGCACCAAGGGAACGGGTTGCAGGAGACACTTTTTCTCTGCTTTCTCAGTCTGTTTCCTAGTGCCGGTTTGAAGTTCCTGCAGTTTTCACTGTCAAACCGAGTTGGAGCTAGTACCACCCCATATATATGTATGGAATGGAGTTTGCAACTGAAAAGAAACTTTGTGTTCCCAACAAGCTAGGTGAAGGACGGCTTTCACACACACGTATCTCTCAGAACTGAGCAACTGGAGAGACGTTCGTTCATCTAGCACCAAAGGAACGGGTTGCAGGAGACACATTTTCTCTGCTTTCTCAGTCTGTTTCCTAGTGCCGGTTTGAAGTTCCTGCAGTTTTCACTGTAAAACCGAGTTGGAGCTTCTACCTCCCCATATATATGTATGGAATGGAGTTTGCAACTGAAAAGAAAATTTGTGTTCCCAACAAGCTAGGTGAAGGACGGCTTTCACACACACTTATCTCTCAGAACTGAGCAAGTGGAGAGACGTTCTTTCATCTAGCACCAAGGGAACGGGTTGCAGGAGACACTTTTTCTCTGCTTTCTCAGTCTGTTTCCTAGTGCCGGTTTGAAGTTCCTGCAGTTTTCACTGTAAAACCGAGTTGGAGCTTGTACCTCCCCATATATAAGTATGGAATGGAGTTTGCAACTGAAAAGAAACTTTGTGTTCCCAACAAGCTAGGTGAAGGACGGCTTTCACACACACTTATCTCTCAGAACATAGCAAGTGGAGAGACTTTGGTTCATATAGCACCAAGGGAACGGTTTGCAGGAGACACTTTTTCTCTGCTTTCTCAGTCTGTTTCCTAGTGCCGGTTTGAAGTTCCTGCAGTTTTCACTGTCAAACCGAGTTGGAGCTAGTACCTCCCCATATATATGTATGGAATGGAGTTTGCAACTGAAAAGAAACTTTGTGTTCCCAACAAGCTAGGTGAAGGACGGCTTTCACACACACTTATCTCTCAGAACTGAGCAAGTGGAGAGACGTTCGTTCATCTAGCACCAAGGGAACGGGTTGCAGGAGACACTTTTTCTCTGCTTTCTCAGTCTGTTTCCTAGTGCCTGTTTGAAGTTCCTGCAGTTTTCACTGTCAAACCGAGTTGGAGCTAGTACCTCCCCATATATATGTATGGAATGGAGTTTGCAACTGAAAAGAAACTTTGTGTTCCCAACAAGCTAGGTGAAGGACGGCTTTCACACACACGTATCTCTCAGAACTGAGCAAGTGGAGAGACGTTCGTTCATCTAGCACCAAGGGAACGGGTTGCAGGAGACACTTTTTCTCTGCTTTCTCAGTCTGTTTCCTAGTGCCTGTTAGAAGTTCCTGCAGTTTTCACTGTAAAACCGAGTTGGAGCTAGTACCTCCCCATATATATGTATGGAATGGAGTTTGCAACTGAAAAGAGACTTTGTGTTCCCAACAAGCTAGGTGAAGGACGGCTTTCACACACACGTATCTCTCAGAACTGAGCAAGTGGAGAGACGTTCGTTCATCTAGCACCAAGGGAACGGGTTGCAGGAGACACATTTTCTCTGCTTTCTCAGTCTGTTTCCTAGTGCCGGTTTGAAGTTCCTGCAGTTTTCACTGTAAAACCGAGTTGGAGCTTCTACCTCCCCATATATATGTATGGAATGGAGTTTGCAACTGAAAAGAAAATTTGAGTTCCCAACAAGATAGGTGAAGGACGGCTTTCACACACACTTATCTCTCAGAACTGAGCAAGTGGAGAGACGTTCTTTCATCTAGCACCAAGGGAACGGGTTGCAGGAGACACTTTTTCTCTGCTTTCTCAGTCTGTTTCCTAGTGCCGGTTTGAAGTTCCTGCAGTTTTCACTGTAAAACGGAGTTGGAGCTTCTACCTCCAAATATATATGTATGGAATGGAGTTTGCAACTGAAAAGAAAATTTGTGTTCCCAACAAGCTAGGTGAAGGACGGCTTTCACACACACTTATCTCTCAGAACATAGCAAGTGGAGAGACTTTGGTTCATATAGCACCAAGGGAACGGTTTGCAGGAGACACTTTTTCTCTGCTTTCTCAGTCTGTTTCCTAGTGCTGGTTTGAAGTTCCTGCAGTTTTCACTGTCAAACCGAGTTGGAGCTAGTACCTCCCCATATATATGTATGGAATGGAGTTTGCAACTGAAAAGAAACTTTGTGTTCCCAACAAGCTAGGTGAAGGACGGCTTTCACACACACTTATCTCTCAGAACTGAGCAAGTGGAGAGACGTTCGTTCATCTAGCACCAAGGGAACGGGTTGCAGGAGACACTTTTTCTCTGCTTTCTCAGTCTGTTTCCTAGTGCCTGTTTGAAGTTCCTGCAGTTTTCACTGTAAAACCGAGTTGGAGCTAGTACCTCCCCATATATATGTATGGAATGGAGTTTGCAACTGAAAAGAAACTTTGTGTTCCCAACAAGCTAGGTGAAGGACGGCTTTCACACACACTTATCTCTCAGAACTGAGCAAGTGGAGAGACGTTCGTTCATCTAGCACCAAGGGAACGGGTTGCAGGAGACACTTTTTCTCTGCATTCTCAGTCTGTTTCCTAGTGCCGGTTTGAAGTTCCTGCAGTTTTCACTGTAAAACCGAGTTGGAGCTTCTACCTCCAAATATATATGTATGGAATGGAGTTTGCAACTGAAAAGAAACTTTGTGTTCCCAAAAAGCTAGGTGAAGGACGGCTTTCACACACACTTATCTCTCAGAACTGAGCAAGTGGAGAGACGTTCGTTCATCTAGCACCAAGGGAACGGGTTGCAGGAGACACTTTTTCTCTGCTTTCTCAGTCTGTTTCCTAGTGCCGGTTTGAAGTTCCTGCAGTTTTCACTGTAAAACCGAGTTGGAGCTTCTACCTCCAAATATATATGTATGGAATGGAGTTTGCAACTGAAAAGAATCTTTGTGTTCCCAAAAAGCTAGGTGAAGGACGGCTTTCACACACACTTATCTCTCAGAACTGAGCAAGTGGAGAGACGTTCGTTCATCTAGCACCAAGGGAACGGGTTGCAGGAGACACTTTTTCTCTGCTTTCTCAGTCTGTTTCCTAGTGCCGGTTTGAAGTTCCTGCAGTTTTCACTGTCAAACCGAGTTGGAGCTTGTAGCTCCCCATATATATGTATGGAATGGAGTTTGCAACTGAAAAGAAACTTTGTGTTCCCAAAAAGCTAGGTGAAGGACGGCTTTCACACACACTTATCTCTCAGAACAGAGCAAGTGGAGAGGCGTTCGTTCATCTAGCACCAAGGGAACGGGTTGCAGGAGACAATTTTTCTCTGCATTCTCAGTCTGTTTCCTAGTGCCGGTTGGAAGTTCCTGCAGTTTTCACTGTAAAACCGAGTTGGAGCTAGTACCTCCCCATATATATGTATGGAATGGAGTTTGCAACTGAAAAGAAACTTTGTGTTCCCAACAAGCTAGGTGAAGGACGGCTTTCACACACACTTATCTCTCAGAACAGAGCAAGTGGAGAGACGTTCGTTCGTCTAGCACCAAGGGAACGGGTTGCAGGAGACACTTTTTCTCTGCTTTCTCAGTCTGTTTCCTAGTGCCGGTTTGAAGTTCCTGCAGTTCTCACTGTCAAACCGAGTTGGAGCTAGTACCTCCCCATATATATATATGGAATGGAGTTTGCAACTGAAAAGAAACTTTGTGTTCCCAACAAGCTAGGTGAAGGACGGCTTTCACACACACTTATCTCTCAGAACTGAGCAAGTGGAGAGACGTTCGTTCATCTAGCACCAAGTTAACGGGTTGCAGGAGACACTTTTTCTCTGCTTTCTCAGTCTGTTTCCTAGTGCCGGTTTGAAGTTCCTGCAGTTTTCACTGTAAAACCGTGTTGGAGCTTGTACCTCCCCATATATATGTATGGAATGGAGTTTGCAACTGAAAAGAAACTTTGTGTTCCCAACAAGCTAGGTGAAGGACGGCTTTCACACACACTTATCTCTCAGAACTGAGCAAGTGGAGAGACGTTCGTTCATCTAGCACCAAGGGAACGGGTTGCAGGAGACACTTTTTCTCTGCTTTCTCAGTCTGTTTCCTAGTGCCGTTTTGAAGTTCCTGCAGTTTTCACTGTAAAACCGTGTTGGAGCTTCTACCTCCAAATATATATGTATGGAATGGAGTTTGCAACTGAAAAGAAACTTTGTGTTCCCAACAAGCTAGGTGAAGGACGGCTTTCACACACACTTATCTCTCAGAACTGAGCAAGTGGAGAGACGTTCGTTCATCTAGCACCAAGGGAACGAGTTGCAGGAGACACTTTTTCTCTGCTTTCTCAGTCTGTTTCCTAGTGCCGGTTTGACGTTCCTGCAGTTTTCACTGTAAAACCGTGTTGGAGCTTGTACCTCCCCATATATATGTATGGAATGGAGTTTGCAACTGAAAAGAAACTTTGTGTTCCCAACAAGCTAGGTGAAGGACGGCTTTCACACACACTTATCTCTCAGAACTGAGCAAGTGGAGAGACGTTCGTTCATCTAGCACCAAGGGAACGGGTTGCAGGAGACACTTTTTCTCTGCTTTCTCAGTCTGTTTCCTAGTGCCGGTTTGAAGTTCCTGCAGTTTTCACTGTCAAAACGAGTTGGAGCTTGTACCTCCCCATATATATGTATGGAATGGAGTTTGCAACTGAAAAGAAACTTTGTGTTCCCAACAAGCTAGGTGAAGGACGGCTTTCACACACAAGTATCTCTCAGAACTGAGCAAGTGGAGAGACGTTCGTTCATCTAGCACCAAGGGAACGGGTTGCAGGAGACACATTTTCTCTGCTTTCTCAGTCTGTTTCCTAGTGCCGGTTTGAAGTTCCTGCAGTTTTCACTGTAAAACCGAGTTGGAGCTTCTACCTCCCCATATATATGTATGGAATGGAGTTTGCAACTGAAAAGAAAATTTGTGTTCCCAAAAAGCTAGGTGAAGGACGGCTTTCACACACACTTATCTCTCAGAACAGAGCAAGTGGAGAGACGTTCGTTCATCTAGCACCAAGGGAACGGGTTGCAGGAGACAATTTTTCTCTGCATTCTCAGTCTGTTTCCTAGTGCCGGTTGGAAGTTCCTGCAGTTCTCACTGTCAAACCGAGTTGGAGCTAGTACCTCCCCATATATATGTATGGAATGGAGTTTGCAACTGAAAAGAAACTTTGTGTTCCCAACAAGCTAGGTGAAGGACGGCTTTCACACACACTTATCTCTCAGAACTGAGCAAGTGGAGAGACGTTCGTTCATCTAGCACCAAGTTAACGGGTTGCAGGAGACACTTTTTCTCTGCTTTCTCAGTCTGTTTCCTAGTGCCGGTTTGAAGTTCCTGCAGTTTTCACTGTAAAACCGTGTTGGAGCTTGTACCTCCCCATATATATGTATGGAATGGAGTTTGCAACTGAAAAGAAACTTTGTGTTCCCAACAAGCTAGGTGAAGGACGGCTTTCACACACACTTATCTCTCAGAACTGAGCAAGTGGAGAGACGTTCGTTCATCTAGCACCAAGGGAACGGGTTGCAGGAGACACTTTTTCTCTGCTTTCTCAGTCTGTTTCCTAGTGCCGGTTTGAAGTTCCTGCAGTTTTCACTGTAAAACCGAGTTGGAGCTTCTACCTCCAAATATATATGTATGGAATGGAGTTTGCAACTGAAAAGAAACTTTGTGTTCCCAACAAGCTAGTTGAAGGACGGCTTTCACACACACTTATCTCTCAGAACTGAGCAAGTGGAGAGACGTTCGTTCATCTAGCACCAAGGGAACGAGTTGCAGGAGACACTTTTTCTCTGCTTTCTCAGTCTGTTTCCTAGTGCCGGTTTGAAGTTCCTGCAGTTTTCACTGTAAAACCGTGTTGGAGCTTCTACCTCCAAATATATATGTATGGAATGGAGTTTGCAACTGAAAAGAAACTTTGTGTTCCCAACAAGCTAGGTGAAGGACGGCTTTCACACACAATTATCTCTCAGAACTGAGCAAGTGGAGAGACGTTCGTTCATCTAGCACCAAGGGAACGGGTTGCAGGAGACACTTTTTCTCTGCTTTCTCAGTCTGTTTCCTAGTGCCGGTTTGAAGTTCCTGCAGTTTTCACTGTCAAACCGAGTTGGAGCTTGTACCTCCCCATATATATGTATGGAATGGAGTTTGCAACTGAAAAGAAACTTTGTGTTCCCAACAAGCTAGGTGAAGGACGGCTTTCACACACACGTATCTCTCAGAACTGAGCAAGTGGAGAGACGTTCGTTCATCTAGCACCAAGGGAACGGGTTGCAGGAGACACATTTTCTCTGCTTTCTCAGTCTGTTTCCTAGTGCCGGTTTGAAGTTCCTGCAGTTTTCACTGTAAAACCGAGTTGGAGCTTCTACCTCCCCATATATATGTATGGAATGGAGTTTGCAACTGAAAAGAAACTTTGTGTTCCCAACAAGCTAGGTGAAGGACGGCTTTCACACACACTTATCTCTTAGAACATAGCAAGTTGAGAGACTTTGGTTCATATAGCACCAAGGGAACGGTTTGCAGGAGACACTTTTTCTCTGCTTTCTCAGTCTGTTTCCTAGTGCCGGTTTGAAGTTCCTGCAGTTTTCACTGTCAAACCGAGTTGGAGCTAGTACCTCCCCATATATATGTATGGAATGGAGTTTGCAACTGAAAAGAAACTTTGTGTTCCCAACAAGCTAGGTGAAGGACGGCTTTCACACACACTTATCTCTCAGAACTGAGCAAGTGGAGAGACGTTCGTTCATCTAGCACCAAGGGAACGGGTTGCAGGAGACACTTTTTCTCTGCTTTCTCAGTCTGTTTCCTAGTGCCTGTTTGAAGTTCCTGCAGTTTTAACTGTAAAACCGAGTTGGAGCTAGTACCTCCCCATATATATGTATGGAATGGAGTTTGCAACTGAAAAGAAACTTTGTGTTCCCAACAAGCTAGGTGAATTATGGCTTTCACACACACTTATCTCTCAGAACTGAGCAAGTGGAGAGACGTTCGTTCATCTAGCACCAAGGGAACGGGTTGCAGGAGACACTTTTTCTCTGCTTTCTCAGTCTGTTTCCTAGTGCTGGTTTGAAGTTCCTGCAGTTTTCACTGTAAAACCGAGTTGGAGCTTCTACCTCCAAATATATATGTATGGAATGGAGTTTGCAACTGAAAAGAAACTTTGTGTTCCCAAAAAGCTAGGTGAAGGAAGGCTTTCACACACACTTATCTCTCAGAACTGAGCAAGTGGAGAGACGTTCGTTCATCTAGCACCAAGGGAACGGGTTGCAGGAGACACTTTTTCTCTGCTTTCTCAGTCTGTTTCCTAGTGCCGGTTTGAAGTTCCTGCAGTTTTCACTGTAAAACCGAGTTGGAGCTTCTACCTCCAAATATATATGTATGGAATGGAGTTTGCAACTGAAAAGAAACTTTGTGTTCCCAAAAAGCTAGGTGAAGGACGGCTTTCACACACACTTATCTCTCAGAACTGAGCAAGTGGAGAGACGTTCGTTCATCTAGCACCAAGGGAACGGGTTGCAGGAGACACTTTTTCTCTGCTTTCTCAGTCTGTTTCCTAGTGCCGGTTTGAAGTTCCTGCAGTTTTCACTGTAAAACCGAGTTGGAGCTAGTACCTCCCCATATATATGTATGGAATGGAGTTTGCAACTGAAAAGAAACTTTGTGTTCCCAAGAAGCTAGGTGAAGGACGGCTTTCACACACACTTATCTCTCAGAACTGAGCAAGTGGAGAGACGTTCGTTCATCTAGCACCAAGGGAACGGGTTGCAGGAGACACTTTTTCTCTGCTTTCTCAGTCTGTTTCCTAGTGCCGGTTTGAAGTTCCTGCAGTTTTCACTGTCAAACCGAGTTGGAGCTAGTACCTCCCCATATATATGTATGGAATGGAGTTTGCAACTGAAAAGAAACTTTGTGTTCCCAACAAGCTAGGTGAAGGACGGCTTTCACACACACTTATCTCTCAGAACTGAGCAAGTGGAGAGACGTTCGTTCATCTAGCACCAAGGGAACGGGTTGCAGGAGACACTTTTTCTCTGCTTTCTCAGTCTGTTTCCTAGTGCCGGTTTGAAGTTCCTGCAGTTTTCACTGTAAAACCGAGTTGGAGCTTCTACCTCCAAATATATATGTATGGAATGGAGTTTGCAACTGAAAAGAAACTTTGTGTTCCCAAAAAGCTAGGTGAAGGACGGCTTTCACACACACTTATCTCTCAGAACTGAGCAAGTGGAGAGACGTTCGTTCATCTAGCACCAAGGGAACGGGTTGCAGGAGACACTTTTTCTCTGCTTTCTCAGTCTGTTTCCTAGTGCCGGTTTGAAGTTCCTGCAGTTTTCACTGTCAAACCGAGTTGGAGCAAGTACCTCCCCATATATATGTATGGAATGGAGTTTGCAACTGAAAAGAAACTTTGTGTTCCCAAAAAGCTAGGTGAAGGACGGCTTTCAAACACACTTATCTCTCAGAACTGAGCAAGTGGAGAGACGTTCGTTCATCTAGCACCAAGGGAACGGGTTGCAGGAGACAATTTTTCTCTGCATTTTCAGTCTGTTTCCTAGTGCCGGTTGGAAGTTCCTGCAGTTTTCACTGTAAATCCGAGTTGGAGCTTGTACCTCCCCATATATATGTATGGAATGGAGTTTGCAACTGAAAAGAAACTTTGTGTTCCCAACAAGCTAGGTGAAGGACGGCTCTCACACACAGTTATCTCTCAGAACTGAGCAAGTGGAGAGACGTTCGTTCATCTAGCACCTAGGGAACGGGTTGCAGGAGACACTTTTTCTCTGCTTTCTCAGTCTGTTTCCTAGTGCCGGTTTGAAGTTCCTGCAGTTTTCACTGTCAAACCGAGTTGAAGCTTGTACCTCCCCATATATATGTATGGAATGGAGTTTGCAACTGAAAAGAAACTTTGTGTTCCCAAAAAGCTAGGTGAAGGACGGCTTTCACACACACTTATCTCTCAGAACTGAGCAAGTGGAGAGACTTTCGTTCATCTAGCACCAAGGGAACGGGTTGCAGGAGACACTTTTTCTCTGCTTTCACAGTCTGTTTCCTAGTACCGGTTTGAAGTTCCTGCAGTTTTCACTGTAAAACAGAGTTGGAGCTTCTACCTCCAAATATATATGTATGGAATGGAGTTTGCAACTGAAAAGAAACTTTGTGTTCCCAAAAATCTAGGTGAACGACGGCTTTCACACATACTTAACTCTCAGAACTGAGCAAGTGTAGAGACGTTCGTTCATCTAGCACCAAGGGAACGGGTTGCAGGAGACACTTTTTCTCTGCTTTCTCAGTCTGTTTCCTAGTGCCGGTTTGAAGTTCCTGCAGTTTTCACTGTAAAACCGAGTTGGAGCTTGTACCTCCCCATATATATGTATGGAATTGAATTTGCAACTGAAAAGAAACTTTGTGTTCCCAACAAGCTAGGTGAAGGACGGCTTTCAAACACACTTCTCTCTCAGAACTGAGCAAGTGGAGAGACGTTCGTTCATCTAGCACCAAGGGAACGGGTTGCAGGAGAAACTTTTTCTCTGCTTTCTCAGTCTGTTTCCTAGTGCCGGTTTGAAGTTCCTGCAGTTTTCACTGTAAAACCGAGTTGGAGCTAGTACCTCCCCATATATATGTATGGAATGGAGTTTGCAACTGAAAAGAAACTTTGTGTTCCCAAGAAGCTAGGTGAAGGACGGCTTTCACACACACTTATCTCTCAGAACTGAGCAAGTGGAGAGACGTTCGTTCATCTAGCACCAAGGGAACGGGTTGCAGGAGACACTTTTTCTCTGCTTTCTCAGTCTGTTTCCTAGTGCCGGTTTGAAGTTCCTGCAGTTTTCACTGTAAAACCGAGTTGGAGCTTCTACCTCCAAATATATATGTATGGAATGGAGTTTGCAACTGAAAAGAAACTTTGTGTTCCCAACAAGCTAGGTGAAGGACTTCTTTCACACATAATTATCTCTCAGAACTGAGCAAGTGGAGAGACTTTCGTTCATCTAGCACCAAGGGAACGGGTTGCAGGAGACACTTTTTCTCTGCTTTCTCAGTCTGTTTCCTAGTGCCGGTTTGAAGTACCTGCAGTTTTCACTGTAAAAACGAGTTGGAGCTAGTACCTCCCCATATATATGTATGGAGTGGAGTTTGCAACTGAAAAGAAACATTGTGTTCCCAACAAGCTAGGTGAAGGACGGCTTTCACACACACTTATCTCTCAGAACTGAGCAAGTGGAGAGACGTTCGTTCATCTAACACCAAGGGAACGGGTTGCAGGAGACACTTTTTCTCTGCTTTCTCAGTCTGTTTCCTAGTGCCGGTTTGAAGTTCCTGCAGTTTTCACTGTCAAACCGAGTTGGAGCTAGTACCTCCCCATATATATGTATGGAATGGAGTTTGCAACTGAAAAGAAACTTTGTGTTCCCAACAAGCTAGGTGAAGGACGGCTTTCACACACACTTATCTCTCAGAACTGAGCAAGTGGAGAGACGTTCGTTCATCTAGCACCAATGAAACGGGTTGCAGGAGACACTTTTTCTCTGCTTTCTCAGTCTGTTTCCTAGTGCCGGTTTGAAGTTCCTGCAGTTTTCACTGTAAAACCGAGTTGGAGCTTGTACCTCCCCATATATATGTATGGAATGGAGTTTGCAACTGAAAAGAAACTTTGTGTTCCCAACAAGCTATGTGAAGGACGGCTTTCACACACTTATCTCTCAGAACTGAGCAAGTGGAGAGACGTTCGTTCATCTAGCACCAAGGGAACGGGTTGCAGGAGACACTTTTTCTCTCCTTTCTCAGTCAGTTTCCTACTGCCGGTTTGAAGTTCCTGCAGTTTTCACTGTAAAACCGAGTTGGAGCTTGTACCTCACCATATATATGTATGGAATGGAGTTTGCAACTGAAAAGAAACTTTGTGTTCCCAACAAGCTAGGTGAAGGACGGCTCTCACACACACTTATCTCTCAGAACTGAGCAAGTGGAGAGACGTTCGTTCATCTAGCACCTAGGGAACGGGTTGCAGGAGACACTTTTTCTCTGCTTTCTCAGTCTGTTTCCTAGTGCCGGTTTGAAGTTCCTGCAGTTTTCACTGTCAAACCGAGTTGAAGCTTGTACCTCCCCATATATATGTATGGAATGGAGTTTGCAACTGAAAAGAAACTTTGTGTTCCCAAAAAGCTAGGTGAAGGACGGCTTTCACACACACTTATCTCTCAGAACTGAGCAAGTGGAGAGACGTTCGTTCATCTAGCACCAAGGGAACGGGTTGCAGGAGACACTTTTTCTCTGCTTTCTCAGTCTGTTTCCTAGTACCGGTTTGAAGTTCCTGCAGTTTTCACTGTAAAACCGAGTTGGAGCTTCTACCTCCAAATATATATGTATGGAATGGAGTTTGCAACTGAAAAGAAACTTTGTGTTCCCAAAAAGCTAGGTGAACGACGGCTTTCACACATACTTATCTCTCAGAACTGAGCAAGTGGAGAGACGTTCGTTCATCTAGCACCAAGGGAACGGGTTGCAGGAGACACTTTTTCTCTGCTTTCTCAGTCTGTTTCCTAGTGCCTGTTTGAAGTTCCTGCAGTTTTCACTGTAAAACCGAGTTGGAGCTTGTACCTCCCCATATATATGTATGGAATTGAGTTTGCAACTGAAAAGAAACTTTGTGTTCCCAACAAGCTAGGTGAAGTACGGCTTTCAAACACACTTCTCTCTCAGAACTGAGCAAGTGGAGAGACGTTCGTTCATCTAGCACCAAGGGAACGGGTTGCAGGAGAAACTTTTTCTCTGCTTTCTCAGTCTGTTTCCTAGTGCCGGTTTGAAGTTCCTGCAGTTTTCACTGTAAAACCGAGTTGGAGCTAGTACCTCCCCATATATATGTATGGAATGGAGTTTGCAACTGAAAAGAAACTTTGTGTTCCCAACAAGCTAGGTGAAGGACGGCTTTCACACACACTTATCTCTCAGAACTGAGCAAGTTTAGAGACGTTCGTTCATCTAGCACCAAGGGAACGGGTTGCAGGAGACACTTTTTCTCTGCTTTCTCAGTCTGTTTCCTAGTGCCGGTTTGAAGTTCCTGCAGTTTTCACTGTAAAAACGAGTTGGAGCTAGTACCTCCCCATATATATGTATGGAGTGGAGTTTGCAACTGAAAAGAAACTTTGTGTTCCCAACAAGCTAGGTGAAGGACGGCTTTCACACACACTTTTCTCTCAGAACTGAGCAAGTGGAGAGACGTTCGTTCATCTAGCACCAAGGGAACGGGTTGCAGGAGACACTTTTTCTCTGCTTTCTCAGTCTGTTTCCTAGTGCCGGTTTGAAGTTCCTGCAGTTTTCACTGCCAAACCGAGATGGAGCTTGTACCTCCCCATATATATGTATGGAATGGAGTTTGCAACTGAAAAGAAACTCTGTGTTCCCAACAAGCTAGGTGAAGGACGGCTTTCACACATACTTATCTCTCAGAACTGAGCAAGTGGAGAGTCGTTCGTTCATCTAGCACCAATGAAACGGGTTGCAGGAGACACTTTTTCTCTGCTTTCTCAGTCTGTTTCCTAGTGCCGGTTTGAAGTTCCTGCAGTTTTCACTGTAAAACCGATTTGGAGCTAGTAACTCCCCATATATATGTATGGAGTGGAGTTTGCAACTGAAAAGAAACTTTGTGTTCCCAACAAGCTAGGTGAAGGACGGCTTTCACACACACTTATCTCTCAGAACTGAGCAAGTGGAGAGACGTTCGTTCATCTAGCACCAAGGGAACGGGTTGCAGGAGACACTTTTTCTCTGCTTTCTCAGTCTGTTTCCTAGTGCCGGTTTGAAGTTCCTGCAGTTTTCACTGTCAAACCGAGTTGGAGCTAGTACCTCCCCATATATATGTATGGAATGGAGTTTGCAACTGAAAAGAAACTTTGTGTTCCCAACAAGCTAGGTGAAGGACGGCTTTCACACACACTTAACTCTCAGAACTGAGCAAGTGGAGAGACGTTCGTTCATCTAGCACCAAGGGAACGGGTTGCAGGAGACACTTTTTCTCTGCTTTCTCAGTCTGTTTCCTACTGCCGGTTTGAAGTTCCTGCAGTTTTCATTGTAAAACCGAGTTGGAGCTTCTACCTCCAAATATATATGTATGGAATGGAGTTTGCAACTGAAAAGAATCTTTGTGTTCCGAAAAAGCTAGGTGAAGGACGGCTTTCACACACACTTATCTCTCAGAACTGAGCAAGTGGAGAGACGTTCGTTCATCTAGCACCAAGGGAACGGGTTGCAGGAGACACTTTTTCTCTGCTTTCTCAGTCTGTTTCCTAGTGCCGGTTTGAAGTTCCTGCAGTTTTCACTGTCAAACCGAGTTGGAGCTAGTACCTCCCCATATGTATGTATGGAATGGAGTTTGCAACTGAAAAGAAACTTTGTGTTCCCAACAAGCTAGGTGAAGGACGGCTTTCACACACACTTATCTCTCAGAACTGAGCAAGTGGAGAGACGTTCGTTCATCTAGCACCAAGGGAACGGGTTGCAGGAGACACTTTTTCTCTGCTTTCTCAGTCTGTTTCCTAGTGCCGTTTAGAAGTTCCTGCAGTTTTCACTGTAAAACCGATTTGGAGCTAGTACCTCCCCATATATATTTATGTAATGGAGTTTGCAACTGAAAAGAAACTTTGTGTTCCCAACAAGCTAGGTGAAGGACGGCTTTCACACACACTTATCTCTCAGAACTGAGCAAGTGGAGAGACGTTCGTTCATCTAGCACCAAGGGAATGGGTTGCAGGAGAAACTTTTTCTCTGCTTTCTCAGTCTGTTTCCTAGTGCCGGTTTGAACTTCCTGCAGTTTACACTGTAAAACCGAGTTGGAGCTAGTACCTCCCCATATATATGTATGGAATGGAGTTTGCAACTGAAAAGAAACTTTGTGTTCCCAACAAGCTAGGTGAAGGACGGCTTTCACACACACTTAACTCTCAGAACTGAGCAAGTGGAGAGACGTTCGTTCATCTAGCACCAAGGGAACGGGTTGCAGGAGACACTTTTTCTCTCCTTTCTCAGTCTGTTTCCTAGTGCCGGTTTGAAGTTCCTGCAGTTTTCACTGTAAAACCGAGTTGGAGCTTGTACCTCACCATATATATGTATGGAATGGAGTTTGCAACTGAAAAGAAACTTTGTGTTCTCAACAAGCTAGGTGAAGTACGGCTTTCACACACACTTATCTCTCAGAACTGAGCAAGTGGAGAGACGTTCGTTCATCTAGCACCAAGGGAACGGGTTGCAGGAGACAATTTTTCTCTGCTTTCTCAGTCTGTTTCCTAGTGCCGGTTTGAAGTTCCTGCAGTTTTCACTGTAAAACCGATTTGGAGCTAGTAACTCCCCATATATATGTATGGAGTGGAGTTTGCAACTGAAAAGAAACTTTGTGTTCCCAACAAGCTAGGTGAAGGACGGCTTTCACACACACTTATCTCTCAGAACTGAGCAAGTGGAGAGACGTTCGTTCATCTAGCACCAAGGGAACGGGTTGCAGGAGACACTTTTTCTCTGCTTTCTCAGTCTGTTTCCTAGTGCCGGTTTGAAGTTCCTGCAGTTTTCACTGTCAAACCGAGTTGGAGCTAGTACCTCCCCATATATATGTATGGAATGGAGTTTGCAACTGAAAAGAAACTTTGTGTTCCCAACAAGCTAGGTGAAGGACGGCTTTCACACACACTTAACTCTCAGAACTGAGCAAGTGGAGAGACGTTCGTTCATCTAGCACCAAGGGAACGGGTTGCAGGAGACACTTTTTCTCTGCTTTCTCAGTCTGTTTCCTACTGCCGGTTTGAAGTTCCTGCAGTTTTCATTGTAAAACCGAGTTGGAGCTTCTACCTCCAAATATATATGTATGGAATGGAGTTTGCAACTGAAAAGAAACTTTGTGTTCCCAAAAAGCTAGGTGAAGGACGGCTTTCACACACACTTTTCTCTCAGAACTGAGCAAGTGGAGAGACGTTCGTTCATCTAGCACCAAGGGAACGGGTTGCAGGAGACACTTTTTCTCTGCTTTCTCAGTCTGTTTCCTAGTGCCGGTTTGAAGTTCCTGCAGTTTTCACTGTCAAACCGAGTTGGAGCTAGTACCTCCCCATATGTATGTATGGAATGGAGTTTGCAACTGAAAAGAAACTTTGTGTTCCCAACAAGCTAGGTGAAGGACGGCTTTCACACACACTTATCTCTCAGAACTGAGCAAGTGGAGAGACGTTCGTTCATCTAGCACCAAGGGAACGGGTTGCAGGAGACACTTTTTCTCTGCTTTCTCAGTCTGTTTCCTAGTGCCGTTTAGAAGTTCCTGCAGTTTTCACTGTAAAACCGATTTGGAGCTAGTACCTCCCCATATATATTTATGTAATGGAGTTTGCAACTGAAAAGAAACTTTGTGTTCCCAACAAGCTAGGTGAAGGACGGCTTTCACACACACTTATCTCTCAGAACTGAGCAAGTGGAGAGACGTTCGTTCATCTAGCACCAAGGGAATGGGTTGCAGGAGAAACTTTTTCTCTGCTTTCTCAGTCTGTTTCCTAGTGCCGGTTTGAACTTCCTGCAGTTTTCACTGTAAAACCGAGTTGGAGCTAGTACCTCCCCATATATATGTATGGAATGGAGTTTGCAACTGAAAAGAAACTTTGTGTTCCCAACAAGCTAGGTGAAGGACGGCTTTCACACACACTTAACTCTCAGAACTGAGCAAGTGGAGAGACGTTCGTTCATCTAGCACCAAGGGAACGGGTTGCAGGAGACACTTTTTCTCTCCTTTCTCAGTCTGTTTCCTAGTGCCGGTTTGTAGTTCCTGCAGTTTTCACTGTAAAACCGAGTTGGAGCTTGTACCTCACCATATATATGTATGGAATGGAGTTTGCAACTGAAAAGAAACTTTGTGTTCTCAACAGGCTAGGTGAATTACGGCTTTCACACACACTTATCTCTCAGAACTGAGCAAGTGGAGAGACGTTCGTTCATCTAGCACCAAGGGAACGGGTTGCAGGAGACACTTTTTCTCTGCTTTCTCAGTCTGTTTCCTAGTGCCGTTTTGAAGTTCCTGCAGTTTTCACTGTAAAATCGAGTTGGAGCTTCTACCTCCAAATATATATGTATGGAATGGAGTTTGCAACTGAAAAGAAACTTTGTGTTCCCAACAAGCTAGGTGAAGGACGGCTTTCACACATACTTATCTCTCAGAACTGAGCAAGTGGAGAGACGTTCGTTCATCTAGCACCAAGGGAACGGGTTGCATTAGACACTTTTTCTCTGCTTTCTCAGTCTGTTTCCTAGTCCCGGTTTGAAGTTCCTGCAGTTTTCACTGTAAAAACGAGTTGGAGCTAGTACCTCCCCATATATATGTATGGAATGGAGTTTGCAACTGAAAAGAAACTTTGTGTTCCCAACAAGCTAGGTGAAGGACGGCTTTCACACACACTTATCTCTCAGAACTGAGCAAGTGGAGAGACGTTCTTTCACCTAGCACCAAGGGAACGGGTTGCAGGAGACACTTTTTCTCTGCTTTCTCAGTCTGTTTCCTAGTGCCGTTTTGAAGTTCCTGCAGTTTTCACTGTAAAAACGAGTTGGAGCTAGTACCTCCCCATATATATGTATGGAATGGAGTTTGCAACTGAAAAGAAACTTTGTGTTCCCAACAAGATAGGTGAAGGACGGCTTTCACACACACTTATCTCTCAGAACTGAGCAAGTGGAGAGACGTTCGTTCATCTAGCACCAAGGGAACGGGTTGCAGGAGACACTTTTTCTCTGCTTTCTCAGTCTGTTTCCTAGTGCCGGTTTGAAGTTCCTGCAGTTTTCACTGTAAAACAGATTTGGAGCTAGTACCTCCCCATATATATGTATGGAGTGGAGTTTGCAACTGAAAAGAAACTTTGTGTTCCCAACAAGCTAGGTGAAAGATGGCTTTCACACACACTTATCTCTCAGAACTGAGCAAGTGGAGAGACGTTCGTTCATCTAGCACCAAGGGAATGGGTTGCAGGAGAAACTTTTTCTCTGCTTTCTCAGTCTGTTTCCTAGTGCCGGTTTGAACTTCCTGCAGTTTTCACTGTAAAACCGAGTTGGAGCTAGTACCTCCCCATATATATGTATGGAATGGAGTTTGCAACTGAAAAGAAACTTTGTGTTCCCAACAAGCTAGGTGAAGGACGGCTTTCACACACACTTAACTCTCAGAACTGAGCAAGTGGAGAGACGTTCGTTCATCTAGCACCAAGGGAACGGGTTGCAGGAGACACTTTTTCTCTCCTTTCTCAGTCTGTTTCCTAGTGCCGGTTTGAAGTTCCTGCAGTTTTCACTGTAAAACCGAGTTGGAGCTTGTACCTCACCATATATATGTATGGAATGGAGTTTGCAACTGAAAAGAAACTTTGTGTTCTCAACAAGCTAGGTGAAGTACGGCTTTCACACACATTTATCTCTCAGAACTGAGCAAGTGGAGAGACGTTCGTTCATCTAGCACCAAGGGAACGGGTTGCAGGAGACACTTTTTCTCTGCTTTCTCAGTCTGTTTCCTAGTGCCGTTTTGAAGTTCCTGCAGTTTTCACTGTAAAACCGAGTTGGAGCTTCTACCTCCAAATATATATGTATGGAATGGAGTTTGCAACTGAAAAGAAACTTTGTGTTCCCAACAAGCTAGGTGAAGGACGGCTTTCACACATACTTATCTCTCAGAACTGAGCAAGTGGAGAGACGTTCGTTCATCTAGCACCAAGGGAACGGGTTGCAGGAGACACTTTTTCTCTGCTTTCTCAGTCTGTTTCCTAGTCCCGGTTTGAAGTTCCTGCAGTTTTCACTGTAAAAACGAGTTGGAGCTTGTACCTCCCCATATATATGTATGGAATGGAGTTTGCAACTGAAAAGAAACTTTGTGTTCCCAACAAGCTAGGTGAAGGACGGCTTTCACACACACTTATCTCTCAGAACTGAGCAAGTGGAGAGACGTTCTTTCATCTAGCACCAAGGGAACGGGTTGCAGGAGACACTTTTTCTCTGCTTTCTCAGTCTGTTTCCTAGTGCCGTTTTGAAGTTCCTGCAGTTTTCACTGTAAAAACGAGTTGGAGCTAGTACCTCCCCATATATATGTATGGAATGGAGTTTGCAACTGAAAAGAAACTTTGTGTTCCCAACAAGATAGGTGAAGGACGGCTTTCACACACACTTATCTCTCAGAACTGAGCAAGTGGAGAGACGTTCGTTCATCTAGCACCAAGGGAACGGGTTGCAGGAGACACTTTTTCTCTGCTTTCTCAGTCTGTTTCCTAGTGCCGGTTTGAAGTTCCTGCAGTTTTCACTGTAAAACAGATTTGGAGCTAGTACCTCCCCATATATATGTATGGAGTGGAGTTTGCAACTGAAAAGAAACTTTGTGTTCCCAACAAGCTAGGTGAAGGACGGCTTTCACACACACTTATCTCTCAGAACTGAGCAAGTGGAGAGACGTTCGTTCATCTAGCACCAAGGGAACGGGTTGCAGGAGAAACTTTTTCTCTGCTGTCTCAGTCTGTTTCCTAGTGCCGGTTTGAAGTTCCTGCAGTTTTCACTGTAAAACCGAGTTGGAGCTAGTACCTCCCCATATATATGTATGGAATGGAGTTTGCAACTGAAAAGAAACTTTGTGTTCCCAACAAGCTAGGTGAAGGACGGCTTTCACACACACTTAACTCTCAGAACTGAGCAAGTGGAGAGACGTTCGTTCATCTAGCACCAAGGGAACGGGTTGCAGGAGACACTTTTTCTCTGCTTTCTCAGTCTGTTTCCTAGTGCCGGTTTGAAGTTCCTGCAGTTTTCATTGTAAAACCGAGTTGGAGCTTCTACCTCCAAATATATATGTATGGAATGGAGTTTGCAACTGAAAAGAAACTTTGTGTTCCCAACAAGCTAGGTGAAGGACGGCTTTCACACACACTTATCTCTCAGAACTGAGCAAGTGGAGAGACGTTCGTTCATCTAGCACCAAGGGAACGGGTTGCAGGAGAAACTTTTTCTCTGCTTTCTCAGTCTGTTTCCTAGTGCCGGTTTGAAGTTCCTGCAGTTTTCACTGTCAAACCGAGTTGGAGCTAGTACCTCCCCATATATATGTATGGAATGGAGTTTGCAACTGAAAAGAAACTTTGTGTTCCCAACAAGCTAGGTGAAGGACGGCTTTCACACACACTTATCTCTCAGAACTGAGCAAGTGGAGAGACGTTCGTTCATCTAGCACCAAGGGAACGGGTTGCAGGAGACACTTTTTCTCTGCTTTCTCAGTCTGTTTCCTAGTGCCGGTTTGAAGTTCCTGCAGTTTTCACTGTAAAACAGATTTGGAGCTAGTACCTCCCCATATATATGTATGGAGTGGAGTTTGCAACTGAAAAGAAACTTTGTGTTCCCAACAAGCTAGGTGAAGGACGGCTTTCACACACACTTATCTCTCAGAACTGAGCAAGTGGAGAGACGTTCGTTCATCTAGCACCAAGGGAACGGGTTGCAGGAGAAACTTTTTCTCTGCTGTCTCAGTCTGTTTCCTAGTGCCGGTTTGAAGTTCCTGCAGTTTTCACTGTAAAACCGAGTTGGAGCTAGTACCTCCCCATATATATGTATGGAATGGAGTTTGCAACTGAAAAGAAACTTTGTGTTCCCAAGAAGCTAGGTGAAGGACGGCTTTCACACACACTTAACTCTCAGAACTGAGCAAGTGGAGAGACGTTCGTTCATCTAGCACCAAGGGAACGGGTTGCAGGAGACACTTTTTCTCTGCTTTCTCAGTCTGTTTCCTAGTGCCGGTTTGAAGTTCCTGCAGTTTTCATTGTAAAACCGAGTTGGAGCTTCTACCTCCAAATATATATGTATGGAATGGAGTTTGCAACTGAAAAGAAACTTTGTGTTCCCAACAAGCTAGGTGAAGGACGGCTTTCACACACACTTATCTCTCAGAACTGAGCAAGTGGAGAGACGTTCGTTCATCTAGCACCAAGGGAACGGGTTGCAGGAGAAACTTTTTCTCTGCTTTCTCAGTCTGTTTCCTAGTGCCGGTTTGAAGTTCCTGCAGTTTTCACTGTCAAACCGAGTTGGAGCTAGTACCTCCCCATATATATGTATGGAATGGAGTTTGCAACTGAAAAGAAACTTTGTGTTCCCAACAAGCTAGGTGAAGGACGGCTTTCACACACACTTATCTCTCAGAACAGAGCAAGTGGAGAGACGTTCGTTCATCTAGCACCAAGGGAACGGGTTGCAGGGGACACTTTTTCTCTGCTTTCTCAGTCTGTTTCCTAGTGCCGGTTTGAAGTTCCTGCAATTTTCACTGTAAAACCGAGTTGGAGCTTCTACCTCCAAATATATATGTATGGAATGGAGTTTGCAACTGAAAAGAAACTTTGTGTTCCCAAAAAGCTAGGTGAAGGACGGCTTTCACACACACTTAACCCTCAGAACTGAGCAAGTGGAGAGACGTTCGTTCATCTAGCACCAAGGGAACGGGTTGCAGGAGACACTTTTTCTCTGCTTTCTCAGTCTGTTTCCTAGTGCCGGTTTGAAGTTCCTGCAGTTTTCACTGTAAAACCGAGTTGGAGCTTCTACCTCCAAATATATATGTATGGAATGGAGTTTGCAACTGAAAAGAAACTTTGTGTTCCCAACAAGCTAGGTGAAGGACGGCTTTCACACACACTTATCTCTCAGAACTGAGCAAGTGGAGAGACGTTCGTTCATCTAGCACCAAGGGAACGGGTTGCAGGGGACACTTTTTCTCTGCTATCTCAGTCTGTTTCCTAGTGCCGGTTTGAAGTTCCTGCAGTTTTCACTGTAAAACCGAGTTGGAGCTTGTACCTCCCCATATATATGTATGGAATGGAGTTTGCAACTGAAAAGAAACTTTGTGTTCCCACAAGCTAGGTGAAGGACGGCTTTCACACACACTTATCTCTCAGAACTGAGTAAGTGGAGAGACGTTCGTTCATCTAGCACCAAGGGAACGGGTTGAAGGAGACACTTTTTCTCTGCTTTCTCAGTCTGTTTCCTAGTGCCGGTTTGAAGTTCCTGCAGTTTTCATTGTAAAACCGAGTTGGAGCTTCTACCTCCAAATATATATGTATGGAATGGAGTTTGCAACTGAAAAGAAACTTTGTGTTCCCAACAAGCTAGGTGAAGGACGGCTTTCACACACACTTATCTCTCAGAACTGAGCAAGTGGAGAGACGTTCGTTCATCTAGCACCAAGGGAACGGGTTGCAGGAGAAACTTTTTCTCTGCTTTCTCAGTCTGTTTCCTAGTGCCGGTTTGAAGTTCCTGCAGTTTTCACTGTCAAACCGAGTTGGAGCTAGTACCTCCCCATATATATGTATGGAATGGAGTTTGCAACTGAAAAGAAACTTTGTGTTCCCAACAAGCTAGGTGAAGGACGGCTTTCACACACACTTATCTCTCAGAACAGAGCAAGTGGAGAGACGTTCGTTCATCTAGCACCAAGGGAACGGGTTGCAGGGGACACTTTTTCTCTGCTTTCTCAGTCTGTTTCCTAGTGCCGGTTTGAAGTTCCTGCAGTTTTCACTGTAAAACCGAGTTGGAGCTTCTACCTCCAAATATATATGTATGGAATGGAATTTGCAACTGAAAAGAAACTTTGTGTTCCCAAAAAGCTAGGTGAAGGACGGCTTTCACACACACTTAACTCTCAGAACTGAGCAAGTGGAGAGACGTTCGTTCATCTAGCACCAAGGGAACGGGTTGCAGGAGACACTTTTTCTCTGCTTTCTCAGTCTGTTTCCTAGTGCCGGTTTGAAGTTCCTGCAGTTTTCACTGTAAAACCGAGTTGGAGCTTCTACCTCCAAATATATATGTATGGAATGGAGTTTGCAACTGAAAAGAAACTTTGTGTTCCCAACAAGCTAGGTGAAGGACGGCTTTCACACACACTTATCTCTCAGAACTGAGCAAGTGGAGAGACGTTCGTTCATCTAGCACCAAGGGAACGGGTTGCAGGGGACACTTTTTCTCTGCTATCTCAGTCTGTTTCCTAGTGCCGGTTTGAAGTTCCTGCAGTTTTCACTGTAAAACCGAGTTGGAGCTTGTACCTCCCCATATATATGTATGGAATGGAGTTTGCAACTGAAAAGAAACTTTGTGTTCCCAACAAGCTAGATGAAGGACGGCTTCCACACACACTTATCTCTCAGAACTGAGCAAGTGGAGAGACGTTCGTTCATCTAGCACCAAGGGAACGGGTTGCAGGAGACACTTTTTCTCTGCTTTCTCAGTCTGTTTCCTAGTGCCGTTTTCAAGTTCCTGCAGTTTTCACTGTAAAACCGAGTTGGAGCTTCTACCTCCAAATATATATGTATGGAATGGAGTTTGCAACTGAAAAGAAACTTTGTGTTCCCACAAGCTAGGTGAAGGACGGCTTTCACACACACTTATCTCTCAGAACTGAGCAAGTGGAGAGACGTTCGTTCATCTAGCACCAAGGGAACGGGTTGCAGGAGACACTTTTTCTCTGCTTTCTCAGTCTGTTTCCTAGTGCCGGTTTGAAGTTCCTGCAGTTTTCACTGTAAAACCGAGTTGGAGCTTCTACCTCCAAATATATATGTATGGAATGGTGTTTGCAACTGAAAAGAATCTTTGTGTTCCCAAAAAGCTAGGTGAGGGACGGCTTTCACACACACTTATCTCTCAGAACTGAGTAAGTGGAGAGACGTTCGTTCATCTAGCACCAAGGGAACGGGTTGAAGGAGACACTTTTTCTCTGCTTTCTCAGTCTGTTTCCTAGTGCCGGTTTGAAGTTCCTGCAGTTTTCACTGTCAAACCGAGTTGGAGCTTCTACCTCCCCATATATATGTATGGAATGGAGTTTGCAACTGAAAAGAAACTTTGTGTTCCCAACAAGCTAGGTGAAGTACGGCTTTCACACACACTTATCTCTCAGAACAGAGCAAGTGGAGAGACGTTCGTTCATCTAGCACCAAGGGAACGGGTTGCAGGAGACACTTTTTCTCTGCTTTCTCAGTCTGTTTCCTAGTGCCGGTTTGAAGTTCCTGCAGTTTTCACTGTAAAACCGAGTTGGAGCTTCTACCTCCAAATATATATGTATGGAATGGAGTTTGCAACTGAAAAGAAACTTTGTGTTCCCAACAAGCTAGGTGAAGGACGGCTTTCACACACACTTATCTCTCAGAACTGAGCAAGTGGAGAGACGTTCGTTCATCTAGCACCAAGGGAACGGGTTGCAGGAGACACTTTTTCTCTGCTTTCTCAGTCTGTTTCCTAGTGCCGGTTTGAAGTTCCTGCAGTTTTCACTGTAAAACCGAGTTGGAGCTAGTACCTCCCCATATATATGTATGGAATGGAGTTTGCAACTGAAAAGAAACTTTGTGTTCCCAACAAGCTACGTGAAGGACGGCTTTCACACACACTTATCTCTCAGAACTGAGCAAGTGGAGAGACGTTCGTTCATCTAGCACCAAGGGAACGGGTTGCAGGAGACACTTTTTCTCTGCTTTCTAAGTCTGTTTCCTAGTGCCGGTTTGAAGTTCCTGCAGTTTTCACTGTCAAACCGAGTTGGAGCTTGTACCTCCCCATATATATGTATGGAATGGAGTTTGCAAGTGAAAAGAAACTTTGTGTTCCCAACAAGCTAGGTGAAGGACGGCTTTCACACACACTTATCTCTCAGAACTGAGCAAGTGGAGAGACGTTCGTTCATCTAGCACCAAGGGAACGGGTTGCAGGAGACACTTTTTCTCTGCTTTCTCAGTCTGTTTCCTAGTGCCGGTTTGAAGTTCCTGCAGTTTTCACTGTAAAACCGAGTTGGAGCTTCTACCTCCAAATATATATGTATGGAATGGAGTTTGCAACTGAAAAGAAACTTTGTGTTCCCAACAAGCTAGTTGAAGGACGGCTTTCACACACACTTATCTCTCAGAACTGAGCAAGTGGAGAGACGTTCGTTCATCTAGCACCTAGGGAACGGGTTGCAGGGGACACATTTTCTCTGCTTTCTCAGTATGTTTCCTAGTGCCGGTTTGAAGTTCCTGCAGTTTTCACTGTAAAACCGAGTTGGAGCTTGTACCTCCCCATATATATGTATGGAATGGAGTTTGCAACTGAAAAGAAACTTTGTGTTCCCAACAAGATAGGTGAAGGACGGCTTTCAAACACACGTATCTCACAGAACTGAGCAAGTGGAGAGACGTTCGTTCATCTAGCACCAAGGAACGGGTTGCAGGAGACACTATTTCTCTGCTTTCTCAGTCTGTTTCCTAGTGCCGGTTTGATGTTCCTGCAGTTTTCACTGTAAAACCGGGTTGGAGCTTGTACCTCCCCATATATATGTATGGAATGGAGTTTGCAACTGAAAAGAAACTTTGTGTTCCCAACAAGCTAGATGAAGGACGGCTTTCACACACACTTATCTCTCAGAACTGAGCAAGTGGAGAGACGTTCGTTCATCTAGCACCAAGGGAACGGGTTGCAGGAGACACTTTTTCTCTGCTTTCTCAGTCTGTTTCCTAGTGCCGGTTTGAAGTTCCTGCAGTTTTCACTGTAAAACCGAGTTGGAGCTTCTGCCTCCAAATATATATGTATGGAATGGAGTTTGCAACTGAAAAGAAACTTTGTGTTCCCAACAAGCTAGGTGAAGTACGGCTTTCACACACACTTATCTCTCAGAACTGAGCAAGTGGAGAGACGTTCGTTCATCTAGCACCAAGGGAACGGGTTGCAGGAGACACTTTTTCTCTGCTTTCTCAGTCTGTTTCCTAGTGCCGGTTTGAAGTTCCTGCAGTTTTCACTGTAAAACCGAGTTGGAGCTAGTACCTCCCCATATATATGTATGGAATGGAGTTTGCAACTGAAAAGAAACTTTGTGTTCCCAACAAGCTAGGTGAAGGACGGCTTTCACACACACTTATCTCTCAGAACTGAGCAAGTGGAGAGACGTTCGTTCATCTAGCACCAAGGGAACGGGTTGCAGGAGACACTTTTTCTCTGCTTTCTCAGTCTGTTTCCTAGTGCCGGTTTGAATTTCCTGCAGTTTTCACTGTCAAACCGAGTTGGAGCTTGTACCTCCCCATATATATGTATGGAATGGAGTTTGCAACTGAAAAGAAACTTTGTGTTCCCAACAAGCTAGTTGAAGGCGGCTTTCACACACACTTATCTCTCAGAACTGAGCAAGTGGAGAGACGTTCGTTCATCTAGCACCAAGGGAACGGTTTGCAGGAGACACTTTTTCTCTGCTTTCTCATTCTGTTTCCTAGTGCCGGTTTGAAGTTCCTGCAGTTTTCACTGTAAAACCGAGTTGGAGCTTCTACCTCCAAATATATATGTATGGAATGGAGTTTGCAACTGAAAAGTATCTTTGTGTTCCCAAAAAGCTAGCTGAAGGACGGCTTTCACACACACGTATCTCTCAGAACTGAGCAAGTGGAGAGACGTTCGTTCATCTAGCACCAAGGGAACGGGTTGCAGGAGACACTTTTTCTCTGCTTTCTCAGTCTGTTTCCTAGTGCCGGTTTGAAGTTCCTGCAGTTTTCACTGTAAAACAGGGTTGGAGCTTCTACCTCCCCATATATATGTATGGAATGGAGTTTGCAACTGAAAAGAAACTTTGTGTTCCCAACAAGCTAGGTGAAGGACGGCTCTCACACACACTTATCTCTCAGAACAGAGCAAGTGGAGAGACGTTCGTTCATCTAGCACCAAGGGAACGGGTTGCAGGAGACACTTTTTCTCTGCTTTCTCAGTCTGTTTCCTAGTGCCGGTTTGAAGTTCCTGCAGTTTTCACTGTAAAACCGAGTTGGAGCTAGTACCTCCCCATATATATGTATGGAATGGAGTTTGCAACTGAAAAGAAACTTTGTGTTCCCAACAAGATAGGTGAAGGACGGCTTTCACACACACTTATCTCTCAGAACTGAGCAAGTGGAGAGACGTTCGTTCATCTAGCACCAAGGGAACGGGTTGCAGGAGACACTTTTTCTCTGCTTTCTCAGTCTGTTTCCTAGTGCCGGTTTGAAGTTCCTGCAGTTTTCACTGTAAAACCGAGTTGGAGCTTCTACCTCCAAATATATATGTATGGAATGGAGTTTGCAACTGAAAAGAAACTTTGTGTTCCCAACAAGCTAGGTGAAGGACGGCTCTCACACACACTTATCTCTCAGAACAGAGCAAGTGGAGAGACGTTCGTTCATCTAGCACCAAGGGAACGGGTTGCAGGAGACACTTTTTCTCTGCTTTCTCAGTCTGTTTCCTAGTGCCGGTTTGAAGTTCCTGCAGTTTTCATTGTAAAACCGAGTTGGAGCTTCTACCTCCAAATATATATGTATGGAATGGAGTTTGCAACTGAAAAGAAACTTTGTGTTCCCAACAAGCTAGGTGAAGGACGGCTTTCACACACACTTATCTCTCAGAACTGAGCAAGTGGAGAGACGTTCGTTCATCTAGCACCAAGGGAACGGGTTGCAGGAGAAACTTTTTCTCTGCTTTCTCAGTCTGTTTCCTAGTGCCGGTTTGAAGTTCCTGCAGTTTTCACTGTCAAACCGAGTTGGAGCTAGTACCTCCCCATATATATGTATGGAATGGAGTTTGCAACTGAAAAGAAACTTTGTGTTCCCAACAAGCTAGGTGAAGGACGGCTTTCACACACACTTATCTCTCAGAACAGAGCAAGTGGAGAGACGTTCGTTCATCTAGCACCAAGGGAACGGGTTGCAGGGGACACTTTTTCTCTGCTTTCTCAGTCTGTTTCCTAGTGCCGGTTTGAAGTTCCTGCAGTTTTCACTGTAAAACCGAGTTGGAGCTTCTACCTCCAAATATATATGTATGGAATGGAGTTTGCAACTGAAAAGAAACTTTGTGTTCCCAAAAAGCTAGGTGAAGGACGGCTTTCACACACACTTAACTCTCAGAACTGAGCAAGTGGAGAGACGTTCGTTCATCTAGCACCAAGGGAACGGGTTGCAGGAGACACTTTTTCTCTGCTTTCTCAGTCTGTTTCCTAGTGCCGGTTTGAAGTTCCTGCAGTTTTCACTGTAAAACCGAGTTGGAGCTTCTACCTCCAAATATATATGTATGGAATGGAGTTTGCAACTGAAAAGAAACTTTGTGTTCCCAACAAGCTAGGTGAAGGACGGCTTTCACACACACTTATCTCTCAGAACTGAGCAAGTGGAGAGACGTTCGTTCATCTAGCACCAAGGGAACGGGTTGCAGGGGACACTTTTTCTCTGCTATCTCAGTCTGTTTCCTAGTGCCGGTTTGAAGTTCCTGCAGTTTTCACTGTAAAACCGAGTTGGAGCTTGTACCTCCCCATATATATGTATGGAATGGAGTTTGCAACTGAAAAGAAACTTTGTGTTCCCAACAAGCTAGATGAAGGACGGCTTCCACACACACTTATCTCTCAGAACTGAGCAAGTGGAGAGACGTTCGTTCATCTAGCACCAAGGGAACGGGTTGCAGGAGACACTTTTTCTCTGCTTTCTCAGTCTGTTTCCTAGTGCCGTTTTCAAGTTCCTGCAGTTTTCACTGTAAAACCGAGTTGGAGCTTCTACCTCCAAATATATATGTATGGAATGGAGTTTGCAACTGAAAGGAAACTTTGTGTTCCCACAAGCTAGGTGAAGGACGGCTTTCACACACACTTATCTCTCAGAACTGAGCAAGTGGAGAGACGTTCGTTCATCTAGCACCAAGGGAACGGGTTGCAGGAGACACTTTTTCTCTGCTTTCTCAGTCTGTTTCCTAGTGCCGGTTTGAAGTTCCTGCAGTTTTCACTGTAAAACCGAGTTGGAGCTTCTGCCTCCAAATATATATGTATGGAATGGAGTTTGCAACTGAAAAGAAACTTTGTGTTCCCAACAAGCTAGGTGAAGTACGGCTTTCACACACACTTATCTCTCAGAACTGAGCAAGTGGAGAGACGTTCGTTCATCTAGCACCAAGGGAACGGGTTGCAGGAGACACTTTTTCTCTGCTTTCTCAGTCTGTTTCCTAGTGCCGGTTTGAAGTTCCTGCAGTTTTCACTGTAAAACCGAGTTGGAGCTAGTACCTCCCCATATATATGTATGGAATGGAGTTTGCAACTGAAAAGAAACTTTGTGTTCCCAACAAGCTAGGTGAAGGACGGCTTTCACACACACTTATCTCTCAGAACTGAGCAAGTGGAGAGACGTTCGTTCATCTAGCACCAAGGGAACGGGTTGCAGGAGACACTTTTTCTCTGCTTTCTCAGTCTGTTTCCTAGTGCCGGTTTGAAGTTCCTGCAGTTTTCACTGTCAAACCGAGTTGGAGCTTGTACCTCCCCATATATATGTATGGAATGGAGTTTGCAACTGAAAAGAAACTTTGTGTTCCCAACAAGCTAGTTGAAGGCGGCTTTCACACACACTTATCTCTCAGAACTGAGCAAGTGGAGAGACGTTCATTCATCTAGCACCAAGGGAACGGTTTGCAGGAGACACTTTTTCTCTGCTTTCTCAGTCTGTTTCCTAGTGCCGGTTTGAAGTTCCTGCAGTTTTCACTGTAAAACCGAGTTGGAGCTTCTACCTCCAAATATATATGTATGGAATGGAGTTTGCAACTGAAAAGTATCTTTGTGTTCCCAACAAGATAGGTGAAGGACGGCTTTCACACACACGTATCTCTCAGAACTGAGCAAGTGGAGAGACGTTCGTTCATCTAGCACCAAGGGAACGGGTTGCAGGAGACACTTTTTCTCTGCTTTCTCAGTCTGTTTCCTAGTGCCGGTTTGAAGTTCCTGCAGTTTTCACTGTAAAACAGGGTTGGAGCTTCTACCTCCCCATATATATGTATGGAATGGAGTTTGCAACTGAAAAGAAACTTTGTGTTCCCAACAAGCTAGGTGAAGGACGGCTCTCACACACACTTATCTCTCAGAACAGAGCAAGTGGAGAGACGTTCGTTCATCTAGCACCAAGGGAACGGGTTGCAGGAGACACTTTTTCTCTGCTTTCTCAGTCTGTTTCCTAGTGCCGGTTTGAAGTTCCTGCAGTTTTCACTGTAAAACCGAGTTGGAGCTAGTACCTCCCCATATATATGTATGGAATGGAGTTTGCAACTGAAAAGAAACTTTGTGTTCCCAACAAGATAGGTGAAGGACGGCTTTCACACACACTTATCTCTCAGAACTGAGCAAGTGGAGAGACGTTCGTTCATCTAGCACCAAGGGAACGGGTTGCAGGAGACACTTTTTCTCTGCTTTCTCAGTCTGTTTCCTAGTGCCGGTTTGAAGTTCCTGCAGTTTTCACTGTCAAACCGAGTTGGAGCTTGTACCTCCCCATATATATGTATGGAATGGAGTTTGCAACTGAAAAGAAACTTTGTGTTCCCAACAAGCTAGGTGAAGGACGGCTTTCACACACACTTATCTCTCAGAACTGAGCAAGTGGAGAGACGTTCGTTCATCTAGCACCAAGGGAACGGGTTTCAGGAGACACTTTTTCTCTGCTTTCTCAGTCTGTTTCCTAGTGCCGGTTTGAAGTTCCTGCAGTTTTCACTGTAAAACCGAGTTGGAGCTTGTACCTCCCCATATATATGTGTGGAATGGAGTTTGCAACTGAAAAGAAACTTTGTGTTCCCAACAAGCTAGGTGAAGGACGGCTTTCACACACAATTATCTCTCAGAACAGAGCAAGTGGAGAGACGTTCGTTCATGCAGCACCAAGGGGACGGGTTGCAGGAGACACTTTTTCTCTGCTTTCTCAGTCTGTTTCCTAGTGCCGGTTTGAAGTTCCTGCAGTTTTCACTGTAAAACCGAGTTGGAGCTAGTACCTCCCCATATATATGTATGGAATGGAGTTTGCAACTGAAAAGAAACTTTGTGTTCCCAACAAGCTAGGTGAAGGACGGCTTTCACACACACTTATCTCTCAGAACTGAGCAACTGGAGAGACGTTCGTTCATCTAGCACCAAGGGAACGGGTTGCAGGAGACACTTTTTCTCTGCTTTCTCAGTCTGTTTCCTAGTGCCGGTTTGAAGTTCCTGCAGTTTTCACTGTAAAACCGAGTTGGAGCTTCTACCTCCCCATATATATGTATGGAATGGAGTTTGCAAGTGAAAAGAAACTTTGTGTTCCCAACAAGCTAGGTGAAGTACGGCTTTCACACACACTTATCTCTCAGAACTGAGCAACTGGAGAGACGTTCGTTCATCTAGCACCAAGGGAACGGGTTGCAGGAGACACTTTTTCTCTGCTTTCTCAGTCTGTTTCCTAGTGCCGGTTTGAAGTTCCTGCAGTTTTCACTGTAAAACCGAGTTGGAGCTTCTACCTCCCCATATATATGTATGGAATGGAGTTTGCAACTGAAAAGAAACTTTGTGTTCCCAACAAGCTAGGTGAAGGACGGCTTTCACACACACTTATCTCTCAGAACTGAGCAAGTGGAGAGACGTTCGTTCATCTAGCACCAAGGGAACGGGTTGCAGGTGACACTTTTTCTCTTCTTTCTCAGTATGTTTCCTAGTGCCGGTTTGAAGTTCCTGCAGTTTTCACTGTAAAACCGAGTTGGAGCTTGTACCTCCCCATATATATGTATGGAATGGAGTTTGCAACTGAAAAGAAACTTTGTGTTCCCAACAAGCTAGGTGAAGGACGGCTTTCACACACACTTATCTCTCAGAACTGAGCAAGTGGAGAGACGTTCGTTAATCTAGCACCTAGGGAACGGTTTGCAGGAGACACTTTTTCTCTGCTTTCTCAGTCTGTTTCCTAGTGTCGGTTTGAAGTTCCTGCAGTTTTCACTGTAAAACCGAGTTGGAGCTAGTTCCTCCCCATATATATGTATGGAATGGAGTTTGCAACTGAAAAGAAACTTTGTGTTCCCAACAAGCTAGGTGAAGGACGGCTTTCACACACACTTATCTCTCAGAACTGAGCAAGTGGAGAGACGTTCGTTCATCTAGCACCAATGGAACGGGTTGCAGGAGACACTTTTTCTCTGCTTTCTCAGTCTGTTTCCTAGTGCCTTTTTCAAGTTCCTGCAGTTTTCACTGTCAAACCGAGTTGGAGCTTGTACCTCCCCATATATATGTATGGAATGGAGTTTGCAACTGAAAAGAAACTTTGTGTTCCCAACAAGCTAGGTGAAGGACGGCTTTCACACACACTTAACTCTCAGAGCTGAGCAAGTGGAGAGACGTTCGTTCATCTAGGACCAAGGGAACGGATTGCAGGAGACACTTTTACTCTGCTTTCTCAGTCTGTTTCCTAGTGCCGGTTTGAAGTTCCTGCAGTTTTCACTGTAAAACCGAGTTGGAGCTAGTACCTCCCCATATATATGTATGGAATGGAGTTTGCAACTGAAAAGAAACTTTGTGTTCCCAACAAGCTAGGTGAAGTACGGCTTTCACTCACACTTATCTCTCAGAACTGAGCAAGTGGAGAGACGTTCTTTCATCTAGCACCAAGGGAACGGGTTGCAGGAGACACTTTTTCTCTGCTTTCTCAGTCTGTTTCCTAGTGCCGGTTTGAAGTTCCTGCAGTTTTCACTGTAAAACCGAGTTGGAGCTAGTACCTCCCCATATATATGTATGGAATGGAGTTTGCAACTGAAAAGAAACTTTGTGTTCCCAACAAGCTAGGTGAAGGACGGCTCTCACACACACTTATCTCTCAGAACTGAGCAAGTGGAGAGACGTTCGTTCATGTAGCAACAAGAGAACGGGATGCAGGAGACACTTTTTCTCTGCTTTCTCAGTCTGTTTCCTAGTGCCGGTTTGAAGTTCCTGCAGTTTTCACTGTAAAACCGAGTTGGAGCTAGTACCTCCCCATATATATGTATGGAATGGAGTTTGCAACTGAAAAGAAACTTTGTGTTCCCAACAAGCTAGGTGAAGGACGGCTCTCACACACACATATCTCTCAGAACTGAGCAAGTGGAGAGACGTTCGTTCATCTAGCACCAAGGGAACGGGTTGCAGGAGACACTTTTTCTCTGCTTTCTCAGTCTGTTTCCTAGTGCCGGTATGAAGTTCCTGCAGTTTTCACTGTAAAACCGAGTTGGAGCTTCTACCTCCCCATATATATGTATGGAATGGAGTTTGCAACTGAAAAGAAACTTTGTGTTCCCAAAAAGCTAGGTGAAGGACGGCTTTCACACACACTTATCTCTCAGAACTGAGCAAGTGGAGAGACGTTCGTTCATCTAGCACCAAGGGAACGGGTTGCAGGAGACACTTTTTCTCTGCTTTCTCAGTCTGTTTCCTAGTGCCGGTTTGAAGTTCCTGCAGTTTTCACTGTAAAACCGAGTTGAAGCTTCAACCTCCAAATATATATGTATGGAATGGAGTTTGCAACTGAAAAGAAACTTTGTGTTCCCAACAAGCTAGGTGAAGGACGGCTTTCACACACACTTATCTGTCAGAACTGAGCAAGTGGAGAGACGTTCGTTCATCTAGCACCAAGGGAACGGGTTGCAGGAGACACTTTTTCTCTGCTTTCTCAGTCTGTTTCCTAGTGCCGGTTTGAATTTCCTGCAGTTTTCACTGTAAAACCGAGTTGGAGCTTCTACCTACAAATATATATGTATGGAATGGAGTTTGCAACTGAAAAGAAGCTTTGTGTTCCCAAAAAGCTAGGTGAAGGACGGCTTTCACACACACTTATCTCTCAGAACTGAGCAAGTTTAGAGACGTTCGTTCATCTAGCACCAAGGGAACGGGTTGCAGGAGACACTTTTTCTCTGCTTTCTCAGTCTGTTTCCTAGTGCCGTTTTGAAGTTCCTGCAGTTTTCACTGTCAAACCGAGTTGGAGCTTCTACCTCCAAATATATATGTATGGAATGGAGTTTGCAACTGAAAAGAAACTTTGTGTTCCCAACAAGCTAGGTGAAGGACGTCTTTCACACACACTTATCTCTCAGAACTGAGCAAGTGGAGAGACGTTCGTTCATCTAGCACCAAGGGAACGGGTTGCAGGAGACACTTTTTCTCTGCTTTCTCAGTCTGTTTCCTAGTGCCGGTTTGAAGTTCCTGCAGTTTTCACTGTCAAACCGAGTTGGAGCTTGTACCTCCCCATATATATGTATGGAATGGAGTTTGCAACTGAAAAGAAACTTTGTGTTCCCAACAAGCTAGGTGAAGGACGGCTTTCACACACACGTATCTCTCAGAACTGAGCAAGTGGAGAGACGTTCGTTCATCTAGCACCAAGGGAACGGGTTGCAGGAGACACTTTTTCTCTGCTTTCTCAGTCTGTTTCCTAGTGCCGGTTTGAAGTTCCTGCAGTTTTCACTGTCAAACCGAGTTGGAGCTTCTACCTCCAAATATATATGTATGGAATGGAGTTTGCAACTGAAAAGAAACTTTGTGTTCCCAACAAGCTAGGTGAAGGACGGCTTTCACACACACTTATCTCTCAGAACTGAGCAAGTGGAGAGACGTTCGTTCATCTAGCACCAAGGGAACGGGTTGCAGGAGACACTTTTTCTCTGCTTTCTCAGTCTGTTTCCTAGTGCCGGTTTGAAGTTCCTGCAGTTTTCACTGTAAAACCGAGTTGGAGCTTGTACCTCCCCATATATATGTATGGAATGGAGTTTGCAACTGAAAAGAAACTTTGTGTTCCCAACAAGCTAGGTGAAGGACGGCTTTCACACACACTTATCTCTCAGAACAGAGCAAGTGGAGAGACGTTCGTTCATCTAGCACCAAGGGAACGGGTTGCAGGAGACACTTTTTCTCTGCTTTCTCAGTCTGTTTCCTAGTGCCGGTTTGAAGTTCCTGCAGTTTTCACTGTCAAACCGAGTTGGAGCTAGTACCTCCCCATATATATGTATGGAATGGAGTTTGCAACTGAAAAGAAACTTTGTGTTCCCAACAAGCTAGGTGAAGGACGGCTTTCACACACACTTATCTCTCAGAACTGAGCAAGTGGAGAGACGTTCGTTCATCTAGCACCAAGGGAACGGGTTGCAGGAGACACTTTTTCTCTGCTTTCTCAGTCTGTTTCCTAGTGCCGGTTTGAGTTTCCTGCAGTTTTCACTGTAAAACCGAGTTGGAGCTTCTACCTACAAATATATATGTATGGAATGGAGTTTGCAACTGAAAAGAAACTTTGTGTTCCCAAAAAGCTAGGTGAAGGACGGCTTTCACACACACTTATCTCTCAGAACTGAGCAAGTGGAGAGACGTTCGTTCATCTAGCACCAAGGGAACGGGTTGCAGGAGACACTTTTTCTCTGCTTTCTCAGTCTGTTTCCTAGTGCCGGTTTGAAGTTCCTGCAGTTTTCACTGTAAAACCGAGTTGGAGCTTGTACCTCCCCATATATATGTATGGAATGGAATTTGCAACTGAAAAGAAACTTTGTGTTCCCAACAAGCTAGGTGAAGGACGGCTTTCACACACACTTATCTCTCAGAACAGAGCAAGTGGAGAGACGTTCGTTCATCTAGCACCAAGGGAACGGGTTGCAGGAGACACTTTTTCTCTGCTTTCTCAGTCTGTTTCCTAGTGCCGGTTTGAAGTTCCTGCAGTTTTCACTGTCAAACCGAGTTGGAGCTAGTACCTCCCCATATATATGTATGGAATGGAGTTTGCAACTGAAAAGAAACTTTGTGTTCCCAACAAGCTAGGTGAAGGACGGCTTTCACACACACTTATCTCTCAGAACAGAGCAAGTGGAGAGACGTTCGTTCATCTAGCACCAAGGGAACGGGTTGCAGGAGACACTTTTTCTCTGCTTTCTCAGTCTGTTTCCTAGTGCTGGTTTGAAGTTCCTGCAGTTTTCACTGTAAAACCGAGTTTGAGCTAGTACCTCCCCATATATATGTATGGAATGGAGTTTGCAACTGAAAAGAATCTTTGTGTTCACAACAAGCTAGGTGAAGGACGGCTTTCACACACACTTATCTCTCAGAACTGAGCAAGTGGAGAGACGTTCATTCATCTAGCACCAAGGGAACGGGTTGCAGGAGACACTTTTTCTCTGCTTTCTCAGTCTGTTTCCTAGTGCCGGTTTGAAGTTCCTGCAGTTTTTACTGTCAAACCGAGTTGGAGCTAGTACCTCCCCATATATATGTATGGATAGGAGTTTGCAACTGAAAAGAAACTTTGTGTTCCCAACAAGCTAGGTGAAGGACGGCTTTCACACACACTTATCTCTCAGAACTGAGCAAGTGGAGAGACGTTCGTTCATCTAGCACCAAGGGAACGGGTTGCAGGAGACACTTTTTCTCTGCTTTCTCAGTCTGTTTCCTAGTTCCGGTTTGAATTTCCTGCAGTTTTCACTGTAAAACCGAGTTGGAGCTTCTACCTCCCCATATATATGTATGGAATGGAGTTTGCAACTGAAAAGAAACTTTGTGTTCCCAACAAGCTAGGTGAAGGACGGCTTTCACACACACTTATCTCTCAGAACTGAGCAAGTGGAGAGACGTTCGTTCATCTAGCACCAAGGGAACGGGTTGCAGGAGACACTTTTTCTCTGCTTTCTCAGTCTGTTTCCTAGTGCCGGTTTGAAGTTCCTGCAGTTTTCACTGTCAAACCGAGTTGGAGCTAGTACCTCCCCATATATATGTATGGAATGGAGTTTGCAACTGAAAAGAAACTTTGTGTTCCCAACAAGCTAGGTGAAGGACGGCTTTCACACACACTTATCTCTCAGAACAGAGCAAGTGGAGAGACGTTCGTTCATCTAGCACCAAGGGAACGGGTGGCAGGAGACACTTTTTCTCTGCTTTCTCAGTCTGTTTCCTAGTGCTGGTTTGAAGTTCCTGCAGTTTTCACTGTAAAACCGAGTTTGAGCTAGTACCTCCCCATATATATGTATGGAATGGAGTTTGCAACTGAAAAGAAACTTTGTGTTCACAACAAGCTAGGTGAAGGACGGCTTTCACACACACTTAACTCTCAGAACTGAGCAAGTGGAGAGACGTTCGTTCATCTAGCACCAAGGGAACGGGTTGCAGGAGACACATTTTCTCTGCTTTCTCAGTCTGTTTCCTACTGCCGGTTTGAAGTTCCTGCAGTTTTCACTGTCAAACCGAGTTGGAGCTAGTACCTCGCCATATATATGTATGGATAGGAGTTTGCAACTGAAAAGAAACTTTGTGTTCCCAACAAGCTAGGTGAAGAACGGCTTTCACACACACTTATCTCTCAGAACTGAGCAAGTGGAGAGACGTTCGTTCATCTAGCACCAAGGGAACGGGTTGCAGGTGACACTTTTTCTCTGCTTTCTCAGTCTGTTTCCTAGTGCCGGTTTGAATTTCCTGCAGTTTTCACTGTAAAACCGAGTTGGAGCTTCTACCTCCAAATATATATGTATGGAATTGAGTTTGCAACTGAAAAGAAACTTTGTGTTCCCAAAAAGCTAGGTGAAGGACGGCTTTCACACACACTTATCTCTCAGAACTGAGCAAGTGGAGAGACGTTCGTTCATCTAGCACCAAGGGAACGGGTTGCAGGAGACACTTTTTCTCTGCTTTCTCAGTCTGTTTCCTAGTGCCGGTTTGAAGTTCCTGCAGTTTTCACTGTCAAACCGAGTTGGAGCTTCTACCTCCAAATATATATGTATGGAATGGAGTTTGCAACTGAAAAGAAACTTTGTGTTCCCAACAAGCTAGGTGAAGGACGGCTTTCACACACACTTATCTCTCAGAACTGAGCAAGTGGAGAGACGTTCGTTCATCTAGCACAAAGGGAACGGGTTGCAGGAGACACTTTTTCTCTGCTTTCTCAGTCTGTTTCCTAGTGCCGGTTTGAAGTTCCTGCAGTTTTCACTGTCAAACCGAGTTGGAGCTTGTACCTCCCCATATATATGTATGGATAGGAGTTTGCAACTGAAAAGAAACTTTGTGTTCCCAACAAGCTAGGTGAAGAACGGCTTTCACACACACTTATCTCTCAGAACTGAGCAAGTGGAGAGACGTTCGTTCATCTAGCACCAAGGGAACGGGTTGCAGGAGACACTTTTTCTCTGCTTTCTCAGTCTGTTTCCTAGTGCCGGTTTGAATTTCCTGCAGTTTTCACTGTAAAACCGAGTTGGAGCTTCTACCTCCAAATATATATGTATGGAATGGAGTTTGCAACTGAAAAGAAACTTTGTGTTCCCAAAAAGCTAGGTGAAGGACGGCTTTCACACACACTTATCTCTCAGAACTGAGCAAGTGGAGAGACGTTCGTTCATCTAGCACCAAGGGAACGGGTTGCAGGAGACACTTTTTCTCTGCTTTCTCAGTCTGTTTCCTAGTGCCGGTTTGAAGTTCCTGCAGTTTTCACTGTCAAACCGAGTTGGAGCTTCTACCTCCAAATATATATGTATGGAATGGAGTTTGCAACTGAAAAGAAACTTTGTGTTCCCAAAAAGTTAGGTGAAGGACGGCTTTCACACACACTTATCTCTCAGAACTGAGCAAGTGGAGAGACGTTCGTTCATCTAGCACCAAGGGAACGGGTTGCAGGAGACACTTTTTCTCTGCTTTCTCAGTCTGTTTCCTAGTGCCGGTTTGAAGTTCCTGCAGTTTTCACTGTCAAACCGAGTTGGAGCTTGTACCTCCCCATATATATGTATGGAATGGAGTTTGCAACTGAAAAGAAACTTTGTGTTCCCAACAAGCTAGGTGAAGGACGGCTTTCACACACACGTATCTCTCAGAACTGAGCAAGTGGAGAGACGTTCGTTCATCTAGCACCAAGGGAACGGGTTGCAGGAGACACTTTTTCTCTGCTTTCTCAGTCTGTTTCCTAGTGCCGGTTTGAAGTTCCTGCAGTTTTCACTGTAAAACCGAGTTGGAGCTTGTACCTCCCCATATATATGTATGGAATGGAGTTTGCAACTGAAAAGAAACTTTGTGTTCCCAACAAGCTAGGTGAAGGACGGCTTTCACACACACTTATCTCTCAGAACAGAGCAAGTGGAGAGACGTTCGTTCATCTAGCACCAAGGGAACGGGTTGCAGGAGACACTTTTTCTCTGCTTTCTCAGTCTGTTTCCTAGTGCTGGTTTGAAGTTCCTGCAGTTTTCACTGTCAAACCGAGTTGGAGCTAGTACCTCCCCATATATATGTATGGATAGGTGTTTGCAACTGAAAAGAAACTTTGTGTTCCCAACAAGCTAGGTGAAGAACGGCTTTCACACACACTTATCTCTCAGAACTGAGCAAGTGGAGAGACTTTCGTTCATCTAGCACCAAGGGAACGGGTTGCAGGAGACACTTTTTCTCTGCTTTCTCAGTCTGTTTCCTAGTGCCGGTTTGAAGTTCCTGCAGTTTTCACTGTAAAATCGAGTTGGAGCTAGTACCTCCCCATATATATGTATGGAATGGAGTTTGCAACTGAAAAGAATCTTTGTGTTCCCAACAAGCTAGGTGAAGGACGTCTTTCACACACACTTATCTCTCAGAACTGAGCAAGTGGAGAGACGTTCGTTCATCTAGCACCAATTGTACGGGTTGCAGGAGACACTTTTTCTCTGCTTTCTCAGTCTGTTTCCTAGTGCCGGTTTGAAGTTCCTGCAGTTTTCACTGTAAAACCGAGTTGGAGCTTCTACCTCCCCATATATATGTATGGAATGGAGTTTGCAACTGAAAAGAATCTTTGTGTTCCCAAAAAGCTAGGTGAAGGACGGCTTTCACACACACTTATCTCTCAGAACTGAGCAAGTGGATAGACGTTCGTTCATCTAGCACCAAGGTAACGGGTTG
The DNA here is from genome assembly GCF_036321535.1 of Camelus dromedarius. NCBI lineage: Eukaryota > Metazoa > Chordata > Mammalia > Artiodactyla > Camelidae > Camelus > Camelus dromedarius. The sequence continues at coordinate 1,419,312 of NW_026989814.1, forward strand.
CAGGAGACACTTTTTCTCTGCTTTCTCAGTCTGGTTCCTAGTGCCGGTTTGAAGTTCCTGCAGTTTTCACTGTAAAACCGAGTTGGAGCTAGTACCTCCCCATATATATGTATGGAATGGAGTTTGCAACTGAAAAGAAACTTTGTGTTCCCAACAAGCTAGATGAAGTACGGCTTTCACACACACTTATCTCTCAGAACTGAGCAAGTGGAGAGACGTTCGTTCATCTAGCACCAAGGGAACGGGTTGCAGGAGACACTTTTTCTCTGCTTTCTCAGTCTGTTTCCTAGTGCCGGTTTGAAGTTCCTGCAGTTTTCACTTGCAAACCGAGTTGGAGCTAGTACCTCCCCATATATATGTATGGAATGGAGTTTGCAACTGAAAAGAAACTTTGTGTTCCCAACAAGCTAGGTGAAGGACGGCTTTCACACACACTTATCTCTCAGAACAGAGCAAGTGGAGAGACGTTCGTTCATCTAGCACCAAGGGAACGGTTTGCAGGAGACACTTTTTCTCTGCTTTCTCAGTCTGTTTCCTAGTGCTGGTATGAAGTTCCTGCAGTTTTCACTGTAAAAACTAGTTTGAGCTAGTACCTCCCCATATATATGTATGGAATGGAGTTTGCAACTGAAAAGAAACTTTGTGTTCACAACAAGCTAGGTGAAGGACGGCTTTCACACACACTTAACTCTCAGAACTGAGCAAGTGGAGAGACGTTCGTTCATCTAGCACCAAGGGAACGGGTTGCAGGAGACACTTTTTCTCTGCTTTCTCAGTCTGTTTCCTAGTGCCGGTTTGTAGTTCCTGCAGTTTTCACTGTCAAACCGAGTTGGAGCTTGTACCTCCCCATATATATGTACGGAATGGAGTTTGCAACTGAAAAGAAACTTTGTGTTCCCAAAAAGCTAGGTGAAGGACGGCTTTCACACACACTTATCTCTCAGAACTGAGCAAGTGGAGAGACGTTCGTTCATCTAGCACCAAGGGAACGGGTTGCAGGAGACACTTTTAATCTGCTTTCTCAGTCTGTTTCCTAGTGCCGGTTTGAAGTTCCTGCAGTTTTCACTGTAAAACCGAGTTGGAGCTTGTACCTCCCCATATATATGTATGGAATGGAGTTTGCAACTGAAAAGAAACTTTGTGTTCCCAACAAGCTAGGTGAAGGACGGCTTTCACACACACTTATCTCTCAGAACTGAGCTAGTGGAGAGACGTTCGTTCATCTAGCACCAAGGGAACGGGTTGCAGGAGACACTTTTTGTCTGCTTTCTCAGTCTGTTTCCTAGTGCTGGTTTGAAGTTCCTGCAGTTTTCACTGTCAAACCGAGTTGGAGCTAGTACCTCCCCATATATATGTATGGAATGGAGTTTGCAACTGAAAAGAAACTTTGTGTTCCCAACAAGCTAGGTGAAGGACGGCTTTCACACACACTTATCTCTCAGAACTGAGCAAGTGGAGAGACGTTCGTTCATCTAGCACCAAGGGAACGGGTTGCAGGAGACACTTTTTCTCTGCTTTCTCAGTCTGTTTCCTAGTGCCGGTTTGAAGTTCCTGCAGTTTTCACTGTCAAACCGAGTTGGAGCTTGTACCTCCCCATATATATGTATGGAATGGAGTTTGCAACTGAAAAGAAACTTTGTGTTCCCAACAAGCTAGGTGAAGGACGGCTTTCACACACACTTATCTCTCAGAACTGAGCAAGTGGAGAGACGTTCGTTCATCTAGCACCAAGGGAACGGGTTGCAGGAGACACTTTTTCTCTGCTTTCTCAGTCTGTTTCCTAGTGCCGGTTTGAAGTTCCTGCAGTTTTCACTTGCAAACCGAGTTGGAGCTAGTACCTCCCCATATATATGTATGAAATGGAGTTTGCAACTGAAAAGAAACTTTGTGTTCCCAACAAGCTAGGTGAAGGACGGCTTTCACACACACTTATCTCTCAGAACAGAGGAAGTGGAGAGACGTTCGTTCATCTAGCACCAAGGGAACGGTTTGCAGGAGACACTTTTTCTCTGCTTTCTCAGTCTGTTTCCTAGTGCTGGTATGAAGTTCCTGCAGTTTTCACTGTCAAACCGAGTTTGAGCTAGTACCTCCCCATATATATGTATGGAATGGAGTTTGCAACTGAAAAGAAACTTTGTGTTCACAACAAGCTAGGTGAAGGACGGCTTTCACACACACTTAACTCTCAGAACTGAGCAAGTGGAGAGACGTTCGTTCATCTAGCACCAAGGGAACGGGTTGCAGGAGACACTTTTTCTCTGCTTTCTCAGTCTGTTTCCTAGTGCCGGTTTGAAGTTCCTGCAGTTTTCACTGTAAAACCGAGTTGGAGCTAGTACCTCCCCATATATATGTATGGAATGGAGTTTGCAACTGAAAAGAAACTTTGTGTTCCCAAAAAGCTAGGTGAAGGACGGCTTTCACACACACTTATCTCTCAGAACTGAGCAAGTGGAGAGACGTTCGTTCATCTAGCACCAAGGGAACGGGTTGCAGGAGACACTTTTAATCTGCTTTCTCAGTCTGTTTCCTAGTGCCGGTTTGAAGTTCCTGCAGTTTTCACTGTAAAACCGAGTTGGAGCTTGTACCTCCCCATATATATGTATGGAATGGAGTTTGCAACTGAAAAGAAACTTTGTGTTCCCAACAAGCTAGGTGAAGGACGGCTTTCACACACACTTATCTCTCAGAACTGAGCAAGTGGAGAGACGTTCGTTCATCTAGCACCAAGGGAACGGGTTGCAGGAGACACTTTTTCTCTGCTTTCTCAGTCTGTTTCCTAGTGCTGGTTTGAAGTTCCTGCAGTTTTCACTGTCAAACCGAGTTGGAGCTAGTACCTCCCCATATATATGTATGGAATGGAGTTTGCAACTGAAAAGAAACTTTGTGTTCCCAACAAGCTAGGTGAAGGACGGCTTTCACACACACTTATCTCTCAGAACTGAGCAAGTGGAGAGACGTTCGTTCATCTAGCACCAAGGGAACGGGTTGCAGGAGACACTTTTTCTCTGCTTTCTCAGTCTGTTTCCTAGTGCCGGTTTGAAGTTCCTGCAGTTTTCACTGTCAAACCGAGTTGGAGCTTGTACCTCCCCATATATATGTATGGAATGGAGTTTGCAACTGAAAAGAAACTTTGTGTTCCCAACAAGCTAGGTGAAGGACGGCTTTCACACACACTTATCTCTCAGAACAGAGCAAGTGGAGAGACGTTCGTTCATCTAGCACCAAGGAACGGGTTGCAGGAGACACTTTTTCTCTGCTTTCTCAGTCTGTTTCCTAGTGCTGTTATGAAGTTCCTGCAGTTTTCACTGTAAAACCGAGTTTGAGCTAGTACCTCCCCATATATATGTATGGAATGGAGTTTGCAACTGAAAAGAAACTTTGTGTTCACAACAAGCTAGGTGAAGGACGGCTTTCACACACACTTAACTCTCAGAACTGAGCAAGTGGAGAGACGTTCGTTCATCTAGCACCAAGGGAACGGGTTGCAGGAGACACTTTTTGTCTGCTTTCTCAGTCTGTTTCCTAGTGCCGGTTTGAAGTTCCTGCAGTTTTCACTGTCAAACCGAGTTGGAGCTAGTACCTCCCCATATATATGTATGGAATGGTGTTTGCAACTGAAAAGAAACTTTGTGTTCCCAACAAGCTAGGTGAAGAACGGCTTTCACACACACTTATCTCTCAGAACTGAGCAAGTGGAGAGACGTTCGTTCATCTAGCACCAAGGGAACGGGTTGCAGGAGACACTTTTTCTCTGCTTTCTCAGTCTGTTTCCTAGTGCCGGTTTGAAGTTCCTGCAGTTTTCACTGTCAAACCGAGTTGGAGCTAGTACCTCCCCATATATATGTATGGAATGGAGTTTGCAACTGAAAAGAAACTTTGTGTTCCCAACAAGCTAGGTGAAGGACGGCTTTCACACACACTTATCTCTCAGAACAGAGCAAGTGGAGAGACGTTCGTTCATCTAGCACCAAGGGAACGGGTTGCAGGAGACACTTTTTCTCTGCTTTCTCAGTCTGTTTCCTAGTGCTGGTTTGAAGTTCCTGCAGTTTTCACTGTAAAACCGAGTTGGAGCTAGTACCTCCCCATATATATGTATGGAATGGAGTTTGCAACTGAAAAGAAACTTTGTGTTCACAACAAGCTAGGTGAAGGACGGCTTTCACACACACTTAACTCTCAGAACTGAGCAAGTGGAGAGACGTTCGTTCATCTAGAACCAAGGGAACGGGTTGCAGGAGACACTTTTTCTCTGCTTTCTCAGTCTGTTTCCTAGTGCCGGTTTGAAGTTCCTGCAGTTTTCACTGTCAAACCGAGTTGGAGCTAGTACCTCCCCATATATATGTATGGAATGGAGTTTGCAACTGAAAAGAAACTTTGTGTTCACAACAAGCTAGGTGAAGGACGGCTTTCACACACACTTATCTCTCAGAACTGAGCAAGTGGAGAGACGTTCGTTCATCTAGCACCAAGGGAACGGGTTGCAGGAGACACTTTTTCTCTGCTTTCTCAGTCTGTTTCCTAGTGCCGGTTTGAAGTTCCTGCAGTTTTCACTGTCAAACCGAGTTGGAGCTAGTACCTCCCCATATATATGTATGGATAGGAGTTTGCAACTGAAAAGAAACTTTGTGTTCCCAACAAGCTAGGTGAAGAACGGCTTTCACACACACTTATCTCTCAGAACTGAGCAAGTGGAGAGACGTTCGTTCATCTAGCACCAAGGGAACGGGTTGCAGGAGACACTTTTTCTCTGCTTTCTCAGTCTGTTTCCTAGTGCCGGTTTGAAGTTCCTGCAGTTTTCACTGTAAAATCGAGTTGGAGCTAGTACCTCCCCATATATATGTATGGAATGGAGTTTGCAACTGAAAAGAATCTTTGTGTTCCCAACAAGCTAGGTGAAGGACGTCTTTCACACACACTTATCTCTCAGAACTGAGCAAGTGGAGAGACGTTCGTTCATCTAGCACCAATTGAACGGGTTGCAGGAGACACATTTTCTCTGCTTTCTCAGTCTGTTTCCTAGTGCCGGTTTGAAGTTCCTGCAGTTTTCACTGTAAAACCGAGTTGGAGATTCTACCTCCCCATATATATGTATGGAAAGGAGTTTGCAACTGAAAAGAATCTTTGTGTTCCCAAAAATCTAGGTGAAGGACGGCTTTCACACACACTTATCTCTCAGAACTGAGCAAGTGGATAGACGTTCGTTCATCTAGCACCAAGGTAACGGGTTGCAGGAGACACTTTTTCTCTGCTTTCTCAGTCTGGTTCCTAGTGCCGGTTTGAAGTTCCTGCAGTTTTCACTGTAAAACCGAGTTGGAGCTAGTACCTCCCCATATATATGTATGGAATGGAGTTTGCAACTGAAAAGAAACTTTGTGTTCCCAACAAGCTAGGTGTAGTACGGCTTTCACACACACTTATCTCTCAGAACTGAGCAAGTGGAGAGACGTTCGTTCATCTAGCACCAAGGGAACGGGTTGCAGGAGACACTTTTTCTCTGCTTTCTCAGTCTGTTTCCTAGTGCCGGTTTGAAGTTCCTGCAGTTTTCACTTGCAAACCGAGTTGGAGCTAGTACCTCCCCATATATATGTATGGAATGGAGTTTGCAACTGAAAAGAAACTTTGTGTTCCCAACAAGCTAGGTGAAGGACGGCTTTCACACACACTTATCTCTCAGAACAGAGCAAGTGGAGAGACGTTCGTTCATCTAGCACCAAGGGAACGGTTTGCAGGAGACACTTTTTCTCTGCTTTCTCAGTCTGTTTCCTAGTGCTGGTATGAAATTCCTGCAGTTTTCACTGTAAAACCGAGTTTGAGCTAGTACCTCCCCATATATATGTATGGAATGGAGTTTGCAACTGAAAAGAAACTTTGTGTTCACAACAAGCTAGGTGAAGGACGGCTTTCACACACACTTATCTCTCAGAACTGAGCAAGTGGAGAGACGTTCGTTCATCTAGCACCAAGGGAACGGGTTGCAGGAGACACTTTTTCTCTGCTTTCTCAGTCTGTTTCCTAGTGCCGGTTTGAAGTTCCTGCAGTTTTCACTGTCAAACCGAGTTGGAGCTTGTACCTCCCCATATATATGTATGGAATGGAGTTTGCAACTGAAAAGAAACTTTGTGTTCCCAACAAGCTAGGTGAAGGACGGCTTTCACACACACGTATCTCTCAGAACTGAGCAAGTGGAGAGACGTTCGTTCATCTAGCACCAAGGGAACGGGTTGCAGGAGACACTTTTTCTCTGCTTTCTCAGTCTGTTTCCTAGTGCCGGTTTGAAGTTCCTGCAGTTTTCACTGTAAAACCGAGTTGGAGCTTGTACCTCCCCATATATATGTATGGAATGGAGTTTGCAACTGAAAAGAAACTTTGTGTTCCCAACAAGCTAGGTGAAGGACGGCTTTCACACACACTTATCTCTCAGAACAGAGCAAGTGGAGAGACGTTCGTTCATCTAGCACCAAGGGAACGGGTTGCAGGAGACACTTTTTCTCTGCTTTCTCAGTCTGTTTCCTAGTGCTGGTTTGAAGTTCCTGCAGTTTTCACTGTAAAACCGAGTTTGAGCTAGTACCTCCCCATATATATGTATGGAATGGAGTTTGCAACTGAAAAGAAACTTTGTGTTCACAACAAGCTAGGTGAAGGACGGCTTTCACACACACTTAACTCTCAGAACTGAGCAAGTGGAGAGACGTTCGTTCATCTAGCACCAAGGGAACGGGTTGCAGGAGACACTTTTTCTCTGCTTTCTCAGTCTGTTTCCTAGTGCCGGTTTGAAGTTCCTGCAGTTTTCACTGTCAAACCGAGTTGGAGCTAGTACCTCCCCATATATATGTATGGATAGGTGTTTGCAACTGAAAAGAAACTTTGTGTTCCCAACAAGCTAGGTGAAGAACGGCTTTCACACACACTTATCTCTCAGAACTGAGCAAGTGGAGAGACTTTCGTTCATCTAGCACCAAGGGAACGGGTTGCAGGAGACACTTTTTCTCTGCTTTCTCAGTCTGTTTCCTAGTGCCGGTTTGAAGTTCCTGCAGTTTTCACTGTAAAATCGAGTTGGAGCTAGTACCTCCCCATATATATGTATGGAATGGAGTTTGCAACTGAAAAGAATCTTTGTGTTCCCAACAAGCTAGGTGAAGGACGTCTTTCACACACACTTATCTCTCAGAACTGAGCAAGTGGAGAGACGTTCGTTCATCTAGCACCAATTGTACGGGTTGCAGGAGACACTTTTTCTCTGCTTTCTCAGTCTGTTTCCTAGTGCCGGTTTGAAGTTCCTGCAGTTTTCACTGTAAAACCGAGTTGGAGCTTCTACCTCCCCATATATATGTATGGAATGGAGTTTGCAACTGAAAAGAATCTTTGTGTTCCCAAAAAGCTAGGTGAAGGACGGCTTTCACACACACTTATCTCTCAGAACTGAGCAAGTGGATAGACGTTCGTTCATCTAGCACCAAGGGAACGGGTTGCAGGAGACACTTTTTCTCTGCTTTCTCAGTCTGGTTCCTAGTGCCGGTTTGAAGTTCCTGCAGTTTTCACTGTAAAACCGAGTTGGAGCTAGTACCTCCCCATATATATGTATGGAATGGAGTTTGCAACTGAAAAGAAACTTTGTGTTCCCAACAAGCTAGATGAAGTACGGCTTTCACACACACTTATCTCTCAGAACTGAGCAAGTGGAGAGACGTTCGTTCATCTAGCACCAAGGGAACGGGTTGCAGGAGACACTTTTTCTCTGCTTTCTCAGTCTGTTTCCTAGTGCCGGTTTGAAGTTCCTGCAGTTTTCACTTGCAAACCGAGTTGGAGCTAGTACCTCCCCATATATATGTATGGAATGGAGTTTGCAACTGAAAAGAAACTTTGTGTTCCCAACAAGCTAGGTGAAGGACGGCTTTCACACACACTTATCTCTCAGAACAGAGCAAGTGGAGAGACGTTCGTTCATCTAGCACCAAGGGAACGGTTTGCAGGAGACACTTTTTCTCTGCTTTCTCAGTCTGTTTCCTAGTGCTGGTATGAAGTTCCTGCAGTTTTCACTGTAAAAACGAGTTTGAGCTAGTACCTCCCCATATATATGTATGGAATGGAGTTTGCAACTGAAAAGAAACTTTGTGTTCACAACAAGCTAGGTGAAGGACGGCTTTCACACACACTTAACTCTCAGAACTGAGCAAGTGGAGAGACGTTCGTTCATCTAGCACCAAGGGAACGGGTTGCAGGAGACACTTTTTCTCTGCTTTCTCAGTCTGTTTCCTAGTGCCGGTTTGAAGTTCCTGCAGTTTTCACTGTCAAACCGAGTTGGAGCTTGTACCTCCCCATATATATGTATGGAATGGAGTTTGCAACTGAAAAGAAACTTTGTGTTCCCAAAAAGCTAGGTGAAGGACGGCTTTCACACACACTTATCTCTCAGAACTGAGCAAGTGGAGAGACGTTCGTTCATCTAGCACCAAGGGAACGGGTTGCAGGAGACACTTTTAATCTGCTTTCTCAGTCTGTTTCCTAGTGCCGGTTTGAAGTTCCTGCAGTTTTCACTGTAAAACCGAGTTGGAGCTTGTACCTCCCCATATATATGTATGGAATGGAGTTTGCAACTGAAAAGAAACTTTGTGTTCCCAACAAGCTAGGTGAAGGACGGCTTTCACACACACTTATCTCTCAGAACTGAGCAAGTGGAGAGACGTTCGTTCATCTAGCACCAAGGGAACGGGTTGCAGGAGACACTTTTTCTCTGCTTTCTGTCTGTTTCCTAGTGCTGGTTTGAAGTTCCTGCAGTTTTCACTGTCAAACCGAGTTGCAGCTAGTACCTCCCCATATATATGTATGGAATGGAGTTTGCAACTGAAAAGAAACTTTGTGTTCCCAACAAGCTAGGTGAAGTACGGCTTTCACACACACTTATCTCTCAGAACTGAGCAAGTGGAGAGACGTTCGTTCATCTAGCACCAAGGGAACGGGTTGCAGGAGACACTTTTTCTCTGCTTTCTCTGTCTGTTTCCTAGTGCCGGTTTGAAGTTCCTGCAGTTTTCACTGTTAAACCGAGTTGGAGCTTGTACCTCCCCATATATATGTATGGAATGGAGTTTGCAACTGAAAAGAAACTTTGTGTTCCCAACAAGCTAGGTGAAGGACGTCTTTCACACACACTTATCTCTCAGAACTGAGCAAGTGGAGAGACTTTCGTTCATCTAGCACCAAGGGAACGGGTTGCAGGAGACACTTTTTCTCTGCTTTCTCAGTCTGTTTCCTAGTGCCGGTTTGAAGTTCCTGCAGTTTTCACTGTCAAACCGAGTTGGAGCTTGTACCTCCCCATATATATGTATGGAATGGAGTTTGCAACTGAAAAGAAACTTTGTGTTCCCAACAAGCTAGGTGAAGGACGGCTTTCACACACACTTAACTCTCAGAACTGAGCAAGTGGAGAGACGTTCGTTCATCTAGCACCAAGGGAACGGGTTGCAGGAGACACTTTTTCTCTGCTTTCTCAGTCTGTTTCCTAGTGCCGGTTTGAAGTTCCTGCAGTTTTCACTTGCAAACCGAGTTGGAGCTAGTACCTCCCCATATATATGTATGAAATGGAGTTTGCAACTGAAAAGAAACTTTGTGTTCCCAACAAGCTAGGTGAAGAACGGCTTTCACACACACTTATCTCTCAGAACTGAGCAAGTGGAGAGACTTTCGTTCATCTAGCACCAAGGGAACGGGTTGCAGGAGACACTTTTTCTCTGCTTTCTCAGTCTGTTTCCTAGTGCCGGTTTGAAGTTCCTGCAGTTTTCACTGTAAAATCGAGTTGGAGCTAGTACCTCCCCATATATATGTATGGAATGGAGTTTGCAACTGAAAAGAATCTTTGTGTTCCCAACAAGCTAGGTGAAGGACGTCTTTCACACACACTTATCTCTCAGAACTGAGCAAGTGGAGAGACGTTCGTTCATCTAGCACCAATTGTACGGGTTGCAGGAGACACTTTTTCTCTGCTTTCTCAGTCTGTTTCCTAGTGCCGGTTTGAAGTTCCTGCAGTTTTCACTGTAAAACCGAGTTGGAGCTTCTACCTCCCCATATATATGTATGGAATGGAGTTTGCAACTGAAAAGAATCTTTGTGTTCCCAAAAAGCTAGGTGAAGGACGGCTTTCACACACACTTATCTCTCAGAACTGAGCAAGTGGATAGACGTTCGTTCATCTAGCACCAAGGTAACGGGTTGCAGGAGACACTTTTTCTCTGCTTTCTCAGTCTGGTTCCTAGTGCCGGTTTGAAGTTCCTGCAGTTTTCACTGTCAAACCGAGTTGGAGCTAGTACCTCCCCATATATATGTATGGAATGGAGTTTGCAACTGAAAAGAAACTTTGTGTTCCCAACAAGCTAGATGAAGTACGGCTTTCACACACACTTATCTCTCAGAACTGAGCAAGTGGAGAGACGTTCGTTCATCTAGCACCAAGGGAACGGGTTGCAGGAGACACTTTTTCTCTGCTTTCTCAGTCTGTTTCCTAGTGCCGGTTTGAAGTTCCTGCAGTTTTCACTTGCAAACCGAGTTGGAGCTAGTACCTCCCCATATATATGTATGGAATGGAGTTTGCAACTGAAAAGAAACTTTGTGTTCCCAACAAGCTAGGTGAAGGACGGCTTTCACACACACTTATCTCTCAGAACAGAGCAAGTGGAGAGACGTTCGTTCATCTAGCACCAAGGGAACGGTTTGCAGGAGACACTTTTTCTCTGCTTTCTCAGTCTGTTTCCTAGTGCTGGTATGAAGTTCCTGCAGTTTTCACTGTAAAAACGAGTTTGAGCTAGTACCTCCCCATATATATGTATGGAATGGAGTTTGCAACTGAAAAGAAACTTTGTGTTCACAACAAGCTAGGTGAAGGACGGCTTTCACACACACTTAACTCTCAGAACTGAGCAAGTGGAGAGACGTTCGTTCATCTAGCACCAAGGGAACGGGTTGCAGGAGACACTTTTTCTCTGCTTTCTCAGTCTGTTTCCTAGTGCCGGTTTGAAGTTCCTGCAGTTTTCACTGTCAAACCGAGTTGGAGCTTGTACCTCCCCATATATATGTATGGAATGGAGTTTGCAACTGAAAAGAAACTTTGTGTTCCCAAAAAGCTAGGTGAAGGACGGCTTTCACACACACTTATCTCTCAGAACTGAGCAAGTGGAGAGACGTTCGTTCATCTAGCACCAAGGGAACGGGTTGCAGGAGACACTTTTAATCTGCTTTCTCAGTCTGTTTCCTAGTGCCGGTTTGAAGTTCCTGCAGTTTTCACTGTAAAACCGAGTTGGAGCTTGTACCTCCCCATATATATGTATGGAATGGAGTTTGCAACTGAAAAGAAACTTTGTGTTCCCAACAAGCTAGGTGAAGGACGGCTTTCACACACACTTATCTCTCAGAACTGAGCAAGTGGAGAGACGTTCGTTCATCTAGCACCAAGGGAACGGGTTGCAGGAGACACTTTTTCTCTGCTTTCTCAGTCTGTTTCCTAGTGCTGGTTTGAAGTTCCTGCAGTTTTCACTGTCAAACCGAGTTGGAGCTAGTACCTCCCCATATATATGTATGGAATGGAGTTTGCAACTGAAAAGAAACTTTGTGTTCCCAACAAGCTAGGTGAAGGACGGCTTTCACACACACTTATCTCTCAGAACTGAGCAAGTGGAGAGACGTTCGTTCATCTAGCACCAAGGGAACGGGTTGCAGGAGACACTTTTTCTCTGCTTTCTCAGTCTGTTTCCTAGTGCCGGTTTGAAGTTCCTGCAGTTTTCACTGTCAAACCGAGTTGGAGCTTGTACCTCCCCATATATATGTATGGAATGGAGTTTGCAACTGAAAAGAAACTTTGTGTTCCCAACAAGCTAGGTGAAGGACGGCTTTCACACACACTTATCTCTCAGAACTGAGCAAGTGGAGAGACGTTCGTTCATCTAGCACCAAGGGAACGGGTTGCAGGAGACACTTTTTCTCTGCTTTCTCAGTCTGTTTCCTAGTGCCGGTTTGAAGTTCCTGCAGTTTTCACTTGCAAACCGAGTTGGAGCTAGTACCTCCCCATATATATGTATGAAATGGAGTTTGCAACTGAAAAGAAACTTTGTGTTCCCAACAAGCTAGGTGAAGGACGGCTTTCACACACACTTATCTCTCAGAACAGAGCAAGTGGAGAGACGTTCGTTCATCTAGCACCAAGGGAACGGTTTGCAGGAGACACTTTTTCTCTGCTTTCTCAGTCTGTTTCCTAGTGCTGGTATGAAGTTCCTGCAGTTTTCACTGTAAAAACGAGTTTGAGCTAGTACCTCCCCATATATATGTATGGAATGGAGTTTGCAACTGAAAAGAAACTTTGTGTTCACAACAAGCTAGGTGAAGGACGGCTTTCACACACACTTAACTCTCAGAACTGAGCAAGTGGAGAGACGTTCGTTCATCTAGCACCAAGGGAACGGGTTGCAGGAGACACTTTTTCTCTGCTTTCTCAGTCTGTTTCCTAGTGCCGGTATGAAGTTCCTGCAGTTTTCACTGTCAAACCGAGTTGGAGCTTCTACCTCCCCATATATATGTATGGAATGGAGTTTGCAACTGAAAAGAAACTTTGTGTTCCCAAAAAGCTAGGTGAAGGACGGCTTTCACACACACTTATCTCTCAGAACTGAGCAAGTGGAGAGACTTTCGTTCATCTAGCACCAAGGGAACGGGTTGCAGGAGACACTTTTAATCTGCTTTCTCAGTCTGTTTCCTAGTGCCGGTTTGAAGTTCCTGCAGTTTTCACTGTAAAACCGAGTTGGAGCTTGTACCTCCCCATATATATGTATGGAATGGAGTTTGCAACTGAAAAGAAACTTTGTGTTCCCAACAAGCTAGGTGAAGGACGGCTTTCACACACACTTATCTCTCAGAACTGAGCAAGTGGAGAGACGTTCGTTCATCTAGCACCAAGGGAACGGGTTGCAGGAGACACTTTTTCTCTGCTTTCTCAGTCTGTTTCCTAGTGCTGGTTTGAAGTTCCTGCAGTTTTCACTGTCAAACCGAGTTGGAGCTAGTACCTCCCCATATATATGTATGGAATGGAGTTTGCAACTGAAAAGAAACTTTGTGTTCCCAACAAGCTAGGTGAAGGACGGCTTTCACACACACTTATCTCTCAGAACTGAGCAAGTGGAGAGACGTTCGTTCATCTAGAACCAAGGGAACGGGTTGCAGGAGACACTTTTTCTCTGCTTTCTCAGTCTGTTTCCTAGTGCCGGTTTGAAGTTCCTGCAGTTTTCACTGTCAAACCGAGTTGGAGCTTGTACCTCCCCATATATATGTATGGAATGGAGTTTGCAACTGAAAAGAAACTTTGTGTTCCCAACAAGCTAGGTGAAGGACGGCTTTCACACACACTTATCTCTCAGAACTGAGCAAGTGGAGAGACGTTCGTTCATCTAGCACCAAGGGAACGGGTTGCAGGAGACACTTTTTCTCTGCTTTCTCAGTCTGTTTCCTAGTGCCGGTTTGAAGTTCCTGCAGTTTTCACTGTCAAACCGAGTTGGAGCTAGTACCTCCACATATATATGTATGGAATGGAGTTTGCAACTGAAAAGAAACTTTGTGTTCCCAACAAGCTAGGTGAAGGACGGCTTTCACACACACTTATCTCTCAGAACAGAGCAAGTGGAGAGACGTTCGTTCATCTAGCACCAAGGAACGGGTTGCAGGAGACACTTTTTCTCTGCTTTCTCAGTCTGTTTCCTAGTGCTGTTATGAATTTCCTGCAGTTTTCACTGTAAAACCGAGTTTGAGCTTGTACCTCCCCATATATATGTATGGAATGGAGTTTGCAACTGAAAAGAAACTTTGTGTTCACAACAAGCTAGGTGAAGGACGGCTTTCACACACACTTAACTCTCAGAACTGAGCAAGTGGAGAGACGTTCGTTCATCTAGCACCAAGGGAACGGGTTGCAGGAGACACTTTTTCTCTGCTTTCTCAGTCTGTTTCCTAGTGCCGGTTTGAAGTTCCTGCAGTTTACACTGTCAAACCGAGTTGGAGCTAGTACCTCCCCATATATATGTATGGAATGGTGTTTGCAACTGAAAAGAAACTTTGTGTTCCCAACAAGCTAGGTGAAGAACGGCTTTCACACACACTTATCTCTCAGAACTGAGCAAGTGGAGAGACGTTCGTTCATCTAGCACCAAGGGAACGGGTTGCAGGAGACACTTTTTCTCTGCTTTCTCAGTCTGTTTCCTAGTGCCGGTTTGAAGTTCCTGCAGTTTTCACTGTCAAACCGAGTTGGAGCTAGTACCTCCCCATATATATGTATGGAATGGAGTTTGCAACTGAAAAGAAACTTTGTGTTCCCAAGAAGCTAGGTGAAGGACGGCTTTCACACACACTTATCTCTCAGAACTGAGCAAGTGGAGAGACGTTCGTTCATCTAGCACCAAGGGAACGGGTTGCAGGAGACACTTTTTCTCTGCTTTCTCAGTCTGTTTCCTAGTGCTGGTTTGAAGTTCCTGCAGTTTTCACTGTAAAACCGAGTTGGAGCTAGTACCTCCCCATATATATGTATGGAATGGAGTTTGCAACTGAAAAGAAACTTTGTGTTCACAACAAGCTAGGTGAAGGACGGCTTTCACACACACTTAACTCTCAGAACTGAGCAAGTGGAGAGACGTTCGTTCATCTAGAACCAAGGGAACGGGATGCAGGAGACACTTTTTCTCTGCTTTCTCAGTCTGTTTCCTAGTGCCGGTTTGAAGTTCCTGCAGTTTTCACTGTCAAACCGAGTTGGAGCTAGTACCTCCCCATATATATGTATGGAATGGAGTTTGCAACTGAAAAGAAACTTTGTGTTCCCAACAAGCTAGGTGAAGGACGGCTTTCACACACACTTATCTCTCAGAACTGAGCAAGTGGAGAGACGTTCGTTCATCTAGCACCAATGGAACGGGTTGCAGGAGACACATTTTCTCTGCTTTCTCAGTCTGTTTCCTAGTGCCGGTTTGAAGTTCCTGCAGTTTTCACTGTCAAACCGAGTTGGAGCTTGTACCGCCCCATATATATGTATGGAATGGAGTTTGCAACTGAAAAGAAACTTTGTGTTCCCAACAAGCTAGGTGAAGGACGGCTTTCACACACACTTATCTCTCAGAACAGAGCAAGTGGAGAGACGTTCGTTCATCTAGCACCAAGGGAACGGGTTGCAGGAGACACTTTTTCTCTGCTTTCTCAGTCTGTTTCCTAGTGCTGGTTTGAAGTTCCTGCAGTTTTCACTGTAAAACCGAGTTGGAGCTAGAACCTCCCCATATATATGTATGGAATGGAGTTTGCAACTGAAAAGAAACTTTGTGTTCACAACAAGCTAGGTGAAGGACGGCTTTCACACACACTTAACTCTCAGAACTGAGCAAGTGGAGAGACGTTCGTTCATCTAGCACCAAGGGAACGGGTTGCAGGAGACACTTTTTGTCTGCTTTCTCAGTCTGTTTCCTAGTGCCGGTTTGAAGTTCCTGCAGTTTTCACTGTCAAACCGAGTTGGAGCTAGTACCTCCCCATATATATGTATGAAATGGAGTTTGCAACTGAAAAGAAACTTTGTGTTCCCAACAAGCTAGGTGAAGAACGGCTTTCACACACACTTATCTCTCAGAACTGAGCAAGTGGAGAGATGTTCGTTCATCTAGCACCAAGGGAACGGGTTGCAGGAGACACTTTTTCTCTGCTTTCTCAGTCTGTTTCCTAGTGCCGGTTTGAAGTTCCTGCAGTTTTCACTGTAAAATCGAGTTGGAGCTAGTACCTCCCCATATATATGTATGGAATGGAGTTTGCAACTGAAAAGAATCTTTGTGTTCCCAACAAGCTAGGTGAAGGACGTCTTTCACACACACTTATCTCTCAGAACTGAGCAAGTGGAGAGACGTTCGTTCATCTAGCACCAATTGAACGGGTTGCAGGAGACACATTTTCTCTGCTTTCTCAGTCTGTTTCCTAGTGCCGGTTTGAAGTTCCTGCAGTTTTCACTGTAAAACCGAGTTGGAGCTTCTACCTCCCCATATATATGTATGGAATGGAGTTTGCAACTGAAAAGAATCTTTGTGTTCCCAAAAATCTAGGTGAAGGACGGCTTTCACACACACTTATCTCTCAGAACTGAGCAAGTGGATAGACGTTCGTTCATCTAGCACCAAGGTAACGGGTTGCAGGAGACACTTTTTCTCTGCTTTCTCAGTCTGGTTCCTAGTGCCGGTTTGAAGTTCCTGCAGTTTTCACTGTAAAACCGAGTTGGAGCTAGTACCTCCCCATATATATGTATGGAATGGAGTTTGCAACTGAAAAGAAACTTTGTGTTCCCAACAAGCTAGGTGAAGGACGGCTTTCACACACACTTATCTCTCAGAACAGAGCAAGTGGAGAGACGTTCGTTCATCTAGCACCAAGGGAACGGTTTGCAGGAGACACTTTTTCTCTGCTTTCTCAGTCTGTTTCCTAGTGCTGGTATGAAGTTCCTGCAGTTTTCACTGTAAAACCGAGTTTGAGCTAGTACCTCCCCATATATATGTATGGAATGGAGTTTGCAACTGAAAAGAAACTTTGTGTTCACAACAAGCTAGGTGAAGGACGGCTTTCACACACACTTAACTCTCAGAACTGAGCAAGTGGAGAGACGTTCGTTCATCTAGCACCAAGGGAACGGGTTGCAGGAGACACTTTTTCTCTGCTTTCTCAGTCTGTTTCCTAGTGCCGGTTTGAAGTTCCTTCAGTTTTCACTGTCAAACAGAGTTGGAGCTAGTACCTCCCCATATATATGTATGGAATGGAGTTTGAAACTGAAAAGAAATTTTGTGTTCCCAACAAGCTAAGTGAAGAACGGCTTTCACACACACTAATCTCTCAGAACTGAGCAAGTGGAGAGACGTTCGGTCATCTAGCACCAAGGGAACGGGTTGCAGGAGACACTTTTTCTCTGCTTTCTCAGTCTGTTTCCTAGTGCCGGTTTGAAGTTCCTGCAGTTTTCACTGTCAAACCGAGTTGGAGCTTGTACCTCCCCATATATATGTATGGAATGGATTTTGCAACTGAAAAGAAACTTTGTGTTCCCAACAAGCTAGGTGAAGGACGGCTTTCACACACACTTATCTCTCAGAACTGAGCAAGTGGAGAGACGTTCGTTCATCTAGCACCAAGGGAACGGGTTGCAGGAGACACTTTTTCTCTGCTTTCTCAGTCTGTTTCCTAGTGCTGGTTTGAAGTTCCTGCAGTTTTCACTGTCAAACCGAGTTGGAGCTAGTACCTCCCCATATATATGTATGGAATGGAGTTTGCAACTGAAAAGAAACTTTGTGTTCCCAACAAGCTAGGTGAAGGACGGCTTTCACACACACTTATCTCTCAGAACAGAGCAAGTGGAGAGACGTTCGTTCATCTAGCACCAAGGGAACGGTTTGCAGGAGACACTTTTTCTCTGCTTTCTCAGTTTGTTTCCTAGTGCTGGTATGAAGTTCCTGCAGTTTTCACTGTAAAACCGAGTTTGAGCTAGTACCTCCCCATATATATGTATGGAATGGAGTTTGCAACTGAAAAGAAACTTTGTGTTCACAACAAGCTAGGTGAAGGACGGCTTTCACACACACTTAACTCTCAGAACAGAGCAAGTGGAGAGACGTTCGTTCATCTAGCACCAAGGGAACGGGTTGCAGGAGACACTTTTTCTCTGCTTTCTCAGTCTGTTTCCTAGTGCCGGTTTGAAGTTCCTTCAGTTTTCACTGTCAAACAGAGTTGGAGCTAGTACCTCCCCATATATATGTATGGAATGGAGTTTGCAACTGAAAAGAAATTTTGTGTTCCCAACAAGCTAAGTGAAGAACGGCTTTCACACACACTAATCTCTCAGAACTGAGCAAGTGGAGAGACGTTCGTTCACTAGCACCAAGGGAACGGGTTGCAGGAGACACTTTTTCTCTGCTTTCTCAGTCTGTTTCCTAGTGCCGGTTTGAAGTTCCTGCAGGTTTCACTGTCAAACCGAGTTGGAGCTTGTACCTCCCCATATATATGTATGGAATGGAGTTTGCAACTGAAAAGAAACTTTGTGTTCCCAACAAGATAGGTGAAGGACGGCTTTCACACACACTTATCTCTCAGAACTGAGCAAGTGGAGAGACGTTCGTTCATCTAGCACCAAGGGAACGGGTCGCAGGAGACACTTTTTCTCTGCTTTCTCAGTCTGTTTCCTAGTGCCGGTTTGAAGTTCCTGCAGTTTTCACTGTCAAACCGAGTTGGAGCTTGTACCTCCCCATATATATGTATGGAATGGATTTTGCAACTGAAAAGAAACTTTGTGTTCCCAACAAGCTATGTGAAGGACGGCTTTCACACACACTTATCTCTCAGAACTGAGCAAGTGGAGAGACGTTCGTTCATCTAGCACCAAGGGAACGGGTTGCAGGAGACACTTTTTCTCTGCTTTCTCAGTCTGTTTCCTAGTGCTGGTTTGAAGTTCCTGCAGTTTTCACTGTCAAACCGAGTTGGAGCTAGTACCTCCCCATATATATGTATGGAATGGAGTTTGCAACTGAAAAGAAACTTTGTGTTCCCAACAAGCTAGGTGAAGGACGGCTTTCACACACACTTATCTCTCAGAACTGAGCAAGTGGAGAGACGTTCGTTCATCTAGCACCAAGGGAACGGGTTGCAGGAGACACTTTTTCTCTGCTTTCTCAGTCTGTTTCCTAGTGCCGGTTTGAAGTTCCTGCAGTTTTCACTGTAAAACCGAGTTGGAGCTTCTACCTCCCCATATATATGTATGGAATGGAGTTTGCAACTGAAAAGAATCTTTGTGTTCCCAAAAATCTAGGTGAAGGACGGCTTTCACACACACTTATCTCTCAGAACTGAGCAAGTGGAGAGACGTTCGTTCATCTAGCACCAAGGTAACGGGTTGCAGGAGACACTTTTTCTCTGCTTTCTCAGTCTGGTTCCTAGTGCCGGTTTGAAGTTCCTGCAGTTTTCACTGTAAAACCGAGTTGGAGCTAGTACCTCCCCATATATATGTATGGAATGGAGTTTGCAACTGAAAAGAAACTTTGTGTTCCCAACAAGCTAGGTGAAGTACGGCTTTCACACACACTTATCTCTCAGAACTGAGCAAGTGGAGAGACGTTCGTTCATCTAGCACCAAGGGAACGGGTTGCAGGAGACACTTTTTCTCTGCTTTCTCAGTCTGTTTCCTAGTGCCGGTTTGATGTTCCTGCAGTTTTCACTTGCAAACCGAGTTGGAGCTAGTACCTCCCCATATATATATATGGAATGGAGTTTGCAACTGAAAAGAAACTTTGTGTTCCCAACAAGCTAGGTGAAGGACGGCTTTCACACACACTTATCTCTCAGAACTGAGCAAGTGGAGAGACGTTCGTTCATCTAGCACCAAGGGAACGGTTTGCAGGAGACACTTTTTCTCTGCTTTCTCAGTCTGTTTCCTAGTGCTGGTATGAAGTTCCTGCAGTTTTCACTGTAAAACCGAGTTTGAGCTAGTACCTTCCCATATATATGTATGGAATGGAGTTTGCAACTGAAAAGAAACTTTGTGTTCACAACAAGCTAGGTGAAGGACGGCTTTCACACACACTTAACTCTCAGAACTGAGCAAGTGGAGAGACGTTCGTTCATCTAGCACCAAGGGAACGGGTTGCAGGAGACACATTTTCTCTGCTTTCTCAGTCTGTTTCCTAGTGCCGGTTTGAAGTTCCTTCAGTTTTCACTGTCAAACAGAGTTGGAGCTAGTACCTCCCCATATATATGTATGGAATGGAGTTTGCAAATGAAAAGAAATTTTGTGTTCCCAACAAGCTAGGTGAAGAACGGCTTTCACACACACTAATCTCTCAGAACTGAGCAAGTGGAGAGACGTTCGTTCACTAGCACCAAGGGAACGGGTTGCAGGAGACACTTTTTCTCTGCTTTCTAAGTCTGTTTCCTAGTGCCGGTTTGAAGTTCCTGCAGGTTTCACTGTCAAACCGAGTTGGAGCTTGTACCTCCCCATATATATGTATGGAATGGAGTTTGCAACTGAAAAGAAACTTTGTGTTCCCAACAAGCTAGGTGAAGGACGGCTTTCACACACACTTATCTCTCAGAACTGAGCAAGTGGAGAGACGTTCGTTCATCTAGCACCAAGGGAACGGGTTGCAGGAGACACTTTTTCTCTGCTTTCTCAGTCTGTTTCCTAGTGCCGGTTTGAAGTTCCTGCAGTTTTCACTGTAAAACCGAGTTGGAGCTAGTACCTCCCCATATATATGTATGGAATGGAGTTTGCAACTGAAAAGAAACTTTGTGTTCACAACAAGCTAGGTGAAGGACGGCTTTCACACACACTTAACTCTCAGAACTGAGCAAGTGGAGAGACGTTCGTTCATCTAGCACCAAGGGAACGGGTTGCAGGAGACACTTTTTCTCTGCTTTCTCAGTCTGTTTCCTAGTGCCGGTTTGAAGTTCCTGCAGTTTTCACTGTCAAACCGAGTTGGAGCTAGTACCTCCCCATATATATGTATGAAATGGAGTTTGCTACTGAAAAGAAACTTTGTGTTCCCAACAAGCTAGGTGAAGAACGGCTTTCACACACACTTATCTCTCAGAACTGAGCAAGTGGAGAGACGTTCGTTCATCTAGCACCAAGGGAACGGGTTGCAGGAGACACTTTTTCTCTGCTTTCTCAGTCTGTTTCCTAGTGCCGGTTTGAAGTTCCTGCAGTTTTCACTGTAAAATCGAGTTGGAGCTAGTACCTCCCCATATATATGTATGGAATGGAGTTTGCAACTGAAAAGAATCTTTGTGTTCCCAAAAATCTAGGTGAAGGACGGCTTTCACACACACTTATCTCTCAGAACTGAGCAAGTGGATAGACGTTCGTTCATCTAGCACCAAGGTAACGGGTTGCAGGAGACACTTTTTCTCTGCTTTCTCAGTCTGGTTCCTAGTGCCGGTTTGAAGTTCCTGCAGTTTTCACTGTAAAACCGAGTTGGAGCTAGTATCTCCCCATATATATGTATGGAATGGAGTTTGCAACTGAAAAGAAACTTTGTGTTCACAACAAGCTAGGTGAAGTACGGCTTTCACACACACTTATCTCTCAGAACTGAGCAAGTGGAGAGACGTTCGTTCATCTAGCACCAAGGGAACGGGTTGCAGGAGACACTTTTTCTCTGCTTTCTCAGTCTGTTTCCTAGTGCCGGTTTGAAGTTCCTGCAGTTTTCACTTGCAAACCGAGTTGGAGCTAGTACTTCCCCATATATATGTATGGAATGGAGTTTGCAACTGAAAAGAAACTTTGTGTTCCCAACAAGCTAGGTGAAGGACGGCTTTCACACACACTTATCTCTCAGAACAGAGCAAGTGGAGAGACGTTCGTTCATCTAGCACCAAGGGAACGGGTTGCAGGAGACACTTTTTCTCTGCTTTCTCAGTCTGTTTCCTAGTGCTGGTATGAAGTTCCTGCAGTTTTCACTGTAAAACCGAGTTTGAGCTAGTACCTCCCCATATATATGTATGGAATGGAGTTTGCAACTGAAAAGAAACTTTGTGTTCACAACAAGCTAGGTGAAGGACGGCTTTCACACACACTTAACTCTCAGAACTGAGCAAGTGGAGAGACGTTCGTTCATCTAGCACCAAGGGAACGGGTTGCAGGAGACACTTTTTCTCTGCTTTCTCAGTCTGTTTCCTAGTGCCGGTTTGAAGTTCCTTCAGTTTTCACTGTCAAACAGAGTTGGAGCTAGTACCTCCCCATATATATGTATGGAATGGAGTTTGCAACTGAAAAGAAATTTTGTGTTCCCAACAAGCTAAGTGAAGAACGGCTTTCACACACACTAATCTCTCAGAACTGAGCAAGTGGAGAGACGTTCGTTCACTAGCACCAAGGGAACGGGTTGCAGGAGACACTTTTTCTCTGCTTTCTCAGTCTGTTTCCTAGTGCCGGTTTGTAGTTCCTGCAGGTTTCACTGTCAAACCGAGTTGGAGCTTGTACCTCCCCATATATATGTATGGAATGGAGTTTGCAACTGAAAAGAAACTTTGTGTTCCCAACAAGCTAGGTGAAGGACGGCTTTCACACACACTTATCTCTCAGAACTGAGCAAGTGGAGAGACGTTCGTTCATCTAGCACCAAGGGAACGGGTTGCAGGAGACACTTTTTCTCTGCTTTCTCAGTCTGTTTCCTAGTGCCGGTTTGAAGTTCCTGCAGTTTTCACTGTCAAACCGAGTTGGAGCTAGTACCTCCCCATATATATGTATGGAATGGAGTTTGCAACTGAAAAGAAACTTTGTGTTCCCAACAAGCTAGGTGAAGGACGGCTTTCACACACACTTATCTCTCAGAACTGAGCAAGTGGAGAGACGTTCGTTCATCTAGCACCAAGGGAACGGGTTGCAGGAGACACTTTTTCTCTGCTTTCTCAGTCTGTTTCCTAGTGCTGGTTTGAAGTTCCTGCAGTTTTCACTGTCAAACCGAGTTGGAGCTAGTACCTCCCCATATATATTTATGGAATGGAGTTTGCAACTGAAAAGAAACTTTGTGTTCCCAACAAGCTAGGTGAAGGACGGCTTTCACACACACTTATCTCTCAGAACTGAGCAAGTGGATAGACGTTCGTTCATCTAGCACCAAGGGAACGGGTTGCAGGAGACACTTTTTCTCTGCTTTCTCAGTCTGTTTCCTAGTGCCGGTTTGAAGTTCCTGCAGTTTTCACTGTAAAACCGAGTTGGAGCTTCTACCTCCCCATATATATGTATGGAATGGAGTTTGCAACTGAAAAGAATCTTTGTGTTCCCAAAAATCTAGGTGAAGGACGGCTTTCACACACACTTATCTCTCAGAACTGAGCAAGTGGATAGACGTTCGTTCATCTAGCACCAAGGTAACGGGTTGCAGGAGACACTTTTTCTCTGCTTTCTCAGTCTGGTTCCTAGTGCCGGTTTGAAGTTCCTGCAGTTTTCACTGTAAAACCGAGTTGGAGCTAGTACCTCCCCATATATATGTATGGAATGGAGTTTGCAACTGAAAAGAAACTTTGTGTTCCCAACAAGCTAGGTGAAGTACGGCTTTCACACACACTTATCTCTCAGAACTGAGCAAGTGGAGAGACGTTCGTTCATCTAGCACCAAGGGAACGGGTTGCAGGAGACACTTTTTCTCTGCTTTCTCAGTCTGTTTCCTAGTGCCGGTTTGAAGTTCCTGCAGTTTTCACTTGCAAACCGAGTTGGAGCTAGTACCTCCCCATATATATATATGGAATGGAGTTTGCAACTGAAAAGAAACTTTGTGTTCCCAACAAGCTAGGTGAAGGACGGCTTTCACACACACTTATCTCTCAGAACAGAGCAAGTGGAGAGACGTTCGTTCATCTAGCACCAAGGGAACGGTTTGCAGGAGACACTTTTTCTCTGCTTTCTCAGTCTGTTTCCTAGTGCTGGTATGAAGTTCCTGCAGTTTTCACTGTAAAACCGAGTTTGAGCTAGTACCTCCCCATATATATGTATGGAATGGAGTTTGCAACTGAAAAGAAACTTTGTGTTCACAACAAGCTAGGTGAAGGACGGCTTTCACACACACTTAACTCTCAGAACTGAGCAAGTGGAGAGACGTTCGTTCATCTAGCACCAAGGGAACGGGTTGCAGGAGACACATTTTCTCTGCTTTCTCAGTCTGTTTCCTAGTGCCGGTTTGAAGTTCCTTCAGTTTTCACTGTCAAATAGAGTTGGAGCTAGTACCTCCCCATATATATGTATGGAATGGAGTTTGCAACTGAAAAGAAATTTTGTGTTCCCAACAAGCTAGGTGAAGAACGGCTTTCACACACACTAATCTCTCAGAACTGAGCAAGTGGAGAGACGTTCGTTCACTAGCACCAAGGGAACGGGTTGCAGGAGACACTTTTTCTCTGCTTTCTCAGTCTGTTTCCTAGTGCCGGTTTGAAGTTCCTGCAGGTTTCACTGTCAAACCGAGTTGGAGCTTGTACCTCCCCATATATATGTATGGAATGGAGTTTGCAACTGAAAAGAAACTTTGTGTTCCCAAAAAGCTAGGTGAAGGACGGCTTTCACACACACTTATCTCTCAGAACTGAGCAAGTGGAGAGACGTTCGTTCATCTAGCACCAAGGGAACGGGTTGCAGGAGACACTTTTTCTCTGCTTTCTCAGTGTGTTTCCTAGTGCCGGTTTGAAGTTCCTGCAGTTTTCACTGTCAAACCGAGTTGGAGCTTGTACCTCCCCATATATATGTATGGAATGGATTTTGCAACTGAAAAGAAACTTTGTGTTCCCAACAAGCTAGGTGAAGGACGGCTTTCACACACACTTATCTCTCAGAACTGAGCAAGTGGAGAGACGTTCGTTCATCTAGCACCAAGGGAACGGGTTGCAGGAGACACTTTTTCTCTGCTTTCTCAGTCTGTTTCCTAGTGCTGGTTTGAAGTTCCTGCAGTTTTCACTGTCAAACCGAGTTGGAGCTAGTACCTCCCCATATATATGTATGGAATGGAGTTTGCAACTGAAAAGAAACTTTGTGTTCCCAACAAGCTAGGTGAAGGACGGCTTTCACACACATTTATCTCTCAGAACTGAGCAAGTGGAGAGACGTTCGTTCATCTAGCACCAGGGGAACGGGTTGCAGGAGACACTTTTTCTCTGCTTTCTCAGTGTGTTTCCTAGTGCCGGTTTGAAGTTCCTGCAGTTTTCACTGTCAAACCGAGTTGGAGCTTGTACCTCCCCATATATATGTATGGAATGGATTTTGCAACTGAAAAGAAACTTTGTGTTCCCAACAAGCTAGGTGAAGGACGGCTTTCACACACACTTATCTCTCAGAACTGAGCAAGTGGAGAGACGTTCGTTCATCTAGCACCAAGGGAACGGGTTGCAGGAGACACTTTTTCTCTGCTTTCTCAGTCTGTTTCCTAGTGCTGGTTTGAAGTTCCTGCAGTTTTCACTGTCAAACCGAGTTGGAGCTAGTACCTCCCCATATATATGTATGGAATGGAGTTTGCAACTGAAAAGAAACTTTGTGTTCCCAACAAGCTAGGTGAAGGACGGCTTTCACACACACTTATCTCTCAGAACTGAGCAAGTGGAGAGACGTTCGTTCATCTAGCACCAAGGGAACGGGTTGCAGGAGACACTTTTTCTCTGCTTTCTCAGTCTGTTTCCTAGTGCCGGTTTGAAGTTCCTGCAGTTTTCACTGTAAAACCGAGTTGGAGCTTGTACCTCCCCATATATATGTATGGAATGGAGTTTGCAACTGAAAAGAAACTTTGTGTTCCCAACAAGCTAGGTGAAGGACGGCTTTCACACACACTTATCTCTCAGAACTGAGCAAGTGGAGAGACGTTCGTTCATCTAGCACCAAGGGAACGGGTTGCAGGAGACACTTTTTCTCTGCTTTCTCAGTCTGTTTCCTAGTGCCGGTTTGAAGTTCCTGCAGTTTTCACTGTCAAACCGAGTTGGAGCTAG
Source organism: Camelus dromedarius (assembly GCF_036321535.1). Taxonomy (NCBI): domain Eukaryota; kingdom Metazoa; phylum Chordata; class Mammalia; order Artiodactyla; family Camelidae; genus Camelus; species Camelus dromedarius. The sequence goes on from NW_026989814.1 coordinate 1,444,794, forward strand.
TACCTCCCCATATATATGTATGGAATGGAGTTTGCAACTGAAAAGAAACTTTGTGTTCCCAACAAGCTAGGTGAAGGACGGCTTTCACACACACTTATCTCTCAGAACAGAGCAAGTGGAGAGACGTTCGTTCATCTAGCACCAAGGAACGGGTTGCAGGAGACACTTTTTCTCTGCTTTCTCAGTCTGTTTCCTAGTGCTGGTATGAAGTTCCTGCAGTTTTCACTGTAAAACCGAGTTTGAGCTAGTACCTCCCCATATATATGTATGGAATGGAGTTTGCAACTGAAAAGAAACTTTGTGTTCACAACAAGCTAGGTGAAGGACGGCTTTCACACACACTTAACTCTCAGAACTGAGCAAGTGGAGAGACGTTCGTTCATCTAGCACCAAGGGAACGGGTTGCAGGAGACACTTTTTCTCTGCTTTCTCAGTCTGTTTCCTAGTGCCGGTTTGAAGTTCCTGCAGTTTTCACTGTCAAACCGTGTTGGAGCTAGTACCTCCCCATATATATGTATGGAATGGAGTTTGCAACTGAAAAGAAACTTTGTGTTCCCAACAATCTAGGTGAAGAACGGCTTTCACACACACTTATCTCTCAGAACTGAGCAAGTGGAGAGACGTTCGTTCATCTAGCACCAAGGGAACGGGTTGCAGGAGACACTTTTTCTCTGCTTTCTCAGTCTGTTTCCTAGTGCCGGTTTGAAGTTCCTGCAGTTTTCACTGTCAAACCGAGTTGGAGCTAGTACCTCCCCATATATATGTATGGAATGGAGTTTGCAACTGAAAAGAAACTGTGTGTTCCCAGCAAGCTAGGTGAAGGACGGCTTTCACACACACTTTTCTCTCAGAACTGAGCAAGTGGAGAGACGTTCGTTCATCTAGCACCAAGGGAACGGGTTGCAGGAGACACTTTTTCTCTGCTTTCTCAGTCTGTTTCCTAGTGCCGGTTTGAAGTTCCTGCAGTTTTCACTGTCAAACCGAGTTGGAGCTAGTACCTCCCCATATATATGTATGGAATGGAGTTTGCAACTGAAAAGAAACTTTGTGTTCCCAACAAGCTAGGTGAAGGACGGCTTTCACACACACTTATCTCTCAGAACAGAGCAAGTCGATAGACGTTCGTTCATCTAGCACCAAGGGAACGGGTTGCAGGAGACACTTTTTCTCTGCTTTCTCAGTCTGTTTCCTAGTGCTGGTTTGAAGTTCCTGCAGTTTTCACTGTAAAACCGAGTTGGAGCTAGTACCTCCCCATATATATATTTATGGAATGGAGTTTGCAACTGAAAAGAAACTTTGTGTTCACAACAAGCTAGGTGAAGGACGGCTTTCACACACACTTATCTCTCAGAACTGAGCAAGTGGAGAGACGTTCGTTCATCTAGAACCAAGGGAACGGTTTGCAGGAGACACTTTTTCTCTGCTTTCTCAGTCTGTTTCCTAGTGCCGGTTTGAAGTTCCTGCAGTTTTCACTGTCAAACCGAGTTGGAGCTAGTACCTCCCCATATATATGTATGGAATGGAGTTTGCAACTGAAAAGAAACTTTGTGTTCACAACAAGCTAGGTGAAGGACGGCTTTCACACACACTTATCTCTCAGAACTGAGCAAGTGGAGAGACGTTCGTTCATCTAGCACCAATGGAACGGGTTGCAGGAGACACTTTTTCTCTGCTTTCTCAGTCTGTTTCCTAGTGCCGGTTTGAAGTTCCTGCAGTTTTCACTGTCAAACCGAGTTAGAGCTTGTACCTCCCCATATATATGTATGGAATGGAGTTTGCAACTGAAAAGAAACTTTGTGTTCCCAACAAGCTAGGTGAAGGACGGCTTTCACACACACTTATCTCTCAGAACAGAGCAAGTGGAGAGACGTTCGTTCATCTAGCACCAAGGTAACGGGTTGCAGGAGACACTTTTTCTCTGCTTTCTCAGTCTGTTTCCTAGTGCCGGTTTGAAGTTCCTGCAGTTTTCACTGTCAAAACGAGTTGGAGCTTGTACCTCCCCATATATATGTATGGAATGGAGTTTGCAAATGAAAAGAAACTTTGTGTTCCCAACAAGATAGGTGAAGGACGGCTTTCACACACACTTATCTCTCAGAACTGAGCAAGTGGAGAGACGTTCGTTCATCTAGCACCAAGGGAACGGGTTGCAGGAGACACTTTTTCTCTGCTTTCTCAGTCTGTTTCCTAGTGCCGGTTTGAAGTTCCTGCAGTTTTCACTGTCAAACCGAGTTCGAGCTTGTACCTCCCCATATATATGTATGGAATGGAGTTAGCAACTGAAAAGAAACTTTGTGTTCCCAACAAGCTATGTGAAGGACGGCTTTCACACACACATATCGCTCAGAACTGAGCAAGTGGAGAGACGTTCGTTCATCTAGCACCAAGGGAACGGGTTGCAGGAGACACTTTTTCTCTGCTTTCTCAGTCTGTTTCCTAGTGCCGGTTTGAAGTTCCTGCAGTTTTCACTGTAAAACCGAGTTTGAGCTAGTACCTCCCCATATATATGTATGGAATGGAGTTTGCAACTTAAAAGAAACTTTGTGTTCACAACAAGCTAGGTGAAGGACGGCTTTCACACACACTTAACTCTCAGAACTGAGCAAGTGGAGAGACGTTCGTTCATCTAGCACCAAGGGAACGGGTTGCAGGATACACTTTTTCTCTGCTTTCTCAGTCTGTTTCCTAGTGCCGGTTTGAAGTTCCTGCAGTTTTCACTGTCAAACCGTGTTGGAGCTAGTACCTCCCCATATATATGTATGGAATGGAGTTTGCAACTGAAAAGAAACTTTGTGTTCCCAACAAGCTAGGTGAAGAACGGCTTTCACACACACTTATCTCTCAGAACTGAGCAAGTGGAGAGACGTTCGTTCATCTAGCACCAAGGGAACGGGTTGCAGGAGACACTTTTTCTCTGCTTTCTCAGTCTGTTTCCTAGTGCCGGTTTGAAGTTCCTGCAGTTTTCACTGTCAAACCGAGTTGGAGCTAGTACCTCCCCATATATATGTATGGAATGGAGTTTGCAACTGAAAAGAAACTGTGTGTTCCCAGCAAGCTAGGTGAAGGACGGCTTTCACACACACTTTTCTCTCAGAACTGAGCAAGTGGAGAGACGTTCGTTCATCTAGCACCAAGGGAACGGGTTGCAGGAGACACTTTTTCTCTGCTTTCTCAGTCTGTTTCCTAGTGCCGGTTTGAAGTTCCTGCAGTTTTCACTGTCAAACCGAGTTGGAGCTAGTACCTCCCCATATATATGTATGGAATGGAGTTTGCAACTGAAAAGAAACTTTGTGTTCCCAACAAGCTAGGTGAAGGACGGCTTTCACACACACTTATCTCTCAGAACAGAGCAAGTGGAGAGACGTTCGTTCATCTAGCACCAAGGGAACGGGTTGCAGGAGACACTTTTTCTCTGCTTTCTCAGTCTGTTTCCTAGTGCTGGTTTGATGTTCCTGCAGTTTTCACTGTAAAACCGAGTTGGAGCTAGTACCTCCCCATATATATGTATGGAATGGAGTTTGCAACTGAAAAGAAACTTTGTGTTCACAACAAGCTAGGTGAAGGACGGCTTTCACACACACTTAACTCTCAGAACTGAGCAAGTGGAGAGACGTTCGTTCATCTAGAACCAAGGGAACGGGTTGCAGGAGACACTTTTTCTCTGCTTTCTCAGTCTGTTTCCTAGTGCCGGTTTGAAGTTCCTGCAGTTTTCACTGTCAAACCGAGTTGGAGCTAGTACCTCCCCATATATATGTATGGAATGGAGTTTGCAACTGAAAAGAAACTTTGTGTTCCCAACAAGCTAGGTGAAGGACGGCTTTCACACACACTTATCTCTCAGAACTGAGCAAGTGGAGAGACGTTCGTTCATCTAGCACCAATGGAACGGGTTGCAGGAGACACTTTTTCTCTGCTTTCTCAGTCTGTTTCCTAGTGCCGGTTTGAAGTTCCTGCAGTTTTCACTGTCAAACCGAGTTGGAGCTTGTACCTCCCCATATATATGTATGGAATGGAGTTTGCAACTGAAAAGAAACTTTGTGTTCCCAACAAGCTAGGTGAAGGACGGCTTTCACACACACTTATCTCTCAGAACAGAGCAAGTGGAGAGACGTTCGTTCATCTAGCACCAAGGGAACGGGTTGCAGGAGACACTTTTTCTCTGCTTTCTCAGTCTGTTTCCTAGTGCCGGTTTGAAGTTCCTGCAGTTTTCACTGTCAAACCGAGTTGGAGCTTGTACCTCCCCATATATATGTATGGAATGGAGTTTGCAACTGAAAAGAAACTTTGTGTTCCCAACAAGCTAAGTGAAGGACGGCTTTCACACACACTTATCTCTCAGAACTGAGCAAGTGGAGAGACGTTCGTTCATCTAGCACCAAGGGAACGGGTTGCAGGAGACACTTTTTCTCTGCTTTCTCAGTCTGTTTCCTAGTGCCGGTTTGAAGTTCCTGCAGTTTTCACTGTCAAACCGAGTTCGAGCTTGTACCTCCCCATATATATGTATGGAATGGAGTTTGCAACTGAAAAGAAACTTTGTGTTCCCAACAAGCTATGTGAAGCACGGCTTTCACACACACATATCTCTCAGAACTGAGCAAGTGGAGAGACGTTCGTTCATCTAGCACCAAGGGAACGGGTTGCAGGAGACACTTTTTCTCTGCTTTCTCAGTCTGTTTCCTAGTGCCGGTTTGAAGTTCCTGCAGTTTTCACTGTAAAACCGAGTTGGAGCTAGTACCTCCCCATATATATGTATGGAATGGAGTTTGCAACTGAAAAGAAACTTTGTGTTCCCAACAAGCTAGGTGAAGGACGGCTCTCACACACACTTATCTCTCAGAACTGAGCAAGTGGAGAGACGTTCGTTCATCTAGCACCAAGGGAACGGGTTGCAGGAGACACTTTTTCTCTGTTTTCTCAGTCTGTTTCCTAGTGCCGGTTTGAAGTTCCTGCAGTTTTCACTGTCAAACCGAGTTGGAGCTTATACCTCACCATATATATGTATGGAATGGAGTTTGCAACTGAAAAGAAACTTTGTGTTCCCAACAAGCTAGGTGAAGGACGGCTTTCACACACACTTATCTCTCAGAACTTAGCAAGTGGAGAGACTTTCGTTCATCTAGCACCAAGGGAACGGGTTGCAGGAGACACTTTTTCTCTGCTTTCTCAGTCTGTTTCCTAGTGCCGGTTTGAAGTTCCTGCAGTTTTCACTGTCAAACCGAGTTGGAGCTTGTACCTCCCCATATATATGTATGGAATGGAGTTTGCAACTGAAAAGAAACTTTGTGTTCCCAACAAGCTAGGTGAAGGACGGCTTTCACACACACTTATCTCTCAGAACTTAGCAAGTGGAGAGACGTTCGTTCATCTAGCACCAAGGGAACGGGTTGCAGGAGACACTTTTTCTCTGCTTTCTCAGTCTGTTTCCTAGTGCCGGTTTGAAGTTCCTGCAGTTTTCACTGTAAAACCGAGTTGAGGCTTCTACCCCCAAATATATATGTATGGAATGGAGTTTGCAACTGAAAAGAAACTTTGTGTTCCCAACAAGCTAGGTGAAGGACGGCTTTCACACACAATTATCTCTCAGAACTGAGCAAGTGGAGAGACGTTCGTTCATCTAGCACCAAGGGAACGGGTTGCAGGAGACACTTTTTCTCTGCTTTCTCAGTCTGTTTCCTAGTGCCGGTTTGAAGTTCCTGCAGTTTTCACTGTCAAACCGAGTTGGAGCTAGTACCTCCCCATATATATGTATGGAATGGAGTTTGCAACTGAAAAGAAACTTTGTGTTCCCAACAAGCTAGGTGAAGGTCGGCTTTCACACACACTTATCTCTCAGAACTGAGCAAGTGGAGAGACGTTCGTTCATCTAGCACCAAGGGAACGGGTTTCAGGAGACACTTTTTCTCTGCTTTCTCAGTCTGTTTCCTAGTGCCGGTTTGAAGTTCCTGCAGTTTTCACTGTAAAACCGAGTTGGAGCTAGTACCTCCCCATATATATGTATGGAATGGGGTTTGCAACTGAAAAGAAACTTTGTGTTCCCAACAAGCTTGTTGAAGGACGGCTTTCACACACACTTATCTCTCAGAACTGAGCAAGTGGAGAGACGTTCGTTCATCTAGCACCAAGGGAACGGGTTGCAGGAGACACTTTTTCTCTGCTTTCTCAGTCTGTTTCCTAGTGCCGGTTTGAAGTTCCTGCAGTTTTCACTGTAAAACCGAGTTGGAGCTAGTACCTCCCCATATATATGTATGGAATGGAGTTTGCAACTGAAAAGAAACTTTGTGTTCCCAACAAGCTAGGTGAAGGACGGCTTTCACACACACTTATCTCTCAGAACAGAGCAAGTGGAGAGACTTTCGTTCATCTGGCACCAAGGGAACGGGTTGCAGGAGACACTTTTTCTCTCCTTTCTCAGTCTGTTTCCTAGTGCCGGTTTGAAGTTCCTGCAGTTTTCACTGTCAAACCGAGTTGGAGCTAGTACCTCCCCATATATATGTATGGAATGGAGTTTGCAACTGAAAAGAAACTTTGTGTTCACAACAAGCTAGGTGAAGGACGGCTTTCACACACACTTATCTCTCAGAACTGAGCAAGTGGAGAGACGTTCGTTCATCTAGCACCAAGGGAACGGGTTGCAGGTGACACATTTTCTCATCTTTCTCAGTATGTTTCCTAGTGCCGGTTTGAAGTTCCTGCAGTTTTCACTGTAAAACAGAGTTGGAGCTTCTACCTGCCCATATATATGTATGGAATGGAGTTTGCAACTGAAAAGAATCTTTGTGTTCCCAACAAGCTAGGTGAAGGACGGCTTTCACACACACTTATCTCTCAGAACAGAGCAAGTGGAGAGACGTTCGTTCATCTAGCACCAAGGGAACGGGTTGCAGGAGACACTTTTTCTCTGCTTTCTCAGTCTGTTTCCTAGTGCTGGTTTGAAGTTCCTGCAGTTTTCACTGTAAAACCGTGTTGTAGCTAGTACCTCCCCATATATATGTATGGAATGGAGTTTGCAACTGAAAAGAAACTTTGTGTTCACAACAAGCTAGGTGAAGGACGGCTTTCACACACACTTATCTCTCAGAACTGAGCAAGTGGAGAGACGTTCGTTCATCTAGCACCAAGGGAACGGGTTGCAGGAGACACTTTTTCTCTGCTTTCTCAGTCTGTTTCCTAGTGCCGGTTTGAAGTTCCTGCAGTTTTCACTGTCAAACCGAGTTGGAGCTAGTACCTCCCCATATATATGTATGGAATGGAGTTTGCAACTGAAAAGAAACTTTGTGTTCCCAACAAGCTAGGTGAAGGACGGCTTTCACACACACTTATCTCTCAGAACTGAGCAAGTGGAGAGACGTTCGTTCATCTAGCACCAAGGGAACGGGTTTCAGGAGACACTTTTTCTCTGCTTTCTCAGTCTGTTTCCTAGTGCCGGTTTGAAGTTCCTGCAGTTTTCACTGTAAAACCGAGTTGGAGCTAGTACCTCCCCATATATATGTATGGAATGGGGTTTGCAACTGAAAAGAAACTTTGTGTTCCCAACAAGCTAGTTGAAGGACGGCTTTCACACACACTTATCTCTCAGAACTGAGCAAGTGGAGAGACGTTCGTTCATCTAGCACCAAGGGAACGGGTTGCAGGAGACACTTTTTCTCTGCTTTCTCAGTCTGTTTCCTAGTGCCGGTTTGAAGTTCCTGCAGTTTTCACTGTAAAACCGAGTTGGAGCTAGTACCTCCCCATATATATGTATGGAATGGAGTTTGCAACTGAAAAGAAACTTTGTGTTCCCAACAAGCTAGGTGAAGGACGGCTTTCACACACACTTATCTCTCAGAACTGAGCAAGTGGAGAGACGTTCGTTCATCTGGCACCAAGGGAACGGGTTGCAGGAGACACTTTTTCTCTCCTTTCTCAGTCTGTTTCCTAGTGCCGGTTTGAAGTTCCTGCAGTTTTCACTGTCAAACCGAGTTGGAGCTAGTACCTCCCCATATATATGTATGGAATGGAGTTTGCAACTGAAAAGAAACTTTGTGTTCACAAGAAGCTAGGTGAAGGACGGCTTTCACACACACTTATCTCTCAGAACTGAGCAAGTGGAGAGACGTTCGTTCATCTAGCACCAAGGGAACGGGTTGCAGGTGACACATTTTCTCATCTTTCTCAGTATGTTTCCTAGTGCCGGTTTGAAGTTCCTGCAGTTTTCACTGTAAAACAGAGTTGGAGCTTCTACCTCCCCATATATATGTATGGAATGGAGTTTGCAACTGAAAAGAAACTTTGTGTTCCCAACAAGCTAGGTGAAGGACGGCTTTCACACACACTTATCTCTCAGAACAGAGCAAGTGGAGAGACCTTCGTTCATCTAGCACCAAGGGAACGGGTTGCAGGAGACACTTTTTCTCTGCTTTCTCAGTCTGTTTCCTAGTGCCGGTTTGAAGTTCCTGCAGTTTTCACTGTAAAACCGAGTTGGAGCTAGTACCTCCCCATATATATGTATGGAATGGGGTTTGCAACTGAAAAGAAACTTTGTGTTCCCAACAAGCTAGTTGAAGGACGGCTTTCACACACACTTATCTCTCAGAACTGAGCAAGTGGAGAGACGTTCGTTCATCTAGCACCAAGGGAACGGGTTGCAGGAGACACTTTTTCTCTGCTTTCTCAGTCTGTTTCCTAGTGCCGTTTTGAAGTTCCTGCAGTTTTCACTGTAAAACCGAGTTGGAGCTAGTACCACCCCATATATATGTATGGAATGGAGTTTGCAACTGAAAAGAAACTTTGTGTTCCCAACAAGCTAGGTGAAGGACGGCTTTCACACACACTTATCTCTCAGAACTGAGCAAGTGGAGAGACGTTCGTTCATCTGGCACCAAGGGAACGGGTTGCAGGAGACACTTTTTCTCTCCTTTCTCAGTCTGTTTCCTAGTGCCGGTTTGAAGTTCCTGCAGTTTTCACTGTCAAACCGAGTTGGAGCTAGTACCTCCCCATATATATGTATGGAATGGAGTTTGCAACTGAAAAGAAACTTTGTGTTCACAACAAGCTAGGTGAAGGACGGCTTTCACACACACTTATCTCTCAGAACTGAGCAAGTGGAGAGACGTTCGTTCATCTAGCACCAAGGGAACGGGTTGCAGGTGACACATATTCTCATCTTTCTCAGTATGTTTCCTAGTGCCGGTTTGAAGTTCCTGCAGTTTTCACTGTAAAACAGAGTTGGAGCTTCTAACTCCCCATATATATGTATGGAATGGAGTTTGCAACTGAAAAGAAACTTTGTGTTCCCAACAAGCTAGGTGAAGGACGGCTTTCACACACACTTATCTCTCAGAACAGAGCAAGTGGAGAGACGTTCGTTCATCTAGCACCAAGGGAACGGGTTGCAGGAGACACTTTTTCTCTGCTTTCTCAGTCTGTTTCCTAGTGCCGGTTTGAAGTTCCTGCAGTTTTCACTGTAAAACCGTGTTGGAGCTAGTACCTCCCCATATATATGTATGGAATGGAGTTTGCAACTGAAAAGAAACTTTGTGTTCACAACAAGCTAGGTGAAGGACGGCTTTCACACACACTTATCTCTCAGAACTGAGCAAGTGGAGAGACGTTCGTTCATCTAGCACCAAGGGAACGGGTTGCAGGAGACACTTTTTCTCTGCTTTCTCAGTCTGTTTCCTAGTGCCGGTTTGAAGTTCCTGCAGTTTTCACTGTAAAACCCAGTTGGAGCTAGTACCTCCCCATATATATGTATGGAATGGGGTTTGCAACTGAAAAGAAACTTTGTGTTCCCAACAAGCTAGTTGAAGGACGGCTTTCACACACACTTATCTCTCAGAACTGAGCAAGTGGAGAGACGTTCGTTCATCTAGCACCAAGGGAACGGGTTGCAGGAGACACTTTTTCTCTGCTTTCTCAGTGTGTTTCCTAGTGCCGGTTTGAAGTTCCTGCAGTTTTCACTGTAAAACCGAGTTGGAGCTTGTACCTCCCCATATATATGTATGGAATGGAGTTTGCAACTGAAAAGAAACTTTGTGTTCCCAACAAGCTAGGTGAAGGACGGCTTTCACACACACTTATCTCTCAGAACTGAGCAAGTGGAGAGACGTTCGTTCATCTAGCACCAAGGGAACGGGTTGCAGGAGACACTTTTTCTCTGCTTTCTCAGTCTGTTTCCTAGTGCCGGTTTGAAGTTCCTGCAGTTTTCACTGTAAAACCGAGTTGGAGCTAGTACCTCCCCATATATATGTATGGAATGGAGTTTGCAACTGAAAAGAATCTTTGTGTTCCCAACAAGCTAGGTGAAGGACGGCTTTCACACACACTTATCTCTCAGAACAGAGCAAGTGGAGAGACGTTCGTTCATCTGGCACCAAGGGAACGGGTTGCAGGAGACACTTTTTCTCTCCTTTCTCAGTCTGTTTCCTAGTGCCGGTTTGAAGTTATTGTAGTTTTCACTGTCAAACCGAGTTGGAGCTAGTACCTCCCCATATATATGTATGGAATGGAGTTTGCAACTGAAAAGAAACTTTGTGTTCACAACAAGCTAGGTGAAGGACGGCTTTCACACACACTTATCCCTCAGAACTGAGCAAGTGGAGAGACGTTCGTTCATCTAGCACCAAGGGAACGGGTTGCAGGTGACACATTTTCTCATCTTTCTCAGTATGTTTCCTAGTGCCGGTTTGATGTTCCTGCAGTTTTCACTGTAAAACAGAGTTGGAGCTTCTACCTCCCCATATATATGTATGGAATGGAGTTTGCAACTGAAAAGAAACTTTGTGTTCCCAACAAGCTAGGTGAAGGACGGCTTTCACACACACTTATCTCTCAGAACAGAGCAAGTGGAGAGACTTTCGTTCATCTAGCACCAAGGGAACGGGTTGCAGGAGACACTTTTTCTCTGCTTTCTCAGTCTGTTTCCTAGTGCTGGTTTGAAGTTCCTGCAGTTTTCACTGTAAAACCGTGTTGGAGGTAGTACCTCCCCACATATATGTATGGAATGGAGTTTGCAACTGAAAAGAAACTTTGTGTTCACAACAAGCTAGGTGAAGAACGGCTTTCACACACACTTATCTCTCAGAACTGAGCAAGTGGAGAGACGTTCGTTCATCTAGCACCAAGGGAACGGGTTGCAGGAGACACTTTTTCTCTGCTTTCTCAGTCTGTTTCCTAGTGCCGGTTTGAAGTTCCTGCAGTTTTCACTGTAAAACCCAGTTGGAGCTAGTACCTCCCCATATATATGTATGGAATGGGGTTTGCAACTGAAAAGAAACTTTGTGTTCCCAACAAGCTAGTTGAAGGACGGCTTTCACACTCACTTATCTCTCAGAACTGAGCAAGTGGAGAGACGTTCGTTCATCTAGCACCAAGGGAACGGGTTGCAGGAGACACTTTTTCTCTGCTTTCTCAGTCTGTTTCCTAGTGCCGGTTTGAAGTTCCTGCAGTTTTCACTGTAAAACCGAGTTGGAGCTTCTACCTCCCCATATATATGTATGGAATGGAGTTTGCAACTGAAAAGAAACTTTGTGTTCCCAACAAGCTAGGTGAAGGACGGCTTTCAAACACACTTATCTCTCAGAACTGAGCAAGTGGAGAGACGTTCGTTCATCTAGCACCTAGGGAACGGGTTGCAGGGGACACATTTTTTCTGCTTTCTCAGTATGTTTCCTAGTGCCGGTTTGAAGTTCCTGCAGTTTTCACTGTAAAACCGAGTTGGAGCTTGTACCTCCCCATATATATGTATGGAATGGAGTTTGCAACTGAAAAGAAACTTTGTGTTCCCAACAAGCTAGGTGAAGGACGGCTTTCACACACACTTATCTCTCAGAACTGAGCAAGTGGAGAGACGTTCGTTCATCTAGCACCAAGGGAACGGGTTGCAGGTGACACATTTTCTCATCTTTCTCAGTCTGTTTCCTAGTGCCGGTTTGAAGTTCCTGCAGTTTTCACTGTAAAACAGAGTTGGAGCTTCTACCTCCCCATATACATGTATGGAATGGAGTTTGCAACTGAAAAGAAACTTTGTGTTCCCAACAAGCTAGGTGAAGGACGGCTTTCACACACACTTATCTCTCAGAACAGAGCAAGTGGAGAGACGTTCGTTCATCTAGCACCAAGGGAACGGGTTGCAGGAGACACTTTTTCTCTGCTTTCTCAGTCTGTTTCCTAGTGCTGGTTTGAAGTTCCTGCAGTTTTCACTGTAAAACCGTGTTGGAGCTAGAACCTCCCCATATATATGTATGGAATGGAGTTTGCAACTGAAAAGAAACTTTGTGTTCCCATCAAGCTAGTTGAAGGACGGCTTTCACACACACTTATCTCTCAGAACTGAGCAATTGGAGAGACGTTCGTTCATCTAGCACCAAGGGAACGGGTTGCAGGAGACACTTTTTCTCTGCTTTCTCAGTCTGTTTCCTAGTGCCGGTTTGAAGTTCCTGCAGTTTTCACTGTAAAACCGAGTTGTAGCTTCTACCTCCCATATATATGTATGGAATGGAGTTTGCAACTGAAAAGAAACTTTGTGTTCCCAACAAGCTAGGTGAAGGACGGCTTTCAAACACACTTTTCTCTCAGAACTGAGCAAGTGGAGAGACGTTCGTTCATCCTGCACCTAGGGAACGGGTTGCAGGGGACACATTTTTTCTGCTTTCTCAGTATGTTTCCTAGTGCCGGTTTGAAGTTCCTGCAGTTTTCACTGTAAAACCGAGTTGGAGCTTGTACCTCCCCATATATATGTATGGAATGGAGTTTGCAACTGAAAAGAAACTTTGTGTTCCCAACAAGATAGGTGAAAGACGGCTTTCAAACACACGTATCTCACAGAACTGAGCAAGTGGAGAGACGTTCGTTCATCTAGCACCAAGGGAACGGGTTGCAGGAGACACTTTTTCTCTGCTTTCTCAGTCTGTTTCCTAGTGCCGGTTTGAAGTTCCTGCAGTTTTCACTGTAAAACCGAGTTGGAGCTTGTACCTCCCCATATATATGTATGGAATGGAGTTTGCAACTGAAAAGAAACTTTGTGTTCCCAACAAGCTAGATGAAGGACGGCTTTCACACACACTTATCTCTCAGAACTGAGCAAGTGGAGAGACGTTCGTTCATCTAGCACCAAGGGAACGGGTTGCAGGAGACACTTTTTCTCTGCTTTCTCAGTCTGTTTCCTAGTGCCGGTTTGAAGTTCCTGCAGTTTTCACTGTAAAACCGAGTTGGAGCTTCTACCTCCAAATATATATGTATGGAATGGAGTTTGCAACTGAAAAGATACTTTGTGTTCCCAACAAGCTAGGTGAAGGACGGCTTTCACACACACTTATCTCTCAGAACTGAGCAAGTGGAGAGACGTTCGTTCATCTAGCACCAAGGGAACGGGTTGCAGGAGACACTTTTTCTCTGCTTTCTCAGTCTGTTTCCTAGTGCCGGTTTGAAGTTCCTGCAGTTTTCACTGTAAAACCGAGTTGGAGCTTCTACCTCCCCATATATATGTATGGAATGGAGTTTGCAACTGAAAAGAAAGTTTGTGTTCCCAACAAGCTAGGTGAAGGACGGCTTTCACACACACTTATCTCTCAGAACTGAGCAAGTGGAGAGACGTTCGTTCATCTAGCACCAAGGGAACGGGTTGCAGGAGACACTTTTTCTCTGCTTTCTCAGTCTGTTTCCTAGTGCCGGTTTGAAGTTCCTGCAGTTTTCACTGTAAAACCGAGTTGGAGCTAGTACCTCCCCATATATATGTATGGAATGGAGTTTGCAACTGAAAAGAAACTTTGTGTTCCCAACAAGCTAGGTGAAGGACGGCTTTCACACACAATTATCTCTCAGAACAGAGCAAGTGGAGAGACGTTCGTTCATCTGGCACCAAGGGAACGGGTTGCAGGAGACACTTTTTCTCTCCTTTCTCAGTCTGTTTCCTAGTGCCGGTTTGAAGTTCCTGCAGTTTTCACTGTCAAACCGAGTTGGAGCTAGTACCTCCCCATATGTTTGTATGGAATGGAGTTTGCAACTGAAAAGAAACTTTGTGTTCACAACAAGCTAGGTGAAGGACGGCTTTCACACACACTTATCTCTCAGAACTGAGCAAGTGGAGAGACGTTCGTTCATCTAGCACCAAGGGAACGGGTTGCAGGTGACACATTTTCTCATCTTTCTCAGTCTGTTTCCTAGTGCCGGTTTGAAGTTCCTGCAGTTTTCACTGTAAAACAGAGTTGGAGCTTCTACCTCCCAATATATATGTATGGAATGGAGTTTGCAACTGAAAAGAAACTTTGTGTTCCCAACAAGCTAGGTGAAGGACGGCTTTCACACACACTTATCTCTCAGAACAGAGCAAGTGGAGAGACGTTCGTTCATCTAGCACCAAGGGAACGGGTTGCAGGAGACACTTTTTCTCTGCTTTCTCAGTCTGTTTCCTAGTGCTGGTTTGAAGTTCCTGCAGTTTTCACTGTAAAACCGTGTTGGAGCTAGTACCTCCCCATATATATGTATGGAATGGAGTTTGCAACTGAAAAGAAACTTTGTGTTCACAACAAGCTAGGTGAAGGACGGCTTTCACACACACTTATCTCTCAGAACTGAGCAAGTGGAGAGACGTTCGTTCATCTAGCACCAAGGGAACAGGTTGCAGGAGACACTTTTTCTCTGCTTTCTCAGTCTGTTTCCTAGTGCCGGTTTGAAGTTCCTGCAGTTTTCACTGTAAAACCCAGTTGGAGCTAGTACCTCCCCATATATATGTATGGAATGGGGTTTGCAACTGAAAAGAAACTTTGTGTTCCCAACAAGCTAGTTGAAGGCGGCTTTCACACACACTTATCTCTCAGAACTGAGCAAGTGGAGAGACGTTCGTTCATCTAGCACCAAGGGAACGGGTTGCAGGTGACACATTTTCTCATCTTTCTCAGTATGTTTCCTAGTGCCTGTTTGAAGTTCCTGCAGTTTTCACTGTAAAACAGAGTTGGAGCTTCTACCTCCCCATATATATGTATGGAATGGAGTTTGCAACTGAAAAGAAACTTTGTGTTCACAACAAGCTAGGTGAAGGACGGCTTTCACTCACACTTATCTCTCAGAACTGAGCAAGTGGAGAGACGTTCGTTCATCTAGCACCAAGGGAACGGGTTGCAGGAGACACTTTTTCTCTGCTTTCTCAGTCTGTTTCCTAGTGCCGGTTTGAAGTTCCTGCAGTTTTCACTGTCAAACCGAGTTGGAGCTAGTACCTCCCCATATATATGTATGGAATGGGGTTTGCAACTGAAAAGAAACTTTGTGTTCCCAACAAGCTAGTTGAAGGACGGCTTTCACACACAATTATCTCTCATAACTGAGCAAGTGGAGAGACGTTCGTTCATTTAGCACCAAGGGAACGGGTTGCAGGAGACACTTTTTCTCTGCTTTCTCAGTCTGTTTCCTAGTGCCGGTTTGAAGTTCCTGCAGTTTTCACTGTAAAACCGAGTTGGAGCTTCTACCTCCCCATATATATGTATGGAATGGAGTTTGCAACTGAAAAAAAACTTTGTGTTCCCAACAAGCTAGGTGAAGGACGGCTTTCAAACACACTTATCTCTCAGAACTGAGCAAGTGGAGAGACGTTCGTTCATCTAGCACCTAGGGAACGGGTTGCAGGGGACACATTTTTTCTGCTTTCTCAGTATGTTTCCTAGTGCCGGTTTGAAGTTCCTGCAGTTTTCACTGTAAAACCGAGTTGGAGCTTGTACCTCCCCATATATATGTATGGAATGGAGTTTGCAACTGAAAAGAAACTTTGTGTTCCCAACAAGATAGGTGAAGGACGGCTTTCAAACACACGTATCACACAGAACTGAGCAAGTGGAGAGACGTTCGTTCATCTAGCACCAAGGGAACGGGTTGCAGGAGACACTTTTTCTCTGCTTTCTCAGTCTGTTTCCTAGTGCCGGTTTGAAGTTCCTGCAGTTTTCACTGTAAAACCGAGTTGGAGCTTGTACCTCCCCATATATATGTATGGAATGGAGTTTGCAACTGAAAAGAAACTTTGTGTTCCCAACAAGCTAGATGAAGGACGGCTTTCACACACACTTATCTCTCAGAACTGAGCAAGTGGAGAGACGTTCGTTCATCTAGCACAAAGGGAACGGGTTGCAGGAGACACTTTTTCTCTGCTTTCTCAGTCTGTTTCCTAGTGCCGGTTTGAAGTTCCTGCAGTTTTCACTGTAAAACCCAGTTGGAGCTAGTACCTCGCCATATATATGTATGGAATGGGGTTTGCAACTGAAAAGAAACTTTGTGTTCCCAACAAGCTAGTTGAAGGCGGCTTTCACACACACTTATCTCTCAGAACTGAGCAAGTTGAGAGACGTTCGTTCATCTAGCACCAAGGGAACGGGTTGCAGGTGACACATTTTCTCATCTTTCTCAGTATGTTTCCTAGTGCCTGTTTGAAGTTCCTGCAGTTTTCACTGTAAAACAGAGTTGGAGCTTCTACCTCCCCATATATATGTATGGAATGGAGTTTGCAACTGAAAAGAAACTTTGTGTTCACAACAAGCTAGGTGAAGGACGGCTTTCACTCACACTTATCTCTCAGAACTGAGCAAGTGGATAGACGTTCGTTCATCTAGCACCAAGGGAACGGGTTGCAGGAGACACTTTTTCTCTGCTTTCTCAGTCTGTTTCCTAGTGCCGGTTTGAAGTTCCTGCAGTTTTCACTGTCAAACCGAGTTGGAGCTAGTACCTCCCCATATATATGTATGGAATGGGGTTTGCAACTGAAAAGAAACTTTGTGTTCCCAACAAGCTAGTTGAAGGACGGCTTTCACACACACTTATCTCTCATAACTGAGCAAGTGGAGAGACGTTCGTTCATTTAGCACCAAGGGAACGGGTTGCAGGAGACACTTTTTCTCTGCTTTCTCAGTCTGTTTCCTAGTGCCGGTTTGAAGTTCCTGCAGTTTTCACTGTAAAACCGAGTTGGAGCTTCTACCTCCCCATATATATGTATGGAATGGAGTTTGCAACTGAAAAAAAACTTTGTGTTCCCAACAAGCTAGGTGAAGGACGGCTTTCAAACACACTTATCTCTCAGAACTGAGCAAGTGGAGAGACGTTCGTTCATCTAGCACCTAGGGAACGGGTTGCAGGGGACACATTTTTTCTGCTTTCTCAGTATGTTTCCTAGTGCCGGTTTGAAGTTCCTGCAGTTTTCACTGTAAAACCGAGTTGGAGCTTGTACCTCCCCATATATATGTATGGAATGGAGTTTGCAACTGAAAAGAAACTTTGTGTTCCCAACAAGATAGGTGAAGGACGGCTTTCAAACACACGTATCACACAGAACTGAGCAAGTGGAGAGACGTTCGTTCATCTAGCACCAAGGGAACGGGTTGCAGGAGACACTTTTTCTCTGCTTTCTCAGTCTGTTTCCTAGTGCCGGTTTGAAGTTCCTGCAGTTTTCACTGTAAAACCGAGTTGGAGCTTGTACCTCCCCATATATATGTATGGAATGGAGTTTGCAACTGAAAAGAAACTTTGTGTTCCCAACAAGCTAGATGAAGGACGGCTTTCACACACACTTATCTCTCAGAACTGAGCAAGTGGAGAGACGTTCGTTCATCTAGCACAAAGGGAACGGGTTGCAGGAGACACTTTTTCTCTGCTTTCTCAGTCTGTTTCCTAGTGCCGGTTTGAAGTTCCTGCAGTTTTCACTGTAAAACCGATTTGGAGCTTCTACCTCCAAATATATATGTATGGAATGGAGTTTGCAACTGAAAAGAAACTTTGTGTTCCCAAAAAGCTAGGTGAAGGACGGCTTTCACACACACTTATCTCTCAGAACTGAGCAAGTGGAGAGACGTTCGTTCATCTAGCACCAAGGGAACGGGTTGCAGGAGACACTTTTTCTCTGCTTTCTCAGTCTGTTTCCTAGTGCCGGTTTGAAGTTCCTGCAGTTTTCACTGTAAAACCGAGTTGGAGCTTCTACCTCCCCATATATATGTATGGAATGGAGTTTGCAACTGAAAAGAAACTTTGTGTTCCCAACAAGCTAGGTGAAGGACGGCTTTCACTCACACTTATCTCTCAGAACTGAGCAAGTGGAGAGACGTTCGTTCATCTAGCACCTAGTGAACGGGTTGCAGGGGACACTTTTTCTCTGCTTTCTCAGTATGTTTCCTAGTGCCGGTTTGAAGTTCCTGCAGTTTTCACTGTAAAACCGAGTTGGAGCTAGTACCTCCCCATATATATGTATGGAATGGAGTTTGCAACTGAAAAGAAACTTTGTGTTCCCAACAAGCTAGGTGAAGGACGGCTTTCACACACACTTATCTCTCAGAACAGAGCAAGTGGAGAGACGTTCGTTCATCTGGCACCAAGGGAACGGGTTGCAGGAGACACTTTTTCTCTCCTTTCTCAGTCTGTTTCCTAGTGCCGGTTTGAAGTTATTGTAGTTTTCACTGTCAAACCGAGTTGGAGCTAGTACCTCCCCATATATATGTATGGAATGGAGTTTGCAACTGAAAAGAAACTTTGTGTTCACAACAAGCTAGGTGAAGGACGGCTTTCACACACACTTATCTCTCAGAACTGAGCAAGTGGAGAGACGTTCGTTCATCTAGCACCAAGGGAACGGGTTGCAGGAGACACTTTTTCTCTGCTTTCTCAGTCTGTTTCCTAGTGCCGGTTTGAAGTTCCTGCAGTTTTCACTGTAAAACCGTGTTGGAGCTAGTACCTCCCCATATATATGTATGGAATGGAGTTTGCAACTGAAAAGAAACTTTGTGTTCACAACAAGCTAGGTGAAGGACGGCTTTCACACACACTTATCTCTCAGAACTGAGCAAGTGGAGAGACGTTCGTTCATCTAGCACCAAGGGAACGGGTTGCAGGAGACACTTTTTCTCTGCTTTCTCAGTCTGTTTCCTAGTGCCGGTTTGAAGTTCCTGCAGTTTTCACTGTAAATCCCAGTTGGAGCTAGTACCTCCCCATATATATGTATGGAATGGGGTTTGCAACTGAAAAGAAACTTTGTGTTCCCAACAAGCTAGTTGAAGGACGGCTTTCACACACACTTATCTCTCAGAACTGAGCAAGTGGAGAGACGTTCGTTCATCTAGCACCAAGGGAACGGGTTGCAGGAGACACTTTTTCTCTGCTTTCTCAGTCTGTTTCCTAGTGCCGGTTTGATGTTCCTGCAGTTTTCACTGTAAAACCGAGTTGGAGCTTCTACCTCCCCATATATATGTATGGAATGGAGTTTGCAACTGAAAAGAAACTTTGTGTTCCCAACAAGCTAGGTGAAGGACGGCTTTCAAACACACTTATCTCTCAGAACTGAGCAAGTGGAGAGACGTTCGTTCATCTAGCACCTAGGGAACGGGATGCAGGGGACACATTTTTTCTGCTTTCTCAGTATGTTTCCTAGTGCCGGTTTGAAGTTCCTGCAGTTTTCACTGTAAAACCGAGTTGGAGCTTGTACCTCCCCATATATATGTATGGAATGGAGTTTGCAACTGAAAAGAAACTTTGTGTTCCCAACAAGATAGGTGAAGGACGGCTTTCACACACACTTATCTCTCAGAACTGAGCAAGTGGAGAGACGTTCGTTCATCTAGCACCAAGGGAACGGGTTGTAGGTGACACATTTTCTCATATTTCTCAGTATGTTTCCTAGTGCCGGTTTGAAGTTCCTGCAGTTTTCACTGTAAAACAGAGTTGGAGTTCTACCTCCCCATATATATGTATGGAATGGAGTTTGCAACTGAAAAGAAACTTTGTGTTCCCAACAAGCTAGGTGAAGGACGGCTTTCACACACACTTATCTCTCAGAACAGAGCAAGTGGAGAGACGTTCGTTCATCTAGCACCAAGGGAACGGGTTGCAGGAGACACTTTTTCTCTGCTTTCTCAGTCTGTTTCCTAGTGCCGGTTTGAAGTTCCTGCAGTTTTCACTGTAAAACCGAGTTGGAGCTTGTACCTCCCCATATATATGTATGGAATGGAGTTTGCAACTGAAAAGAAACTTTGTGTTCCCAACAAGCTAGATGAAGGACGGCTTTCACACACACTTATCTCTCAGAACTGAGCAAGTGGAGAGACGTTCGTTCATCTAGCACCAAGGGAACGGGTTGCAGGAGACACTTTTTCTCTGCTTTCTCAGTCTGTTTCCTAGTGCCGGTTTGAAGTTCCTGCAGTTTTCACTGTAAAACCGAGTTGGAGCTTCTACCTCCAAATATATATGTATGGAATGGAGTTTGCAACTGAAAAGATACTTTGTGTTCCCAAAAAGCTAGGTGAAGGACGGCTTTCACACACACTTATCTCTCAGAACTGAGCAAGTGGAGAGATGTTCGTTCATCTAGCACCAAGGGAACGGGTTGCAGGAGACACTTTTTCTCTGCTTTCTCAGTCTGTTTCCTAGTGCCGGTTTGAAGTTCCTGCAGTTTTCACTGTAAAACCGAGTTGGAGCTTCTACCTCCCCATATATATGTATGGAATGGAGTTTGCAACTGAAAAGAAACTTTGTGTTCCCAACAAGCTAGGTGAAGGACGGCTTTCACTCACACTTATCTCTCAGAACTGAGCAAGTGGAGAGACGTTCGTTCATCTAGCACCTAGTGAACGGGTTGCAGGGGACACTTTTTCTCTGCTTTCTCAGTATGTTTCCTAGTGCCGGTTTGAAGTTCCTGCAGTTTTCACTGTAAAACCGAGTTGGAGCTAGTACCTCCCCATATATATGTATGGAATGGAGTTTGCAACTGAAAAGAAACTTTGTGTTCCCAACAAGCTAGGTGAAGGACGGCTTTCACACACATTTATCTCTCAGAACAGAGCAAGTGGAGAGACGTTCGTTCATCTGGCACCAAGGGAACGGGTTGCAGGAGACACTTTTTCTCTCCTTTCTCAGTCTGTTTCCTAGTGCCGGTTTGAAGTTATTGTAGTTTTCACTGTCAAACCGAGTTGGAGCTAGTACCTCCCCATATATATGTATGGAATGGAGTTTGCAACTGAAAAGAAACTTTGTGTTCACAACAAGCTAGGTGAAGGACGGCTTTCACACACACTTATCTCTCAGAACTGAGCAAGTGGAGAGACGTTCGTTCATCTAGCACCAAGGGAACGGGTTGCAGGAGACACTTTTTCTCTGCTTTCTCAGTCTGTTTCCTAGTGCCGGTTTGAAGTTCCTGCAGTTTTCACTGTAAAACCGTGTTGGAGCTAGTACCTCCCCATATATATGTATGGAATGGAGTTTGCAACTGAAAAGAAACTTTGTGTTCACAACAAGCTAGGTGAAGGACGGCTTTCACACACACTTATCTCTCAGAACTGAGCAAGTGGAGAGACGTTCGTTCATCTAGCACCAAGGGAACGGGTTGCAGGAGACACTTTTTCTCTGCTTTCTCAGTCTGTTTCCTAGTGCCGGTTTGAAGTTCCTGCAGTTTTCACTGTAAATCCCAGTTGGAGCTAGTACCTCCCCATATATATGTATGGAATGGGGTTTGAAACTGAAAAGAAACTTTGTGTTCCCAACAAGCTAGTTGAAGGACGGCTTTCACACACACTTATCTCTCAGAACTGAGCAAGTGGAGAGACGTTCGTTCATCTAGCACCAAGGGAACGGGTTGCAGGAGACACTTTTTCTCTGCTTTCTCAGTCTGTTTCCTAGTGCCGGTTTGAAGTTCCTGCAGTTTTCACTGTAAAACCGAGTTGGAGCTTCTACCTCCCCATATATATGTATGGAATGGAGTTTGCAACTGAAAAGAAACTTTGTGTTCCCAACAAGCTAGGTGAAGTACGGCTTTCAAACACACTTATCTCTCAGAACTGAGCAAGTGGAGAGACGTTCGTTCATCTAGCACCTAGGGAACGGGTTGCAGGGGACACATTTTTTCTGCTTTCTCAGTATGTTTCCTAGTGCCGGTTTGAAGTTCCTGCAGTTTTCACTGTAAAACCGAGTTGGAGCTTGTACCTCCCCATATATATGTATGGAATGGAGTTTGCAACTGAAAAGAAACTTTGTGTTCCCAACAAGATAGGTGAAGGACGGCTTTAACACACACTTATCTCTCAGAACTGAGCAAGTGGAGAGACGTTCGTTCATCTAGCACCAAGGGAACGGGTTGCAGTTGACACATTTTCTCATATTTCTCAGTATGTTTCCTAGTGCCGGTTTGAAGTTCCTGCAGTTTTCACTGTAAAACAGAGTTGGAGCTTCTACCTCCCCATATATATGTATGGAATGGAGTTTGCAACTGAAAAGAAACTTTGTGTTCCCAACAAGCTAGGTGAAGGACGGCTTTCACACACACTTATCTCTCAGAACAGAGCAAGTGGAGAGACGTTCGTTCATCTAGCACCAAGGGAACGGGTTGCAGGAGACACTTTTTCTCTGCTTTCTCAGTCTGTTTCCTAGTGCCGGTTTGAAGTTCCTGCAGTTTTCACTGTAAAACCGTGTTGGAGCTAGTACCTCCCCATATATATGTATGGAATGGAGTTTGCAACTGAAAAGAAACTTTGTGTTCACAACAAGCTAGGTGAAGGACGGCTTTCACACACACTTATCTCTCAGAACTGAGCAAGTGGAGAGACGTTCGTTCATCTAGCACCAAGGGAACGGGTTGCAGGTGACACATTTTCTCATATTTCTCAGTATGTTTCCTAGTGCCGGTTTGAAGTTCCTGCAGTTTTCACTGTAAAACAGAGTTGGAGCTTCTACCTCCCCATATATATGTATGGAATGGAGTTTGCAACTGAAAAGAAACTTTGTGTTCCCAACAAGCTAGGTGAAGGACGGCTTTCAAACACACTTATCTCTCAGAACTGAGCAAGTGGAGAGACGTTCGTTCATCTAGCACCTAGGGAACGGGTTGCAGGGGACACATTTTTTCTGCTTTCTCAGTATGTTTCCTAGTGCCGGTTTGAAGTTCCTGCAGTTTTCACTGTAAAACCGAGTTGGAGCTTGTACCTCCCCATATATATGTATGGAATGGAGTTTGCAACTGAAAAGAAACTTTGTGTTCCCAACAAGCTAGATGAAGGACGGCTTTCACACACACTTATCTCTCAGAACTGAGCAAGTGGAGAGACGTTCGTTCATCTAGCACCAAGGGAACGGGTTGCAGGAGACAATTTTTCTCTGCTTTCTCAGTCTGTTTCCTAGTGCCGGTTTGAAGTTCCTGCAGTTTTCACTGTAAAACCGAGTTGGAGCTTCTACCTCCCCATATATATGTATGGAATGGAGTTTGCAACTGAAAAGAAACTTTGTGTTCCCAACAAGCTAGGTGAAGGACGGCTTTCACACACACTTATCTCTCAGAACTGAGCAAGTGGAGAGACGTTCGTTCATCTAGCACCTAGTGAACGGGTTGCAGGGGACACATTTTCTCTGCTTTCTCAGTATGTTTCCTAGTGCCGGTTTGAAGTTCCTGCAGTTTTCACTGTAAAACCGAGTTGGAGCTTGTACCTCCCCATATATATGTATGGAATGGTGTTTGCAACTGAAAAGAAACTTTGTGTTCCCAACAAGCTAGATGAAGGACGGCTTTCACACACACTTATCTCTCAGAACTGAGCAAGTGGAGAGACGTTCGTTCATCTAGCACCAAGGGAACGGGTTGCAGGAGACACTTTTTCTCTGCTTTCTCAGTCTGTTTCCTAGTGCCGGTTTGAAGTTCCTGCAGTTTTCACTGTAAAACCTTGTTGGAGCTTCTACCTCCAAATATATATGTATGGAATGGAATTTGAAACTGAAAAGATACTTTGTGTTCCCAAAAAGCTAGGTGAAGGACGGCTTTCACACACACTTATCTCTCAGAACTGAGCAAGTGGAGAGACGTTCGTTCATCTAGCACCAAGGGAACGGGTTGCAGGAGACACTTTTTCTCTGCTTTCTCAGTCTGTTTCCTAGTGCCGGTTTGAAGTTCCTGCAGTTTTCACTGTAAAACCGAGTTGGAGCTAGTACCTCCCCATATATATGTATGGAATGGAGTTTGCAACTGAAAAGAAACTTTGTGTTCCCAACAAGCTAGTTGAAGGACGGCTTTCACACACACTTATCTCTCAGAACTGAGCAAGTGGAGAGACGTTCGTTCATCTAGCACCAATTGAACGGGTTGCAGGAGACACTTTTTCTCTGCTTTCTCAGTCTGTTTCCTAGTGCCGGTTTGAAGTTCCTGCAGTTTTCACTGTCAAACCGAGTTGGAGCTAGTACCTCCCCATATATATGTATGGAATGGATTTTGCAACTGAAAAGAAACTTTGTGTTCCGAACAAGCTTGTTGAAGGACAGCTTTCACACACACTTATCCCTCAGAACTGAGCAAGTGGAGAGACGTTCGTTCATCTAGCACCAAGGGAACGGTTTGCAGGAGACACTTTTTCTCTGCTTTCTCAATCTGTTTCCTAGTGCCGGTTTGAAGTTCCTGCAGTTTTCACTGTAAAACCGTGTTGGAGCTTCTACCTCCAAATATATATGTATGGAATGGAGTTTGCAACTGAAAAGAATCTTTGTGTTCCCAAAAAGCTAGGTGAAGGACGGCTTTCACACACACTTATCTCTCAGAACTGAGCAAGTGGAGAGACGTTCGTTCATCTAGCACTAAGGGAACGGGTTGCAGGAGACACTTTTTCTCTGCTTTCTCAGTCTGTTTCCTAGTGCCGGTTTGAAGTTCCTGCAGTTTTCACTGTAAAACCGAGTTGGAGCTAGTACCTCCCCATATATATGTATGGAATGGAGTTTGCAACTGAAAAGAAACTTTGTGTTCCCAACAAGATAGGTGAAGGACGGCTTTCAAACACACGTATCTCACAGAACTGAGCAAGTGGAGAGACGTTCGTTCATCTAGCACCAAGGGAACGGGTTGCAGGAGACACTTTTTCTCTGCTTTCTCAGTCTGTTTCCTAGTGCCGGTTTGAAGTTCCTGCAGTTTTCACTGTAAAACCGAGTTGGAGCTTCTACCTCCCCATATATATGTATGGAATGGAGTTTGCAACTGAAAAGAAACTTTGTGTTCCCAACAATCTAAGTGAAGGACGGCTTTCACACACAATTATCTCTCAGAACTGAGCAATTGGAGAGACGTTCGTTCATCTAGCACCTAGTGAACGGGTTGCAGGGGACACATTTTCTCTGCTTTCTCAGTATGTTTCCTAGTGCCGGTTTGAAGTTCCTGCAGTTTTCACTGTAAAACCGAGTTGGAGCTTGTACCTCCCCATATATATGTATGGAATGGAGTTTGCAACTGAAAAGAAACTTTGTGTTCCCAACAAGCTAGATGAAGGACGGCTTTCACACACACTTATCTCTCAGAACTGAGCAAGTGGAGAGACGTTCGTTCATCTAGCACCAAGGGAACGGGTTGCAGGAGACACTTTTTCTCTGCTTTCTCAGTCTGTTTCCTAGTGCCGGTTTGAAGTTCCTGCAGTTTTCACTGTAAAACCGTGTTGGAGCTTCTACCTCCAAATATATATGTATGGAATGGAATTTGCAACTGAAAAGATACTTTGTGTTCCCAAAAAGCTAGGTGAAGGACGGCTTTCACACACACTTATCTCTCAGAACTGAGCAAGTGGAGAGACGTTCGTTCATCTAGCACCAAGGGAACGGGTTGCAGGAGACACTTTTTCTCTGCTTTCTCAGTCTGTTTCCTAGTGCCGGTTTGAAGTTCCTGCAGTTTTCACTGTAAAACCGAGTTGGAGCTAGTACCTCCCCATATATATGTATGGAATGGAGTTTGCAACTGAAAAGAAACTTTGTGTTCCCAACAAGCTAGTTGAAGGACGGCTTTCACACACACTTATCTCTCAGAACTGAGCAAGTGGAGAGACGTTCGTTCATCTAGCACCAATTGAACGGGTTGCAGGAGACACTTTTTCTCTGCTTTCTCAGTCTGTTTCCTAGTGCCGGTTTGAAGTTCCTGCAGTTTTCACTGTCAAACCGAGTTGGAGCTAGTACCTCCCCATATATATGTATGGAATGGATTTTGCAACTGAAAAGAAACTTTGTGTTCCGAACAAGCTTGTTGAAGGACAGCTTTCACACACACTTATCCCTCAGAACTGAGCAAGTGGAGAGACGTTCGTTCATCTAGCACCAAGGGAACGGTTTGCAGGAGACACTTTTTCTCTGCTTTCTCAATCTGTTTCCTAGTGCCGGTTTGAAGTTCCTGCAGTTTTCACTGTAAAACCGTGTTGGAGCTTCTACCTCCAAATATATATGTATGGAATGGAGTTTGCAACTGAAAAGAATCTTTGTGTTCCCAAAAAGCTAGGTGAAGGACGGCTTTCACACACACTTATCTCTCAGAACTGAGCAAGTGGAGAGACGTTCGTTCATCTAGCACTAAGGGAACGGGTTGCAGGAGACACTTTTTCTCTGCTTTCTCAGTCTGTTTCCTAGTGCCGGTTTGAAGTTCCTGCAGTTTTCACTGTAAAACCGAGTTGGAGCTAGTACCTCCCCATATATATGTATGGAAAGGAGTTTGCAACTGAAAAGAAACTTTGTGTTCCCAACAAGATAGGTGAAGGACGGCTTTCAAACACACGTATCTCACAGAACTGAGCAAGTGGAGAGACGTTCGTTCATCTAGCACCAAGGGAACGGGTTGCAGGAGACACTTTTTCTCTGCTTTCTCAGTCTGTTTCCTAGTGCCGGTTTGAAGTTCCTGCAGTTTTCACTGTAAAACCGAGTTGGAGCTTGTACCTCCCCATATATATGTATGGAATGGAGTTTGCAACTGAAAAGAAACTTTGTGTTCCCAACAAGCTAGATGAAGGACGGCTTTCACACACACTTATCTCTCAGAACTGAGCAAGTGGAGAGACGTTCGTTCATCTAGCACCAAGGGAACGGGTTGCAGGAGACACTTTTTCTCTGCTTTCTCAGTCTGTTTCCTAGTGCCGGTTTGAAGTTCCTGCAGTTTTCACTGTAAAACCGAGTTGGAGCTTGTACCTCCCCATATATATGTATGGAATGGAGTTTGCAACTGAAAAGAAACTTTGTGTTCCTAACAAGCTAGATGAAGGACGGCTTTCACACACACTTATCTCTCAGAACTGAGCAAGTGGAGAGACGTTCGTTCATCTAGCACCAAGGGAACGGGTTGCAGGAGACACTTTTTCTCTGCTTTCTCAGTCTGTTTCCTAGTGCCGGTTTGAAGTTCCTGCAGTTTTCACTGTAAAACCGAGTTGGAGCTTCTACCTCACCATATATATGTATGGAATGGAGTTTGCAACTGAAAAGAAACTTTGTGTTCCCAACAATCTAGGTGAAGGACGGCTTTCACACACAATTATCTCTCAGAACTGAGCAAGTGGAGAGACGTTCGTTCATCTAGCTCCTAGTGAACGGGTTGCAGGGGACACATTTTATCTGCTTTCTCAGTATGTTTCCTAGTGCCGGTTTGAAGTTCCTGCAGTTTTCACTGTAAAACCGAGTTGGAGCTTGTACCTCCCCATATATATGTATGGAATGGAGTTTGCAACTGAAAAGAAACTTTGTGTTCCCAACAAGCTAGATGAAGGACGGCTTTCACACACACTTATCTCTCAGAACTGAGCAAGTGGAGAGACGTTCGTTCATCTAGCACCAAGGGAACGGGTTGCAGGAGACACTTTTTCTCTGCTTTCTCAGTCTGTTTCCTAGTGCCGGTTTGAAGTTCCTGCAGTTTTCACTGTAAAACCGTGTTGGAGCTTCTACCTCCAAATATATATGTATGGAATGGAATTTGCAACTGAAAAGATACTTTGTGTTCCCAAAAAGCTAGGTGAAGGACGGCTTTCACACACACTTATCTCTCAGAACTGAGCAAGTGGAGAGACGTTCGTTCATCTAGCACCAAGGGAACGGGTTGCAGGAGACACTTTTTCTCTGCTTTCTCAGTCTGTTTCCTAGTGCCGGTTTGAAGTTCCTGCAGTTTTCACTGTAAAACCGAGTTGGAGCTAGTACCTCCCCATATATATGTATGGAATGGAGTTTGCAACTGAAAAGAAACTTTGTGTTCCCAACAAGCTAGTTGAAGTACGGCTTTCACACACACTTATCTCTCAGAACTGAGCAAGTGGAGAGACGTTCGTTCATCTAGCACCAATTGAACGGGTTGCAGGAGACACTTTTTCTCTGCTTTCTCAGTCTGTTTCCTAGTGCCGGTTTGAAGTTCCTGCAGTTTTCACTGTCAAACCGAGTTGGAGCTAGTACCTCCCCATATATATGTATGGAATGGATTTTGCAACTGAAAAGAAACTTTGTGTTCCGAACAAGCTTGTTGAAGGACAGCTTTCACACACACTTATCCCTCAGAACTGAGCAAGTGGAGAGACGTTCGTTCATCTAGCACCAAGGGAACGGTTTGCAGGAGACACTTTTTCTCTGCTTTCTCAGTCTGTTTCCTAGTGCCGGTTTGAAGTTCCTGCAGTTTTCACTGTAAAACCGTGTTGGAGCTTCTACCTCCAAATATATATGTATGGAATGGAGTTTGCAACTGAAAAGAATCTTTGTGTTCCCAAAAAGCTAGGTGAAGGACGGCTTTCACACACACTTATCTCTCAGAACTGAGCAAGTGGAGAGACGTTCGTTCATCTAGCACTAAGGGAACGGGTTGCAGGAGACACTTTTTCTCTGCTTTCTCAGTCTGTTTCCTAGTGCCGGTTTGAA
Organism: Camelus dromedarius; assembly: GCF_036321535.1. Taxonomy (NCBI): domain Eukaryota; kingdom Metazoa; phylum Chordata; class Mammalia; order Artiodactyla; family Camelidae; genus Camelus; species Camelus dromedarius. The sequence continues at coordinate 1,473,387 of NW_026989814.1, forward strand.
GTTAATGCAGTTTTCACTGTAAAACCGAGTTGGAGCTAGTACCTTTCCATATATATGTATGGAATGGAGTTTGCAACTGAAAAGAAACTTTGTGTTCCCAACAAGCTAGGTGAAGGACGGCTTTCACACACACTTATCTCTCAGAACTGAGCAAGTGGAGAGACGTTCGTTCATCTAGCACCAAGGGAACGGGTTGCAGGAGACACTTTTCTCTGCTTTCTCAGTCTGTTTCCTAGTGCCGGTTTGAAGTTCCTGCAGTTTTCACTGTAAAACCGAGTTGGAGCTAGTACCTCCCCATATATATGTATGGAATGGAGTTTGCAACTGAAAAGAAACTTTGTGTTCCCAACAAGCTAGTTGAAGGACGGCTTTCACACACACATATCTCTCAGAACTGAGCAAGTGGAGAGACGTTCGTTCATCTAGCACCAAGGGAACGGGTTGCAGGAGACACTTTTCCTCTGCTTTCTCAGTCTGTTTCCTAGTGCCGGTTTGAAGTTCCTGCAGTTTTCACTGTAAAACCGAGTTGGAGCTTCTACCTCCCCATATATATGTATGGAATGGAGTTTGCAACTGAAAAGAAACTTTGTGTTCCCAACAAGCTAGGTGAAGGACGGCTTTCAAACACACTTATCTCTCAGAACTGAGCAAGTGGAGAGACGTTCGTTCATCTAGCACCTAGGGAACGGGTTGCAGGGGACACATTTTTTCTGCTTTCTCAGTATGTTTCCTAGTGCCGGTTTGAAGTTCCTGCAGTTTTCACTGTAAAACCGAGTTGGAGCTTGTACCTCCCCATATATTTGTATGGAATGGAGTTTGCAACTGAAAAGAAACTTTGTGTTCCCAACAAGATAGGTGAAGGACGGCTTTCAAACACACGTATCTCACAGAACTGAGCAAGTGGAGAGACGTTCGTTCATCTAGCACCAAGGGAACGGGTTGCAGGAGACACTTTTTCTCTGCTTTCTCAGTCTGTTTCCTAGTGCCGGTTTGAAGTTCCTGCAGTTTTCACTGTAAAACCGAGTTGGAGCTTGTACCTCCCCATATATATGTATGGAATGGAGTTTGCAACTGAAAAGAAACTTTGTGTTCCCAACAAGCTAGATGAAGGACGGCTTTCACACACACTTATCTCTCAGAACTGAGCAAGTGGAGAGACGTTCGTTCATCTAGCACCAAGGGAACGGGTTGCAGGAGACACTTTTTCTCTGCTTTCTCAGTCTGTTTCCTAGTGCCGGTTTGAAGTTCCTGCAGTTTTCACTGTAAAACCGAGTTGGAGCTTCTACCTCCCCATATATATGTATGGAATGGAGTTTGCAACTGAAAAGAAACTTTGTGTTCCCAACAAGCTAGGTGAAGGACGGCTTTCACACACACTTATCTCTCAGAACTGAGCAAGTGGAGAGACGTTCGTTCATCTAGCACCTAGTGAACGGGTTGCAGGGGACACATTTTCTCTGCTTTCTCAGTATGTTTCCTAGTGCCGGTTTGAAGTTCCTGCAGTTTTCACTGTAAAACCGAGTTGGAGCTTGTACCTCCCCATATATATGTATGGAATGGAGTTTGCAACTGAAAAGAAACTTTGTGTTCCCAACAAGCTAGATGAAGGACGGCTTTCACACACACTTATCTCTCAGAACTGAGCAAGTGGAGAGACGTTCGTTCATCTAGCACCAAGGGAACGGGTTGCAGGAGACACTTTTTCTCTGCTTTCTCAGTCTGTTTCCTAGTGCCGGTTTGAAGTTCCTGCAGTTTTCACTGTAAAACCGTGTTGGAGCTTCTACCTCCAAATATATATGTATGGAATGGAATTTGCAACTGAAAAGATACTTTGTGTTCCCAAAAAGCTAGGTGAAGGACGGCTTTCACACACACTTATCTCTCAGAACTGAGCAAGTGGAGAGACGTTCGTTCATCTAGCACCAAGGGAACGGGTTGCAGGAGACACTTTTTCTCTGCTTTCTCAGTCTGTTTCCTAGTGCCGGTTTGAAGTTCCTGCAGTTTTCACTGTAAAACCGAGTTGGAGCTAGTACCTCCCCATATATATGTATGGAATGGAGTTTGCAACTGAAAAGAAACTTTGTGTTCCCAACAAGCTAGTTGAAGGACGGCTTTCACACACACTTATCTCTCAGAACTGAGCAAGTGGAGAGACGTTCGTTCATCTAGCACCAATGGAACGGGTTGCAGGAGACACTTTTTCTCTGCTTTCTCAGTCTGTTTCCTAGTGCCGGTTTGAAGTTCCTGCAGTTTTCACTGTCAAACCGAGTTGGAGCTAGTACCTCCCCATATATATGTATGGAATGGATTTTGCAACTGAAAAGAAACTTTGTGTTCCGAACAAGCTTGTTGAAGGACAGCTTTCACACACACTTATCCCTCAGAACTGAGCAAGTGGAGAGACGTTCGTTCATCTAGCACCAAGGGAACGGTTTGCAGGAGACACTTTTTCTCTGCTTTCTCAATCTGTTTCCTAGTGCCGGTTTGAAGTTCCTGCAGTTTTCACTGTAAAACCGTGTTGGAGCTTCTACCTCCAAATATATATGTATGGAATGGAGTTTGCAACTGAAAAGAATCTTTGTGTTCCCAAAAAGCTAGGTGAAGGACGGCTTTCACACACACTTATCTCTCAGAACTGAGCAAGTGGAGAGACGTTCGTTCATCTAGCACTAAGGGAACGGGTTGCAGGAGACACTTTTTCTCTGCTTTCTCAGTCTGTTTCCTAGTGCCGGTTTGAAGTTCCTGCAGTTTTCACTGTAAAACCGAGTTGGAGCTAGTACCTCCCCATATATATGTATGGAATGGAGTTTGCAACTGAAAAGAAACTTTGTGTTCCCAACAAGCTAGATGAAGGACGGCTTTCACACACACTTATCTCTCAGAACTGAGCAAGTGGAGAGACGTTCGTTCATCTAGCACCAAGGGAACGGGTTGCAGGAGACACTTTTTCTCTGCTTTCTCAGTCTGTTTCTAAGTGCCGGGTTGAAGTTCCTGCAGTTTTCACTGTAAAACCGTGTTGGAGCTTCTACCTCCAAATATATATGTATGGAATGGAATTTGCAACTGAAAAGATACTTTGTGTTCCCAAAAAGCTAGGTGAAGGACGGCTTTCACACACACTTATCTCTCAGAACTGAGCAAGTGGAGAGACGTTCGTTCATCTAGCACCAAGGGAACGGGTTGCAGGAGACACTTTTTCTCTGCTTTCTCAGTCTGTTTCCTAGTGCCGGTTTGAAGTTCCTGCAGTTTTCACTGTAAAACCGAGTTGGAGCTAGTACCTCCCCATATATATGTATGGAATGGAGTTTGCAACTGAAAAGAAACTTTGTGTTCCCAACAAGCTAGTTGAAGGACGGCTTTCACACACACTTATCTCTCAGAACTGAGCAAGTGGAGAGACGTTCGTTCATCTAGCACCAATTGAACGGGTTGCAGGAGACACTTTTTCTCTGCTTTCTCAGTCTGTTTCCTAGTGCCGGTTTGAAGTTCCTGCAGTTTTCACTGTCAAACCGAGTTGGAGCTAGTACCTCCCCATATATATGTATGGAATGGATTTTGCAACTGAAAAGAAACTTTGTGTTCCGAACAAGCTTGTTGAAGGACAGCTTTCACACACACTTATCCCTCAGAACTGAGCAAGTGGAGAGACGTTCGTTCATCTAGCACCAAGGGAACGGTTTGCAGGATACACTTTTTCTCTGCTTTCTCAATCTGTTTCCTAGTGCCGGTTTGAAGTTCCTGCAGTTTTCACTGTAAAACCGTGTTGGAGTTTTTACCTCCAAATATATATGTATGGAATGGAGTTTGCAACTGAAAAGAATCTTTGTGTTCCCAAAAAGCTAGGTGAAGGACGGCTTTCACACACACTTATCTCTCAGAACTGAGCAAGTGGAGAGACGTTCGTTCATCTAGCACTAAGGGAACGGGTTGCAGGAGACACTTTTTCTCTGCTTTCTCAGTCTGTTTCCTAGTGCCGGTTTGAAGTTCCTGCAGTTTTCACTGTAAAACCGAGTTGGAGCTAGTACCTCCCCATATATATGTATGGAATGGAGTTTGCAACTGAAAAGAAACTTTGTGTTCCCAACAAGATAGGTGAAGGACGGCTTTCAAACACACGTATCTCACAGAACTGAGCAAGTGGAGAGACGTTCGTTCATCTAGCACCAAGGGAACGGGTTGCAGGAGACACTTTTTCTCTGCTTTCTCAGTCTGTTTCCTAGTGCCGGTTTGAAGTTCCTGCAGTTTTCACTGTAAAACCGAGTTGGAGCTTGTACCTCCCCATATATATGTATTTAATGGAGTTTGCAACTGAAAAGAAACTTTGTGTTCCCAACAAGCTAGATGAAGAACGGCTTTCACACACACTTATCTCTCAGAACTGAGCAAGTGGAGAGACGTTCGTTCATCTAGCACCAAGGGAACGGGTTGCAGGAGACACTTTTTCTCTGCTTTCTCAGTCTGTTTCCTAGTGCCGGTTTGAAGTTCCTGCAGTTTTCACTGTAAAACCGAGTTGGAGCTTCTACCTCCCCATATATATGTATGGAATGGAGTTTGCAACTGAAAAGAAACTTTGTGTTCCCAACAATCTAGGTGAAGGACGGCTTTCACACACACTTATCTCTCAGAACTGAGCAAGTGGAGAGACGTTCGTTCATCTAGCACCTAGTGAACGGGTTGCAGGGGACACATTTTCTCTGCTTTCTCAGTATGTTTCCTAGTGCCGGTTTGAAGTTCCTGCAGTTTTCACTGTAAAACCGAGTTGGAGCTTGTACCTCCCCATATATATGTATGGAATGGAGTTTGCAACTGAAAAGAAACTTTGTGTTCCCAACAAGCTAGATGAAGGACGGCTTTCACACACACTTATCTCTCAGAACTGAGCAAGTGGAGAGACGTTCGTTCATCTAGCACCAAGGGAACGGGTTGCAGGAGACACTTTTTCTCTGCTTTCTCAGTCTGTTTCCTAGTGCCGGTTTGAAGTTCCTGCAGTTTTCACTGTAAAACCGTGTTGGAGCTTCTACCTCCAAATATATATGTATGGAATGGAATTTGCAACTGAAAAGATACTTTGTGTTCCCAAAAAGCTAGGTGAAGGACGGCTTTCACACACACTTATCTCTCAGAACTGAGCAAGTGGAGAGACGTTCGTTCATCTAGCACCAAGGGAACGGGTTGCAGGAGACACTTTTTCTCTGCTTTCTCAGTCTGTTTCCTAGTGCCGGTTTGAAGTTCCTGCAGTTTTCACTGTAAAACCGAGTTGGAGCTAGTACCTCCCCATATATATGTATGGAATGCAGTTTGCAACTGAAAAGAAACTTTGTGTTCCCAACAAGCTAGTTGAAGTACGGCTTTCACACACACTTATCTCTCAGAACTGAGCAAGTGGAGAGACGTTCGTTCATCTAGCACCAATTGAACGGGTTGCAGGAGACACTTTTTCTCTGCTTTCTCAGTCTGTATCCTAGTGCCGGTTTGAAGTTCCTGCAGTTTTCACTGTCAAACCGAGTTGGAGCTAGTACCTCCCCATATATATGTATGGAATGGATTTTGCAACTGAAAAGAAACTTTGTGTTCCGAACAAGCTTGTTGAAGGACAGCTTTCACACACACTTATCCCTCAGAACTGAGCAAGTGGAGAGACGTTCGTTCATCTAGCACCAAGGGAACGGTTTGCAGGAGACACTTTTTCTCTGCTTTCTCAGTCTGTTTCCTAGTGCCGGTTTGAAGTTCCTGCAGTTTTCACTGTAAAACCGTGTTGGAGCTTCTACCTCCAAATATATATGTATGGAATGGAGTTTGCAACTGAAAAGAATCTTTGTGTTCCCAAAAAGCTAGGTGAAGGACGGCTTTCACACACACTTATCTCTCAGAACTGAGCAAGTGGAGAGACGTTCGTTCATCTAGCACTAAGGGAACGGGTTGCAGGAGACACTTTTTCTCTGCTTTCTCAGTCTGTTTCCTAGTGCCGGTTTGAAGTTCCTGCAGTTTTCACTGTAAAACCGAGTTGGAGCTAGTACCTCCCCATATATATGTATGGAATGGAGTTTGCAACTGAAAAGAAACTTTGTGTTCACAACAAGCTAGGTGAAGGCTGGCTTTCACACACACTTATCTCTCAGAACTGAGCAAGTGGAGAGACGTTCGTTCATCTAGCACCAATGGAACGGGTTGCAGGAGACACTTTTTCTCTGCTTTCTCAGTCTGTTTCCTAGTGCCGGTTTGAAGTTCCTGCAGTTTTCACTGTAAAACCGAGTTGGAGCTAGTACCTCCCCATATATATGTATGGAATGGAGTTTGCAACTGAAAAGAAACTTTGTGTTCCCAACAAGCTAGGTGAAGGACGGCTTTCACACTCACTTATCTCTCAGAACTGAGCAACTGGAGAGACGTTCGTTCATCTAGCACCAAGGGAACGGGTTGCAGGAGACACTTTTTCTCTGCTTTCTCAGTCTGTTTCCTAGTGCCGGTTTGAAGTTCCTGCAGTTTTCACTGTAAAACCGAGTTGGAGCTAGTACCTCCCCATATATATGTATGGAATGGAGTTTGCAACTGAAAAGAAACTTTGTGTTCCCAGAAAGCTAGGTGAAGGACGGCTTTCACATACACTTATCTCTCAGAACTGAGCAACTGGAGAGACGTTCGTTCATCTAGCACCAAGGGAACGGGTTGCAGGAGACACTTTTTCTCTGCTTTCTCAGTCTGTTTCCTTGTGCCGGTTTGAAGTTCCTGCAGTTTTCACTGTCAAACCGAGTTGGAGCTAGTACCTCCCCATATATATGTATGGAATGGAGTTTGCAACTGAAAAGAAACTTTGTGTTCCCAACAAGCTAGGTGAAGGACGGTTTTCACACACACTTATCTCTCAGAACTGAGCAAGTGGAGAGACGTTCGTTCATCTAGCACCAAGGGAACGGGTTGCAGGAGACACTTTTTCTCTGCTTTCTCAGTCTGTTTCCTAGTGCCGGTTTGAAGTTCCTGCATTTTTCACGGTAAAAGCGAGTTGGAGCTTCTACCTCCCCATATATATGTATGGAATGGAGTTTGCAACTGAAAAGAAACTTTGTGTTCCCAACAAGCTAGGTGAAGGACGGCTTTCACACACACTTATCTCTCAGAACTGAGCAAGTGGAGAGACGTTCGTTCATCTAGCACCAAGGGAACGGGTTGCAGGTGACACTTTTTCTCTTCTTTCTCAGTATGTTTCCTACTGCCGGTTTGAAGTTCCTGCAGTTTTCTCTGTAAAACCGAGTTGGAGCTAGTTCCTCCCCATATATATGTATGGAATGGAGTTTGCAACTGAAAAGAAACTTTGTGTTCCCAACAAGCTAGGTGAAGGACGGCTTTCACACACACTTATCTCTCAGAACTGAGCAAGTGGAGAGACGTTCGTTCATCTAGCACCAAGGGAACGGGTTGCAGGAGACACATTTTGTCTGCTTTCTCAGTCTGTTTCCTAGTGCCTTTTTCAAGTTCCTGCAGTTTTCACTGTCAAACCGTGTTGGAGCTTGTACCTCCCCATATATATGTATGGAATGGAGTTTGCAACTGAAAAGAAACTTTGTGTTCCCAACAAGCTAGGTGAAGTACGGCTTTCACACACACTTAACTCTCAGAACTGAGCAAGTGGAGAGACGTTCGTTCATCTAGCACCAAGGGAACGGGTTGCAGGAGACACTTTTACTCTGCTTTCTCAGTCTGTTTCCTTGTGCCGGTTTGAAGTTCCTGCAGTTTTCACTGTCAAACCGAGTTGGAGCTAGTACCTCCCCATATATATGTATGGAATGGAGTTTGCAACTGAAAAGAAACTTTGTGTTCCCAACAAGCTACTTGAAGGACGGCTTTCACACACACTTATCTCTCAGAACTGAGCAAGTGGAGAGACGTTCGTTCATCTAGCACCAAGGGAACGGGTTGCAGGAGACACTTTTTCTCTGCTTTCTCAGTCTGTTTCCTAGTGCCGGTTTGAAGTTCCTGCATTTTTCACGGTAAAACCGAGTTGGAGCTTCTACCTGCCCATATATATGTATGGAATGGAGTTTGCAACTGAAAAGAAACTTTGTGTTCCCAACAAGCTAGGTGAAGGACGGCTTTCACACACACTTATCTCTCAGAACTGAGCAAGTGGAGAGACGTTCGTTCATCTAGCACCAAGGGAACGGGTTGCAGGTGACACTTTTTCTCTTCTTTCTCAGTATGTTTCCTAGTGCCGGTTTGAAGTTCCTGCAGTTTTCTCTGTAAAACCGAGTTGGAGCTAGTTCCTCCCCATATATATGTATGGAATGGAGTTTGCAACTGAAAAGAAACTTTGTGTTCCCAACAAGCTAGGTGAAGGACGGCTTTCACACACACTTATCTCTCAGAACTGAGCAAGTGGAGAGACGTTCGTTCATCTAGCACCAAGGGAACGGGTTGCAGGAGACACATTTTGTCTGCTTTCTCAGTCTGTTTCCTAGTGCCTTTTTCAAGTTCCTGCAGTTTTCACTGTCAAACCGAGTTGGAGCTTGTACCTCCCCTTATATATGTATGGAATGGAGTTTGCAACTGAAAAGAAACTTTGTGTTCCCAACAAGCTAGGTGAAGTACGGCTTTCACACACACTTAACTCTCAGAACTGAGCAAGTGGAGAGACGTTCGTTCATCTAGCACCAAGGGAACGGGTTGCAGGAGACACTTTTACTCTGCTTTCTCAGTCTGTTTCCTTGTGCCGGTTTGAAGTTCCTGCAGTTTTCACTGTAAAACCGAGTTGGAGCTTCTACCTCCAAATATATATGTATGGAATGGAGTTTGCAACTGAAAAGAAACTTTGTGTTCCCAAAAAGCTAGGTGAAGGACGGCTTTCACACACACTTATCTCTCAGAACTGAGCAAGTGGAGAGACGTTCGTTCATCTAGCACCAAGGGAACGGGTTGCAGGGGACACTTTTTCTCTGCTTTCTCAGTCTTTTTCCTAGTTCCGTTTTGAAGTTCCTGCAGTTTTCACTGTAAAACCGAGTTGGAGCTTCTACCTCCCCATATATATGTATGGAATGGAGTTTGCAACTGAAAAGAAACTTTGTGTTCCCAACAAGCTAGGTGAAGGACGGCTTTCACACACACGTATCTCTCAGAACTGAGCAAGTGGAGAGACGTTCGTTCATCTAGCACCAATGGAACGGGTTGCAGGAGACACTTTTTCTCTGCTTTCTCAGTCTGTTTCCTAGTGCCGGTTTGAAGTTCCTGCAGTTTTCACTGTAAAACCGAGTTGGAGCTTCTACCTCCCCATATATATGTATGGAATGGAGTTTGCATCTGAAAAGAAACTTTGTGTTCCCAACAAGCTAGGTGAAGGACGGCTTTCACACACACTTATCTCTCAGAACTGAGCAAGTGGAGAGACGTTCGTTCATCTAGCACCAAGGGAACGGGTTGCAGGAGACACATTTTCTCTGCTTTCTCAGTCTGTTTCCTAGTGCCGGTTTGAAGTTCCTGCAGTTTTCACTGTCAAACCGAGTTGGAGCTTGCACCTCCCCATATATATGTATGGAATGGAGTTTGCAACTGAAAAGAAACTTTGTGTTCCCAAAAATCTAGGTGAAGGTCGGCTTTCACACACACATATCTCTCAGAACTGAGCAAGTGGAGAGACGTTCGTTCATCTAGCACCAAGGGAACGGGTTGCAGGAGACACATTTTCTCTGCTTTCTCAGTCTGTTTCCTAGTGCCGGTTTGAAGTTCCTGCAGTTTTCACTGTAAAACCGAGTTGGAGCTTCTACCTCCAAATATATATGTATGGAATGGAGTTTGCAACTGAAAAGAAACTTTGTGTTCCCAAAAATCTAGGTGAAGGACGGCTTTCACACACACATATCTCTCAGAACTGAGCAAGTGGAGAGACGTTCGTTCATCTAGCACCAAGGGAACGGGTTGCAGGAGACACTTTTTCTCTGCTTTCTCAGTCTGTTTCCTAGTGCCGGTTTGAAGTTCCTGCAGTTTTCACTGTAAAACCGAGTTGGAGCTTCTACCTCCCCATATATATGTATGGAATGGAGTTTGCAACTGAAAAGAAACTTTGTGTTCCCAACAAGCTAGGTGAAGGACGGCTTTCACACACACTTATCTCTCAGAACTGAGCAAGTGGAGAGACGTTCGTTCATCTAGCACCAAGGAAACGGGTTGCAGGAGACACATTTTCTCTGCTTTCTCAGTCTGTTTCCTAGTGCCGGTTTGATGTTCCTGCAGTTTTCACTGTCAAACCGAGTTGGAGCTTGTACCTCCCCATATATATGTATGGAATGGAGTTTGCAACTGAAAAGAAACTTTGTGTTCCCAACAAGCTAGGTGAAGGACGGCTTTCACACACACTTATCTCTCAGAACTGAGCAAGTGGAGAGACGTTCGTTCATCTAGCACCAAGGGAACGGGTTGCAGGAGACACTTTTTCTTTGCTTTCTCAGTCTGTTTCCTAGTGCCGGTTTGAAGTTCCTGCAGTTTTCACTGTAAAACCGAGTTGAAGCTTCTACCTCCAAATATATATGTATGGAATGGAGTTTGCAACTGAAAAGAAACTTTGTGTTCCCAACAAGCTAGGTGAAGGACGGCTTTCACAAACACTTATCTCTCAGAACTGAGCAAGTGGAGAGACATTCGTTCATCTAGCACCAAGGGAACGGGTTGCAGGAGACACTTTTTCTCTGCTTTCTCAGTCTATTTCCTAGTGCCGGTTTGAATTTCCTGCAGTTTTCACTGTAAAACCGAGTTGGAGCTTCTACCTCCAAATATATATGTATGGAATGGAGTTTGCAACTGAAAAGGAACTTTGTGTTCCCAAAAATCTAGGTGAAGGACGGCTTTCACACACACATATCTCTCAGAACTGAGCAAGTGGAGAGACGTTCGTTCATCTAGCACCAAGTGAACGGGTTGCAGGAGACACATTTTCTCTGCTTTCTCAGTCTGTTTCCTAGTGCCGGTTTGAAGTTCCTGCAGTTTTCACTGTCAAACCGAGTTGGAGCTTCTACCTCCAAATATATATGTATGGAATGGAGTTTGCAACTGAAAAGAAACTTTGTGTTCCCCAAAAGCTAGTTGAAGGACGGCTTTCACACACACTTATCTCTCAGAACTGAGCAAGTGGAGAGACGTTCGTTCATCTAGCACCAAGGGAACGGGTTTCAGGAGACACATTTTCTCTGCTTTCTCAGTCTGTTTCCTAGTGCCGGTTTGAAGTTCCTGCAGTTTTCACTGTCAAACCGAGTTGGAGCTTGTACCTCCCCATATATATGTATGGAATGGAGTTTGCAACTGAAAAGAAACTTTGTGTTCCCAACAAGCTAGGTGAAGGACGGCTTTCACACACACGTATCTCTCAGAACTGAGCAAGTGGAGAGACGTTCGTTCATCTAGCACCAAGGGAACGGGTTGCAGGAGACACTTTTTCTCTGCTTTCTCAGTCTGTTTCCTAGTGCCGGTTTGAAGTTCCTGTAGTTTTCACTGTCAAACCGAGTTGGAGCTTCTACCTCCAAATATATATGTATGGAATGGAGTTTGCAACTGAAAAGAAACTTTGTGTTCCCAAAAAGCTAGGTGAAGGACGGCTTTCACACACACTTATCTCTCAGAACTGAGCAAGTGGAGAGACGTTCGTTCATGTAGCACCAAGGGAACGGGTTGCAGGAGACACTTATTCTCTGCTTTCTCAGTCTGTTTCCTAGTGCCGGTTTGAAGTTCCTGCAGTTTTCACTGTCAAACCGAGTTGGAGCTATTACCTCCCCATATATATGTATGGAATGGAGTTTGCAACTGAAAAGAAACTTTGTGTTCCCAACAAGCTAGGTGAAGGACGGCTTTCACACACACTTATCTCTCAGAACAGAGCAAGTGGAGAGACGTTCGTTCATCTAGCACCAAGGGAACGGGTTGCAGGAGACACTTTTTCTCTGCTTTCTCAGTCTGTTTCCTAGTGCCGGTTTGAAGTTCCTGCAGTTTTCACTGTCAAACCGAGTTGGAGCTAGTACCTCCCCATATATATGTATGGAATGGAGTTTGCAACTGAAAAGAAACTTTGTGTTCCCAACAAGCTAGGTGAAGGACGGCTTTCACACACACTTATCTCTCAGAACTGAGCAAGTGGAGAGACGTTCGTTCATCTAGCACCAAGGAAACGGGTTGCAGGAGACACATTTTCTCTGCTTTCTCAGTCTGTTTCCTAGTGCCGGTTTGATGTTCCTGCAGTTTTCACTGTCAAACCGAGTTGGAGCTTGTACCTCCCCATATATATGTATGGAATGGAGTTTGCAACTGAAAAGAAACTTTGTGTTCCCAACAAGCTAGGTGAAGGACGGCTTTCACACACACTTATCTCTCAGAACTGAGCAAGTGGAGAGACGTTCGTTCATCTAGCACCAAGGGAACGGGTTGCAGGAGACACTTTTTCTCTGCTTTCTCAGTCTGTTTCCTAGTGCCGGTTTGAAGTTCCTGCAGTTTTCACTGTAAAACCGAGTTGAAGCTTCTACCTCCAAATATATATGTATGGAATGGAGTTTGCAACTGAAAAGAAACTTTGTGTTCCCAACAAGCTAGGTGAAGGACGGCTTTCACAAACACTTATCTCTCAGAACTGAGCAAGTGGAGAGACATTCGTTCATCTAGCACCAAGGGAACGGGTTGCAGGAGACACTTTTTCTCTGCTTTCTCAGTCTATTTCCTAGTGCCGGTTTGAATTTCCTGCAATTTTCACTGTAAAACCGAGTTGGAGCTTCTACCTCCAAATATATATGTATGGAATGGAGTTTGCAACTGAAAAGGAACTTTGTGTTCCCAAAAATCTAGGTGAAGGACGGCTTTCACACACACATATCTCTCAGAACTGAGCAAGTGGAGAGACGTTCGTTCATCTAGCACCAAGTGAACGGGTTGCAGGAGACACATTTTCTCTGCTTTCTCAGTCTGTTTCCTAGTGCCGGTTTGAAGTTCCTGCAGTTTTCACTGTCAAACCGAGTTGGAGCTTCTACCTCCAAATATATATGTATGGAATGGAGTTTGCAACTGAAAAGAAACTTTGTGTTCCCCAAAAGCTAGTTGAAGGACGGCTTTCACACACACTTATCTCTCAGAACTGAGCAAGTGGAGAGACGTTCGTTCATCTAGCACCAAGGGAACGGGTTTCAGGAGACACATTTTCTCTGCTTTCTCAGTCTGTTTCCTAGTGCCGGTTTGAAGTTCCTGCAGTTTTCACTGTCAAACCGAGTTGGAGCTTGTACCTCCCCATATATATGTATGGAATGGAGTTTGCAACTGAAAAGAAACTTTGTGTTCCCAACAAGCTAGGTGAAGGACGGCTTTCACACACACGTATCTCTCAGAACTGAGCAAGTGGAGAGACGTTCGTTCATCTAGCACAAAGGGAACGGGTTGCAGGAGACACTTTTTCTCTGCTTTCTCAGTCTGTTTCCTAGTGCCGGTTTGAAGTTCCTGTAGTTTTCACTGTCAAACCGAGTTGGAGCTTCTACCTCCAAATATATATGTATGGAATGGAGTTTGCAACTGAAAAGAAACTTTGTGTTCCCAAAAAGCTAGGTGAAGGACGGCTTTCACACACACTTATCTCTCAGAACTGAGCAAGTGGAGAGACGTTCGTTCATGTAGCACCAAGGGAACGGGTTGCAGGAGACATTTATTCTCTGCTTTCTCAGTCTGTTTCCTAGTGCCGGTTTGAAGTTCCTGCAGTTTTCACTGTCAAACCGAGTTGGAGCTATTACCTCCCCATATATATGTATGGAATGGAGTTTGCAACTGAAAAGAAACTTTGTGTTCCCAACAAGCTAGGTGAAGGACGGCTTTCACACACACTTATCTCTCAGAACAGAGCAAGTGGAGAGACGTTCGTTCATCTAGCACCAAGGGAACGGGTTGCAGGAGACACTTTTTCTCTGCTTTCTCAGTCTGTTTCCTAGTGCCGGTTTGAAGTTCCTGCAGTTTTCACTGTCAAACCGAGTTGGAGCTAGTACCTCCCCATATATATGTATGGAATGGAGTTTGCAACTGAAAAGAAACTTTGTGTTCCCAACAAGCTAGGTGAAGGAAGGCTTTCACACACACTTATCTCTCAGAACAGAGCAAGTGGAGAGACGTTCGTTCATCTAGCACCAAGGGAACGGGTTGCAGGACACACTTTTTCTCTGCTTTCTCAGTCTGTTTCCTAGTGCTGGTTTGAAGTTCCTGCAGTTTTCACTGTAAAACCGAGTTTGAGCTAGTACCTCCCCATATATATGTATGGAATGGAGTTTGCAACTGAAAAGAAACTTTGTGTTCACAACAAGCTAGGTGAAGGACGGCTTTCACACACACTTAACTCTCAGAACTGAGCAAGTGGAGAGACGTTCGTTCATCTAGCACCAAGGGAACGGGTTGCAGGAGACACTTTTTCTCTGCTTTCTCAGTCTGTTTCCTAGTGCCGGTTTGATGTTCCTGCAGTTTTCACTGTCAAACCGAGTTGGAGCCTGTACCTCCCCATATATATGTATGGAATGGAGTTTGCAACTGAAAAGAAATTTGTGTTCCCAACAAGCTAGGTGAAGAACGGCTTTCACACACACTTATCTCTCAGAACTGAGCAAGTGGAGAGACGTTCGTTCATCTAGCACCAAGGGAACGGGTTGCAGGAGACACTTTTTCTCTGCTTTCTCAGTCTGTTTCCTAGTGCCGGTTTCAAGTTCCTGCAGTTTTCACTGTAAAATCGAGTTGGAGCTAGTATCTCCCCATATATATGTATGGAATGGAGTTTGCAACTGAAAAGAATCTTTGTGTTCCCAACAAGCTAGGTGAAGGACGTCTTTCACACACACTTATCTCTCAGAACTGAGCAAGTGGAGAGACGTTCGTTCATCTAGCACCAATTGAACGGGTTGCATGAGACACTTTTTCTCTGCTTTCTCAATCTGTTTCCTAGTGCCGGTTTGAAGTTCCTGCAGTTTTCACTGTAAAACCGTGTTGGAGCTAGTACCTCCCCATATATATGTATGGAATGGAGTTTGCAACTGAAAAGAAACTTTGTGTTCCCAACAAGCTAGGTGAAGGACGGCTTTCACACAAAATTATCTCTCAGAACAGAGCAAGTGGAGAGACATTCGTTCATCTAGCACCAAGGGAACGGGTTGCAGGAGAAACTTTTTCTCTGCTTTCTCAGTCTGTTTCCTACTGCTGGTTTGAAGTTCCTGCAGTTTTCACTGTAAAACCGAGTTTGAGCTAGTACCTCCCCATATATATGTATGGAATGGAGTTTGCAACTGAAAAGAAACTTTGTGTTCACAACAAGCTAGGTGAAGGACGGCTTTCACACACACTTAACTCTGAGAACTGAGCAAGTGGAGAGACGTTCGTTCATCTAGCACCAAGGGAACGGGTTGCAGGAGACACTTTTTCTCTGCTTTCTCAGTCTGTTTCCTAGTGCCGGTTTGAAGTTCCTGCAGTTTTCACTGTCAAACCGAGTTGGAGCTATTACCTCCCCATATATATGTATGGAATGGAGTTTGCAACTGAAAAGAAACTTTGTGTTCCCAACAAGCTAGGTGAAGGACGGCTTTCACACACACTTATCTCTCAGAACAGAGCAAGTGGAGAGACGTTCGTTCATCTAGCACCAAGGGAACGGGTTGCAGGAGACACTTTTTCTCTGCTTTCTCAGTCTGTTTCCTAGTGCCGGTTTGAAGTTCCTGCATTTTTCACTGTCAAACCGAGTTGGAGCTAGTACCTCCCCATATATATGTATGGAATGGAGTTTGCAACTGAAAAGAAACTTTGTGTTCCCAACAAGCTAGGTGAAGGAAGGCTTTCACACACACTTATCTCTCAGAACAGAGCAAGTGGAGAGACGTTCGTTCATCTAGCACCAAGGGAACGGGTTGCAGGAGACACTTTTTCTATGCTTTCTCAGTCTGTTTCCTAGTGCTGGTTTGAAGTTCCTGCAGTTTTCACTGTAAAACCGAGTTTGAGCTAGTACCTCCCCATATATATGTATGGAATGGAGTTTGCAACTGAAAAGAAACTTTGTGTTCACAACAAGCTAGGTGAAGGACGGCTTTCACACACACTTAACTCTCAGAACTGAGCAAGTGGAGAGACGTTCGTTCATCTAGCACCAAGGGAACGGGTTGCAGGAGACACTTTTTCTCTGCTTTCTCAGTCTGTTTCCTAGTGCCGGTTTGAAGTTCCTGCAGTTTTCACTGTCAAACCGAGTTGGAGCTTGTACCTCCCCATATATATGTATGGAATGGAGTTTGCAACTGAAAAGAAACTTTGTGTTCCCAACAAGCTAGGTGAAGAACGGCTTTCACACACACTTATCTCTCAGAACTGAGCAAGTGGAGAGACGTTCGTTCATCTAGCACCAAGGGAACGGGTTGCAGGAGACACTTTTTCTCTGCTTTCTCAGTCTGTTTCCTAGTGCCGGTTTGAAGTTCCTGCAGTTTTCACTGTAAAATCGAGTTGGAGCTAGTATCTCCACATATATATGTATGGAATGGAGTTTGCAACTGAAAAGAATCTTTGTGTTCCCAACAAGCTAGGTGAAGGACGTCTTTCACACACACTTATCTCTCAGAACTGAGCAAGTGGATAGACGTTCGTTCATCTAGCACCAATTGAACGGGTTGCAGGAGACACTTTTTCTCTGCTTTCTCAATCTGTTTCCTAGTGCCGGTTTGAAGTTCCTGCAGTTTTCACTGTAAAACCGAGTTGGAGCTAGTACCTCCCCATATATATGTATGGAATGGAGTTTGCAACTGAAAAGAAACTTTGTGTTCCCAACAAGCTAGGTGAAGTACGGCTTTCACACAAAATTTCTCTCAGAACAGAGCAAGTGGAGAGACATTCGTTCATCTAGCACCAAGGGAACGGGTTGCAGGAGACACTTTTTCTCTGCTTTCTCAGTCTGTTTCCTACTGCTGGTTTGAAGTTCCTGCAGTTTTCACTGTAAAACCGAGTTTGAGCTAGTACCTCCCCATATATATGTATGGAATGGAGTTTGCAACTGAAAAGAAACTTTGTGTTCACAACAAGCTAGGTGAAGAACGGCTTTCACACACACTTAACTCTGAGAACTGAGCAAGTGGAGAGACGTTCGTTCATCTAGCACCAAGGGAACGGGTTGCAGGAGACACTTTTTCTCTGCTTTCTCAGTCTGTTTCCTAGTGCCGGTTTGAAGTTCCTGCAGTTATCACTGTAAAACCGAGTTGGAGCTAGTACCTCCCCATATATATGTATGGAATGGAGTTTGCAACTGAAAAGAAACTTTGTGTTCCCAACAAGCTAGGTGAAGAACGGCTTTCACACACACTTATCTCTCAGAACTGAGCAAGTGGAGAGACGTTCGTTCATCTAGCACCAAGGGAACGGGTTGCAGGTGACACTTTTTCTCTGCTTTCTCAGTCTGTTTCCTAGTGCTGGTTTGAAGTTCCTGCAGTTTTCACTGTAAAACCGAGTTTGAGCTAGTACCTCCCCATATATATGTATGGAATGGAGTTTGCAACTGAAAAGAAACTTTGTGTTCACAACAAGCTAGGTGAAGGACGGCTTTCACACACACTTAACTCTGAGAACTGAGCAAGTGGAGAGACGTTCGTTCATCTAGCACCAAGGGAACGGGTTGCAGGAGACACTTTTTCTCTGCTTTCTCAGTCTGTTTCCTAGTGCCGGTTTGAAGTTCCTGCAGTTTTCACTGTCAAACCGAGTTGGAGCTAGTACCTCCCCATATATATGTATGGAATGGAGTTTGCAACTGAAAAGAAACTTTGTGTTCCCAACAAGCTAGGTGAAGAACGGCTTTCACACACACTTATCTCTCAGAACTGAGCAAGTGGAGAGACGTTCGTTCATCTAGCACCAAGGGAACGGGTTGCAGGAGACACTTTTTCTCTGCTTTCTCAGTCTGTTTCCTAGTGCCGGTTTGAAGTTCCTGCAGTTTTCACTGTCAAACCGAGTTGGAGCTTGTACCTCCCCATATATATGTATGGAATGGAGTTTGCAACTGAAAAGAAACTTTGTGTTCCCAACAAGCTAGGTGAAGAACGGCTTTCACACACACTTATCTCTCAGAACTGAGCAAGTGGAGAGACGTTCGTTCATCTAGCACCAAGGGAACGGGTTGCAGGAGACACTTTTTCTCTGCTTTCTCAGTCTGTTTCCTAGTGCCGGTTTGAAGTTCCTGCAGTTTTCACTGTCAAACCGAGTTGGAGCTTGTACCTCCACATATATATGTATGGAATGTAGTTTGCAACTGAAAAGAAACTTTGTGTTCCCAACAAGCTAGGTGAAGGACGGCTTTCACACACACTTATCTCTCAGAACTGAGCAAGTGGAGAGACGTTCGTTCATCTAGCACCAAGGGAACGGGTTGCAGGAGACACTTTTTCTCTGCTTTCTCAGTCTGTTTCCTAGTGCCGGTTTGAAGTTCCTGCAGTTTTCACTGTAAAACCGAGTTGGAGCTTGTACCTCCCCATATATATGTATGGAATGGAGTTTGCAACTGAAAAGAAACTTTGTGTTCCCAACAAGCTATGTGAAGGACGGCTTTCACACACACATATCTCTCAGAACTGAGCAAGTGGAGAGACGTTCGTTCATCTAGCACCAAGGGAACGGGTTGCAGGAGACACTTTTTCTCTGCTTTCTCAGTCTGTTTCCTAGTGCCGGTTTGAAGTTCCTGCAGTTTTCACTGTCAAACCGAGTTGGAGCTAGTACCTCCCCATATATATGTATGGAATGGAGTTTGCAACTGAAAAGAAACTTTGTGTTCCCAACAAGCTAGGTGAAGGACGGCTTTCACACACACTTATCTCTCAGAACAGAGCAAGTGGAGAGACGTTCGTTCATCTAGCACCAAGGGAACGGGTTGCAGGAGACACTTTTTCTCTGCTTTCTCAGTCTGTTTCCTAGTGCCGGTTTGAAGTTCCTGCAGTTTTCACTGTCAAACCGAGTTGGAGCTAGTACCTCCCCATATATATGTATGGAATGGAGTTTGCAACTGAAAAGAAACTTTGTGTTCCCAACAAGCTAGGTGAAGGACGGCTTTCACACACACTTATCTCTCAGAACTGAGCAAGTGGAGAGACGTTCGTTCATCTAGCACCAAGGGAACGGGTTGCAGGTGACACATTTTCTCATCTTTCTCAGTATGTTTCCTAGTGCCGGTTTGAAGATCCTGCAGTTTTCACTGTAAAACAGAGTTGGAGCTTCTACCTCCCCATATATATGTATGGAATGGAGTTTGCAACTGAAAAGAAACTTTGTGTTCACAACAAGCTAGGTGAAGGACGGCTTTCACACACACTTATCTCTCAGAACTGAGCAAGTGGAGAGACGTTCGTTCATCTAGCACCAAGGGAACGGGTTGCAGGAGACACTTTTTCTCTGCTTTCTCAGTCTGTTTCCTAGTGCCGGTTTGAAGTTCCTGCAGTTTTCACTGTCAAACCGAGTTGGAGCTAGTACCTCCCCATATATATGTATGGAATGGAGTTTGCAACTGAAAAGAAACTTTGTGTTCCCAACAAGCTAGGTGAAGGACGGCTCTCACACACACTTATCTCTCAGAACTGAGCAAGTGGAGAGACGTTCGTTCATCTAGCACCAAGGGAACGGGTTGCAGGAGACACTTTTTCTCTGCTTTCTCAGTCTGTTTCCTAGTGCCGGTTTGAATTTCCTGCAGTTTTCACTGTAAAACCGAGTTGGAGCTTCTACCTCCCCATATATATGTATGGAATAGAGTTTGCAACTGAAAAGAAACTGTGTGTTCCCAACAAGCTAGGTGAAGGACGGCTTTCACACACACTTATCTCTCAGAACTGAGCAAGTGGAGAGACGTTCGTTCATCTAGCACCAAGGGATCGGGTTGCAGGAGACACTTTTTCTCTGCTTTCTCAGTCTGTTTCCTAGTGCCGGTTTGAAGTTCCTGCAGTTTTCACTGTCAAAACGAGTTGGAGCTTGTACCTCCCCATATATATGTATGGAATGGAGTTTGCAACTGAAAAGAAACTTTGTGTTCCCAACAAGCTAGGTGAAGGACGGCTTTCACACACAATTATCCCTCAGAACTGAGCAAGTGGAGAGACGTTCGTTCATCTAGCACCAAGGGAACGGGTTGCAGGAGACACTTTTTCTCTGCTTTCTCAGTCTGTTTCCTAGTGCCGGTTTGAAGTTCCTGCAGTTTTCACTGTCAAACCGAGTTGGAGCTTGTACCTCCCCATATATATGTATGGAATGGAGTTTGCAACTGAAAAGAAATTTTGTGTTCCCAACAATCAAGGTGAAGGACGGCTTTCACACACACTTATCTCTCAGAACTGAGAAAGTGGAGAGACGTTCGTTCATCTAGCACCAAGGCAACGGGTTGCAGGAGACACTTTTTCTCTGCTTTCTCAGTCTGTTTCCTAGTGCCGGTTTGAAGTTCCTGCAGTTTCCACTGTCAAACCGAGTTGGAGCTTGTACCTCCCCATATATATGTATGGAATGGAGTTTGCAACTGAAAAGAAATTTTGTGTTCCCAACAATCAAGGTGAAGGACGGCTTTCACACACACTTATCTCTCAGAACTGAGAAAGTGGAGAGACGTTCGTTCATCTAGCACCAAGGCAACGGGTTGCAGGAGACACTTTTTCTCTGCTTTCTCAGTCTGTTTCCTAGTGCCGGTTTGAAGTTCCTGCAGTTTTCACTGTCAAAACGAGTTGGAGCTTGTACCTCCCCATATATATGTATGGAATGGAGTTTGCAACTGAAAAGAAACTTTGTGTTCCCAACAAGCTAGGTGAAGGACGGCTTTCACACACAATTATCCCTCAGAACTGAGCAAGTGGAGAGACGTTCGTTCATCTAGCACCAAGGGAACGGGTTGCAGGAGACACTTTTTCTCTGCTTTCTCAGTCTGTTTCCTAGTGCCGGTTTGAAGTTCCTGCAGTTTTCACTGTCAAACCGAGTTGGAGCTTGTACCTCCCCATATATATGTATGGAATGGAGTTTGCAACTGAAAAGAAATTTTGTGTTCCCAACAATCAAGGTGAAGGACGGCTTTCACACACACTTATCTCTCAGAACTGAGAAAGTGGAGAGACGTTCGTTCATCTAGCACCAAGGCAACGGGTTGCAGGAGACACTTTTTCTCTGCTTTCTCAGTCTGTTTCCTAGTGCCGGTTTGAAGTTCCTGCAGTTTCCACTGTCAAACCGAGTTGGAGCTTGTACCTCCCCATATATATGTATGGAATGGAGTTTGCAACTGAAAAGAAATTTTGTGTTCCCAACAATCAATGTGAAGGACGGCTTTCACACACACTTATCTCTCAGAACTGAGAAAGTGGAGAGACGTTCGTTCATCTAGCACCAAGGCAACGGGTTGCAGGAGACACTTTTTCTCTGCTTTCTCAGTCTGTTTCCTAGTGCCGGTTTGAAGTTCCTGCAGTTTCCACTGTCAAACCGAGTTGGAGCTTCTACCTCCCCATATATATGTATGGAATGGAGTTTGCAACTGAAAAGAAACTTTGTGTTCCCAACAAGCTAGGTGAAGGACGGCTTTCACACACAGTTATCTCTCAGAACTGAGCAAGTGGAGAGACGTTCGTTCATCTAGCACCAAGGGAACGGGTTGCAGGAGACACTTTTTCTCTGCTTTCTCAGTCTGTTTCCTAGTGCCGGTTTGAAGTTCCTGCAGTTTTCACTGTAAAACCGAGTTGAAGCTTCTACCTCCAAATATATATGTATGGAATGGAGTTTGCAACTGAAAAGAAACTTTGTGTTCCCAACAAGCTAGGTGAAGGACGGCTTTCACACACAATTATCCCTCAGAACTGAGCAAGTGGAGAGACGTTCGTTCATCTAGCACCAAGGGAACGGGTTGCAGGAGACACTTTTTCTCTGCTTTCTCAGTCTGTTTCCTAGTGCCGGTTTGAAGTTCCTGCAGTTTTCACTGTCAAACCGAGTTGGAGCTTGTACCTCCCCATATATATGTATGGAATGGAGTTTGCAACTGAAAAGAAATTTTGTGTTCCCAACAATGAAGGTGAAGGACGGCTTTCACACACACTTATCTCTCAGAACTGAGCAAGTGGAGAGACGTTCGTTCATCTAGCACCAAGGGATCGGGTTGCAGGAGACACTTTTTCTCTGCTTTCTCAGTCTGTTTCCTAGTGCCGGTTTGAAGTTCCTGCAGTTTTCACTGTCAAAACGAGTTGGAGCTTGTACCTCCCCATATATATGTATGGAATGGAGTTTGCAACTGAAAAGAAACTTTGTGTTCCCAACAAGCTAGGTGAAGGACGGCTTTCACACACAATTATCCCTCAGAACTGAGCAAGTGGAGAGACGTTCGTTCATCTAGCACCAAGGGAACGGGTTGCAGGAGACACTTTTTCTCTGCTTTCTCAGTCTGTTTCCTAGTGCCGGTTTGAAGTTCCTGCAGTTTTCACTGTCAAACCGAGTTGGAGCTTGTACCTCCCCATATATATGTATGGAATGGAGTTTGCAACTGAAAAGAAATTTTGTGTTCCCAACAATCAAGGTGAAGGACGGCTTTCACACACACTTATCTCTCAGAACTGAGAAAGTGGAGAGACGTTCGTTCATCTAGCACCAAGGCAACGGGTTGCAGGAGACACTTTTTCTCTGCTTTCTCAGTCTGTTTCCTAGTGCCGGTTTGAAGTTCCTGCAGTTTTCACTGTCAAACCGAGTTGGAGCTTGTACCTCCCCATATATATGTATGGAATGGAGTTTGCAACTGAAAAGAAATTTTGTGTTCCCAACAATCAAGGTGAAGGACGGCTTTCACACACACTTATCTCTCAGAACTGAGAAAGTGGAGAGACGTTCGTTCATCTAGCACCAAGGCAACGGGTTGCAGGAGACACTTTTTCTCTGCTTTCTCAGTCTGTTTCCTAGTGCCGGTTTGAAGTTCCTGCAGTTTCCACTGTCAAACCGAGTTGGAGCTTCTACCTCCCCATATATATGTATGGAATGGAGTTTGCAACTGAAAAGAAACTTTGTGTTCCCAACAAGCTAGGTGAAGGACGGCTTTCACACACACTTATCTCTCAGAACTGAGCAAGTGGAGAGACGTTCGTTCATCTAGCACCAAGGGAACGGGTTGCAGGAGACACTTTTTCTCTGCTTTCTCAGTCTGTTTCCTAGTGCCGGTTTGAAGTTCCTGCAGTTTTCACTGTCAAACCGAGTTGGAGCTTGTACCTCCCCATATATATGTATGGAATGGAGTTTGCAACTGAAAAGAAATTTTGTGTTCCCAACAATCAAGGTGAAGGACGGCTTTCACACACACTTATCTCTCAGAACTGAGAAAGTGGAGAGACGTTCGTTCATCTAGCACCAAGGCAACGGGTTGCAGGAGACACTTTTTCTCTGCTTTCTCAGTCTGTTTCCTAGTGCCGGTTTGAAGTTCCTGCAGTTTCCACTGTCAAACCGAGTTGGAGCTTCTACCTCCCCATATATATGTATGGAATGGAGTTTGCAACTGAAAAGAAACTTTGTGTTCCCAACAAGCTAGGTGAAGGACGGCTTTCACACACACTTATCTCTCAGAACTGAGCAAGTGGAGAGACGTTCGTTCATCTAGCACCAAGGGAACGGGTTGCAGGAGACACTTTTTCTCTGCTTTCTCAGTCTGTTTCCTAGTGCCGGTTTGAAGTTCCTGCAGTTTTCACTGTAAAACCGAGTTGAAGCTTCTACCTCCAAATATATATGTATGGAATGGAGTTTGCAACTGAAAAGAAACTTTGTGTTCCCAACAAGCTAGGTGAAGGACGGCTTTCACACACAATTATCCCTCAGAACTGAGCAAGTGGAGAGACGTTCGTTCATCTAGCACCAAGGGAACGGGTTGCAGGAGACACTTTTTCTCTGCTTTCTCAGTCTGTTTCCTAGTGCCGGTTTGAAGTTCCTGCAGTTTTCACTGTCAAACCGAGTTGGAGCTTGTACCTCCCCATATATATGTATGGAATGGAGTTTGCAACTGAAAAGAAATTTTGTGTTCCCAACAATCAAGGTGAAGGACGGCTTTCACACACACTTATCTCTCAGAACTGAGAAAGTGGAGAGACGTTCGTTCATCTAGCACCAAGGCAACGGGTTGCAGGAGACACTTTTTCTCTGCTTTCTCAGTCTGTTTCCTAGTGCCGGTTTGAAGTTCCTGCAGTTTCCACTGTCAAACCGAGTTGGAGCTTCTACCTCCCCATATATATGTATGGAATGGGGTTTGCAACTGAAAAGAAACTTTGTGTTCCCAACAAGCTAGGTGAAGGACGGCTTTCACACACACTTATCTCTCAGAACTGAGCAAGTGGAGAGACGTTCGTTCATCTAGCACCAAGGGAACGGGTTGCAAGAGACACTTTTTCTCTGCTTTCTCAGTCTGTTTCCTAGTGCCGGTTTGAAGTTCCTGCAGTTTTCACTGTAAAACCGAGTTGGAGCTTGTACCTCCCCATATATATGTATGGAATGGAGTTTGCAACTGAAAAGAAACTTTGTGTTCCCAACAAGCTAGGTGAAGGACGGCTTTCACACACACTTATCTCTCAGAACTGAGCAAGTTGAGAGACGTTCGTTCATCTAGCACCAAGGGAACGGGTTGCAGGAGACACTTTTTCTCTGCTTTCTCAGTCTGTTTCCTAGTGCCGGTTTGAAGTTCCTGCAGTTTTCACTGTAAAACCGAGTTGAAGATTCTACCTCCAAATATATATGTATGGAATGGAGTTTGCAACTGAAAAGAAACTTTGTGTTCCCAACAAGCTAGGTGAAGTACGGCTTTCACACACACTTATCTCTCAGAACTGAGCAAGTGGAGAGACTTTCGTTCATCTAGCACCAAGGGAACGGGTTGCAGGAGACACTTTTTCTCTGCTTTCTCAGTCTGTTTCTTAGTGCCGGTTTGAAGTTCCTGCAGTTTTCACTGTAAAACCGAGTTGGAGCTAGTACCTCCCCATATATATGTATGGAATGGAGTTTGCAACTGAAAAGAAACTTTGTGTTCCCAACAAGCTAGTTGAAGGACGGCTTTCACACACACTTATCCCTCAGAACTGAGCAAGTGGAGAGACGTTCGTTCATCTAGCACCAAGGGAACGGGTTGCAGGAGACACTATTTCTCTGCTTTCTCAGTCTGTTTCCTAGTGCCGGTTTGAAGTTCCTGCAGTTTTCACTGTCAAACCGAGTTGGAGCTAGTACCTCCCCATATATATGTATGGAATGGAGTTTGCAACTGAAAAGAAACTTTGTGTTCCCAACAAGCTAGTTGAAGGACGGCTTTCACACACACTTATCTCTCAGAACTGAGCAAGTGGAGAGACGTTCGTTCATCTAGCACCAAGGGAACGGGTTGCAGGAGACACTTTTTCTCTGCTTTCTCAGTCTGTTTCCTAGTGCCGGTTTGAAGTTCCTGCAGTTTTCACTGTCAAACCGAGTTGAAGATTCTACCTCCCCATATATATGTATGGAATGGAGTTTGCAACTGAAAAGAAACTTTGTGTTCCCAGCAAGCTAGGTGAAGGACGGCTTTCACACACACTTTTCTCTCAGAACTGAGCAAGTGGAGAGACGTTCGTTCATCTAGCACCAAGGGAACGGGTTGCAGGAGACACTTTTTCTCTGCTTTCTCAGTCTGTTTCCTAGTGCCGGTTTGAAGTTCCTGCAGTTTTCACTGTAAAACCGAGTTGGAGCTTCTACCTCCCCATATATATGTATGGAATGGAGTTTGCAACTGAAAAGAATCTTTGTGTTCCCAATAAGCTAGGTGAAGGACGGCTTTCACACACACTTACCTCTCAGAACTGAGCAAGTGGAGAGACGTTCGTTCATCTAGCACCAAGGGAACGTGTTGCAGGAGACACTTTTTCTCTGCTTTCTCAGTCTGTTTCCTAGTGCCGGTTTGAAGTTCCTGCAGTTTTCACTGTCAAACCGAGTTGGAGCTTCTACCTACAAATATATATGTATGGAATGGAGTTTGCAACTGAAAAGAAACTTTGTGTTCCCAACAAGCTAGGTGAAGGACGGCTTTCACACACACTTATCTCTCAGAACTGAGCAAGTGGAGAGACGTTCGTTCATCTAGCACCAAGGGAACGGGTTGCAGGAGACACTTTTTCTCTGCTTTCACAGTCTGTTTCCTAGTGCCGGTTTGAAGTTCCTGCAGTTTTCACTGTAAAACCGAGTTGGAGCTAGTACCTCCCCATATATATGTATGGAATGGAGTTTGCAACTGAAAAGAAACTTTGTGTTCCCAACAAGCTAGGTGAAGGACGGCTTTCACATACACTTATCTCTCAGAACAGAGCAAGTGGAGAGACTTTCGTTCATCTAGCACCAAGGGAACGGGTTGCAGGAGACACTTTTTCTCTGCTTTCTCAGTCTGTTTCCTAGTGCCGGTTTGAAGTTCCTGCAGGTTTCACTGTCAAACCGAGTTGGAGCTAGTACCTCCCCATATATATGTACGGAATGGAGTTTTCAACTGAAAAGAAACTTTGTGTTCACAACAAGCTAGGTGAAGGACGGCTTTCACACACACTTATCTCTCAGAACTGAGCAAGTGGAGAGACGTTCGTTCATCTAGCACCAAGGGAACAGGTTGCAGGTGACACATTTTCTCATCTTTCTCAGTATGTTTCCTAGTGCCGGTTTGAAGTTCCTGCAGTTTTCACTGTAAAACAGAGTTGGAGCTTCTACCTCCCCATATATATGTATGGAATGGAGTTTGCAACTGAAAAGAAACTTTGTGTTCCCAACAAGCTAGGTGAAGGACGGCTTTCACACACACTTATCTCTCAGAACTGAGCAAGTGGAGAGACGTTCGTTCATCTAGCACCAAGGGAACGGGTTGCAGGAGACACTTTTTCTCTGCTTTCTCAGTCTGTTTCCTAGTGCCTGTTTGAAGTTCCTGCAGTTTTCACTGTCAAACCGAGTTGGAGCTTGTACCTCCCCATATATATGTATGGAATGGAGTTTGCAACTGAAAAGAATCTTTGTGTTCCCAACAAGCTATGTGAAGGACGGCTTTCACACACACATATCTCTCAGAACTGAGCAAGTGGAGAGACGTTCGTTCATCTAGCACCAAGGGAACGGATTGCAGGAGACACTTTTTCTCTGCTTTCTCAGTCTGTTTCCTAGTGCCGGTTTGAAGTTCCTGCAGTTTTCACTGTCAAAACGATTTGGACCTTGTACCTCCCCATATATATGTATGGAATGGAGTTTGCAACTGAAAAGAATCTTTGTGTTCCCAACAAGCTAGGTGAAGGACGGCTCTCACACACACTTATCTCTCAGAACTGAGCAATTGGAGAGACGTTCGTTCATCTAGCACCAAGGGAACGGGTTGCAGGAGACACTTTTTCTCTGCTTTCTCAGTCTGTTTCCTAGTGCCGGTTTGAAGTTCCTGCAGTTTTCACTGTAAAACCGAGTTGGAGCTTCTACCTCCCCATATATATGTATGGAATGGAGTTTGCAACTGAAAAGAAACTTTGTGTTCCCAAAAAGCTAGGTGAAGGACGGCTTTCACACACACTTATCTCTCAGAACTGAGCAAGTGGAGAGACGTTCGTTCATCTAGCACCAAGGGAACGGGTTGCAGGAGACACTTTTTCTCTGCTTTCTCAGTCTGTTTCCTAGTGCCGGTTTGAAGTTCCTGCAGTTTTCACTGTCAAACCGAGTTGGAGCTTGTACCTCCCCATATATATGTATGGAATGGAGTTTGCAACTGAAAAGAAACTTTGTGTTCCCAACAAGCTAGGTGAAGGACGGCTTTCACACACAATTATCTCTCAGAACTGAGCAAGTGGAGAGACGTTCGTTCATCTAGCACCAAGGGAACGGGTTGCAGGAGACACTTTTTCTCTGCTTTCTCAGTCTGTTTCCTAGTGCCGGTTTGAAGTTCCTGCAGTTTTCACTGTAAAACCGAGTTGGAGCTTCTACCTCCCAATATATATGTATGGAATGGAGTTTGCAACTGAAAAGAAACTTTGTGTTCCCAACAAGCTAGGTGAAGGACGGCTTTCACACACACTTATCTCTCAGAACTGAGCAAGTGGAGAGACGTTCGTTCATCTAGCACCAAGGGAACGGGTTGCAGGAGACACTTTTTCTCTGCTTTCTCAGTCTGTTTCCTAGTGCCGGTTTGAAGTTCCTGCAGTTTTCACTGTCAAACCGAGTTGGAGCTTGTACCTCCCCATATATATGTATGGAATGGAGTTTGCAACTGAAAAGAATCTTTGTGTTCCCAACAAGCTAGGTGAAGTACGGCTTTCACACACACTTATCTCTCAGAACTGAGCAAGTGGAGAGACGTTCGTTCATCTAGCACCAAGGGAACGGGTTGCAGGAGACACTTTTTCTCTGCTTCCTCAGTCTGTTTCTTAGTGCCGGTTTGAAGTTCCTGCAGTTTTCACTGTAAAACCGAGTTGGAGCTAGTACCTCCCCATATATATGTATGGAATGGAGTTTGCAACTGAAAAGAAACTTTGTGTTTCCAACAAGCTAGGTGAAGGACGGCTTTCACACACACTTATCCCTCAGAACTGAGCAAGTGGAGAGACGTTCGTTCATCTAGCACCAAGGGAACGGGTTGCAGGAGACACTTTTTCTCTGCTTTCTCAGTCTGTTTCCTAGTGCCGGTTTGAAGTTCCTGCAGTTTTCACTGTCAAACCGAGTTGGAGCTAGTACCTCCCCATATATATGTATGGAATGGAGTTTGCAACTGAAAAGAAACTTTGTGTTCCCAACAAGCTAGGTGAAGGACGGCTTTCACACACACTTATCTCTCAGAACTGAGCAAGTGGAGAGACATTCGTTCATCTAGCACCAAGGGAACGGGTTGCAGGAGACACTTTTTCTCTGCTTTCTCAGTCTGTTTCCTAGTGCCGGTTTGAAGTTCCTGCAGTTTTCACTGTAAAACCGAGTTGAAGCTTCTACCTCCCCATATATATGTATGGAATGGAGTTTGCAACTGAAAAGAAACTTTGTGATCCCAACAAGCTAGGTGAAGGACGGCTTTCACACACACTTATCTCTCAGAACTGAGCAAATGGAGAGACGTTCGTTCATCTAGCACCAAGGGAACGGGTTGCAGGAGACACTTTTTCTCTGCTTTCTCAGTCTGTTTCCCAGTGCCGGTTTGAAGTTCCTGCAGTTTCCACTGTCAAACCGAGTTGGAGCTAGTACCTCCCCATATATATGTACGGAATGGAGTTTGCAACTGAAAAGAAACTTTGTGTTCCCAACAAGCTAGGTGAAGTACGGCTTTCACACACACTTATCTCTCAGAACTGAGCAAGTGGAGAGACGTTCGTTCATCTAGCACCAAGGGAACGGGTTGCAGGAGACACATTTTCTCTGCTTTCTCAGTCTGTTTCCTAGTGCCGGTTTGAAGTTCCTGCAGTTTTCACTGTAAAACCGAGTTGGAGCTTCTACCTCCCCATATATATGTATGGAATGGAGTTTGCAACTGAAAAGAATCTTTGTGTTCCCAATAAGCTTGGTGAAGGACGGCTTTCACACACACTTATCTCTCAGAACTGAGCAAGTGGAGAGACGTTCGTTCATCTAGCACAAAGGGAACGGGTTGCAGGAGACACTTTTTCTCTGCTTTCTCAGTCTGTTTCCTTGTGCCGGTTTGAAGTTCCTGCAGTTTTCACTGTCAAACCGAGTTGGAGCTTCTACCTACAAATATATATGTATGGAATGGAGTTTGCAACTGAAAAGAAACTTTGTGTTCCCAAAAAGCTAGGTGAAGGACGGCTTTCACACACACTTATCTCTCAGAACTGAGCAAGTGGAGAGACGTTCGTTCATCTAGCACCAATGGAACGGGTTGCAGGAGACACTTTTTCTCTGCTTTCTCAGTCTGTTTCCTAGTGCCGGTTTGAAGTTCCTGCAGTTTTCACTGTAAAACCGAGTTGGAGCTAGTACCTCCCCATATATATGTATGGAATGGAGTTTGCAACTGAAAAGAAACTTTGTGTTCCCAACAAGCTAGGTGAAGGACGGCTTTCACACACACTTATCTCTCAGAACAGAGCAAGTGGAGAGACGTTCGTTCATCTAGCACCAAGGGAACGGGTTGCAGGAGACACTTTTTCTCTGCTTCCTCAGTCTGTTTCTTAGTGCCGGTTTGAAGTTCCTGCAGTTTTCACTGTAAAACCGAGTTGGAGCTAGTACCTCCCCATATATATGTATGGAATGGAGTTTGCAACTGAAAAGAAACTTTGTGTTTCCAACAAGCTAGGTGAAGGACGGCTTTCACACACACTTATCCCTCAGAACTGAGCAAGTGGAGAGACGTTCGTTCATCTAGCACCAAGGGAACGGGTTGCAGGAGACACTTTTTCTCTGCTTTCTCAGTCTGTTTCCTAGTGCCGGTTTGAAGTTCCTGCAGTTTTCACTGTCAAACCGAGTTGGAGCTAGTACCTCCCCATATATATGTATGGAATGGAGTTTGCAACTGAAAAGAAACTTTGTGTTCCCAACAAGCTAGGTGAAGGACGGCTTTCACACACACTTATCTCTCAGAACTGAGCAAGTGGAGAGACATTCGTTCATCTAGCACCAAGGGAACGGGTTGCAGGAGACACTTTTTCTCTGCTTTCTCAGTCTGTTTCCTAGTGCCGGTTTGAAGTTCCTGCAGTTTTCACTGTAAAACCGAGTTGAAGCTTCTACCTCCCCATATATATGTATGGAATGGAGTTTGCAACTGAAAAGAAACTTTGTGTTCCCAACAAGCTAGGTGAAGGACGGCTTTCACACACACTTATCTCTCAGAACTGAGCAAATGGAGAGACGTTCGTTCATCTAGCACCAAGGGAACGGGTTGCAGGAGACACTTTTTCTCTGCTTTCTCAGTCTGTTTCCCAGTGCCGGTTTGAAGTTCCTGCAGTTTCCACTGTCAAACCGAGTTGGAGCTAGTACCTCCCCATATATATGTATGGAATGGAGTTTGCAACTGAAAAGAAACTTTGTGTTCCCAACAAGCTAGGTGAAGTACGGCTTTCACACACACTTATCTCTCAGAACTGAGCAAGTGGAGAGACGTTCGTTCATCTAGCACCAAGGGAACGGGTTGCAGGAGACACATTTTCTCTGCTTTCTCAGTCTGTTTCCTAGTGCCGGTTTGAAGTTCCTGCAGTTTTCACTGTAAAACCGAGTTGGAGCTTCTACCTCCCCATATATATGTATGGAATGGAGTTTGCAACTGAAAAGAATCTTTGTGTTCCCAATAAGCTAGGTGAAGGACGGCTTTCACACACACTTATCTCTCAGAACTTAGCAAGTGGAGAGACGTTCGTTCATCTAGCACCAAGGGAACGGGTTGCAGGAGACACTTTTTCTCTGCTTTCTCAGTCTGTTTCCTTGTGCCGGTTTGAAGTTCCTGCAGTTTTCACTGTCAAACCGAGTTGGAGCTTCTACCTACAAATATATATGTATGGAATGGAGTTTGCAACTGAAAAGAAACTTTGTGTTCCCAAAAAGCTAGGTGAAGGACGGCTTTCACACACACTTATCTCTCAGAACTGAGCAAGTGGAGAGACGTTCGTTCATCTAGCACCAAGGGAACGGGTTG
Organism: Camelus dromedarius; assembly: GCF_036321535.1. Classification (NCBI taxonomy): domain Eukaryota; kingdom Metazoa; phylum Chordata; class Mammalia; order Artiodactyla; family Camelidae; genus Camelus; species Camelus dromedarius. Next base: position 1,504,954 of record NW_026989814.1, read on the forward strand.
CAGGAGACACTTTTTCTCTGCTTTCTCAGTCTGTTTCCTAGTGCCGGTTTGAAGTTCCTGCAGTTTTCACTGTAAAACCGAGTTGGAGCTAGTACCTCCCCATATATATGTAAGGAATGGAGTTTGCAACTGAAAAGAAACTTTGTGTTCCCAACAAGCTAGGTGAAGGACGGCTTTCACACACACTTATCTCTCAGAACAGAGCAAGTGGAGAGACGTTCGTTCATCTAGCACCAATGGAACGGGTTGCAGGAGACACTTTTTCTCTGCTTTCTCAGTCTGTTTCCTAGTGCCGGTTTGAAGTTCCTGCAGTTTTCACTGTCAAACCGAGTTGGAGCTTCTACCTCCCCATATATATGTATGGAATGGAGTTTGCAACTGAAAAGAAACTTTGTGTTCACAACAAGCTAGGTGAAGGACGGCTTTCACACACACTTATCTCTCAGAACTGAGCAAGTGGAGAGACGTTCGTTCATCTAGCACCAAGGGAACGGGTTGCAGGTGACACATTTTCTCATCTTTCTCAGTATGTTTCCTAGTGCCGGTTTGAAGTTCCTGCAGTTTTCACTGTAAAACAGAGTTGGAGCTTCTACCTCCCCATATATATGTATGGAATGGAGTTTGCAACTGAAAAGAAACTTTGTGTTCCCAACAAGCTAGGTGAAGGACGGCTTTCACACACACTTATCTCTCAGAACTGAGCAAGTGGAGAGACGTTCGTTCATCTAGCACCAAGGGAACGGGTTGCAGTAGACACTTTTTCTCTGCTTTCTCAGTCTGTTTCCTAGTGCCGGTTTGAAGTTCCTGCAGTTTTCACTGTAAAACCGAGTTGGAGCTTGTACCTCCCCATATATATGTATGGAATGGAGTTTGCAACTGAAAAGAAACTTTGTGTTCCCAACAAGCTATGTGAAGGACGGCTTTCACACACACATATCTCTCAGAACTGAGCAAATGGAGAGACGTTCGTTCATCTAGCACCAAGGGAACGGGTTGCAGGAGACACTTTTTCTCTGCTTTCTCAGTCTGTTTCCCAGTGCCGGTTTGAAGTTCCTGCAGTTTCCACAGTCAAACCGATTTGGAGCTAGTACCTCCCCATATATATGTATGGAATGGAGTTTGCAACTGAAAAGAAACTTTGTGTTCCCAACAAGCTAGGTGAAGTACGGCTTTCACACACACTTATCTCTCAGAACTGAGCAAGTGGAGAGACGTTCGTTCATCTAGCACCAAGGGAACGGGTTGCAGGAGACACTTTTTCTCTGCTTTCTCAGTCTGTTTCCTAGTGCCGGTTTGAAGTTCCTGCAGTTTTCACTGTAAAACCGAGTTGGAGCTTCTACCTCCCCATATATATGTATGGAATGGAGTTTGCAACTGAAAAGAATCTTTGTGTTCCCAATAAGCTAGGTGAAGGACGGCTTTCACACACACTTATCTCTCAGAACTGAGCAAGTGGAGAGACGTTCGTTCATCTAGCACCAAGGGAACGGGTTGCAGGAGACACTTTTTCTCTGCTTTCTCAGTCTGTTTCCTTGTGCCGGTTTGAAGTTCCTGCAGTTTTCACTGTCAAACCGAGTTGGAGCTTCTACCTACAAATATATATGTATGGAATGGAGTTTGCAACTGAAAAGAAACTTTGTGTTCCCAACAAGCTAGGTGAAGGACGGCTTTCACACACACTTATCTCTCAGAACTGAGCAAGTGGAGAGACGTTCGTTCATCTAGCACCAAGGGAACGGGTTGCAGGAGACACTTTTTCTCTGCTTTCTCAGTCTGTTTCCTAGTGCCGGTTTGAAGTTCCTGCAGTTTTCACTGTAAAACCGAGTTGGAGCTAGTACCTCCCCATATATATGTATGGAATGGAGTTTGCAACTGAAAAGAAACTTTGTGTTCCCAACAAGCTATGTGAAGGACGGCTTTCACACACACATATCTCTCAGAACTGAGCAAGTGGAGAGACGTTCGTTCATCTAGCACCAAGGGAACGGGTTGCAGGAGACACTTTTTCTCTGCTTTCTCAGTCTGTTTCCTAGTGCCGGTTTGAAGTTCCTGCAGTTTTCACTGTCAAAACGATTTGGACCTTGTACCTCCCCATATATATGTATGGAATGGAGTTTGCAACTGAAAAGAAACTTTGTGTTCCCAACAAGCTAGGTGAAGGACGGCTCTCACACACATTTATCTCTCAGAACTGAGCAAGTGGAGAGACGTTCGTTCATCTAGCACCAAGGGAACGGGTTGCAGGAGACACTTTTTCTCTGCTTTCTCAGTCTGTTTCCTAGTGCCGGTTTGAAATTCCTGCAGTTTTCACTGTAAAAGCGAGTTGGAGCTTCTACCTCCCCATATATATGTATGGAATGGAGTTTGCAACTGAAAAGAAACTTTGTGTTCCCAACAAGCTAGGTGAAGGACGGCTTTCACACACACTTATCTCTCAGAACTGAGCAAGTGGAGAGACGTTCGTTCATCTAGCACCAAGGGAACGGGTTGCAGGAGACACTTTTTCTCTGCTTTCTCAGTCTGTTTCCTAGTGCCGGTTTGAAGTTCCTGCAGTTTTCACTGTCAAACCGAGTTGGAGCTTGTACCTCCCCATATATATGTATGGAATGGAGTTTGCAACTGAAAAGAAACTTTGTGTTCCCAACAAGCTAGGTGAAGGACGGTTTTCACACACACTTATCTCTCAGAACTGAGCAAGTGGAGAGACGTTCGTTCATCTAGCACCAAGGGAACGGGTTGCAGGAGACACTTTTTCTCTGCTTTCTCAGTCTGTTTCCTAGTGCCGGTTTGAATTTCCTGCAGTTTTCACTGTAAAACCGATTTGGAGCTTCTACCTCCCCATATATATGTATGGAATGGAGTTTGCAACTGAAAAGAAACTTTGTGTTCCCAACAATCTAGGTGAAGGACGGCTTTCACACACACTTATCTCTCAGAACTGAGCAAGTGGAGAGACGTTCGATCATCTAGCACCAAGGGAACGGGTTGCAGGAGACACTTTTTCTCTGCTTTCTCAGTCTGTTTCCTAGTGCCGTTTTGAAGTTCCTGCAGTTTTCACTGTCAAACCGAGTTGGAGCTTGTACCTCCCCATATATATGTATGGAATGGTGTTTGCAACTGAAAAGAAACTTTGTGTTCCCAACAATCTAGGTGAAGGACGGCTTTCACACACACTTATCTCTCAGAACTGAGCAAGTGGAGAGACGTTCGATCATCTAGCACCAAGGGAACGGGTTGCAGGAGACACTTTTTCTCTGCTTTCTCAGTCTGTTTCCTAGTGCCGGTTTGAAGTTCCAGCAGTTTCCACTGTCAAACCGAGTTGAAGCTTCTACCTCCCCATATATATGTATGGAATGGAGTTTGCAACTGAAAAGAAACTTTGTGTTCCCAACAAGCTAGGTGAAGGACGGCTTTCACACACACTTATCTCTCAGAACTGAGCAAGTGGAGAGACGTTCGTTCATCTAGCACCACGGGAACGGGTTGCAGGAGACACCTTTTCTCTGCTTTCTCAGTCTGTTTCCTAGTGCCGGTTTGAAGTTCCTGCAGTTTCCACTGTCAAACCGAGTTGGAGCTAGTACCTCCCCATATATATGTATGGAATGGAGTTTGCAACTGAAAAGAATCTTTGTGTTCCCAACAAGCTAGGTGAAGGACGGCTTTCACACACACTTATCTCTCAGAACTGAGCAAGTGGAGAGACGTTCGTTCATCTAGCACCAAGGGAACGGGTTGCAGGAGACACTTTTTCTCTGCTTTCTCAGTCTGTTTCCTAGTGCCGGTTTGAAGTTCCTGCAGTTTTCACTGTAAAACCGAGTTGGAGCTTCTACCTCCCCATATATATGTATGGAATGGAGTTTGCAACTGAAAAGAAACTTTGTGTTCCCAAAAAGCTAGGTGAAGTACGGCTCTCACACACACTTATCTCTCAGAACTGAGCAAGTGGATAGACGTTCGTTCATCTAGCACCAATGTAACGGGTTGCAGGAGACACTTTTTCTCTGCTTTCTCAGTCTGTTTCCTAGTGCCGGTTTGAAGTTCCTGCAGTTTTCACTGTAAAACAGAGTTGGAGCTTCTACCTCCCCATATATATGTATGGAATGGAGTTTGCAACTGAAAAGAAACTTTGTGTTCCCAACAAGCTAGGTGAAGGACGGCTTTCAAACACACTTATCTCTCAGAACTGAGCAAGTGGAGAGACGTTCGTTCATCTAGCACCAAGGGAACGGGTTGCAGGAGACACTTTTTCTCTGCTTTCTCAGTCTGTTTCCTAGTGCCGGTTTGAAGTTCCTGCAGTTTTCACTGTAAAACCGAGTTGGAGCTTCTACCTCCCCATATATATGTATGGAATGGAGTTTGCAACTGAAAAGAAACTTTGTGTTCCCAACAAGCTAGGTGAAGGACGGCTTTCACACACACTTATCTCTCAGAACTGAGCAAGTGGAGAGACGTTCGTTCATCTAGCACCAAGGGAACGGGTTGCAGGAGACACTTTTTCTCTGCTTTCTCAGTCTGTTTCCTAGTGCCGGTTTGAAATTCCTGCAGTTTTCACTGTAAAACCGATTTGGAGCTTCTACCTCCCCATATATATGTATGGAATGGAGTTTGCAACTGAAAAGAAACTTTGTGTTCCCAACAAGCTAGGTGAAGGACGGCTTTCACACACACTTATCTCTCAGAACTGAGCAAGTGGAGAGACGTTCGTTCATCTAGCACCAAGGGAACGGGTTGCAGGAGACACTTTTTCTCTGCTTTCTCAGTCTGTTTCCTAGTGCCGGTTTGAAGTTCCTGCAGTTTTCACTGTCAAACCGAGTTGGAGCTTGTACCTCCCCATATATATGTATGGAATGGAGTTTGCAACTGAAAAGAAACTTTGTGTTCCCAACAAGCTAGGTGAAGGACGGTTTTCACACACACTTATCTCTCAGAACTGAGCAAGTGGAGAGACGTTCGTTCATCTAGCACCAAGGGAACGGGTTGCAGGAGACACTTTTTCTCTGCTTTCTCAGTCTGTTTCCTTGTGCCGGTTTGAAGTTCCTGCAGTTTTCACTGTCAAACCCAGTTGGAGCTTCTACCTACAAATATATATGTATGGAATGGAGTTTGCAACTGAAAAGAAACTTTGTGTTCCCAAAAAGCTAGGTGAAGGACGGCTTTCACACACAATTATCTCTCAGAACTGAGCAAGTGGAGAGACGTTCGTTCATCTAGCACCAAGGGAACGGGTTGCAGGAGACACTTTTTCTCTGCTTTCTCAGTCTGTTTCCTAGTGCCGGTTTGAAGTTCCTGCAGTTTTCACTGTAAAACCGAGTTGGAGCTAGTACCTCCCCATATATATGTATGGAATGGAGTTTGCAACTGAAAAGAAACTTTGTGTTCCCAATAAGCTAGGTGAAGGACGGCTTTCACACACACTTATCTCTCAGAACAGAGCAAGTGGAGAGACGTTCGTTCATCTAGCACCAAGGGAACGGGTTGCAGGAGACACTTTTTCTCTGCTTTCTCAGTCTGTTTCCTAGTGCCGGTTTGAAGTTCCTGCAGTTTTCACTGTCAAACCGAGTTGGAGCTTCTACCTCCCCATATATATGTATGGAATGGAGTTTGCAACTGAAAAGAAACTTTGTGTTCCCAACAAGCTAGGTGAAGGACGGCTTTCACACACACTTATCTCTCAGAACTTAGCAAGTGGAGAGACGTTCGTTCATCTAGCACCAAGGGAACGGGTTGCAGGAGACACTTTTTCTCTGCTTTCTCAGTCTGTTTCCTAGTGCCGGTTTGAAGTTCCTGCAGTTTTCACTGTAAAACCGAGTTGGAGCTTGTACCTCCCCATATATATGTATGGAATGGAGTTTGCAACTGAAAAGAAACTTTGTGTTCCCAACAAGATAGGTGAAGGACGGCTTTCACACACACATATCTCTCAGAACTGAGCAAGTGGAGAGACGTTCGTTCATCTAGCACCAAGGGAACGGGTTGCAGGAGACACTTTTTCTCTGCTTTCTCAGTCTGTTTCCTAGTGCCGGTTTGAGGTTCCTGCAGTTTTCACTGTCAAAACGATTTGGACCTTGTACCTCCCCATATATATGTATGGAATGGAGTTTGCAACTGAAAAGAAACTTTGTGTTCCCAACAAGCTAGGTGAAGGGCGGCTCTCACACACACTTATCTCTCAGAACTGAGCAAGTGGAGAGACGTTCGTTCATCTAGCACCAAGGGAACGGGTTGCAGGAGACACTTTTTCTCTGCTTTCTCAGTCTGTTTCCTAGTGCCGGTTTGAAATTCCTGCAGTTTTCACTGTAAAACAGATTTGGAGCTTCTACCTCCCCATATATATGTATGGAATGGAGTTTGCAACTGAAAAGAAACTTTGTGTTCCCAACAAGCTAGGTGAAGGACGGCTTTCACACACACTTATCTCTCAGAACTGAGCAAGTGGAGAGACGTTCGTTCATCTAGCACCAAGGGAACGGGTTGCAGGAGACACTTTTTCTCTGCTTTCTCAGTCTGTTTCCTAGTGCCGGTTTGAAGTTCCTGCAGTTTTCACTGTCAAACCGAGTTGGAGCTTGTACCTCCCCATATATATGTATGGAATGGAGTTTGCAACTGAAAAGAAACTTTGTGTTCCCAACAAGCTAGGTGAAGGACGGTTTTCACACACACTTAACTCTCAGAACTGAGCAAGTGGAGAGACGTTCGTTCATCTAGCACCAAGGGAACGGGTTGCAGGAGACACTTTTTCTCTGCTTTCTCAGTCTGTTTCCTAGTGCCGGTTTGAAGTTCCTGCAGTTTTCACTGTAAAACCGATTTGGAGCTTCTACCTCCCCATATATATGTATGGAGTGGAGTTTGCAACTGAAAAGAAACTTTGTGTTCCCAACAAGCTAGGTGAAGGACGGCTTTCACACACACTTATCTCTCAGAACTGAGCAAGTGGAGAGACGTTCGTTCATCTAGCACCAAGGGAACGGGTTGCAGGAGACACTTTTTCTCTGCTTTCTCAGTCTCTTTCCTAGTGCCGGTTAGAAGTTCCTGCAGTTTTCACTGTAAAACCGAGTTGAAGCTTCTACCTCCAAATATATATGTATGGAATGGAGTTTGCAACTGAAAAGAAACTTTGTGTTCCCAACAAGCTAGGTGAAAGACGGCTTTCACACACACTTATCTCTCAGAACTGAGCAAGTGGAGAGACGTTCGTTCATCTAGCACCAAGGGAACGGGTTGCAGGAGACACTTTTTCTCTGCTTTCTCAGTCTGTTTCCTAATGCCGGTTTGAAGTTCCTGCAGTTTTCACTGTAAAACCGAGTTGGAGCTAGTACCTCCCCATATATATGTATGGAATGGAGTTTGCAACTGAAAAGAAACTTTGTGTTCCCAAGAAGCTAGGTGAAGGACGGCTTTCACACACACTTATCCCTCAGAACTGAGCAAGTGGAGAGACATTCGTTCATCTAGCACCAAGGGAACGGGTTGCAGGAGACACTTTTTCTCTGCTTTCTCAGTCTGTTTCCTAGTGCCGTTTTGAAGTTCCTGCAGTTTTCACTGTCAAACCGTGTTGGAGCTTGTACCTCCCCATATATATGTATGGAATGGAGTTTGCAACTGAAAAGAAACTTTGTGATCCCAACAATCTAGGTGAAGGACGGCTTTCACACACACTTATCTCTCAGACCTGAGCAAGTGGAGAGACGTTCGATCATCTAGCACCAAGGGAACGGGTTGCAGGAGACACTTTTCCTCTGCTTTCTCAGTCTGTTTCCTAGTGCCGGTTTGAAGTTCCTGCAGTTTTCACTGTCAAACCGAGTTGGAGCTTGTACCTCCCCATATATATGTATGGAATGGAGTTTGCAACTGAAAAGAAACTTTGTGTTCCCAACAATCTAGGTGAAGGACGGCTTTCACACACACTTATCTCTCAGAACTGAGCAAGTGGAGAGACGTTCGTTCATCTAGCACCAAGGGAACGGGTTGCAGGAGACACTTTTTCTCTGCTTTCTCAGTCTGTTTCCTAGTGCCGGTTAGAAGTTCCTGCAGTTTTCACTGTAAAACCGAGTTGAAGCTTCTACCTCCAAATATATATGTATGGAATGGAGTTTGCAACTGAAAAGAAACTTTGTGTTCCCAACAAGCTAGGTGAAAGACGGCTTTCACACACACTTATCTCTCAGAACTGAGCAAGTGGAGAGACGTTCGTTCATCTAGCACCAAGGGAACGGGTTGCAGGAGACACTTTTTCTCTGCTTTCTCAGTCTGTTTCCTAATGACGGTTTGAAGTTCCTGCAGTTTTCACTGTAAAACCGAGTTGGAGCTAGTACCTCCCCATATATATGTATGGAATGGAGTTTGCAACTGAAAAGAAACTTTGTGTTCCCAAGAAGCTAGGTGAAGGACGGCTTTCACACACACTTATCCCTCAGAACTGAGCAAGTGGAGAGACTTTCGTTCATCTAGCACCAAGGGAACGGGTTGCAGGAGACACTTTTTCTCTGCTTTCTCAGTCTGTTTTCTAGTGCCGTTTTGAAGTTCCTGCAGTTTTCACTGTCAAACCGAGTTGGAGCTTGTACCTCCCCATATATATGTATGGAATGGAGTTTGCAACTGAAAAGAAACTTTGTGATCCCAACAATCTAGGTGAAGGACGGCTTTCACACACACTTATCTCTCAGAACTGAGCAAGTGGAGAGACGTTCGATCATCTAGCACCAAGGGAACGGGTTGCAGGAGACACTTTTTCTCTGCTTTCTCAGTCTGTTTCCTAGTGCCGGTTTGAAGTTCCTGCAGTTTCCACTGTCAAACCGAGTTGAAGCTTCTACCTCCCCATATATATGTATGGAATGGAGTTTGCAACTGAAAAGAAACTTTGTGTTACCAACAAGCTAGGTGAAGGACGGCTTTCACACACACTTATCTCTCAGAACTGAGCAAGTGGAGAGACGTTCGTTCATCTAGCACCAAGGGAACGGGTTGCAGGAGACACCTTTTCTCTGCTTTCTCAGTCTGTTTCCTAGTGCCGGTTTGAAGTTCCTGCAGTTTCCACTGTCAAACCGAGTTGGAGCTAGTACCTCCCCATATATATGTATGGAATGGAGTTTGCAACTGAAAAGAATCTTTGTGTTCCCAACAAGCTAGGTGAAGGACGGCTTTCACACACACTTATCTCTCAGAACTGAGCAAGTGGAGAGACGTTCGTTCATCTAGCACCAAGGGAACGGTTTGCAGGAGACACTTTTTCTCTGCTTTCTCAGTCTGTTTCCTAGTGCCGGTTTGAAGTTCCTGCAGTTTTCACTGTAAAACCGAGTTGGAGCTTCTACCTCCCCATATATATGTATGGAATGGAGTTTGCAACTGAAAAGAAACTTTGTGTTCCCAACAAGCTAGGTGAAGTACGGCTCTCACACACACTTATCTCTCAGAACTGAGCAAGTGGATAGACGTTCGTTCATCTAGCACCAAGGGAACGGGTTGCAGGAGACACTTTTTCTCTGCTTTCTCAGTCTGTTTCCTAGTGCCGGTTTGAAGTTCCTGCAGTTTTCACTGTAAAACCGAGTTGGAGCTTCAACCTCCCCATATATATGTATGGAATGGAGTTTGCAACTGAAAAGAAACTTTGTGTTCCCAACAAGCTAGGTGAAGGACGGCTTTCACACACACATATCTCTCAGAACTGAGCAAGTGGAGAGACGTTCGTTCATCTAGCACCAAGGGAACGGGTTGCAGGAGACACTTTTTCTCTGCTTTCTCAGTCTGTTTCCTAGTGCCGGTTTGAAGTTCCTGCAGTTTTCACTGTAAACCCGAGTTGGAGGTTGTACCTCCCCATATATATGTATGGAATGGAGTTTGCAACTGAAAAGAAACTTTGTGTTCCCAACAAGCTATGTGAAGGACGGCTTTCACACACACTTATCTCTCAGAACTGAGCAAGTGGAGAGACTTTCGTTCTTCTAGCACCAAGGGAACGGGTTGCAGGAGACACTTTTTCTCTGCTTTCTCAGTCTGTTTCCTAGTGCCGGTTTGAAGTTCCTGCAGTTTTCACTGTCAAAACGATTTGGACCTTGTACCTCCCCATGTATATGTATGGAATGGATTTTGCAACTGAAAAGAAACTTTGTGTTCCCAACAAGCTAGGTGAAGGACGGCTCTCACACACACTTATCTCTCAGAACTGAGCAAGTGGAGAGACGTTCGTTCATCTAGCACCAAGGGAACGGGTTGCAGGAGACACTTTTTCTCTGCTTTCTCAGTCTGTTTCCTAGTGCCGGTTTGAAGTTCCTGCAGTTTTCACTGTAAAACCGAGTTGGAGCTTGTACCTCCCCATATATATGTATGGAATGGAGTTTGCAACTGAAAAGAAACTTTGTGTTCCCAACAAGCTAGGTGAAGGACGGCTTTAACACACACTTATCTCTCAGAACTGAGCAAGTGGAGAGACGTTCGTTCATCTAGCACCAAGGGAACGGGTTGCAGGAGACACTTTTTCTCTGCTTTCTCAGTCTGTTTCCTAGTGCCGGTTTGAAGTTCCTGCAGTTTTCACTGTCAAACCGAGTTGGAGCTTGTACCTCCTCATATATATGTATGGAATGGAGTTTGCAACTGAAAAGAACCTTTGTGTTCCCAACAAGCTAGGTGAAGGACGGCTTTCACACACACTTATCTCTCAGAACTGAGCAAGTGGAGAGACGTTCGTTCATCTAGCACCAAGGGAACGGGTTGCAGGAGACACTTTTTCTCTGCTTTCTCAGTCTGTTTCCTAGTGCCGGTTAGAAGTTCCTGCAGTTTTCACTGTAAAACCGAGTTGAAGCTTCTACCTCCAAATATATATGTATGGAATGGAGTTTGCACCTGAAAAGAAACTTTGTGTTCCCAACAAGCTAGGTGAAGGACGGCTTTCACACACACTTATTTCTCAGAACTGAGCATGTGGAGAGACGTTCGTTCATCTAGCACCAAGGGAACGGGTTGCAGGAGACACTTTTTCTCTGCTTTCTCAGTCTGTTTCCTAGTGCCGGTTTGAAGTTCCTGCAGTTTTCACTGTAAAACCGAGTTGGAGCTAGTACCTCCCCATATATATGTATGGAATGGAGTTTGCAACTGAAAAGAAACTTTGTGTTCCCAACAAGCTAGGTGAAGGACGGCTTTAACACACACTTATCCCTCAGAACTGAGCAAGTGGAGAGACTTTCGTTCATCTAGCACCAAGGGAACGGGTTGCAGGAGACACTTTTTCTCTGCTTTCTCAGTCTGTTTCCTAGTGCCGGTTTGAAGTTCCTGCAGTTTTCACTGTCAAAACGATTTGGACCTTGTACCTCCCCATGTATATGTATGGAATGGAGTTTGCAACTGAAAAGAAACTTTGTGTTCCCAACAAGCTAGGTGAAGTACGGCTCTCACACAAACTTATCTCTCAGAACTGAGCAAGTGGAGAGACGTTCGTTCATCTAGCACCAAGGGAACGGGTTGCAGGAGACACTTTTTCTCTGCTTTCTCAGTCTGTTTCCTAGTGCCGGTTTGAAGTTCCTGCAGTTTTCACTGTAAACCCGAGTTGAAGCTTCTACCTCCCCATATATATGTATGGAATGGAGTTTGCAACTGAAAAGAAACTTTGTGTTCCCAACAAGCTAGGTGAAGGACGGCTTTCACACACACTTATCTCTCAGAACTGAGCAAGTGGAGAGACGTTCGTTCATCTAGCACCAAGGGAACGGGTTGCAGGAGACACTTTTTCTCTGCTTTCTCAGTCTGTTTCCTAGTGCCGGTTTGAAGTTCCTGCAGTTTCCACTGTCAAACCGAGTTGGAGCTAGTACCTCCCCATATATATGTATGGAATGGAGTTTGCAACTGAAAAGAAACTTTGTGTTATCAACAAGCTAGGTGAAGGACGGCTTTCACACACACTTATCTCTCAGAACTGAGCAAGTGGAGAGACGTTAGTTCATCTAGCACCAAGGGAACGGGTTGCAGGGACACTTTTTCTCTGCTTTCTCAGTCTGTTTCCTAGTGCCGGTTTGAAGTTCCTGCAGTTTTCACTGTAAAACCGAGTTGGAGCTTCTACCACCCCATATATATGTATGGAATGGAGTTTGCAACTGAAAAGAATCTTTGTGTTCCCAATAAGCTAGGTGAAGTACGGCTTTCACACACACTTATCTCTCAGAACTGAGCAAGTGGAGAGACGTTCGTTCATCTAGCACCAAGGGAACGGGTTGCAGGAGACACTTTTTCTCTGCTTTCTCAGTCTGTTTCCTAGTGCCGGTTTGAAGTTCCTGCAGTTTTCACTGTAAAACCGTGTTGGAGCTAGTACCTCCCCATATATATGTATGGAATGGAGTTTGCAACTGAAAAGAAACTTTGTGTTCCCAACAAGCTAGGTGAAGGACGGCTTTCACACACACTTATCTCTCAGAACAGAGCAAGTGGAGAGACGTTCGTTCATCTAGCACCAAGGGAACGGGTTGCAGGGACACTTTTTCTCTGCTTTCTCAGTCTGTTTCTTAGTGCCGGTTTGAAGTTCCTGCAGTTTTCACTGTAAAACCGAGTTGGAGCTTCTACCACCCCATATATATGTATGGAATGGAGTTTGCAACTGAAAAGAATCTTTGTGTTCCCAATAAGCTAGGTGAAGTACGGCTTTCACACACACTTATCTCTCAGAACTGAGCAAGTGGAGAGACGTTCGTTCATCTAGCACCAAGGGAACGGGTTGCAGGAGACACTTTTTCTCTGCTTTCTCAGTCTGTTTCCTAGTGCCGGTTTGAAGTTCCTGCAGTTTTCACTGTAAAACCGTGTTGGAGCTAGTACCTCCCCATATATATGTATGGAATGGAGTTTGCAACTGAAAAGAATCTTTGTGTTCCCAACAAGCTAGGTGAAGGACGGCTTTCACACACACTTATCTCTCAGAACAGAGCAAGTGGAGAGACGTTAGTTCATCTAGCACCAAGGGAACGGGTTGCAGGGACACTTTTTCTCTGCTTTCTCAGTCTGTTTCCTAGTGCCGGTTTGACGTTCCTGCAGTTTTCACAGTAAAACCGAGTTGGAGCTTCTACCTCCCCATATATATGTATGGAATGGAGTTTGCAACTGAAAAGAATCTTTGTGTTCCCAATAAGCTAGGTGAAGTACGGCTTTCACACACACTTATCTCTCAGAACTGAGCAAGTGGATAGACGTTCGTTCATCTAGCACCAAGGTAACGGGTTGCAGGAGACACTTTTTCTCTGTTTCTCAGTCTGTTTCCTAGTGCCGGTTTGAAGTTCCTGCAGTTTCCACTGTCAAACCGAGTTGGAGCTTCTACCTACAAATATATATGTATGGAATGGATTTTGCAACTGAAAAGAAACTTTGTGTTCCCAAAAAGCTAGGTGAAGGACGGCTTTCACACACACTTATCTCTCAGAACTGAGCAAGTGGAGAGACGTTCGTTCATCTAGCACCAAGGGAACGGGTTGCAGGAGACACTTTTTCTCTGCTTTCTCAGTCTGTTTCCTAGTGCCGGTTTGAAGTTCCTGCAGTTTTCACTGTAAAACCGAGTTGGAGCTGGTACCTCCCCATATATATGTATGGAATGGAGTTTGCAACTGAAAAGAAACTTTGTGTTCCCAACAAGCTAGGTGAAGGACGGCTTTCACACACACTTATCTCTCAGAACAGAGCAAGTGGAGAGACGTTCGTTCATCTAGCACCAAGGGAACGGGTTGCAGGAGACACTTTTTCTCTGCTTTCTCAGTCTGTTTCCTAGTGCCGGTTTGAAGTTCCTGCAGTTTTCACTGTCAAACCGAGTTGGAGCTAGTACCTCCCCATATATATGTATGGAATGGAGTTTGCAACTGAAAAGAAACTTTGTGTTCACAAAAAGCTAGGTGAAGGACGGCTTTCACACACACTTATCTCTCAGAACTGAGCAAGTGGAGAGACGTTCGTTCATCTAGCACCAAGGGAACGGGTTGCAGGTGACACATTTTCTCATCTACTCAGTATGTTTCCTAGTGCCGGTTTGAAGTTCCTGCAGTTTTCACTGTAAAACAGAGTTGGAGCTTCTACCTCCCCATATATATGTATGGAATGGGGTTTGCAACTGAAAAGAAACTTTGTGTTCCCAACAAGCTAGGTGAAGGACGGCTTTCATACACACTTATCTCTCAGAACTGAGCAAGTGGAGAGACGTTCGTTCATCTAGCACCAAGGGAACGGGTTGCAGGAGACACTTTTTCTCTGCTTTCTCAGTCTGTTTCCTAGTGCCGGTTTGAAGTTCCTGCAGTTTTCACTGTCAAACCGAGTTGGAGCTTGTACCTCCCCATATATATGTATTGAATGGAGTTTGCAACTGAAAAGAAACTTTGTGTTCCCAACAAGCTAGGTGAAGGACGGCTTTCACACACACTTATCTCTCAGAACTGAGCAAGTGGAGAGACGTTCGTTCATCTAGCACCAAGGGAACGGGTTGCAGGTGACACATTTTCTCTTCTTTCTCAGTATGTTTCCTAGTGCCGGTTTGAAGTTCCTGCAGTTTTCACTGTAAAACAGAGTTGGAGCTTCTACCTCCCCATATATATGTATGGAATGGGGTTTGTAACTGAAAAGAAACTTTGTGTTCCCAACAAGCTAGGTGAAGGACGGCTTTCACACACACTTATCTCTCAGAACTGAGCAAGTGGAGAGACGTTCGTTCATCTAGCACCAAGTGAACGGGTTGCAGGAGACACTTTTTCTCTGCTTTCTCAGTCTGTTTCCTAGTGCCGGTTTGAAGTTCCTGCAGTTTTCACTGTCAAACCGAGTTGGAGCTTGTACCTCCCCATATATATGTATGGAATGGAGTTTGCAACTGAAAAGAAACTTTGTGTTCCCAACAAGCTAGGTGAAGGACGGCTTTCACACACACTTATCTCTCAGAACTGAGCAAGTGGAGAGACGTTCGTTCATCTAGCACCAAGGGAACGGGTTGCAGGAGACACTTTTTCTCTGCTTTCTCAGTCTGTTTCCTAGTGCCGGTTAGAAGTTCCTGCAGTTTTCACTGTAAAACCGAGTTGAAACTTCTACCTCCAAATATATATGTATGGAATGGAGTTTGCAACTGAAAAGAAACTTTGTGTTCCCAACAAGCTAGGTAAAAGACGGCTTTCACACACACTTATCTCTCAGAACTGAGCAAGTGGAGAGACGTTCGTTCATCTAGCACCAAGGGAACGGGTTGCAGGAGACACTATTTCTCTGCTTTCTCAGTCTGTTTCCTAGTGCCGGTTTAAAGTTCCTGCAGTTTTCACAGTAAAACCGAGTTGGAGCTAGTACTTCCCCATATATATGTATGGAATGGAGTTTGCAACTGAAAAGAAACTTTGTGTTCCCAAGAAGCTAGGTGAAGGACGGCTTTCACACACACTTATCCCTCAGAACTGAGCAAGTGGAGAGACTTTCGTTCATCTAGCACCAAGGGAACGGGTTGCAGGAGACACTTTTTCTCTGCTTTCTCAGTCTGTTTCCTAGTGCCGGTTTGAAGTTCCTGCAGTTTCCACTGTCAAACCGAGTTGGAGCTAGTACCTCCCCATATATATGTATGGAATGGAGTTTGCAACTGAAAAGAAACTTTGTGTTCACAACAAGCTAGGTGAAGGACGGCTTTCACACACACTTATCTCTCAGAACTGAGCAAGTGGAGAGACGTTCGTTCATCTAGCACCAAGGGAACGGGTTGCAGGAGACACTTTTTCTCTGCTTTCTCAGTCTGTTTCCTAGTGCCGGTTTGAAGTTCCTGCAGTTTTCACTGTAAAACCGAGTTGGAGCTTCTACCTCCCCATATATATGTATGGAATGGAGTTTGCAACTGAAAAGAATCTTTGTGTTCCCAATAAGCTAGGTGAAGTACGGCTTTCACACACACTTATCTCTCAGAACTGAGCAAGTGGATAGACGTTCGTTCATCTAGCACCAAGGGAACGGGTTGCAGGAGACACTTTTTCTCTGCTTTCTCAGTCTGTTTCCTAGTGCCGGTTTGAAGTTCCTGCAGTTTTCACTGTAAAACCGATTTGGAGCTAGTACCTCCCCATATATATGTATGGAATGGAGTTTGCAACTGAAAAGAAACTTTGTGTTCCCAACAAGCTAGGTGAAGGACGGCTTTCACACACACTTATCTCTCAGAACAGAGCAAGTGGAGAGACGTTCGTTCATCTAGCACCAAGGGAACGGGTTGCAGGAGACACTTTTTCTCTGCTTTCTCAGTCTGTTTCCTAGTGCCGGTTTGAAGTTCCTGCAGTTTTCACTGTCAAACCGAGTTGGAGCTAGTACCTCCCCATATATATGTATGGAATGGAGTTTGCAACTGAAAAGAAACTTTGTGTTCCCAACAAGCTAGGTGAAGGACGGCTTTCACACACACTTATCTCTCAGAACTGAGCAAGTGGAGAGACGTTCGTTCATCTAGCACCAAGGGAACGGGTTGCAGGTGACACATTTTCTCATCTTTCTCAGTATGTTTCCTAGTGCCGGTTTGAAGTTCCTGCAGTTTTCACTGTAAAACAGAGTTGGAGCTTCTACCACCCCATATATATGTATGGAATGGGGTTTGCAACTGAAAAGAAACTTTGTGTTCCCAACAATCTAGGTGAAGGACGGCTTTCACACACACTTATCTCTCAGAACTGAGCAAGTGGAGAGACGTACGTTCATCTAGCACCAAGGGAACGGGTTGCAGGAGACACTTTTTCTCTGCTTTCTCAGTCTGTTTCCTAGTGCCGGTTTGAAGTTCCTGCAGTTTTCACTGTCAAACCGAGTTGGAGCTTGTACCTCCCCATATATATGTATGGAATGGAGTTTGCAACTGAAAAGAAACTTTGTGTTCCCAACAATCTAGGTGAAGGACGGCTTTCACACACACTTATCTCTCAGAACTGAGCAAGTGGAGAGACGTTCGTTCATCTAGCACCAAGGGAACGGGTTGCAGGTGACACATTTTCTCTTTTTTCTCAGTATGTTTCCTAGTGCCGGTTTGAAGTTCCTGCAGTTTTCACTGTAAAACAGAGTTGGAGCTTCTACCTCCCCATATATATGTATGGAATGGGGTTTGCAACTGAAAAGAAACTTTGTGTTCCCAACAAGCTAGGTGAAGGACGGCTTTCACACACACTTATCTCTCAGAACTGAGCAAGTGGAGAGACGTTCGTTCATCTAGCACCAAGGGAACGGGTTGCAGGAGACACTTTTTCTCTGCTTTCTCAGTCTGTTTCCTAGTGCCGGTTAGAAGTTCCTGCAGTTTTCACTGTAAAACCGAGTTGAAGCTTCTACCTCCAAATATATATGTATGGAATGGAGTTTGCACCTGAAAAGAAACTTTGTGTTCCCAACAAGCTATGTGAAGGACGGCTTTCACACACACTTATCTCTCAGAACTGAGCATGTGGAGAGACATTCGTTCATCTAGCACCAAGGGAACGGGTTGCAGGAGACACTTTTTCTCTGCTTTCTCAGTCTGTTTCCTAGTGCCGGTTTGAAGTTCCTGCAGTTTTCACTGTAAAACCGAGTTGGAGCTAGTACCTCCCCATATATATGTATGGAATGGAGTTTGCAACTGAAAAGAAACTTTGTGTTCCCAACAAGCTAGGTGAAGGACGGCTTTAACACACACTTATCCCTCAGAACTGAGCAAGTGGAGAGACTTTCGTTCATCTAGCACCAAGGGAACGGGTTGCAGGAGACACTATTTCTCTGCTTTCTCAGTCTGTTTCCTAGTGCCGGTTTGAAGTTCCTGCAGTTTGCACCGTCAAAACGATTTGGACCTTGTACCTCCCCATGTATATGTATGGAATGGAGTTTGCAACTGAAAAGAAACTTTGTGTTCCCAACAAGCTAGGTGAAGGACGGCTTTAACACACACTTATCCCTCAGAACTGAGCAAGTGGAGAGACTTTCGTTCATCTAGCACCAAGGGAACGGGTTGCAGGAGACACTTTTTCTCTGCTTTCTCAGTCTGTTTCCTAGTGCCGGTTTGAAGTTCCTGCAGTTTTCACCGTCAAAACGATTTGGACCTTGTACCTCCCCATGTATATGTATGGAATGGAGTTTGCAACTGAAAAGAAACTTTGTGTTCCCAACAAGCTAGGTGAAGTACGGCTCTCACACACACTTATCTCTCAGAACTGAGCAAGTGGAGAGACGTTCGTTCATCTAGCACCAAGGGAACGGGTTGCAGGAGACACTTTTTCTCTGCTTTCTCAGTCTGTTTCCTAGTGCCGGTTTGAAGTTCCTGCCGTTTTCACTGTAAACCCGAGTTGAAGCTTCTACCTCCCCATATATATGTATGGAATGGAGTTTGCAACTGAAAAGAAACTTTGTGTTCCAAACAAGCTAGTTGAAGGACGGCTTTCACACACACTTATCTCTCAGAACTGAGCAAGTGGAGAGACGTTCGTTCATCTAGCACCAAGGGAACGGGTTGCAGGAGACACTTTTTCTCTGCTTTCTCAGTCTGTTTCCTAGTGCCGGTTTGAAGTTCCTGCAGTTTCCACTGTCAAACCGAGTTGGAGCTAGTACCTCCCCATATATATGTATGGAATGGAGTTTGCAACTGAAAAGAAACTTTGTGTTACCAACAAGCTAGGTGAAGGACGGCTTTCACACACACTTATCTCTCAGAACTGAGCAAGTGGAGAGACGTTAGTTCATCTAGCACCAAGGGAACGGGTTGCAGGAGACACGTTTTCTCTGCTTTCTCAGTCTGTTTCCTAGTGCCGGTTTGAAGTTCCTGCAGTTTTCACTGTAAATCCGAGTTGGAGCTTCTACCTCCCCATATATATGTATGGAATGGAGTTTGCAACTGAAAAGAATCTTTGAGTTCCCAATAAGCTAGGTGAAGGACGGCTTTCACACACACTTATCTCTCAGAACTGAGCAAGTGGAGAGACGTTCGTTCATCTAGCACCAAGGGAACGGGTTGCAGGAGACACTTTTTCTCTGCTTTCTCAGTCTGTTTCCTAGTGCCGGTTTGAATTTCCTGCAGTTTTCACTGTCAAACCGAGTTGGAGCTAGTACCTCCCCATATATATGTATGGAATGGAGTTTGCAACTGAAAAGAAACTTTGTGTTCACAACAAGCTAGGTGAAGGACGGCTTTCACACACACTTATCTCTCAGAACTGAGCAAGTGGAGAGACGTTCGTTCATCTAGCACCAAGGGAACGGGTTGCAGGTGACACATTTTCTCATCTTTCTCAGTATGTTTCCTAGTGCCGGTTTGAAGTTCCTGCAGTTTTCACTGTAAAACAGAGTTGGAGCTTCTACCTCCCCATATATATGTATGGAATGGGGTTTGCAACTGAAAAGAAACTTTGTGTTCCCAACAAGCTAGGTGAAGGACGGCTTTCACACACACTTATCTCTCAGAACTGAGCAAGTGGAGAGACGTTCGTTCATCTAGCACCAAGGGAACGGGTTGCAGGAGACACTTTTTCTCTGCTTTCTCAGTCTGTTTCCTAGTGCCGGTTTGAAGTTCCTGCAGTTTTCACTGTCAAACCGAGTTGGAGCTTGTACCTCCCCATATATATGTATGGAATGGAGTTTGCAACTGAAAAGAAACTTTGTGTTCCCAACAATCTAGGTGAAGGACGGCTTTCACACACACTTATCTCTCAGAACTGAGCAAGTGGAGAGACGTTCGTTCATCTAGCACCAAGGGAACGGGTTGCAGGTGACACATTTTCTCTTCTTTCTCAGTATGTTTCCTAGTGCCGGTTTGAAGTTCCTGCAGTTTTCACTGTAAAACGGAGTTGGACCTTCTACCTCCCCATATATATGTATGGAATGGGGTTTGCAACTGAAAAGAAACTTTGTGTTCCCAACAAGCTAGGTGAAGGACGGCTTTCACACACACTTATCTCTCAGAACTGAGCAAGTGGAGAGACGTTCGTTCATCTAGCACCAAGGGAACGGGTTGCAGGAGACACTTTTACTCTGCTTTCTCAGTCTGTTTCCTAGTGCCGGTTAGAAGTTCCTGCAGTTTTCACTGTAAAACCGAGTTGAAGCTTCTACCTCCAAATATATATGTATGGAATGGAGTTTGCACCTGAAAAGAAACTTTGTGTTCCCAACAAGCTAGGTGAAGGACGGCTTTCACACACACTTATCTCTCAGAACTGAGCATGTGGAGAGACATTCGTTCATCTAGCACCAAGGGAACGGGTTGCAGGAGACACTTTTTCTCTGCTTTCTCAGTCTGTTTCCTAGTGCCGGTTTGAAGTTCCTGCAGTTTTCACTGTAAAACCGAGTTGGAGCTAGTACCTCCCCATATATATGTATGGAATGGAGTTTGCAACTGAAAAGAAACTTTGTGTTCCCAACAAGCTAGGTGAAGGACGGCTTTAACACACACTTATCCCTCAGAACTGAGCAAGTGGAGAGACTTTTGTTCATCTAGCACCAAGGGAACGGGTTGCAGGAGACACTTTTTCTCTGCTTTCTCAGTCTGTTTCCTAGTGCCGGTTTGAAGTTCCTGCAGTTTTCATTGTCAAAACGATTTGGACCTTGTACCTCCCCATGTAAATGTATGGAATGGAGTTTGCAACTGAAAAGAAATTTTCTGTTCCCAACAAGCTAGGTGAAGTACGGCTCTCACACACACTTATCTCTCAGAACTGAGCAAGTGGAGAGACGTTCGTTCATCTAGCACCAAGGGAACGGGTTGCAGGAGACACTTTTTCTCTGCTTTCTCAGTCTGTTTCCTAGTGCCGGTTTGAAGTTCCTGCAGTTTTCACTGTAAACCCGAGTTGAAGCTTCTACCTCCCCATATATATGTATGGAATGGAGTTTGCAACTGAAAAGAAACTTTGTGTTCCCAACAAGCTAGGTGAAGGACGGCTTTCACACACACTTATCTCTCAGAACTGAGCAAGTGGAGAGACGTTCGTTCATCTAGCACCAAGGGAACGGGTTGCAGGAGACACTTTTTCTCTGCTTTCTCAGTCTGTTTCCTAGTGCCGGTTTGAAGTTCCTGCAGTTTTCACTGTCAAACCGAGTTGGAGATAGTACCTCCCCATATATATGTATGGAATGGAGTTTGCAACTGAAAAGAAACTTTGTGTTCACAACAAGCTAGGTGAAGGACGGCTTTCACACACACTTATCTCTCAGAACTGAGCAAGTGGAGAGACGTTCGTTCAGCTAGCACCAAGGGAACGGGTTGCAGGTGACACATTTTCTCATCTTTCTCAGTATGTTTCCTAGTGCCGGTTTGAAGTTCCTGCAGTTTTCACTGTAAAACAGAGTTGGAGCTTCTACCTCCCCATATATATGTATGGAATGGAGTTTGCAACTGAAAAGAAACTTTGTGTTCCCAACAAGCTAGGTGAAGGACGGCTTTCACACACACTTATCTCTCAGAACTGAGCAAGTGGAGAGACGTTCGTTCATCTAGCACCAAGGGAACGGGTTGCAGGAGACACTTTTTCTCTGCTTTCTCAGTCTGTTTCCTAGTGCCGGTTTGAAGTTCCTGCAGTTTTCACTGTAAAACCGAGTTGGAGCTTGTACCTCCCCATATATATGTATGGAATGGAGTTTGCAACTGAAAAGAAACTTTGTGTTCCCAACAAGCTATGTGAAGGACGGCTTTCACACACACATATCTCTCAGAACTGAGCAAGTGGAGAGACGTTCGTTCATCTAGCACCAAGGGAACGGGTTGCAGGAGACACTTTTTCTCTGCTTTCTCAGTCTGTTTCCTAGTGCCGGTTTGAAGTTCCTGCAGTTTTCACTGTCAAAACGATTTGGACCTTGTACCTCCCCATATATATGTATGGAATGGAGTTTTTCAACTGAAAAGAAACTTTGTGTTCCCAACAAGCTAGGTGAAGGACGGCTCTCACACACACTTATCTCTCAGAACTGAGCAAGTGGAGAGACGTTCGTTCATCTAGCACCAAGGGAACGGGTTGCAGGAGACACTTTTTCTCTGCTTTCTCAGACTGTTTCCTAGTGCCGGTTTGAAATTCCTGCAGTTTTCACTGTAAAACCGAGTTGGAGCTTCTACCTCCCCATATATATGTATGGAATGGAGTTTGCAACTGAAAAGAAACTTTGTGTTCCCAACAAGCTAGGTGAAGGACGGCTTTCACACACACTTATCTCTCAGAACTGAGCAAGTGGAGAGACGTTCGTTCATCTAGCACCAAGGGAACGGGTTGCAGGAGACACTTTTTCTCTGCTTTCTCAGACTGTTTCCTAGTGCCGGTTTGAAGTTCCTGCAGTTTTCACTGTCAAACCGAGTTGGAGCTTGTACCTCCCCATATATATGTATGGAATGGAGTTTGCAACTGAAAAGAAACTTTGTATTCCCAACAAGCTAGGTGAAGGACGGCTTTCACACACACTTATCTCTCAGAACTGAGCAAGTGGAGAGACGTTCGTTCATCTAGCACCAAGGGAACGGGTTGCAGGAGACACTTTTGCTCTGCTTTCTCAGTCTGTTTCCTAGTGCCGGTTAGAAGTTCCTGCAGTTTTCACTGTAAAACCGAGTTGAAGCTTCTACCTCCCCATATATATGTATGGAATGGAGTTTGCAACTGAAAAGAAGCTTTGTGTTCCCAACAAGCTAGGTGAAAGGCGGCTTTCACACACACTTATCTCTCAGAACTGAGCAAGTGGAGAGACGTTCGTTCATCTAGCACCAAGGGAACGGGTTGCAGGAGACACTTTTTCTCTGCTTTCTCAGTCTGTTTCCTAGTGCCGTTTTGAAGTTCGTGCAGTTTTCACTGTCAAACCGAGTTGGAGCTTGTACCTCCCCATATATATGTATGGAATGGAGTTTGCAACTGAAAAGAAACTTTGTGTTCCCAACAAGCTAGGTGAAGGACGGCTTTCACACACACTTATCTCTCAGAACTGAGCAAGTGGAGAGACGTTCGTTCATCTAGCACCAAGGGAACGGGTTGCAGGAGACACCTTTTCTCTGCTTTCTCAGTCTGTTTCCTAGTGCCGGTTAGAAGTTCCTGCAGTTTCCACTGTCAAACCGAGTTGGAGCTAGTACCTCCCCATATATATGTATGGAATGGAGTTTGCAACTGAAAAGAAACTTTGTGTTCCCAACAAGCTAGGTGAAGGACGGCTTTCACACACACTTATCTCTCAGAACTGAGCAAGTGGAGAGACGTTCGTTCATCTAGCACCAAGGGAACGGGTTGCAGGAGACACTTTTTCTCTGCTTTCTCAGTCTGTTTCCTAGTGCCGGTTTGAAGTTCCTGCAGTTTTCACTGTAAAACCGAGTTGGAGCTTCTACCTCCAAATATATATGTATGGAATGGAGTTTGCAACTGAAAAGAAACTTTGTGTTCCCAACAAGCTAGGTGAAGGACGGCTCTCACACACACTTATCTCTCAGAACTGAGCAAGTGGATAGACGTTCGTTCTTCTAGCACCAAGGGAACGGGTTGCAGGAGACACTTTTTCTCTGCTTTCTCAGTCTGTTTCCTAGTGCCGGTTTGAAGTTCCTGCAGTTTTCACTGTCAAAACGATTTGGACCTTGTACCTCCCCATGTATATGTATGGAATGGAGTTTGCAACTGAAAAGAAACTTTGTGTTCCCAACAAGCTAGGTGAAGGACGGCTCTCACACACACTTATCTCTCAGAACTGAGCAAGTGGAGAGACGTTCGTTCATCTAGCACCAAGGGAACGGGTTGCAGGAGACACTTTTTCTCTGCTTTCTCAGTCTGTTTCCTAGTGCCGGTTTGAAGTTCCTGCAGTTTTCACTGTAAAACCGAGTTGGAGCTTCTACCTCCCCATATATATGTATGGAATGGAGTTTGCAACTGAAAAGAAACTTTGTGTTCCCAACAAGCTAGGTGAAGGACGGCTTTCACACACACTTATCTCTCAGAACTGAGCAAGTGGAGAGACGTTCGTTCATCTAGCACCAAGGGAACGGGTTGCAGGAGACACTTTTTCTCTGCTTTCTCAGTCTGTTTCCTAGTGCCGGTTTGAAGTTCCTGCAGTTTTCACTGTCAAACCGAGTTGGAGCTTGTACCTCCCCATATATATGTATGGAATGGAGTTTGCAACTGAAAAGAAACTTTGTGTTCCCAACAAGCTAGGTGAAGGACGGCTTTCACACACACTTATCTCTCAGAACTGAGCAAGTGGAGAGACGTTCGTTCATCTAGCACCAAGGGAACGGGTTGCAGGAGACACTTTTTCTCTGCTTTCTCAGTCTGTTTCCTAGTGCCGGTTAGAAGTTCCTGCAGTTTTCACTGTAAAACAGAGTTGAAGCTTCTACCTCCAAATATATATGTATGGAATGGAGTTTGCACCTGAAAAGAAACTTTGTGTTCCCAACAAGCTAGGTGAAGGACGGCTTTCACACACACTTATCTCTCAGAACTGAGCATGTGGAGAGACGTTCGTTCATCTAGCACCAAGGGAACGGGTTGCAGGAGACACTTTTTCTCTGCTTTCTCAGTCTGTTTCCTAGTGCCGGTTTGAAGTTCCTGCAGTTTTCACTGTAAAACCGAGTTGGAGCTAGTACCTCCCCATATATATGTATGGAATGGAGTTTGCAACTGAAAAGAAACTTTGTGTTCCCAACAAGCTAGGTGAAGGACGGCTTTAACACACACTTATCCCTCAGAACTGAGCAAGTGGAGAGACTTTCGTTCATCTAGCACCAAGGGAACGGGTTGCAGGAGACACTTTTTCTCTGCTTTCTCAGTCTGTTTCCTAGTGCCGGTTTGAAGTTCCTGCAGTTTTCACTGTCAAAACGATTTGGACCTTGTACCTCCCCATGTATATGTATGGAATGGAGTTTGCAACTGAAAAGAAACTTTGTGTTCCCAACAAGCTAGGTGAAGTACGGCTCTCACACAATCTTATCTTTCAGAACTGAGCAAGTGGAGAGACGTTCGTTCATCTAGCACCAAGGGAACGGGTTGCAGGGACACTTTTTCTCTGCTTTCTCAGTCTGTTTCCTAGTGCCGGTTTAAAGTTCCTGCAGTTTCCACTGTCAAACCGAGTTGGAGCTAGTACCTCCCCATATATATGTATGGAATGGAGTTTGCAACTGAAAAGAAACTTTGTGTTACCAACAAGCTAGGTGAAGGACGGCTTTCACACACACTTATCTCTCAGAACTGAGCAAGTGGAGAGACGTTAGTTCATCTAGCACCAAGGGAACGTGTTGCAGGGACACTTTTTCTCTGCTTTCTCAGTCTGTTTCCTAGTGCCGGTTTGAAGTTCCTGCACTTTTCACTGTAAAACCGAGTTGGAGCTTCTACCTCCCCATATATATGTATGGAATGGAGTTTGCAACTGAAAAGAATCTTTGTGTTCCCAATAAGCTAGGTGAAGTACGGCTTTCACACACACTTATCTCTCAGAACTGAGCAAGTGGAGAGACGTTCGTTCATCTAGCACCAAGGGAACGGGTTGCAGGAGACACTTTTTCTCTGCTTTCTCAGTCTGTTTCCTAGTGCCGGTTTGAAGTTCCTGCAGTTTTCACTGTAAAACCGTGTTGGAGCTAGTACCTCCCCATATATATGTATGAAATGGTGTTTGCAACTGAAAAGAAACTTTGTGTTCCCAACAAGCTAGGTGAAGGACGGCTTTCACCCACACTTATCTCTCAGAACAGAGCAAGTGGAGAGACGTTCGTTCATCTAGCACCAAGGGAACGGGTTGCAGGAGACACTTTTTCTCTGCTTTCTCAGTCTGTTTCCTAGTGCCGGTTAGAAGTTCCTGCAGTTTTCACTGTAAAACCGAGTTGAAGCTTCTACCTCCAAATATATATGTATGGAATGGAGTTTGCACCTGAAAAGAAACTTTGTGTTCCCAACAAGCTAGGTGAAGGACGGCTTTCACACACACTTATCTCTCAGAACTGAGCATGTGGAGAGACGTTCGTTCATCTAGCACCAAGGGAACGGGTTGCAGGAGACACTTTTTCTCTGCTTTCTCAGTCTGTTTCCTAGTGCCGGTTTGAAGTTCCTGCAGTTTTCACTGTAAAACCGAGTTGGAGCTTGTACCTCCCCATATATATGTATGGAATGGAGTTTGCAACTGAAAAGAAACTTTGTGTTCCCAACAAGCTAGGTGAAGGACGGCTTTAACACACACTTATCCCTCAGAACTGAGCAAGTGGAGAGACTTTCGTTCATCTAGCACCAAGGGAACGGTTTGCAGGAGACACTTTTTCTCTGCTTTCTCAGTCTGTTTCCTAGTGCCGGTTTGAAGTTCCTGCAGTTTTCACTGTCAAAACGATTTGGACCTTGTACCTCCCCATGTATATGTATGGAATGGAGTTTGCAACTGAAAAGAAACTTTGTGTTCCCAACAAGCTAGGTGAAGTACGGCTCTCACACAATCTTATCTTTCAGAACTGAGCAAGTGGAGAGACGTTCGTTCATCTAGCACCAAGGGAACGGGTTGCAGGAGACACTTTTTCTCTGCTTTCTCAGTCTGTTTCCTAGTGCCGGTTTGAAGTTCCTGCAGTTTTCACTGTAAACCCGAGTTGAAGCTTCTACCTCCCCATATATATGTATGGAATGGAGTTTGCAACTGAAAAGAAACTTTGTGTTCCCAACAAGCTAGGTGAAGGACGGCTTTCACACACACTTATCTCTCAGAACTGAGCAAGTGGAGAGACGTTCGTTCATCTAGCACCAAGGGAACGGGTTGCAGGAGACACTTTTTCTCTGCTTTCTCAGTCTGTTTCCTAGTGCCGGTTTGAAGTTCCTGCAGTTTCCACTGTCAAACCGAGTTGGAGCTAGTACCTCCCCATATATATGTATGGAATGGAGTTTGCAACTGAAAAGAAACTTTGTGTTACCAACAAGCTAGGTGAAGGACGGCTTTCACACACACTTATCTCTCAGAACTGAGCAAGTGGAGAGACGTTAGTTCATCTAGCACCAAGGGAACGGGTTGCAGGGACACTTTTTCTCTGCTTTCTCAGTCTGTTTCCTAGTGCCGGTTTGAAGTTCCTGCAGTTTTCACTGTAAAACCGAGTTGGAGATTCTACCTCCCCATATATATGTATGGAATGGAGTTTGCAACTGAAAAGAAACTTTGTGTTCACAACAAGCTAGGTGAAGGACGGCTTTCACACACACTTATCTCTCAGAACTGAGCAAGTGGAGAGACGTTCGTTCATCTAGCACCAAGGGAACGGGTTGCAGGAGACACTTTTTCTCTGCTTTCTCAGTCTGTTTCCTAGTGCCGGTTTGAAGTTCCTGCAGTTTTCACTGTAAAACCGAGTTGGAGCTTCTACCTCCCCATATATATGTATGGAATGGAGTTTGCAACTGAAAAGAATCTTTGTGTTCCCAATAAGCTAGGTGAAGTACGGCTTTCACACACACTTATCTCTCAGAACTGAGCAAGTGGATAGACGTTCGTTCATCTAGCACCAAGGTAACGGGTTGCAGGAGACACTTTTTCTCTGCTTTCTCAGTCTGTTTCCTAGTGCCGGTGTGAAGTTCCTGCAGTTTTCACTGTCAAACCGAGTTGGAGCTTCTACCTACAAATATATATGTATGGAATGGATTTTGCAACTGAAAAGAAACTTTGTGTTCCCAAAAAGCTAGGTGAAGGACGGCTTTCACACACACTTATCTCTCAGAACTGAGCAAGTGGAGAGACGTTCGTTCATCTAGCACCAAGGGAACGGGTTGCAGGAGACACTTTTTCTCTGCTTTCTCAGTCTGTTTCCTAGTGCCGGTTTGAAGTTCCTGCAGTTTTCACTGTAAAACCGTGTTGGAGCTAGTACCTCCCCATATATATGTATGGAATGGAGTTTGCAACTGAAAAGAAACTTTGTGTTCCCAACAAGCTACGTGAAGTACGGCTTTCACACACACTTATCTCTCAGAACAGAGCAAGTGGAGAGACGTTCGTTCATCCAGCACCAAGGGAACGGGTTGCAGGAGACACATTTTCTCTGCTTTCTCAGTCTGTTTCCTAGTGCCGGTTTGAAGTTCCTGCAGTTTTCACTGTCAAACCGAGTTGGAGCTAGTACCTCCCCATATATATGTATGGAATGGAGTTTGCAACTGAAAAGAAACTTTGTGTTCACAACAAGCTAGGTGAAGGACGGCTTTCACACACACTTATCTCTCAGAACTGAGCAAGTGGAGAGACGTTCGTTCATCTAGCACCAAGGGAACGGGTTGCAGGTGACACATTTTCTCATCTTTCTCAGTATGTTTCCTAGTGCCGGTTTGAAGTTCCTGCAGTTTTCACTGTAAAACAGAGTTGGAGCTTCTACCTCCCCATATATATGTATGGAATGGGGTTTGCAACTGAAAAGAAACTTTGTGTTCCCAACAAGCTAGGTGAAGGACGGCTTTCACACACACTTATCTCTCAGAACTGAGCAAGTGGAGAGACGTTCGTTCATCTAGCACCAAGGGAAAGGGTTGCAGGAGACACTTTTTCTCTGCTTTCTCAGTCTGTTTCCTAGTGCCGGTTTGAAGTTCCTGCAGTTTTCACTGTCAAACCGAGTTGGAGCTTGTACCTCCCCATATATATGTATGGAATGGAGTTTGCAACTGAAAAGAAACTTTGTGTTCCCAACAATCTAGGTGAAGGACGGCTTTCACACACACTTATCTCTCAGAACTGAGCAAGTGGAGAGACGTTCGTTCATCTAGCACCAAGGGAACGGGTTGCAGGTGACACATTTTCTCTTCTTTCTCAGTATGTTTCCTAGTGCCGGTTTGAAGTTCCTGCAGTTTTCACTGTAAAACAGGGTTGGAGCTTCTACCTCCCCATATATATGTATGGAATGGAGTTTGCAACTGAAAAGAAACTTTGTGTTCCCAAAAAGCTAGGTGAAGGACGGCTTTCACACACACTTATCTCTCAGAACTGAGCAAGTGGAGAGACGTTCGTTCATCTAGCACCAAGGGAACGGGTTGCAGGAGACACTTTTTCTCTGCTTTCTCAGTCTGTTTCCTAGTGCCGGTTTGAAGTTCCTGCAGTTTTCACTGTAAAACCGAGTTGAAGCTTCTGCCTCCAAATATATATGTATGGAATGGAGTTTGCACCTGAAAAGAAACTTTGTGTTCTCAACAAGCTAGTTGAAGGACGGCTTTCACACACACTTATCTCTCAGAACTGAGCATGTGGAGAGACGTTCGTTCATCTAGCACCAAGGGAACGGGTTGCAGGAGACACTTTTTCTCTGCTTTCTCAGTCTGTTTCCTAGTGCCGGTTTGAAGTTCCTGCAGTTTTCACTGTAAAACCGAGTTGGAGCTTGTACCTCCCCATATATATGTATGGAATGGAGTTTGCAACTGAAAAGAAACTTTGTGTTCCCAACAAGCTAGGTGAAGGACGGCTTTAACACACACTTATCCCTCAGAACTGAGCAAGTGGAGAGACTTTCGTTCATCTAGCACCAAGGGAACGGGTTGCAGGAGACACTTTTTCTCGGCTTTCTCAGTCTGTTTCCTAGTGCCGGTTTGAAGTTCCTGCAGTTTTCACTGTGAAAACGATTTGGACCTTGTACCTCCCCATGTATATGTATGGAATGGAGTTTGCAACTGAAAAGAAACTTTGTGTTACCAACAAGCTAGGTGAAGGACGGCTTTCACACACACTTATCTCTCAGAACAGAGCAAGTGGAGAGACGTTCGTTCATCTAGCACCAAGGGAACGGGTTGCAGGAGACACTTTTTCTCTGCTTTCTCAGTCTGTTTCCTAGTGCCGGTTTGAAGTTCCTGCAGTTTTCACTGTAAAACCGAGTTGGAGCTAGTACCTCCCCATATATATGTATGGAATGGAGTTTGCAACTGAAAAGAAACTTTGTGTTCCCAACAAGCTAGGTGAAGGACGGCTTTAACACACACTTATCCCTCAGAACTGAGCAAGTGGAGAGACTTTCGTTCATCTAGCACCAAGGGAACGGGTTGCAGGAGACACTTTTTCTCTGCTTTCTCAGTCTGTTTCCTAGTGCCGGTTTGAAGTTCCTGCAGTTTTCACTGTCAAAACGATTTGGACCTTGTACCTCCCCATGTATATGTATGGAATGGAGTTTGCAACTGAAAAGAAACTTTGTGTTCCCAACAAGCTAGGTGAAGTACGGCTCTCACACAATCTTATCTTTCAGAACTGAGCAAGTGGAGAGACGTTCGTTCATCTAGCACCAAGGGAACGGGTTGCAGGGACACTTTTTCTCTGCTTTCTCAGTCTGTTTCCTAGTGCCGGTTTAAAGTTCCTGCAGTTTCCACTGTCAAACCGAGTTGGAGCTAGTACCTCCCCATATATATGTATGGAATGGAGTTTGCAACTGAAAAGAAACTTTGTGTTACCAACAAGCTAGGTGAAGGACGGCTTTCACACACACTTATCTCTCAGAACTGAGCAAGTGGAGAGACGTTAGTTCATCTAGCACCAAGGGAACGTGTTGCAGGGACACTTTTTCTCTGCTTTCTCAGTCTGTTTCCTAGTGCCGGTTTGAAGTTCCTGCACTTTTCACTGTAAAACCGAGTTGGAGCTTCTACCTCCCCATATATATGTATGGAATGGAGTTTGCAACTGAAAAGAATCTTTGTGTTCCCAATAAGCTAGGTGAAGTACGGCTTTCACACACACTTATCTCTCAGAACTGAGCAAGTGGAGAGACTTTCGTTCATCTAGCACCAAGGGAACGGGTTGCAGGAGACACTTTTTCTCTGCTTTCTCAGTCTGTTTCCTAGTGCCGGTTTGAAGTTCCTGCAGTTTTCACTGTAAAACCGTGTTGGAGCTAGTACCTCCCCATATATATGTATGAAATGGTGTTTGCAACTGAAAAGAAACTTTGTGTTCCCAACAAGCTAGGTGAAGGACGGCTTTCACACACACTTATCTCTCAGAACAGAGCAAGTGGAGAGACGTTCGTTCATCTAGCACCAAGGGAACGGGTTGCAGGAGACACTTTTTCTCTGCTTTCTCAGTCTGTTTCCTAGTGCCGGTTAGAAGTTCCTGCAGTTTTCACTGTAAAACCGAGTTGAAGCTTCTACCTCCAAATATATATGTATGGAATGGAGTTTGCACCTGAAAAGAAACTTTGTGTTCCCAACAAGCTAGGTGAAGGACGGCTTTCACACACACTTATCTCTCAGAACTGAGCATGTGGAGAGACGTTCGTTCATCTAGCACCAAGGGAACGGGTTGCAGGAGACACTTTTTCTCTGCTTTCTCAGTCTGTTTCCTAGTGCCGGTTTGAAGTTCCTGCAGTTTTCACTGTAAAACCGAGTTGGAGCTAGTACCTCCCCATATATATGTATGGAATGGAGTTTGCAACTGAAAAGAAACTTTGTGTTCCCAACAAGCTAGGTGAAGGACGGCTTTAACACACACTTATCCCTCAGAACTGAGCAAGTGGAGAGACTTTCGTTCATCTAGCACCAAGGGAACGGTTTGCAGGAGACACTTTTTCTCTGCTTTCTCAGTCTGTTTCCTAGTGCCGGTTTGAAGTTCCTGCAGTTTTCACTGTCAAAACGATTTGGACCTTGTACCTCCCCATGTATATGTATGGAATGGAGTTTGCAACTGAAAAGAAACTTTGTGTTCCCAACAAGCTAGGTGAAGTACGGCTCTCACACAATCTTATCTTTCAGAACTGAGCAAGTGGAGAGACGTTCGTTCATCTAGCACCAAGGGAACGGGTTGCAGGAGACACTTTTTCTCTGCTTTCTCAGTCTGTTTCCTAGTGCCGGTTTGAAGTTCCTGCAGTTTTCACTGTAAACCCGAGTTGAAGCTTCTACCTCCCCATATATATGTATGGAATGGAGTTTGCAACTGAAAAGAAACTTTGTGTTCCCAACAAGCTAGGTGAAGGACGGCTTTCACACACACTTATCTCTCAGAACTGAGCAAGTGGAGAGACGTTCGTTCATCTAGCACCAAGGGAACGGGTTGCAGGAGACACTTTTTCTCTGCTTTCTCAGTCTGTTTCCTAGTGCCGGTTTGAAGTTCCTGCAGTTTCCACTGTCAAACCGAGTTGGAGCTAGTACCTCCCCATATATATGTATGGAATGGAGTTTGCAACTGAAAAGAAACTTTGTGTTACCAACAAGCTAGGTGAAGGACGGCTTTCACACACACTTATCTCTCAGAACTGAGCAAGTGGAGAGACGTTAGTTCATCTAGCACCAAGGGAACGGGTTGCAGGGACACTTTTTCTCTGCTTTCTCAGTCTGTTTCCTAGTGCCGGTTTGAAGTTCCTGCAGTTTTCACTGTAAAACCGAGTTGGAGCTTCTACCTCCCCATATATATGTATGGAATGGAGTTTGCAACTGAAAAGAAACTTTGTGTTCACAACAAGCTAGGTGAAGGACGGCTTTCACACACACTTATCTCTCAGAACTGAGCAAGTGGAGAGACGTTCGTTCATCTAGCACCAAGGGAACGGGTTGCAGGAGACACTTTTTCTCTGCTTTCTCAGTCTGTTTCCTAGTGCCGGTTTGAAGTTTCTGCAGTTTTCACTGTAAACCCGAGTTGGAGCTTCTACCTCCCCATATATATGTATGGAATGGAGTTTGCAACTGAAAAGAATCTTTGTGTTCCCAATAAGCTAGGTGAAGTACGGCTTTCACACACACTTATCTCTCAGAACTGAGCAAGTGGATAGACGTTCGTTCATCTAGCACCAAGGTAACGGGTTGCAGGAGACACTTTTTCTCTGCTTTCTCAGTCTGTTTCCTAGTGCCGGTGTGAAGTTCCTGCAGTTTTCACTGTCAAACCGAGTTGGAGCTTCTACCTACAAATATATATGTATGGAATGGATTTTGCAACTGAAAAG
The DNA here is from genome assembly GCF_036321535.1 of Camelus dromedarius. Taxonomy (NCBI): domain Eukaryota; kingdom Metazoa; phylum Chordata; class Mammalia; order Artiodactyla; family Camelidae; genus Camelus; species Camelus dromedarius. The sequence goes on from NW_026989814.1 coordinate 1,537,700, forward strand.
AAACTTTGTGTTCCCAAAAAGCTAGGTGAAGGACGGCTTTCACACACACTTATCTCTCAGAACTGAGCAAGTGGAGAGACGTTCGTTCATCTAGCACCAAGGGAACGGGTTGCAGGAGACACTTTTTCTCTGCTTTCTCAGTCTGTTTCCTAGTGCCGGTTTGAAGTTCCTGCAGTTTTCACTGTAAAACCGTGTTGGAGCTAGTACCTCCCCATATATATGTATGGAATGGAGTTTGCAACTGAAAAGAAACTTTGTGTTCCCAACAAGCTACGTGAAGTACGGCTTTCACACACACTTATCTCTCAGAACAGAGCAAGTGGAGAGACGTTCGTTCATCCAGCACCAAGGGAACGGGTTGCAGGAGACACTTTTTCTCTGCTTTCTCAGTCTGTTTCCTAGTGCCGGTTTGAAGTTCCTGCAGTTTTCACTGTCAAACCGAGTTGGAGCTAGTACCTCCCCATATATATGTATGGAATGGAGTTTGCAACTGAAAAGAAACTTTGTGTTCACAACAAGCTAGGTGAAGGACGGCTTTCACACACACTTATCTCTCAGAACTGAGCAAGTGGAGAGACGTTCGTTCATCTAGCACCAAGGGAACGGGTTGCAGGTGACACATTTTCTCATCTTTCTCAGTATGTTTCCTAGTGCCGGTTTGAAGTTCCTGCAGTTTTCACTGTAAAACAGAGTTGGAGCTTCTACCTCCCCATATATATGTATGGAATGGGGTTTGCAACTGAAAAGAAACTTTGTGTTCCCAACAAGCTAGGTGAAGGACGGCTTTCACACACACTTATCTCTCAGAACTGAGCAAGTGGAGAGACGTTCGTTCATCTAGCACCAAGGGAAAGGGTTGCAGGAGACACTTTTTCTCTGCTTTCTCAGTCTGTTTCCTAGTGCCGGTTTGAAGTTCCTGCAGTTTTCACTGTCAAACCGAGTTGGAGCTTGTACCTCCCCATATATATGTATGGAATGGAGTTTGCAACTGAAAAGAAACTTTGTGTTCCCAACAATCTAGGTGAAGGACGGCTTTCACACACACTTATCTCTCAGAACTGAGCAAGTGGAGAGACGTTCGTTCATCTAGCACCAAGGGAACGGGTTGCAGGTGACACATTTTCTCTTCTTTCTCAGAATGTTTCCTAGTGCCGGTTTGAAGTTCCTGCAGTTTTCACTGTAAAACAGGGTTGGAGCTTCTACCTCCCCATATATATGTATGGAATGGAGTTTGCAACTGAAAAGAAACTTTGTGTTCCCAAAAAGCTAGGTGAAGGACGGCTTTCACACACACTTATCTCTCAGAACTGAGCAAGTGGAGAGACGTTCGTTCATCTAGCACCAAGGGAACGGGTTGCAGGAGACACTTTTTCTCTGCTTTCTCAGTCTGTTTCCTAGTGCCGGTTTGAAGTTCCTGCAGTTTTCACTGTAAAACCGAGTTGAAGCTTCTGCCTCCAAATATATATGTATGGAATGGAGTTTGCACCTGAAAAGAAACTTTGTGTTCTCAACAAGCTAGTTGAAGGACGGCTTTCACACACACTTATCTCTCAGAACTGAGCATGTGGAGAGACGTTCGTTCATCTAGCACCAAGGGAACGGGTTGCAGGAGACACTTTTTCTCTGCTTTCTCAGTCTGTTTCCTAGTGCCGGTTTGAAGTTCCTGCAGTTTTCACTGTAAAACCGAGTTGGAGCTTGTACCTCCCCATATATATGTATGGAATGGAGTTTGCAACTGAAAAGAAACTTTGTGTTCCCAACAAGCTAGGTGAAGGACGGCTTTAACACACACTTATCCCTCAGAACTGAGCAAGTGGAGAGACTTTCGTTCATCTAGCACCAAGGGAACGGGTTGCAGGAGACACTTTTTCTCGGCTTTCTCAGTCTGTTTCCTAGTGCCGGTTTGAAGTTCCTGCAGTTTTCACTGTCAAAACGATTTGGACCTTGTACCTCCCCATGTATATGTATGGAATGGAGTTTGCAACTGAAAAGAAACTTTGTGTTACCAACAAGCTAGGTGAAGGACGGCTTTCACACACACTTATCTCTCAGAACAGAGCAAGTGGAGAGACGTTCGTTCATCTAGCACCAAGGGAACGGGTTGCAGGAGACACGTTTTCTCTGCTTTCTCAGTCTGTTTCCTAGTGCCGGTTTGAAGTTCCTGCAGTTTTCACTGTAAAACCGAGTTGGAGCTTCTACCTCCAAATATATATGTATGGAATGGAGTTTGCAACTGAAAAGAATCTTTGTGTTCCCAATAAGCTAGGTGAAGGTCGGCTTTCACACACACTTATCTCTCAGAACTGAGCAAGTGGAGAGACGTTCGTTCATCTAGCACCAAGGGAACGGGTTGCAGGAGACACTTTTTCTCTGCTTTCTCAGTCTGTTTCCTAGTGCCGGTTTGAAGTTCCTGCAGTTTTCACTGTAAAACCGTGTTGGAGCTAGTACCTCCCCATATATATGTATGGAATGGAGTTTGCAACTGAAAAGAAACTTTGTGTTCACAAAAAGCTATGTGAAGGACGGCTTTCACACACACTTATCTCTCAGAACAGAGCAAGTGGAGAGACGTTCGTTCATCTAGCACCAAGGGAACGGGTTGCAGGAGACACTTTTTCTCTGCTTTCTCAGTCTGTTTCCTAGTGACGGTTTGAAGTTCCTGCAGTTTTCACTGTCAAACCGAGTTGGAGCTAGTACCTCCCCATATATATGTATGGAATGGAGTTTGCAACTGAAAAGAAACTTTGTGTTCACAACAAGCTAGGTGAAGGACGGCTTTCACACACACTTATCTCTCAGAACTGAGCAAGTGGAGAGAAGTTCGTTCATCTAGCACCAAGGGAACGGGTTGCAGGAGACAATTTTTCTCTGCTTTCTCAGTCTATTTCCTAGTGCCGGTTTGAAGTTCCTGCAGTTTTCACTGTAAAACAGAGTTGGAGCTTCTACCTCCCCATATATATGTATGGAATGGAGTTTGCAACTGAAAAGAATCTTTGTGTTCCCAATAAGCTAGGTGAAGTACGGCTTTCACACACACTTATCTCTCAGAACTGAGCAAGTGGATAGACGTTCGTTCATCTAGCACCAAGGTAACGGGTTGCAGGAGACACTTTTTCTCTGCTTTCTCAGTCTGTTTCCTAGTGCCGGTTTGAAGTTCCTGCAGTTTTCACTGTCAAACCGAGTTGGAGCTTCTACCTACAAATATATATGTATGGAATGGATTTTGCAACTGAAAAGAAACTTTGTGTTCCCAACAAGCTAGGTGAAGGACGGCTTTCACACACACTTATCTCTCAGAACTGAGCAAGTGGAGAGACGTTCGTTCATCTAGCACCAAGGGAACGGGTTGCAGGAGATACTTTTTCTCTGCTTTCTCTGTCTGTTTCCTAGTGCCGGTTTGAAGTTCCTGCAGTTTTCACTGTAAAACCGAGTTGGAGCTAGTACCTCCCCATATATATGTATGGAATTGAGTTTGCAACTGAAAAGAAACTTTGTGTTCCCAATAAGCTAGGTGAAGGACGGCTTTCACACACACGTATCTCTCAGAACAGAGCAAGTGGAGAGACGTTCGTTCATCTAGCACCAAGGGAACGGGTTGCAGGAGACACTTTTTCTCTGCTTTCTCAGTCTGTTTCCTAGTGCCGGTTTGAAGTTCCTGCAGTTTTCACTGTCAAACCGAGTTGGAGCTAGTACCTCCCCATATATATGTATGGAATGGAGTTTGCAACTGAAAAGAAACTTTGTGTTCACAACAAGCTAGGTGAAGGACGGCTTTCACACACACTTATCTCTCAGAACTGAGCAAGTGGAGAGACGTTCGTTCATCTAGCACCAAGGGAACGGGTTGCAGGTGACACATTTTCTCATCTTTCTCAGTATGTTTCCTAGTGCCGGTTTGAAGTTCCTGCAGTTTTCACTGTAAAACAGAGTTGGAGCTTCTACCTCCCCATATATATGTATGGAATGGAGTTTGCAACTGAAAAGAAACTTTGTGTTCCCAACAAGCTAGGTGAAGGACGGCTTTCACACACACTTATCTCTCAGAACTGAGCAAGTGGAGAGACTTTCGTTCATCTAGCACCAAGGGAACGGGTTGCAGGAGACACTTTTTCTCTGCTTTCTCAGTCTGTTTCCTAGTGCCGGTTTGAAGTTCCTGCAGTTTTCACTGTCAAACCGAGTTGGAGCTTGTACCTCCCCATATATATGTATGGAATGGAGTTTGCAACTGAAAAGAAACTTTGTGTTCCCAACAATCTAGGTGAAGGACGGCTTTCACACACACTTATCTCTCAGAACTGAGCAAGTGGAGAGACGTTCGTTCATCTAGCACCAAGGGAACGGGTTGCAGTTGACACATTTTCTCTTCTTTCTCAGTATGCTTCCTAGTGCCGGTTTGAAGTTCCTGCAGTTTTCACTGTAAAACAGAGTTGGAGCTTCTACCTCCCCATATATATGTATGGAATGGGGTTTGCAACTGAAAAGAAACTTTGTGTTCCCAAAAAGCTAGGTTAAGGACGGCTTTCACACACACTTATCTCTCAGAACTGAGCAAGTGGAGAGACGTTCGTTCATCTAGCACCAAGGGAACGGGTTGCAGGAGACACTTTTTCTCTGCTTTCTCAGTCTGTTTCCTAGTGCCGGTTTGAAGTTCCTGCAGTTTTCACTGTAAAACCGAGTTGGAGCTTCTACCTCCCCATATATATGTATGGAATGGAGTTTGCAACTGAAAAGAAACTTTGTGTTCCCAACAAGCTAGGTGAAGGACGGCTTTCACACACACTTATCTCTCAGAACTGAGCAAGTGGAGAGACGTTCGTTCATCTAGCACCAAGGGAACGGGTTGCAGGAGACACTTTTTCTCTGCTTTCTCAGTCTGTTTCCTAGTGCCGGTTTGAAGTTCCTGCAGTTTTCACTGTCAAACCGAGTTGGAGCTAGTACCTCCCCATATATATGTATGGAATGGAGTTTGCAACTGAAAAGAAACTTTGTGTTCCCAACAAGCTAGGTGACGGACGGCCTTCACACACACTTATCTCTCAGAACTGAGCAAGTGGAGAGACGTTCGTTCATCTAGCACCAAGGGAACGGTTTGCAGGTGACACATTTTCTCTTCTTTCTCAGTATGTTTCCTAGTGCCGGTTTGAAGTTCCTGCAGTTTTCACTGTAAAACAGAGTTGGAGCTTCTACCTCCCCATATATATATATGGAATGGGGTTGGCAACTGAAAAGAAACTTTGTGTTCCCAACAAGCTAGTTGAAGGACGGCTTTCACACACACTTATCTCTCAGAACTGGGCAAGTGGAGAGACGTTCGTTCATCTAGCACCAAGGGAACGGGTTGCAGGAGACACTTTTTCTCTGCTTTCTCAGTCTGTTTCCTAGTGCCGGTTTGAAGTTCCTGCAGTTTTCACTGTCAAACCGAGTTGGAGCTAGTACCTCCCCATATATATGTATGGAATGGAGTTTGCAACTGAAAAGAAACTTTGTGTTCCCAACAAGCTAGGTGAAGAACGGCTTTCACACACACTTATCTCTCAGAACTGAGCAAGTGGAGAGACGTTCGTTCATCTAGCACCAAGGGAACGGGTTGCAGGAGACACTTTTTCTCTGCTTTCTCAGTCTGTTTCCTAGTGCCGGTTTGAAGATCCTGCAGTTTTCACTGTAAATCCGAGTTGGAGCTAGTACCTCCCCATATATATGTATGGAATGGAGTTTGCACCTGAAAAGAAACTTTGTGTTCCCAACAAGCTAGGTGAAGGACGGCTTTCACACACACTTATCTCTCAGAACTGAGCAAGTGGAGAGACGTTCGTTCATCTAGCACCAAGGGAACGGGTTGCAGGAGACACTTTTTCTCTGCTTTCTCAGTCTGTTTCCTAGTGCCGGTTTGAAGTTCCTGCAGTTTTCACTGTAAAACCGAGTTGGAGCTTCTACCTCCCCATATATATGTATGGAATGGAGTTTGCAACTGAAAAGAAACTTTGTGTTCCCAACAAGCTAGGTGAAGGACGGCTTTCACACACACTTATCTCTCAGAACTGAGCAAGTGGAGAGACGTTCGTTCATCTAGCACCAAGGGAACGGGTTGCAGGAGACACTTTTTCTCTGCTTTCTCAGTCTGTTTCCTAGTGCCGGTTTGAAGTTCCTGCAGTTTTCACTGTAAAACCGAGTTGGAGCTTGTACCTCCGCATATATATGTATGGAATGTAGTTTGCAACTGAAAAGAAACTTTGTGTTCATAACAAGCTAGGTGAAGGACGGCTTTCACACACACTAATCTCTCAGAACTGAGCAAGTGGAGAGACGTTCGTTCATCTACCACCAAGGGAACGGGTTGCAGGAGACACTTTTTCTCTGCTTTCTTAGTCTGTTTCCTAGTGCCGGTTTGAAGTTCCTGCAGTTTTCACTGTAAAAACGAGTTGGAGCTTCTACCTCCAAATATATATGTATGGAATGGAGTTTGCAACTGAAAAGAAACTTTGTGTTCCCAACAAGCTAGGTGAAGGACGGTTTTCACACACACTTATCTCTCAGAACTGAGCAAGTGGAGAGACGTTCGTTCATCTAGCACCTAGGGAACGGGTTGCAGGGGACACATTTTCTCTGCTTTCTCAGTATGTTTCCTAGTGCCGGTTTGAAGTTCCTGCAGTTTTCACTGTCAAACCGAGTTGGAGCTTGTACCTCCCCATATATATGTATGGAATGGAGTTTGCAACTGAAAAGAAACTTTGTGTTCCCAACAATCTAGGTGAAGGACGGCTTTCACACACACTTATCTCTCAGAACTGAGCAAGTGGAGAGACGTTCGTTCATCTAGCACCAAGGGAACGGGTTGCAGGTGACACATTTTCTCTTCTTTCTCAGTATGCTTCCTAGTGCCGGTTTGAAGTTCCTGCAGTTTTCACTGTAAAACAGAGTTGGAGCTTCTACCTCCCCATATATATGTATGGAATGGGGTTTGCAACTGAAAAGAAACTTTGTGTTCCCAACAAGCTAGGTGAAGGACGGCTTTCACACACACTTATCTCTCAGAACTGAGCAAGTGGAGAGACGTTCGTTCATCTAGCACCAAGGGAACGGGTTGCAGGAGACACTTTTTCTCTGCTTTCTCAGTCTGTTTCCTAGTGCCGGTTTGAAGTTCCTGCAGTTTTCACTGTAAAACCGAGTTGGAGCTTCTACCTCCCCATATATATGTATGGAATGGAGTTTGCAACTGAAAAGAAACTTTGTGTTCCCAACAAGCTAGGTGAAGGACGGCTTTCACACACACTTATCTCTCAGAACTGAGCAAGTGGAGAGACGTTCGTTCATCTAGCACCAAGGGAACGGGTTGCAGGAGACACTTTTTCTCTGCTTTCTCAGTCTGTTTCCTAGTGCCGGTTTGAAGTTCCTGCAGTTTTCACTGTCAAACCGAGTTGGAGCTAGTACCTCCCCATATATATGTATGGATTGGAGTTTGCAACTGAAAAGAAACTTTGTGTTCCCAACAAGCTAGGTGACGGACGGCTTTCACACACACTTATCTCTCAGAACTGAGCAAGTGGAGAGACGTTCGTTCATCTAGCACCAAGGAAACGGTTTGCAGGTGACACATTTTCTCTTCTTTCTCAGTATGTTTCCTAGTGCCGGTTTGAAGTTCCTGCAGTTTTCACTGTAAAACAGAGTTGGAGCTTCTACCTCCCCATATATATATATGGAATGGGGTTGGCAACTGAAAAGAAACTTTGTGTTCCCAACAAGCTAGTTGAAGGACGGCTTTCACACACACTTATCCCTCAGAACTGGGCAAGTGGAGAGACGTTCGTTCATCTAGCACCAAGGGAACGGGTTGCAGGAGACACTTTTTCTCTGCTTTCTCAGTCTGTTTCCTAGTGCCGGTTTGAAGTTCCTGCAGTTTTCACTGTCAAACCGAGTTGGAGCTAGTACCTCCCCATATATATGTATGGAATGGAGTTTGCAACTGAAAAGAAACTTTGTGTTCCCAACAAGCTAGGTGAAGAACGGCTTTCACACACACTTATCTCTCAGAACTGAGCAAGTGGAGAGACGTTCGTTCATCTAGCACCAAGGGAACGGGTTGCAGGAGACACTTTTTCTCTGCTTTCTCAGTCTGTTTCCTAGTGCCGGTTTGAAGATCCTGCAGTTTTCACTGTAAAACCGAGTTGGAGCTAGTACCTCCCCATATATATGTATGGAATGGAGTTTGCACCTGAAAAGAAACTTTGTGTTCCCAACAAGCTAGGTGAAGGACGGCTTTCACACACACTTATCTCTCAGAACTGAGCAAGTGGAGAGACGTTCGTTCATCTAGCACCAAGGGAACGGGTTGCAGGAGACACTTTTTCTCTGCTTTCTCAGTCTGTTTCCTAGTGCCGGTTTGAAGTTCCTGCAGTTTTCACTGTAAAACCGAGTTGGAGCTTGTACCTCCGCATATATATGTATGGAATGTAGTTTGCAACTGAAAAGAAACTTTGTGTTCATAACAAGCTAGGTGAAGGACGGCTTTCACACACACTAATCTCTCAGAACTGAGCAAGTGGAGAGACGTTCGTTCATCTACCACCAAGGGAACGGGTTGCAGGAGACACTTTTTCTCTGCTTTCTTAGTCTGTTTCCTAGTGCCGGTTTGAAGTTCCTGCAGTTTTCACTGTAAAAACGAGTTGGAGCTTCTACCTCCAAATATATATGTATGGAATGGAGTTTGCAACTGAAAAGAAACTTTGTGTTCCCAACAAGCTAGGTGAAGGACGGTTTTCACACACACTTATCTCTCAGAACTGAGCAAGTGGAGAGACGTTCGTTCATCTAGCACCTAGGGAACGGGTTGCAGGGGACACATTTTCTCTGCTTTCTCAGTATGTTTCCTAGTGCCGGTTTGAAGTTCCTGCAGTTTTCACTGTAAAACCGGGTTGGAGCTTCTCCTCCCCATATATATGTATGGAATGGAGTTTGCAACTGAAAAGAAACTTTGTGTTCCCAACAAGCTAGGTGAAGGACGGCTTTCACACACAATTATCTCTCAGAACAGAGCAAGTGGAGAGACGTTCGTTCATCTAGCACCAAGGGAACGGGTTGCAGGAGACACTTTTTCTCTGCTTTCTCAGTCTGTTTCCTAGTGCCGGTTTGAATTTCCTGCAGTTTTCACTGTAAAACCGTGTTGGAGCTAGTACCTCCCCATATATATGTATGGAATGGAGTTTGCAACTGAAAAGAAACTTTGTGTTCACAACAAGCTATGTGAAGGACGGCTTTCACACACACTTATCTCTCAGAACAGAGCAAGTGGAGAGACGTTCGTTCATCTAGCACCAAGGGAACGGGTTGCAGGAGACACTTTTTCTCTGCTTTCTCAGTCTGTTTCCTAGTGACGGTTTGAAGTTCCTGCAGTTTTCACTGTCAAACCGAGTTGGAGCTAGTACCTCCCCATATATATGTATGGAATGGAGTTTGCAACTGAAAAGAAACTTTTTGTTCAAAACAAGCTAGGTGAAGGACGGCTTTCACACACACTTATCTCTCAGAACTGAGCAAGTGGAGAGACGTTCGTTCATCTAGCACCAAGGGAACGGGTTGCAGGAGACACTTTTTCTCTGCTTTCTCAGTCTGTTTCCTAGTGCCGGTTTGAAGTTCCTGCAGTTTTCACTGTCAAACCGAGTTGGAGCTAGTACCTCCCCATATATATGTATGGATTGGAGTTTGCAACTGAAAAGAAACTTTGTGTTCCCAACAAGCTAGGTGACGGACGGCTTTCACACACACTTATCTCTCAGAACTGAGCAAGTGGAGAGACGTTCGTTCATCTAGCACCAAGGGAACGGTTTGCAGGTGACACATTTTCTCTTCTATCTCAGTATGTTTCCTAGTGCCGGTTTGAAGTTCCTGCAGTTTTCACTGTAAAACAGAGTTGGAGCTTCTACCTCCCCATATATATATATGGAATGGGGTTGGCAACTGAAAAGAAACTTTGTGTTCCCAACAAGCTAGTTGAAGGACGGCTTTCACACACACTTATCCCTCAGAACTGGGCAAGTGGAGAGACGTTCGTTCATCTAGCACCAAGGGAACGGGTTGCAGGAGACACTTTTTCTCTGCTTTCTCAGTCTGTTTCCTAGTGCCGGTTTGAAGTTCCTGCAGTTTTCACTGTCAAACCGAGTTGGAGCTAGTACCTCCCCATATATATGTATGGAATGGAGTTTGCAACTGAAAAGAAACTTTGTGTTCCCAACAAGCTAGGTGAAGAACGGCTTTCACACACACTTATCTCTCAGAACTGAGCAAGTGGAGAGACGTTCGTTCATCTAGCACCAAGGGAACGGGTTGCAGGAGACACTTTTTCTCTGCTTTCTCAGTCTGTTTCCTAGTGCCGGTTTGAAGATCCTGCAGTTTTCACTGTAAAACCGAGTTGGAGCTAGTACCTCCCCATATATATGTATGGAATGGAGTTTGCACCTGAAAAGAAACTTTGTGTTCCCAACAAGCTAGGTGAAGGACGGCTTTCACACACACTTATCTCTCAGAACTGAGCAAGTGGAGAGACGTTCGTTCATCTAGCACCAAGGGAACGGGTTGCAGGAGACACTTTTTCTCTGCTTTCTCAGTCTGTTTCCTAGTGCCGGTTTGAAGTTCCTGCAGTTTTCACTGTAAAACCGAGTTGGAGCTTGTACCTCCGCATATATATGTATGGAATGTAGTTTGCAACTGAAAAGAAACTTTGTGTTCATAACAAGCTAGGTGAAGGACGGCTTTCACACACACTAATCTCTCAGAACTGAGCAAGTGGAGAGACGTTCGTTCATCTACCACCAAGGGAACGGGTTGCAGGAGACACTTTTTCTCTGCTTTCTTAGTCTGTTTCCTAGTGCCGGTTTGAAGTTCCTGCAGTTTTCACTGTAAAAACGAGTTGGAGCTTCTACCTCCAAATATATATGTATGGAATGGAGTTTGCAACTGAAAAGAAACTTTGTGTTCCCAACAAGCTAGGTGAAGGACGGTTTTCACACACACTTATCTCTCAGAACTGAGCAAGTGGAGAGACGTTCGTTCATCTAGCACCTAGGGAACGGGTTGCAGGGGACACATTTTCTCTGCTTTCTCAGTATGTTTCCTAGTGCCGGTTTGAAGTTCCTGCAGTTTTCACTGTAAAACCGGGTTGGAGCTTCTCCTCCCCATATATATGTATGGAATGGAGTTTGCAACTGAAAAGAAACTTTGTGTTCCCAACAAGCTAGGTGAAGGACGGCTTTCACACACAATTATCTCTCAGAACAGAGCAAGTGGAGAGACGTTCGTTCATCTAGCACCAAGGGAACGGGTTGCAGGAGACACTTTTTCTCTGCTTTCTCAGTCTGTTTCCTAGTGCCGGTTTGAATTTCCTGCAGTTTTCACTGTAAAACCGTGTTGGAGCTAGTACCTCCCCATATATATGTATGGAATGGAGTTTGCAACTGAAAAGAAACTTTGTGTTCACAACAAGCTATGTGAAGGACGGCTTTCACACACACTTATCTCTCAGAACAGAGCAAGTGGAGAGACGTTCGTTCATCTAGCACCAAGGGAACGGGTTGCAGGAGACACTTTTTCTCTGCTTTCTCAGTCTGTTTCCTAGTGACGGTTTGTAGTTCCTGCAGTTTTCACTGTCAAACCGAGTTGGAGCTAGTACCTCCCCATATATATGTATGGAATGGAGTTTGCAACTGAAAAGAAACTTTTTGTTCACAACAAGCTAGGTGAAGGACGGCTTTCACACACACTTATCTCTCAGAACTGAGCAAGTGGAGAGACGTTCGTTCATCTAGCACCAAGGGAACGGGTTGCAGGAGACACTTTTTCTCTGCTTTCTCAGTCTATTTCCTAGTGCCGGTTTGAAGTTCCTGCAGTTTTCACTGTAAAACCGAGTTGGAGCTTCTACCTCCCCATATATATGTATGGAATGGAGTTTGCAACTGAAAAGAATCTTTGTGTTCCCAATAAGCTAGGTGAAGTACGGCTTTCACACACACTTATCTCTCAGAACTGAGCAAGTGGATAGACGTTCGTTCATCTAGCACCAAGGTAACGGGTTGCAGGAGACACTTTTTCTCTGCTTTCTCAGTCTGTTTCCTAGTGCCGGTTTGAAGTTCCTGCAGTTTTCACTGTCAAACCGAGTTGGAGCTTCTACCTACAAATATATATGTATGGAATGGATTTTGCAACTGAAAAGAAACTTTGTGTTCCCAAAAATCTAGGTGAAGGACGGCTTTCACACACACTTATCTCTCAGAACTGAGCAAGTGGAGAGACGTTCGTTCATCTAGCACCAAGGGAACGGGTTGCAGGAGACACTTTTTCTCTGCTTTCTCAGTCTGTTTCCTAGTGCCTGTTTGAAGTTCCTGCAGTTTTCACTGTAAAACCGAGTTGGAGCTAGTACCTCCCCATATATATGTATGGAATTGAGTTTGCAACTGAAAAGAAACTTTGTGTTCCCAACAAGCTAGGTGAAGGACGGCTTTCACACACACTTATCTCTCAGAACAGAGCAAGTGGAGAGACGTTCGTTCATCTAGCACCAAGGGAACGGGTTGCAGGAGACACTTTTTCTCTGCTTTCTCAGTCTGTTTCCTAGTGCCGGTTTGAAGTTCCTGCAGTTTTCACTGTCAAACAGAGTTGGAGCTATTACCTCCCCATATATATGTATGGAATGGAGTTTGCAACTGAAAAGAAACTTTGTGTTCCCAACAAGCTAGGTGAAGGACGGCTTTCACACACACTTATCTCTCAGAACTGAGCAAGTGGAGAGACGTTCGTTCATCTAGCACCAAGGGAACGGGTTGCAGGTGACACATTTTCTCATCTTTCTCAGTATGTTTCCTAGTGCCGGTTTGAAGTTCCTGCAGTTTTCACTGTAAAACAGAGTTGTAGCTTCTACCTCCCCATATATATGTATGGAATGGAGTTTGCAACTGAAAAGAAACTTTGTGTTCCCAACAAGCTAGGTGAAGGACGGCTTTCACACACACTTATCTCTCAGAACTGAGCAAGTGGAGAGACTTTCGTTCATCTAGCACCAAGGGAACGGGTTGCAGGAGACACTTTTTCTCTGCTTTCTCAGTCTGTTTCCTAGTGCCGGTTTGAAGTTCCTGCAGTTTTCACTGTCAAACCGAGTTGGAGCTTGTACCTCCCCATATATATGTATGGAATGGAGTTTGCAACTGAAAAGAAACTTTGTGTTCCCAACAATCTAGGTGAAGGACGGCTTTCACACACACTTATCTCTCAGAACTGAGCAAGTGGAGAGACGTTCGTTCATCTAGCACCAAGGGAACGGGTTGCAGGTGACACATTTTCTCTTCTTTCTCAGTATGCTTCCTAGTGCCGGTTTGAAGTTCCTGCAGTTTTCACTGTAAAACAGAGTTGGAGCTTCTACCTCCCCATATATATGTATGGAATGGGGTTTGCAACTGAAAAGAAACTTTGTGTTCCCAACAAGCTAGGTGAAGGACGGCTTTCACACACACTTATCTCTCAGAACTGAGCAAGTGGAGAGACGTTCGTTCATCTAGCACCAAGGGAACGGGTTGCAGGAGACACTTTTTCTCTGCTTTCTCAGTCTGTTTCCTAGTGCCGGTTTGAATTTCCTGCAGTTTTCACTGTAAAACCGTGTTGGAGCTAGTACCTCCCCATATATATGTATGGAATGGAGTTTGCAACTGAAAAGAAACTTTGTGTTCACAACAAGCTATGTGAAGGACGGCTTTCACACACACTTATCTCTCAGAACAGAGCAAGTGGAGAGACGTTCGTTCATCTAGCACCAAGGGAACGGGTTGCAGGAGACACTTTTTCTCTGCTTTCTCAGTCTGTTTCCTAGTGACGGTTTGTAGTTCCTGCAGTTTTCACTGTCAAACCGAGTTGGAGCTAGTACCTCCCCATATATATGTATGGAATGGAGTTTGCAACTGAAAAGAAACTTTTTGTTCACAACAAGCTAGGTGAAGGACGGCTTTCACACACACTTATCTCTCAGAACTGAGCAAGTGGAGAGACGTTCGTTCATCTAGCACCAAGGGAACGGGTTGCAGGAGACACTTTTTCTCTGCTTTCTCAGTCTATTTCCTAGTGCCGGTTTGAAGTTCCTGCAGTTTTCACTGTAAAACCGAGTTGGAGCTTCTACCTCCCCATATATATGTATGGAATGGAGTTTGCAACTGAAAAGAATCTTTGTGTTCCCAATAAGCTAGGTGAAGTACGGCTTTCACACACACTTATCTCTCAGAACTGAGCAAGTGGATAGACGTTCGTTCATCTAGCACCAAGGTAACGGGTTGCAGGAGACACTTTTTCTCTGCTTTCTCAGTCTGTTTCCTAGTGCCGGTTTGAAGTTCCTGCAGTTTTCACTGTCAAACCGAGTTGGAGCTTCTACCTACAAATATATATGTATGGAATGGATTTTGCAACTGAAAAGAAACTTTGTGTTCCCAAAAAGCTAGGTGAAGGACGGCTTTCACACACACTTATCTCTCAGAACTGAGCAAGTGGAGAGACGTTCGTTCATCTAGCACCAAGGGAACGGGTTGCAGGAGACACTTTTTCTCTGCTTTCTCAGTCTGTTTCCTAGTGCCTGTTTGAAGTTCCTGCAGTTTTCACTGTAAAACCGAGTTGGAGCTAGTACCTCCCCATATATATGTATGGAATTGAGTTTGCAACTGAAAAGAAACTTTGTGTTCCCAACAAGCTAGGTGAAGGACGGCTTTCACACACACTTATCTCTCAGAACAGAGCAAGTGGAGAGACGTTCGTTCATCTAGCACCAAGGGAACGGGTTGCAGGAGACACTTTTTCTCTGCTTTCTCAGTCTGTTTCCTAGTGCCGGTTTGAAGTTCCTGCAGTTTTCACTGTCAAACAGAGTTGGAGCTATTACCTCCCCATATATATGTATGGAATGGAGTTTGCAACTGAAAAGAAACTTTGTGTTCCCAACAAGCTAGGTGAAGGACGGCTTTCACACACACTTATCTCTCAGAACTGAGCAAGTGGAGAGACGTTCGTTCATCTAGCACCAAGGGAACGGGTTGCAGGTGACACATTTTCTCATCTTTCTCAGTATGTTTCCTAGTGCCGGTTTGAAGTTCCTGCAGTTTTCACTGTAAAACAGAGTTGTAGCTTCTACCTCCCCATATATATGTATGGAATGGAGTTTGCAACTGAAAAGAAACTTTGTGTTCCCAACAAGCTAGGTGAAGGACGGCTTTCACACACACTTATCTCTCAGAACTGAGCAAGTGGAGAGACTTTCGTTCATCTAGCACCAAGGGAACGGGTTGCAGGAGACACTTTTTCTCTGCTTTCTCAGTCTGTTTCCTAGTGCCGGTTTGAAGTTCCTGCAGTTTTCACTGTCAAACCGAGTTGGAGCTTGTACCTCCCCATATATATGTATGGAATGGAGTTTGCAACTGAAAAGAAACTTTGTGTTCCCAACAATCTAGGTGAAGGACGGCTTTCACACACACTTATCTCTCAGAACTGAGCAAGTGGAGAGACGTTCGTTCATCTAGCACCAAGGGAACGGGTTGCAGGTGACACATTTTCTCTTCTTTCTCAGTATGCTTCCTAGTGCCGGTTTGAAGTTCCTGCAGTTTTCACTGTAAAACAGAGTTGGAGCTTCTACCTCCCCATATATATGTATGGAATGGGGTTTGCAACTGAAAAGAAACTTTGTGTTCCCAACAAGCTAGGTGAAGGACGGCTTTCACACACACTTATCTCTCAGAACTGAGCAAGTGGAGAGACGTTCGTTCATCTAGCACCAAGGGAACGGGTTGCAGGAGACACTTTTTCTCTGCTTTCTCAGTCTGTTTCCTAGTGCCGGTTTGAAGTTCCTGCAGTTTTCACTGTAAAACCGAGTTGGAGCTTCTACCTCCCCATATATATGTATGGAATGGAGTTTGCAACTGAAAAGAAACTTTGTGTTCCCAACAAGCTAGGTGAAGGACGGCTTTCACACACACTTATCTCTCAGAACTGAGCAAGTGGAGAGACGTTCGTTCATCTAGCACCAAGGGAACGGGTTGCAGGAGACACTTTTTCTCTGCTTTCTCAGTCTGTTTCCTAGTGCCGGTTTGAAGTTCCTGCAGTTTTCACTGTAAAACCGAGTTGGAGCTAGTACCTCCCCATATATATGTATGGAATGGAGTTTGCAACTGAAAAGAAACTTTGTGTTCCCAACAAGCTAGGTGAAGGACGGCTTTCACACACACTTATCTCTCAGAACTGAGCAAGTGGAGAGACGTTCGTTCATCTAGCACCAAGGGAACGGTTTGCAGGTGACACATTTTCTCTTCTTTCTCAGTATGTTTCCTAGTGCCGGTTTGAAGTTCCTGCAGTTTTCACTGTAAAACAGAGTTGGAGCTTCTACCTCCCCATATATATGTATGGAATGGAGTTTGCAACTGAAAAGAAACTTTGTGTTCCCAACAAGCTAGGTGAAGGACGGCTTTCACACACACTTATCTCTCAGAACTGAGCAAGTGGAGAGACTTTCGTTCATCTAGCACCAAGGGAACGGGTTGCAGGAGACACTTTTTCTCTGCTTTCTCAGTCTGTTTCCTAGTGCCGGTTTGAAGTTCCTGCAGTTTTCACTGTCAAACCGAGTTTGAGCTTGTACCTCCCCATATATATGTATGGAATGGAGTTTGCAACTGAAAAGAAACTTTGTGTTCCCAACAATCTAGGTGAAGGACGGCTTTCACACACACTTATCTCTCAGAACTGAGCAAGTGGAGAGACGTTCGTTCATCTAGCACCAAGGGAACGGGTTGCAGGTGACACATTTTCTCTTCTTTCTCAGTATGCTTCCTAGTGCCGGTTTGAAGTTCCTGCAGTTTTCACTGTAAAACAGAGTTGGAGCTTCTACCTCCCCATATATATGTATGGAATGGGGTTTGCAACTGAAAAGAAACTTTGTGTTCCCAACAAGCTAGGTGAAGGACGGCTTTCACACACACTTATCTCTCAGAACTGAGCAAGTGGAGAGACGTTCGTTCATCTAGCACCAAGGGAACGGGTTGCAGGAGACACTTTTTCTCTGCTTTCTCAGTCTGTTTCCTAGTGCCGGTTTGAAGTTCCTGCAGTTTTCACTGTAAAACCGAGTTGGAGCTTCTACCTCCCCATATATATGTATGGAATGGAGTTTGCAACTGAAAAGAAACTTTGTGTTCCCAACAAGCTAGGTGAAGGACGGCTTTCACACACACTTATCTCTCAGAACTGAGCAAGTGGAGAGACGTTCGTTCATCTAGCACCAAGGGAACGGGTTGCAGGAGACACTTTTTCTCTGCTTTCTCAGTCTGTTTCCTAGTGCCGGTTTGAAGTTCCTGCAGTTTTCACTGTAAAACCGAGTTGGAGCTAGTACCTCCCCATATATATGTATGGAATGGAGTTTGCAACTGAAAAGAAACTTTGTGTTCCCAACAAGCTAGGTGAAGGACGGCTTTCACACACACTTATCTCTCAGAACTGAGCAAGTGGAGAGACGTTCGTTCATCTAGCACCAAGGGAACGGTTTGCAGGTGACACATTTTCTCTTCTTTCTCAGTATGTTTCCTAGTGCCGGTTTGAAGTTCCTGCAGTTTTCACTGTAAAACAGAGTTGGAGCTTCTACCTCCCCATATATATATATGGAATGGGGTTTGCAACTGAAAAGAAACTTTGTGTTCCCAACAAGCTATTTGAAGGACGGCTTTCACACACACTTATCTCTCAGAACTGGGCAAGTTGAGAGACGTTCGTTCATCTAGCACCAAGGGAACGGGTTGCAGGAGACACTTTTTCTCTGCTTTCTCAGTCTGTTTCCTAGTGCCGGTTTGAAGATCCTGCAGTTTTCACTGTAAAACCGAGTTGGAGCTAGTACCTCCCCATATATATGTATGGAATGGAGTTTGCACCTGAAAAGAAACTTTGTGTTCCCAACAAGCTAGGTGAAGGACGGCTTTCACACACACTTATCTCTCAGAACTGAGCAAGTGGAGAGACGTTCGTTCATCTAGCACCAAGGGAACGGGTTGCAGGAGACACTTTTTCTCTGCTTTCTCAGTCTGTTTCCTAGTGCCGGTTTGAAGTTCCTGCAGTTTTCACTGTAAAACCGAGTTGGAGCTTCTACCTCCCCATATATATGTATGGAATGGAGTTTGCAACTGAAAAGAAACTTTGTGTTCCCAACAAGCTAGGTGAAGGACGGCTTTCACACACACTTATCTCTCAGAACTGAGCAAGTGGAGAGACGTTCGTTCATCTAGCACCAAGGGAACGGGTTGCAGGAGACACTTTTTCTCTGCTTTCTCAGTCTGTTTCCTAGTGCCGGTTTGAAGTTCCTGCAGTTTTCACTGTCAAACCGAGTTGGAGCTAGTACCTCCCCATATATATGTATGGAATGGAGTTTGCAACTGAAAAGAAACTTTGTGTTCCCAACAATCTAGGTGAAGAACGGCTTTCACACACACTTATCTCTCAGAAATGAGCAAGTGGAGAGACGTTCGTTCATCTAGCTCCAAGGGAACCGGTTGCAGGTGACACATTTTCTCTTCTTTCTCAGTACGTTTCCTAGTGCCGGTTTGAAGTTCCTGCAGATTTCACTGTAAAACCGAGTTGGAGCTTGTACCTCCCCATATATATGTATGGAATGGAGTTTGCAACTGAAAAGAAACTTTGTGTTCCCAACAAGCTAGGTGAAGGTCGGCTTTCACACACACTTATCTCTCAGAACAGAGCAAGTGGAGAGACGTTCGTTCATCTAGCACCAAGGGAACGGTTTGCAGGAGACACATTTTCTCTGCTTTCTCAGTCTGTTTCCTAGTGCCGGTTTGAAGTTCCTGCAGTTTTCAGTGTTAAACCGAGTTGGAGCTTCTACCTACAAACATATATGTATGGAATGGAGTTTGCAACTGAAAAGAAACTTTGTGTTCCCAAAAAGCTAGGTGAAGGACGTCTTTCACACACACTTATCTCTCAGAACTGAGCAAGTGGAGAGACGTTCGTTCATCTAGCACCAAGGGAACGGGTTGCAGGAGACACTTTTTCTCTGCTTTCTCAGTCTGTTTCCTAGTGCCGGTTTGAAGTTCCTGCAGTTTTCACTGTAAAACCGTGTTGGAGCTAGTACCTCCCCATATATATGTATGGAATGGAGTTTGCAACTGAAAAGAAACTTTGTGTTCACAACAAGCTATGTGAAGGACGGCTTTCACACACACTTATCTCTCAGAACAGAGCAAGTGGAGAGACGTTCGTTCATCTAGCACCAAGGGAACGGGTTGCAGGAGACACTTTTTCTCTGCTTTCTCAGTCTGTTTCCTAGTGCCGGTTTGAAGTTCCTGCAGTTTTCACTGTCAAACCGAGTTGGAGCTAGTACCTCCCCATATATATGTATGGAATGGAGTTTGCAACTGAAAAGAAACTTTGTGTTCACAACAAGCTAGGTGAAGGACGGCTTTCACACACACTTATCTCTCAGAACTGAGCAAGTGGAGAGACGTTCGTTCATCTAGCACCAAGGGAACGGTTTGCAGGAGACACTTTTTCTCTGCTTTCTCAGTCTGTTTCCTAGTGCCGGTTTGAAGTTCCTGCAGTTTTCACTGTAAAACCGAGTTGGAGCTTCTACCTCCCCATATATATGTATGGAATGGTGTTTGCAACTGAAAAGAATCTTTGTGTTCCAAATAAGCTAGGTGAAGTACGGCTTTCACACACACTTATCTCTCAGAACTGAGCAAGTGGATAGACGTTCGTTCATCTAGCACCAAGGTAACGGGTTGCAGGAGACACTTTTTCTCTGCTTTCTCAGTCTGTTTCCTAGTGCCGGTTTGAAGTTCCTGCAGTTTTCACTGTCAAACCGAGTTGGAGCTTCTACCTACAAATATATATGTATGGAATGGATTTTGCAACTGAAAAGAAACTTTGTGTTCCCAAAAAGCTAGGTGAAGGACGGCTTTCACACACACTTATCTCTCAGAACTGAGCAAGTGGAGAGACGTTCGTTCATCTAGCACCAAGGGAACGGGATGCAGGAGACACTTTTTCTCTGCTTTCTCAGTCTGTTTCCTAGTGCCGGTTTGAAGTTCCTGCAGTTTTCACTGTAAAACCGAGTTGGAGCTAGTACCTCCCCATATATATGTATGGAATGGAGTTTGCAACTGAAAAGAAACTTTGTGTTCCCAACAAGCTAGGTGAAGGACGGCTTTCACACACACTTATCTCTCAGAACTGAGCAAGTGGAGAGACGTTCGTTCATCTAGCACCAAGGGAACGGGTTGCAGGAGACACTTTTTCTCTGCTTTCTCAGTCTGTTTCCTAGTGCCGGTTTGAAGTTCCTGCAGTTTTCACTGTAAAACCGAGTTGGAGCTAGTACCTCCCCATATATATGTATGGAATGGAGTTTGGAACTGAAAAGAAACTTTGTGTTCACAACAAGCTAGGTGAAGGACGGCTTTCACACACACTTATCTCTCAGAACTGAGCAAGTGGAGAGACGTTCGTTCATCTAGCACCAAGGGAACGGGTTGCAGGTGACACATTTTCTCATCTTTCTCAGTATGTTTCCTAGTGCCGGTTTGAAGTTCCTGCAGTTTTCACTGTAAAACAGAGTTGGAGCTTCTACCTCCCCATATATATGTATGGAATGGGGTTTGCAACTGAAAAGAAACTTTGTGTTCCCAACAAGCTAGGTGAAGGACGGCTTTCACACACACTTATCTCTCAGAACTGAGCAAGTGGAGAGACTTTCGTTCATCTAGCACCAAGGGAACGGGTTGCAGGAGACACTTTTTCTCTGCTTTCTCAGTCTGTTTCCTAGTGCCGGTTTGAAGATCCTGCAGTTTTCACTGTAAAACCGAGTTGGAGCTAGTACCTCCCCATGTATATGTATGGAATGGAGTTTGCACCTGAAAAGAAACTTTGTGTTCCCAACAAGCTAGGTGAAGGACGGCTTTCACACACACTTATCTCTCAGAACTGAGCAAGTGGAGAGACGTTCGTTCATCTAGCACCAAGGGAACGGGTTGCAGGAGACAAATTTTCTCTGCTTTCTCAGTCTGTTTCCTAGTGCCGGTTTGAAGTTCCTGCAGTTTTCACTGTAAAACCGAGTTGGAGCTTGTACCTCCGCATATATATGTATGGAATGGAGTTTGCAACTGAAAAGAAACTTTGTGTTCATAACAAGCTAGGTGAAGGACGGCTTTCACACACACTAATCTCTCAGAACTGAGCAAGTGGAGAGACGTTCGTTCATCTAGCACCAAGGGAACGGGTTGCAGGAGACACTTTTTCTCTGCTTTCTTAGTCTGTTTCCTAGTGCCGGTTTGAAGTTCCTGCAGTTTTCACTGTAAAAACGAGTTGGAGCTTCTACCTCCAAATATATATGTATGGAATGGAGTTTGCAACTGAAAAGAAACTTTGTGTTCCCAACAAGCTAGGTGAAGGACGGCTTTCACACACACTTATCTCTCAGAACTGAGCAAGTGGAGAGACGTTCGTTCATCTAGCACCTAGGGAACGGGTTGCAGGGGACACATTTTCTCTGCATTCTCAGTATGTTTCCTAGTGCCGGTTTGAAGTTCCTGCAGTTTTCACTGTAAAACCGGGTTGGAGCTTCTACCTCCCCATATATATGTATGGAATGGTGTTTGCCACTGAAAACAAACTTTGTGTTCCCAACAAGCTAGGTGAAGGACGGCTTTCACACACAATTATCTCTCAGAACAGAGCAAGTGGAGAGACGTTCGTTCATCTAGCACCAATGGAACGGGTTCAGGAGACACTTTTTCTCTGCTTTCTCAGTCTGTTTCCTAGTGCCGGTTTGAAGTTCCTGCAGTTTTCACTGTCAAACCGAGTTGGAGCTAGTACCTCCCCATATATATGTATGGAATGGAGTTTGCAACTGAAAAGAAACTTTGTGTTCCCAACAATCTAGGTGAAGAACGGCTTTCACACACACTTATCTCTCAGAACTGAGCAAGTGGAGAGACGTTCGTTCATCTAGCACCAAGGGAACGGGTTGCAGGAGACACTTTTTCTCTGCTTTCTCAGTCTGTTTCCTAGTGCCAGTTTGAAGTTCCTGCAGTTTTCACTGTAAAACCGAGTTGGAGCTAGTACCTCCCCATATATATGTATGGAATGGAGTTTGCAACTGAAAAGAAACTTTGTGTTCCCAACAAGCTAGGTGAAGGACGGCTTTCACACACACTTATCTCTCAGACCTGAGCAAGTGTAGAGACGTTCGTTCATCTAGCACCAAGGGAACGGGTTGCAGGAGACACTTTTTCTCTGCTTTCTCAGTATGTTTCCTAGTGCCGGTTTGAAGTTCCTGCAGTTTTCACTGTAAAACCGAGTTGGAGCTTCTACCTCCCCATATATATGTAAGGAATGGAGTTTGCAACTGAAAAGAAACTTTGTGTTCCCAACAAGCTAGGTGAAGGACGGCTTTCACACACACTTATCTCTCAGAACTGAGCAAGTGGAGAGACGTTCGTTCATCTAGCTCCAAGGGAACGGGTTGCAGGTGACACATTTTCTCTTCTTTCTCAGTACGTTTCCTAGTGCATGTTTGAAGTTCCTGCAGATTTCACTGTAAAACCGAGTTGGAGCTTGTACCTCCCCATATATATGTATGGAATGGAGTTTGCAACTGAAAAGAAACTTTGTGTTCCCAACAAGCTAGGTGAAGGTCGGCTTTCACACACACTTATCTCTCAGAACAGAGCAAGTGGAGAGACGTTCGTTCATCTAGCACCAAGGGAACGGGTTGCAGGAGACACTTTTTCTCTGCTTTCTCAGTCTGTTTCCTAGTGCCGGTTTGAAGTTCCTGCAGTTTTCAGTGTTAAACCGAGTTGGAGCTTCTACCTACAAACATATATGTATGGAATGGAGTTTGCAACTGAAAAGAAACTTTGTGTTCCCAAAAAGCTAGGTGAAGGACGGCTTTCACACACACTTATCTCTCAGAACTGAGCAAGTGGAGAGACGTTCGTTCATCTAGCACCAAGGGAACGGGTTGCAGGAGACACTTTTTCTCTGATTTCTCAGTCTGTTTCCTAGTGCCGGTTTGAAGTTCCTGCAGTTTTCACTGTAAAACCGAGTTGGAGCTTCTACCTCCAAATATATATGTATAGAATGGAGTTTGCAACTGAAAAGAAACTTTGTGTTCCCAACAAGCTAGGTGAAGGACGGCTTTCACACACACTTATCTCTCAGAACTGAGCAAGTGGAGAGACGTTCGTTCATCTAGCACCAAGGGAACGGGTTGCAGGAGACACTTTTTCTCTGCTTTCTCAGTCTGTTTCCTAGTGCCGGTTTGAAGTTCCTGCAGTTTTCACTGTAAAACCGAGTTGGAGCTTCTACCTCCAAATATATATGTATGGAATGGAGTTTGCAACTGAAAAGAAACTTTGTGTTCCCAAAAAGCTAGGTGAAGGACGTCTTTCACACACACTTATCTCTCAGAACTGAGCAAGTGGAGAGACGTTCGTTCATCTAGCACCAAGGGAACGGGTTGCAGGAGACACTTTTTCTCTGCTTTCTCAGTCTGTTTCCTAGTGCCGGTTTGAAGTTCCTGCAATTTTCACTGTAAAACCGAGTTGGAGCTTCTACCTCCAAATATATATGTATGGAATGGAGTTTGCAACTGAAAAGAAACTTTGTGTTCCCAAAAACTAGGTGAAGGACGGCTTTCACACACAATTATCTCTCAGAACTGAGCAAGTGGAGAGACGTTCGTTCATCTAGCACCAAGGGAACGGGTTGCAGGAGACACTTTTTCTCTGCTTTCTCAGTCTGTTTCCTAGTGCCGGTTTGATGTTCCTGCAGTTTTCACTGTAAAACCGAGTTGGAGCTTGTACCTCCCCATATATATGTATGGAATGGAGTTTGCAACTGAAAAGAAACTTTGTGTTCCCAACAAGCTAGGTGAAGGACGGCTTTCACACACACGTATCTCTCAGAACTGAGCAAGTGGAGAGACGTTCGTTCATCTAGCTCCAAGGGAACGGGTTGCAGGAGACACTTTTTCTCTGCTTTCTCAGTCTGTTTCCTAGTGCCGGTTTGAAGTTCCTGCAGTTTTCACTGTAAAACCGAGTTGGAGCTTGTACCTCCCCATATATATGTATGGAATGGAGTTTGCAACTGAAAAGAAACTTTGTGTTCCCAACAAGCTAGGTGAAGTACGGCTTTCACACACACATATCTCTCAGAACTGAGCAAGTGGAGAGACGTTCGTTCATCTAGCACCAAGGGAACGGGTTGCAGGAGACACTTTTTCTCTGCTTTCTCAGTCTGTTTCCTAGTGCCGGTTTGAAGTTCCTGCAGTTTTCTCTGTAAAACCGAGTTGGAGCTTCTACCTCCCCATATATATGTATGGAATGGAGTTTGCAACTGAAAAGAAACTTTGTGTTCCCAAAAAGCTAGGTGAAGGACGGCGTTCACACACACTTATGTCTCAGAACTGAGCAAGTGGAGAGACGTTCGTTCATCTAGCACCAAGGGAACGGGTTGCAGGAGACACTTTTTCTCTGCTTTCTCAGTCTGTTTCCTAGTGCCGGTTGGAAGTTCCTGCAGTTTTCACTGTAAAACCGAGTTGGAGCTAGTACCTCCCCATATATATGTATGGAATGGAGTTTGCAACTGAAAAGAAACTTTGTGTTCCCAACAAGCTAGGTGAAGGACGGCTTTCACACACACTTATCTCTCAGAACTGAGCAAGTGGAGAGATGTTCGTTCATCTAGCACCAAGGGAACGGGTTGCAGGAGACACTTTTTCTCTGCTTTCTCAGTCTGTTTCCTAGTGCCGGTTTGAAGTTCCTGCAGTTTTCACTGTAAAACCGAGTTGAAGCTTGTACCTCCCCATATATATGTATGGAATGGAGTTTGCAACTGAAAAGAAACTTTGTGTTCCCAACAAGCTAGGTGAAGGACGGCTTTCACACACCCGTATCTCTCAGAACTCAGCAAGTGGAGAGACGTTCGTTCATCTAGCACCAAGGGAACGGGTTGCAGGAGACACTTTTTCTCTGCTTTCTCAGTCTGTTTCCTAGTGCCGGTTTGAAGTTCCTGCAGTTTTCACTGTCAAACCGTGTTGGAGCTTGTACCTCCCCATATATATGTATGGAATGGAGTTTGCAAGTGAAAAGAAACTTTGTGTTCCCAAAAAGCTAGGTGAAGGACGGCTTTCACACACACTTATCTCTCAGAACTGAGCAAGTGGAGAGACGTTCGTTCATCTAGCACCAAGGGAACGGGTTGCAGGAGACACTTTTTCTCTGCTTTCTCAGTCTGTTTCCTAGTGCCGGTTTGAAGTTCCTGCAGTTTTCACTGTAAAACCGAGTTGGAGCTTGTACCTCCCCATATATATGTATGGAATGGAGTTTGCAACTGAAAAGAAACTTTGTGTTCCCAACAAGCTAGGTGAAGGACGGCTTTCACACACACGTATCTCTCAGAACTGAGCAAGTGGAGAGACGTTCGTTCATCTAGCACCAAGTGAACGGGTTGCAGGAGGCACTTTTTCTCTGCTTTCTCAGTCTGTTTCCTAGTGCCGGTTTGAAGTTCCTGCAGTTTTCACTGTAAAACCGAGTTGGAGCTAGTACCTCCAAATATATATGTATGGAATGGGGTTTGCAACTGAAAAGAAACTTTGTGTTCCCAACAAGCTAGGTGAAGGACGGCTTTCACACACACTTATCTCTCAGAACTGAGCAAGTGGAGAGACGTTCGTTCATCTAGCACCAAGGGAACGGGTTGCAGGAGACACTTTTTCTCTGCTTTCGCAGTCTGTTTCCTAGTGCCCGTTTGAAGTTCCTGCAGTTTTCACTGTAAAACCGAGTTGGAGCTTCTACCTCCAAATATATATGTATGGAATGGAGTTTACAACTGAAAAGAAACTTTGTGTTCCCAACAAGCTAGGTGAAGGACGTCTTTCACACACACTTATCTCTCAGAACTGAGCAAGTGGAGAGACGTTCGTTCATCTAGCACCAAGGGAACGGGTTGCAGGAGACACTTTTTCTCTGCTTTCTCAGTCTGTTTCCTAGTGCCGGTTTGAAGTTCCTGCAGTTTTCACTGTCAAACCGAGTTGGAGCTTCTACCTCCAAATATATATTTATGGAATGGAGTTTGCAACTGAAAAGAAACTTTGTGTTCCCAAAAAGCTAGGTGAAGGACGGCTTTCACACACACTTATCTCTCAGAACTGAGCAAGTGGAGAGACGTTCGTTCATCTAGCACCAAGGGAACGGGTTGCAGGAGACACTTTTTCTCTGCTTTCTCAGTCTGTTTCCTAGTGCCGGTTTGAAGTTCCTGCAGTTTTCACTGTAAAACCGAGTTGGAGCTTGTACCTCCCCATATATATGTATGGAATGGAGTTTGCAACTGAAAAGAAACTTTGTGTTCCCAACAAGCTAGGTGAAGGACGGCTTTCACACACACGTATCTCTCAGAACTGAGCAAGTGGAGAGACGTTCGTTCATCTAGCACCAAGGGAACGGGTTGCAGGAGACACTTTTTCTCTGCTTTCTCAGTCTGTTTCCTAGTGCCGGTTTGATGTTCCTGCAGTTTTCACTGTAAAACCGAGTTGGAGCTTCTACCTGCCCATATATATGTATGGAATGGAGTTTGCAACTGAAAAGAAACTTTGTGTTCCCAACAAGCTAGGTGAAGGACGGCTTTCACACACACTTATCTCTCAGAACTGAGCAAGTGGAGAGACGTTCGTTCATCTAGCACCAAGGGAACGGGTTGCAGGAGACACTTTTTCTCTGCTTTCTCAGTCTGTTTCCTAGTGCCGGTTTGAAGTTCCTGCAGTTTTCACTGTCAGACCGAGTTGGAGCTTCTACCTCCAAATATATATGTATGGAATGGAGTTTGCAACTGAAAAGAAACTTTGTGTTCCCAACAAGCTAGGTGAAGGACGGCTTTCACACACACTTATCTCTCAGAACTGAGCAAGTGGAGAGACGTTCGTTCATCTAGCACCAAGGGAACGGGTTGCAGGAGACACTATTTCTCTGCTTTCTCAGTCTGTTTCCTAGTGCCGGTTTGAAGTTCCTGCAGTTTTCACTGTAAAACCGAGTTGGAGCTTGTACCTCCCCATATATATGTATGGAATGGAGTTTGCCACTGAAAAGAAACTTTGTGTTCCCAACAAGCTAGGTGAAGGACGGCTTTCACACACACGTATCTCTCAGAACTGAGCAAGTGGAGAGACGTTCGTTCATCTAGCACCAAGGGAACGGGTTGCAGGAGACACTTTTTCTCTGCTTTCTCAGTCTGTTTCCTAGTGCCGGTTTGAAGTTCCTGCAGTTTTCACTGTAAAACCGAGTTGGAGCTTCTACCTACAAACATATATGTATGGAATGGAGTTTGCAACTGAAAAGAAACTTTGTGTTCCCAACAAGCTAGGTGAAGGACGGCTTTCACACACACTTATCTCTCAGAACTGAGCAAGTGGAGAGACGTTCGTTCATCTAGCACCAAGGGAACGGGTTGCAGGAGACACTTTTTCTCTGCTTTCTCAGTCTGTTTCCTAGTGCCGGTTTGAAGTTCCTGCAGTTTTCACTGTCAGAACGAGTTGGAGCTTCTACCTCCAAATATATATGTATGGAATGGAGTTTGCAACTGAAAAGAAACTTTGTGTTCCCAACAAGCTAGGTGAAGGACGGCTTTCACACACACTTATCTCTCAGAACTGAGCAAGTGGAGAGACGTTCGTTCATCTAGCACCAAGGGAACGGGTTGCAGGAGACACTATTTCTCTGCTTTCTCAGTCTGTTTCCTAGTGCCGGTTTGAAGTTCCTGCAGTTTTCACTGTAAAACCGAGTTGGAGCTTGTACCTCCCCATATATATGTATGGAATGGAGTTTGCCACTGAAAAGAAACTTTGTGTTCCCAACAAGCTAGGTGAAGGACGGCTTTCACACACACGTATCTCTCAGAACTGAGCAAGTGGAGAGACGTTCGTTCATCTAGCACCAAGGGAACGGGTTGCAGGAGACACTTTTTC
This sequence comes from Camelus dromedarius, assembly GCF_036321535.1. Classification (NCBI taxonomy): domain Eukaryota; kingdom Metazoa; phylum Chordata; class Mammalia; order Artiodactyla; family Camelidae; genus Camelus; species Camelus dromedarius. Next base: position 1,565,712 of record NW_026989814.1, read on the forward strand.
TCTGCTTTCTCAGTCTGTTTCCTAGTGCCGGTTTGATGTTCCTGCAGTTTTCACTGTAAAACCGAGTTGGAGCTTCTACCTGCCCATATATATGTATGGAATGGAGTTTGCAACTGAAAAGAAACTTTGTGTTCCCAAAAAGCTAGGTGAAGGACGGCTTTCACACACACTTATCTCTCAGAACTGAGCAAGTGGAGAGACGTTCGTTCATCTAGCACCAAGGGAACGGGTTGCAGGAGACACTTTTTCTCTGCTTTCTCAGTCTGTTTCCTAGTGCCGGTTTGAAGTTCCTGCAGTTTTCACTGTAAAACCGAGTTGGAGCTTCTACCTACAAACATATATGTATGGAATGGAGTTTGCAACTGAAAAGAAACTGTGTTCCCAACAAGCTAGGTGAAGGACGGCTTTCACACACACTTATCTCTCAGAACTGAGCAAGTGGAGAGACGTTCGTTCATCTAGCACCAAGGGAACGGGTTGCAGGAGACACTTTTTCTCTGCTTTCTCAGTCTGTTTCCTAGTGCCGGTTTGAAGTTCCTGCAGTTTTCACTGTAAAACCGAGTTGGAGCTTCTACCTCCCCATATATATGTATGGAATGGAGTTTGCAACTGAAAAGAAACTTTGTGTTCCCAACAAGCTAGGTGAAGGACGGCTTTCACACACACTTATCTCTCAGAACTGAGCAAGTGGAGAGACGTTCGTTCATCTAGCACCAAGGGAACGGGTTGCAGGTGACACATTTTCTCTTCTTTCTCAGTATGTTTCCTAGTGCCGGTTTGAAGTTCCTGCAGTTTTCACTGTCAAACCGAGTTGGAGCTTGTACCTCCCCATATATATGTATGGAATGGAGTTTGCAACTGAAAAGAAACTTTGTGTTCCCAACAAGCTAGGTGAAGGACGGCTTTCACACACACTTATCTCTCAGAACTGAGCAAGTGGAGAGACGTTCGTTCATCTAGCACCAATGGAACGGGTTGCAGGAGACACTTTTTCTCTGCTTTCTCAGTCTGTTTCCTAGTGCCGGTTTGAAGTTCCTGCAGTTTTCACTGTAAAACCGAGTTGGAGCTTCTACCTCCCCATATATATGTATGGAATGGAGTTTGCAACTGAAAAGAAACTTTGTGTTCCCAACAAGCTAGGTGAAGGACGGCTTTCACACACACTTATCTCTCAGAACTGAGCAAGTGGAGAGACGTTCGTTCATCTAGCACCAAGGGAACGGGTTGCAGGAGACACTTTTTCTCTGCTTTCTCAGTCTGTTTCCTAGTGCCGGTTTGAAGTTCCTGCAGTTTTCACAGTAAAACCGAGTTGGAGCTTCTACCTCCAAATATATATGTATGGAATGGAGTTTGCAACTGAAAAGAAACTTTGTGTTCCCAAAAAGCTAGGTGAAGGACGGCTTTCACACACACTTATCTCTCAGAACTGAGCAAGTGGAGAGACGTTCGTTCATCTAGCACCAAGGGAAAGGGTTGCAGGAGACACTTTTTCTCTGATTTCTCATTCTGTTTCCTAGTGCCAGTTTGAAGTTCCTGCAGTTTTCACTGTAAAACCGAGTTGGAGCTTGTACCTCCCCATATATATGTATGGAATGGAGTTTGCAACTGAAAAGAAACTATGTGTTCCCAACAAGCTATGTGAAGGACGGCTTTCACACACACTTATCTCTCAGAACTGAGCAAGTGGAGAGACGTTCGTTCATCTAGCACCAAGGGAACGGGTTGCAGGAGACACTTTTTCTCTGCTTTCTCAGTCTGTTTCCTAGTGCCGGTTTGAAGTTCCTGCAGTTTTCACTGTAAAACCGAGTTGGAGCTTGTACCTCCCCATATATATGTATGGAATGGAGTTTGCAGCTGAAAAGAAACTTTGTGTTCCCAACAAGCTAGGTGAAGGACGGCTTTCACACACACGTATCTCTCAGAACTCAGCAAGTGGAGAGACGTTCGTTCATCTAGCACCAAGGGAACGGGTTGCAGGAGACACTTTTTCTCTGCTTTCTCAGTCTGTTTCCTAGTGCCGGTTTGAAGTTCCTGCAGTTTTCACTGTCAAACCGAGTTGGAGCTTCTACCTACAAATATATATGTATGGAATGGATTTTGCAACTGAAAAGAAACTTTGTGTTCCCAAAAAGCTAGGTGAAGGACGGCTTTCACACACACTTATCTCTCAGAACTGAGCAAGTGGAGAGACGTTCGTTCATCTAGCACCAAGGGAACGGGATGCAGGAGACACTTTTTCTCTGCTTTCTCAGTCTGTTTCCTAGTGCCGGTTTGAAGTTCCTGCAGTTTTCACTGTAAAACCGAGTTGGAGCTAGTACCTCCCCATATATATGTATGGAATGGAGTTTGCAACTGAAAAGAAACTTTGTGTTCCCAACAAGCTAGGTGAAGGACGGCTTTCACACACACTTATCTCTCAGAACTGAGCAAGTGGAGAGACGTTCGTTCATCTAGCACCAAGGGAACGGGTTGCAGGAGACACTTTTTCTCTGCTTTCTCAGTCTGTTTCCTAGTGCCGGTTTGAAGTTCCTGCAGTTTTCACTGTCAAACCGAGTTGGAGCTAGTACCTCCCCATATATATGTATGGAATGGAGTTTGGAACTGAAAAGAAACTTTGTGTTCACAACAAGCTAGGTGAAGGACGGCTTTCACACACACTTATCTCTCAGAACTGAGCAAGTGGAGAGACGTTCGTTCATCTAGCACCAAGGGAACGGGTTGCAGGTGACACATTTTCTCATCTTTCTCAGTATGTTTCCTAGTGCCGGTTTGAAGTTCCTGCAGTTTTCACTGTAAAACAGAGTTGGAGCTTCTACCTCCCCATATATATGTATGGAATGGGGTTTGCAACTGAAAAGAAACTTTGTGTTCCCAACAAGCTAGGTGAAGGACGGCTTTCACACACACTTATCTCTCAGAACTGAGCAAGTGGAGAGACTTTCGTTCATCTAGCACCAAGGGAACGGGTTGCAGGAGACACTTTTTCTCTGCTTTCTCACTCTGTTTCCTAGTGCCGGTTTGAAGTTCCTGCAGTTTTCACTGTCAAACCGAGTTGGAGCTTGTACCTCCCCATATATATGTATGGAATGGAGTTTGCAACTGAAAAGAAACTTTGTGTTCCCAACAATCTAGGTGAAGGACGGCTTTCACACACACTTATCTCTCAGAACTGAGCAAGTGGAGAGACGTTCTTTCATCTAGCACCAAGGGAACGGGTTGCAGGTGACACATTTTCTCTTCTTTCTCAGTATGCTTCCTAGTGCCGGTTTGAAGTTTCTGCAGTTTTCACTGTAAAACAGAGTTGGAGCTTCTACCTCCCCATATATATGTATGGAATGGGGTTTGCAACTGAAAAGAAACTTTGTGTTCCCAACAAGCTAGGTGAAGGACGGCTTTCACACACACTTATCTCTCAGAACTGAGCAAGTGGAGAGACGTTCGTTCATCTAGCACCAAGGGAACGGGTTGCAGGAGACACTTTTTCTCTGCTTTCTCAGTCTGTTTCCTAGTGCCGGTTTGAAGATCCTGCAGTTTTCACTGTAAAACCGAGTTGGAGCTAGTACCTCCCCATGTATATGTATGGAATGGAGTTTGCACCTGAAAAGAAACTTTGTGTTCCCAACAAGCAAGGTGAAGGACGGCTTTCACACACACTTATCTCTCAGAACTGAGCAAGTGGAGAGACGTTCGTTCATCTAGCACCTAGGGAACGGGTGGCAGGGGACACATTTTCTCTGCATTCTCAGTATGTTTCCTAGTGCCGGTTTGAAGTTCCTGCAGTTTTCACTGTAAAACCGGGTTGGAGCTTCTACCTCCCCATATATATGTATGGAATGGAGTTTGCCACTGAAAAGAAACTTTGTGTTCCCAACAAGCTAGGTGAAGGACGGCTTTCACACACAATTATCTCTCAGAACAGAGCAAGTGGAGAGACGTTCGTTCATCTAGCACCAAGGGAACGGGTTCAGGAGACACTTTTTCTCTGCTTTCTCAGTCTGTTTCCTAGTGCCGGTTTGAAGTTCCTGCAGTTTTCACTGTCAAACCGAGTTGGAGCTAGTACCTCCCCATATATATGTATGGAATGGAGTTTGCAACTGAAAAGAAACTTTGTGTTCCCAACAATCTAGGTGAAGAACGGCTTTCACACACACTTATCTCTCAGAACTGAGCAAGTGGAGAGACGTTCGTTCATCTAGCACCAAGGGAACGGGTTGCAGGAGACACTTTTTCTCTGCTTTCTCAGTCTGTTTCCTAGTGCCAGTTTGAAGTTCCTGCAGTTTTCACTGTAAAACCGAGTTGGAGCTAGTACCTCCCCATATATATGTATGGAATGGAGTTTGCAACTGAAAAGAAACTTTGTGTTCCCAACAAGCTAGGTGAAGGACGGCTTTCACACACACTTATCTCTCAGACCTGAGCAAGTGTAGAGACGTTCGTTCATCTAGCACCAAGGGAACGGGTTGCAGGAGACACTTTTTCTCTGCTTTCTCAGTATGTTTCCTAGTGCCGGTTTGAAGTTCCTGCAGTTTTCACTGTAAAACCGAGTTGGAGCTTCTACCTCCCCATATATATGTAAGGAATGGAGTTTGCAACTGAAAAGAAACTTTGTGTTCCCAACAAGCTAGGTGAAGGACGGCTTTCACACACACTTATCTCTCAGAACTGAGCAAGTGGAGAGACGTTCGTTCATCTAGCTCCAAGGGAACGGGTTGCAGGTGACACATTTTCTCTTCTTTCTCAGTACGTTTCCTAGTGCATGTTTGAAGTTCCTGCAGATTTCACTGTAAAACCGAGTTGGAGCTTGTACCTCCCCATATATATGTATGGAATGGAGTTTGCAACTGAAAAGAAACTTTGTGTTCCCAACAAGCTAGGTGAAGGTCGGCTTTCACACACACTTATCTCTCAGAACAGAGCAAGTGGAGAGACGTTCGTTCATCTAGCACCAAGGGAACGGGTTGCAGGAGACACTTTTTCTCTGCTTTCTCAGTCTGTTTCCTAGTGCCGGTTTGAAGTTCCTGCAGTTTTCAGTGTTAAACCGAGTTGGAGCTTCTACCTACAAACATATATGTATGGAATGGAGTTTGCAACTGAAAAGAAACTTTGTGTTCCCAAAAAGCTAGGTGAAGGACGGCTTTCACACACACTTATCTCTCAGAACTGAGCAAGTGGAGAGACGTTCGTTCATCTAGCACCAAGGGAACGGGTTGCAGGAGACACTTTTTCTCTGATTTCTCAGTCTGTTTCCTAGTGCCGGTTTGAAGTTCCTGCAGTTTTCACTGTAAAACCGAGTTGGAGCTTCTACCTCCAAATATATATGTATAGAATGGAGTTTGCAACTGAAAAGAAACTTTGTGTTCCCAACAAGCTAGGTGAAGGACGGCTTTCACACACACTTATCTCTCAGAACTGAGCAAGTGGAGAGACGTTCGTTCATCTAGCACCAAGGGAACGGGTTGCAGGAGACACTTTTTCTCTGCTTTCTCAGTCTGTTTCCTAGTGCCGGTTTGAAGTTCCTGCAGTTTTCACTGTAAAACCGAGTTGGAGCTTCTACCTCCAAATATATATGTATGGAATGGAGTTTGCAACTGAAAAGAAACTTTGTGTTCCCAAAAAGCTAGGTGAAGGACGTCTTTCACACACACTTATCTCTCAGAACTGAGCAAGTGGAGAGACGTTCGTTCATCTAGCACCAAGGGAACGGGTTGCAGGAGACACTTTTTCTCTGCTTTCTCAGTCTGTTTCCTAGTGCCGGTTTGAAGTTCCTGCAGTTTTCACTGTAAAACCGAGTTGGAGCTTCTACCTCCAAATATATATGTATGGAATGGAGTTTGCAACTGAAAAGAAACTTTGTGTTCCCAAAAACTAGGTGAAGGACGGCTTTCACACACAATTATCTCTCAGAACTGAGCAAGTGGAGAGACGTTCGTTCATCTAGCACCAAGGGAACGGGTTGCAGGAGACACTTTTTCTCTGCTTTCTCAGTCTGTTTCCTAGTGCCTGTTTGAAGTTCCTGCAGTTTTCACTGTAAAACCGAGTTGGAGCTTGTACCTCCCCATATATATGTATGGAATGGAGTTTGCAACTGAAAAGAAACTTTGTGTTCCCAACAAGCTAGGTGAAGGACGGCTTTCACACACACGTATCTCTCAGAACTGAGCAAGTGGAGAGACGTTCGTTCATCTAGCTCCAAGGGAACGGGTTGCAGGAGACACTTTTTCTCTGCTTTCTCAGTCTGTTTCCTAGTGCCGGTTTGAAGTTCCTGCAGTTTTCACTGTAAAACCGAGTTGGAGCTTGTACCTCCCCATATATATGTATGGAATGGAGTTTGCAACTGAAAAGAAACTTTGTGTTCCCAACAAGCTAGGTGAAGTACGGCTTTCACACACACATATCTCTCAGAACTGAGCAAGTGGAGAGACGTTCGTTCATCTAGCACCAAGGGAACGGGTTGCAGGAGACACTTTTTCTCTGCTTTCTCAGTCTGTTTCCTAGTGCCGGTTTGAAGTTCCTGCAGTTTTCTCTGTAAAACCGAGTTGGAGCTTCTACCTCCCCATATATATGTATGGAATGGAGTTTGCAACTGAAAAGAAACTTTGTGTTCCCAAAAAGCTAGGTGAAGGACGGCGTTCACACACACTTATGTCTCAGAACTCAGCAAGTGGAGAGACGTTCGTTCATCTAGCACCAAGGGAACGGGTTGCAGGAGACACTTTTTCTCTGCTTTCTCAGTCTGTTTCCTAGTGCCGGTTGGAAGTTCCTGCAGTTTTCACTGTAAAACCGAGTTGGAGCTAGTACCTCCCCAGATATATGTATGGAATGGAGTTTGCAACTGAAAAGAAACTTTGTGTTCCCAACAAGCTAGGTGAAGGACGGCTTTCACACACACTTATCTCTCAGAACTGAGCAAGTGGAGAGATGTTCGTTCATCTAGCACCAAGGGAACGGGTTGCAGGAGACACTTTTTCTCTGCTTTCTCAGTCTGTTTCCTAGTGCCGGTTTGAAGTTCCTGCAGTTTTCACTGTAAAACCGAGTTGAAGCTTGTACCTCCCCATATATATGTATGGAATGGAGTTTGCAACTGAAAAGAAACTTTGTGTTCCCAACAAGCTAGGTGAAGGACGGCTTTCACACACCCGTATCTCTCAGAACTCAGCAAGTGGAGAGACGTTCGTTCATCTAGCACCAAGGGAACGGGTTGCAGGAGACACTTTTTCTCTGCTTTCTCAGTCTGTTTCCTAGTGCCGGTTTGAAGTTCCTGCAGTTTTCACTGTCAAACCGTGTTGGAGCTTGTACCTCCCCATATATATGTATGGAATGGAGTTTGCAAGTGAAAAGAAACTTTGTGTTCCCAAAAAGCTAGGTGAAGGACGGCTTTCACACACACTTATCTCTCAGAACTGAGCAAGTGGAGAGACGTTCGTTCATCTAGCACCAAGGGAACGGGTTGCAGGAGACACTTTTTCTCTGCTTTCTCAGTCTGTTTCCTAGTGCCGGTTTGAAGTTCCTGCAGTTTTCACTGTAAAACCGAGTTGGAGCTTGTACCTCCCCATATATATGTATGGAATGGAGTTTGCAACTGAAAAGAAACTTTGTGTTCCCAACAAGCTAGGTGAAGGACGGCTTTCACACACACGTATCTCTCAGAACTGAGCAAGTGGAGAGACGTTCGTTCATCTAGCACCAAGTGAACGGGTTGCAGGAGGCACTTTTTCTCTGCTTTCTCAGTCTGTTTCCTAGTGCCGGTTTGAAGTTCCTGCAGTTTTCACTGTAAAACCGAGTTGGAGCTAGTACCTCCAAATATATATGTATGGAATGGGGTTTGCAACTGAAAAGAAACTTTGTGTTCCCAACAAGCTAGGTGAAGGACGGCTTTCACACACACTTATCTCTCAGAACTGAGCAAGTGGAGAGACGTTCGTTCATCTAGCACCAAGGGAACGGGTTGCAGGAGACACTTTTTCTCTGCTTTCGCAGTCTGTTTCCTAGTGCCGGTTTGAAGTTCCTGCAGTTTTCACTGTAAAACCGAGTTGGAGCTTCTACCTCCAAATATATATGTATGGAATGGAGTTTACAACTGAAAAGAAACTTTGTGTTCCCAACAAGCTAGGTGAAGGACGGCTTTCACACACACGTATCTCTCAGAACTGAGCAAGTGGAGAGACGTTCGTTCATCTAGCACCAAGGGAACGGGTTGCAGGAGACACTTTTTCTCTGCTTTCTCAGTCTGTTTCCTAGTGCCGGTTTGATGTTCCTGCAGTTTTCACTGTAAAACCGAGTTGGAGCTTCTACCTGCCCATATATATGTATGGAATGGAGTTTGCAACTGAAAAGAAACTTTGTGTTCCCAACAAGCTAGGTGAAGGACGGCTTTCACACACACTTATCTCTCAGAACTGAGCAAGTGGAGAGACGTTCGTTCATCTAGCACCAAGGGAACGGGTTGCAGGAGACACTTTTTCTCTGCTTTTTCAGTCTGTTTCCTAGTGCCGGTTTGAAGTTCCTGCAGTTTTCACTGTAAAACCGAGTTGGAGCTTCTACCTACAAACATATATGTATGGAATGGAGTTTGCAACTGAAAAGAAACTTTGTGTTCCCAACAAGCTAGGTGAAGGACGGCTTTCACACACACTTATCTCTCAGAACTGAGCAAGTGGAGAGACGTTCGTTCATCTAGCACCAAGGGAACGGGTTGCAGGAGACACTTTTTCTCTGCTTTCTCAGTCTGTTTCCTAGTGCCGGTTTGAAGTTCCTGCAGTTTTCACTGTCAGACCGAGTTGGAGCTTCTACCTCCAAATATATATGTATGGAATGGAGTTTGCAACTGAAAAGAAACTTTGTGTTCCCAACAAGCTAGGTGAAGGACGGCTTTCACACACACTTATCTCTCAGAACTGAGCAAGTGGAGAGACGTTCGTTCATCTAGCACCAAGGGAACGGGTTGCAGGAGACACTTTTTCTCTGCTTTCTCAGTCTGTTTCCTAGTGCCGGTTTGAAGTTCCTGCAGTTTTCACTGTAAAACCGAGTTGGAGCTTGTACCTCCCCATATATATGTATGGAATGGAGTTTGCCACTGAAAAGAAACTTTGTGTTCCCAACAAGCTAGGTGAAGGACGGCTTTCACACACACGTATCTCTCAGAACTGAGCAAGTGGAGAGACGTTCGTTCATCTAGCACCAAGGGAACGGGTTGCAGGAGACACTTTTTCTCTGCTTTCTCAGTCTGTTTCCTAGTGCCGGTTTGATGTTCCTGCAGTTTTCACTGTAAAACCGAGTTGGAGCTTCTACCTGCCCATATATATGTATGGAATGGAGTTTGCAACTGAAAAGAAACTTTGTGTTCCCAAAAAGCTAGGTGAAGGACGGCTTTCACACACACTTATCTCTCAGAACTGAGCAAGTGGAGAGACGTTCGTTCATCTAGCACCAAGGGAACGGGTTGCAGGAGACACTTTTTCTCTGCTTTCTCAGTCTGTTTCCTAGTGCCGGTTTGAAGTTCCTGCAGTTTTCACTGTAAAACCGAGTTGGAGCTTCTACCTACAAACATATATGTATGGAATGGAGTTTGCAACTGAAAAGAAACTGTGTTCCCAACAAGCTAGGTGAAGGACGGCTTTCACACACACTTATCTCTCAGAACTGAGCAAGTGGAGAGACGTTCGTTCATCTAGCACCAAGGGAACGGGTTGCAGGAGACACTTTTTCTCTGCTTTCTCAGTCTGTTTCCTAGTGCCGGTTTGAAGTTCCTGCAGTTTTCACTGTAAAACCGAGTTGGAGCTTCTACCTCCCCATATATATGTATGGAATGGAGTTTGCAACTGAAAAGAAACTTTGTGTTCCCAACAAGCTAGGTGAAGGACGGCTTTCACACACACTTATCTCTCAGAACTGAGCAAGTTGAGAGACGTTCGTTCATCTAGCACCAAGGGAACGGGTTGCAGGTGACACATTTTCTCTTCTTTCTCAGTATGTTTCCTAGTGCCGGTTTGAAGTTCCTGCAGTTTTCACTGTCAAACCGAGTTGGAGCTTGTACCTCCCCATATATATGTATGGAATGGAGTTTGCAACTGAAAAGAAACTTTGTGTTCCCAACAAGCTAGGTGAAGGACGGCTTTCACACACACTTATCTCTCAGAACTGAGCAAGTGGAGAGACGTTCGTTCATCTAGCACCAATGGAACGGGTTGCAGGAGACACTTTTTCTCTGCTTTCTCAGTCTGTTTCCTAGTGCCGGTTTGAAGTTCCTGCAGTTTTCACTGTAAAACCGAGTTGGAGCTTCTACCTCCCCATATATATGTATGGAATGGAGTTTGCAACTGAAAAGAAACTTTGTGTTCCCAACAAGCTAGGTGAAGGACGGCTTTCACACACACTTATCTCTCAGAACTGAGCAAGTGGAGAGACGTTCGTTCATCTAGCACCAAGGGAACGGGTTGCAGGAGACACTTTTTCTCTGCTTTCTCAGTCTGTTTCCTAGTGCCGGTTTGAAGTTCCTGCAGTTTTCACTGTAAAACCGAGTTGGAGCTTCTACCTCCAAATATATATGTATGGAATGGAGTTTGCAACTGAAAAGAAACTTTGTGTTCCCAAAAAGCTAGGTGAAGGACGGCTTTCACACACACTTATCTCTCAGAACTGAGCAAGTGGAGAGACGTTCGTTCATCTAGCACCAAGGGAACGGGTTGCAGGAGACACTTTTTCTCTGATTTCTCATTCTGTTTCCTAGTGCCAGTTTGAAGTTCCTGCAGTTTTCACTGTAAAACCGAGTTGGAGCTTGTACCTCCCCATATATATGTATGGAATGGAGTTTGCAACTGAAAAGAAACTATGTGTTCCCAACAAGCTAGGTGAAGGACGGCTTTCACACACACTTATCTCTCAGAACAGAGCAAGTGGAGAGACGTTCGTTCATCTAGCACCAAGGGAACGGGTTGCAGGAGACACTTTTTCTCTGCTTTCTCAGTCTGTTTCCTAGTGCCGGTTTGAAGTTCCTGCAGTTTTCACTGTAAAACCGAGTTGGAGCTTGTACCTCCCCATATATATGTATGGAATGGAGTTTGCAGCTGAAAAGAAACTTTGTGTTCCCAACAAGCTAGGTGAAGGACGGCTTTCACACACACGTATCTCTCAGAACTCAGCAAGTGGAGAGACGTTCGTTCATCTAGCACCAAGGGAACGGGTTGCAGGAGACACTTTTTCTCTGCTTTCTCAGTCTGTTTCCTAGTGCCGGTTTGAAGTTCCTGCAGTTTTCACTGTAAAACCGAGTTGGAGCTTGTACCTCCCCACATATATGTATGGAATGGAGTTTGCAACTGAAAAGAAACTTTGTGTTCCCAAAAAGCTAGGTGAAGTACGGCTTTCACACACACTTATCTCTCAGAACTGAGCAAGTGGAGAGACGTTCGTTCATCTAGCACCAAGGGAACGGGTTGCAGGAGACACTTTTTCTCTGCTTTCTCAGTCTGTTTCCTAGTGCCGGTTTGAAGTTCCTGCAGTTTTCACTGTAAAACCGAGTTGGAGCTTGTACCTCCCCAGATATATGTATGGAATGGAGTTTGCAACTGAAAAGAAACTTTGTGTTCCCAACAAGCTAGGTGAAGGACGGCTTTCACACACACGTATCTCTCAGAACTGAGCAAGTGGAGAGACGTTCGTTCATCTAGCACCAAGGGAACGGGTTGCAGGAGGCACTTTTTCTCTGCTTTCTCAGTCTGTTTCCTAGTGCCGGTTTGAAGTTCCTGCAGTTTTCACTGTAAAACCGAGTTGGAGCTTGTACCTCCCCATATATATGTATGGAATGGAGTTTGCAACTGAAAAGAAACTTTGTGTTCCCAACAAGCTAGGTGAAGGACGGCTTTCACACACACTTATCTCTCAGAACTGAGCAAGTGGAGAGACGTTCGTTCATCTAGCACCAAGGGAACGGGTTGCAGGAGACACTTGTTCTCTGCTTTCTCAGTCTGTTTCCTAGTGCCGGTTTGAAGTTCCTGCAGTTTTCACTGTAAAACCGAGTTGGAGCTTGTACCTCCCCATATATATGTATGGAATGGAGTTTGCAACTGAAAAGAAACTTTGTGTTCCCAACAAGCTAGGTGAAGGACGGCTTTCACACACACGTATCTCTCAGAACTGAGCAAGTGGAGAGACGTTCGTTCATCTAGCACCAAGTGAACGGGTTGCAGGAGGCACTTTTTCTCTGCTTTCTCAGTCTGTTTCCTAGTGCCGGTTTGAAGTTCCTGCAGTTTTCACTGTAAAACCGAGTTGGAGCTTGTACCTCCCCATATATATGTATGGAATGGAGTTTGCAACTGAAAAGAAACTTTGTGTTCCCAACAAGCTAGGTGAAGGACGGCTTTCACACACACTTATCTCTCAGAACTGAGCAAGTGGAGAGACGTTCGTTCATCTAGCACCAAGGGAACGGGTTGCAGGAGACACTTTTTCTCTGCTTTCGCAGTCTGTTTCCTAGTGCCGGTTTGAAGTTCCTGCAGTTTTCACTGTAAAACCGAGTTGGAGCTTCTACCTCCAAATATATATGTATGGAATGGAGTTTACAACTGAAAAGAAACTTTGTGTTCCCAACAAGCTAGGTGAAGGACGTCTTTCACACACACTTATCTCTCAGAACTGAGCAAGTGGAGAGACGTTCGTTCATCTAGCACCAAGGGAACGGGTTGCAGGAGACATTTTTTCTCTGCTTTCTCAGTCTGTTTCCTAGTGCCGGTTTGAAGTTCCTGCAGTTTTCACTGTCAAACCGAGTTGGAGCTTCTACCTCCAAATATATATGTATGGAATGGAGTTTGCAACTGAAAAGAAACTTTGTGTTCCCAAAAAGCTAGGTGAAGGACGGCTTTCACACACACTTATCTCTCAGAACTGAGCAAGTGGAGAGACGTTCGTTCATCTAGCACCAAGGGAACGGGTAGCAGGAGACACTTTTTCTCTGCTTTCTCAGTCTGTTTCCTAGTGCCGGTTTGAAGTTCCTGCAGTTTTCACTGTAAAACCGAGTTGGAGCTTGTACCTCCCCATATATATGTATGGAATGGAGTTTGCAACTGAAAAGAAACTTTGTGTTCCCAACAAGCTAGGTGAAGGACGGCTTTCACACACACTTATCTCTCAGAACTGAGCAAGTGGAGAGACGTTCGTTCATCTAGCACCAAGGGAACGGGTTGCAGGAGACACTTTTTCTCTGCTTTCTCAGTCTGTTTCCTAGTGCCGGTTTGATGTTCCTGCAGTTTTCACTGTAAAACCGAGTTGGAGCTTCTACCTGCCCATATATATGTATGGAATGGAGTTTGCAACTGAAAAGAAACTTTGTGTTCCCAACAAGCTAGGTGAAGGACGGCTTTCACACACACTTATCTCTCAGAACTGAGCAAGTGGAGAGACGTTCGTTCATCTAGCACCAAGGGAACGGGTTGCAGGAGACACTTTTTCTCTGCTTTTTCAGTCTGTTTCCTAGTGCCGGTTTGAAGTTCCTGCAGTTTTCACTGTAAAACCGAGTTGGAGCTTCTACCTACAAACATATATGTATGGAATGGAGTTTGCAACTGAAAAGAAACTTTGTGTTCCCAACAAGCTAGGTGAAGGACGGCTTTCACACACACTTATCTCTCAGAACTGAGCAAGTGGAGAGACGTTCGTTCATCTAGCACCAAGGGAACGGGTTGCAGGAGACAAATTTTCTCTGCTTTCTCAGTCTGTTTCCTAGTGCCGGTTTGAAGTTCCTGCAGTTTTCACTGTAAAACCGAGTTGGAGCTTGTACCTCCGCATATATATGTATGGAATGGAGTTTGCAACTGAAAAGAAACTTTGTGTTCATAACAAGCTAGGTGAAGGACGGCTTTCACACACACTAATCTCTCAGAACTGAGCAAGTGGAGAGACGTTCGTTCAACTAGCACCAAGGGAACGGGTTGCAGGAGACACTTTTTCTCTGCTTTCTTAGTCTGTTTCCTAGTGCCGGTTTGAAGTTCCTGCAGTTTTCACTGTAAAAACGTGTTGGAGCTTCTACCTCCAAATATATATGTATGGAATGGAGTTTGCAACTGAAAAGAAACTTTGTGTTCCCAACAAGCTAGGTGAAGGACGGCTTTCACACACACTTATCTCTCAGAACTGAGCAAGTGGAGAGACGTTCGTTCATCTAGCACCTAGGGAACGGGTGGCAGGGGACACATTTTCTCTGCATTCTCAGTATGTTTCCTAGTGCCGGTTTGAAGTTCCTGCAGTTTTCACTGTAAAACCGGGTTGGAGCTTCTACCTCCCCATATATATGTATGGAATGGAGTTTGCCACTGAAAAGAAACTTTGTGTTCCCAACAAGCTAGGTGAAGGACGGCTTTCACACACAATTATCTCTCAGAACAGAGCAAGTGGAGAGACGTTCGTTCATCTAGCACCAAGGGAACGGGTTGCAGGAGACACTTTTTCTCTGCTTTCTCAGTCTGTTTCCTAGTGCCGGTTTGAAGTTCCTGCAGTTTTCACTGTCAAACCGAGTTGGAGCTAGTACCTCCCCATATATATGTATGGAATGGAGTTTGCAACTGAAAAGAAACTTTGTGTTCCCAACAATCTAGGTGAAGAACGGCTTTCACACACACTTATCTCTCAGAACTGAGCAAGTGGAGAGACGTTCGTTCATCTAGCACCAAGGGAACGGGTTGCAGGAGACACTTTTTCTCTGCTTTCTCAGTCTGTTTCCTAGTGCCAGTTTGAAGTTCCTGCAGTTTTCACTGTAAAACCGAGTTGGAGCTAGTACCTCCCCATATATATGTATGGAATGGAGTTTGCAACTGAAAAGAAACTTTGTGTTCCCAACAAGCTAGGTGAAGGACGGCTTTCACACACACTTATCTCTCAGAACTGAGCAAGTGTAGAGACGTTCGTTCATCTAGCACCAAGGGAACGGGTTGCAGGAGACACTTTTTCTCTGCTTTCTCAGTATGTTTCCTAGTGCCGGTTTGAAGTTCCTGCAGTTTTCACTGTAAAACCGAGTTGGAGCTTCTACCTCCCCATATATATGTAAGGAATGGAGTTTGCAACTGAAAAGAAACTTTGTGTTCCCAACAAGCTAGGTGAAGGACGGCTTTCACACACACTTATCTCTCAGAACTGAGCAAGTGGAGAGACGTTCGTTCATCTAGCTCCAAGGGAACGGGTTGCAGGTGACACATTTTCTCTTCTTTCTCAGTACGTTTCCTAGTGCATGTTTGAAGTTCCTGCAGATTTCACTGTAAAACCGAGTTGGAGCTTGTACCTCCCCATATATATGTATGGAATGGAGTTTGCAACTGAAAACAAACTTTGTGTTCCCAACAAGCTAGGTGAAGGTCGGCTTTCACACACACTTATCTCTCAGAACAGAGCAAGTGGAGAGACGTTCGTTCATCTAGCACCAAGGGAACGGGTTGCAGGAGACACTTTTTCTCTGCTTTCTCAGTCTGTTTCCTAGTGCCGGTTTGAAGTTCCTGCAGTTTTCAGTGTTAAACCGAGTTGGAGCTTCTACCTACAAACATATATGTATGGAATGGAGTTTGCAACTGAAAAGAAACTTTGTGTTCCCAAAAAGCTAGTTGAAGGACGGCTTTCACACACACTTATCTCTCAGAACTGAGCAAGTGGAGAGACGTTCGTTCATCTAGCACCAAGGGAACGGGTTGCAGGAGACACTTTTTCTCTGATTTCTCAGTCTGTTTCCTAGTGCCGGTTTGAAGTTCCTGCAGTTTTCACTGTAAAACCGAGTTGGAGCTTCTACCTCCAAATATATATGTATAGAATGGAGTTTGCAACTGAAAAGAAACTTTGTGTTCCCAACAAGCTAGGTGAAGGACGGCTTTCACACACACTTATCTCTCAGAACTGAGCAAGTGGAGAGACGTTCGTTCATCTAGCACCAAGGGAACGGGTTGCAGGAGACACTTTTTCTCTGCTTTCTCAGTCTGTTTCCTAGTGCCGGTTTGAAGTTCCTGCAGTTTTCACTGTAAAACCGAGTTGGAGCTTCTACCTCCAAATATATATGTATGGAATGGAGTTTGCAACTGAAAAGAAACTTTGTGTTCCCAAAAAGCTAGGTGAAGGACGTCTTTCACACACACTTATCTCTCAGAACTGAGCAAGTGGAGAGACGTTCGTTCATCTAGCACCAAGGGAACGGGTTGCAGGAGACACTTTTTCTCTGCTTTCTCAGTCTGTTTCCTAGTGCCGGTTTGAAGTTCCTGCAATTTTCACTGTAAAACCGAGTTGGAGCTTCTACCTCCAAATATATATGTATGGAATGGAGTTTGCAACTGAAAAGAAACTTTGTGTTCCCAAAAACTAGGTGAAGGACGGCTTTCACACACAATTATCTCTCAGAACTGAGCAAGTGGAGAGACGTTCGTTCATCTAGCACCAAGGGAACGGGTTGCAGGAGACACTTTTTCTCTGCTTTCTCAGTCTGTTTCCTAGTGCCTGTTTGAAGTTCCTGCAGTTTTCACTGTAAAACCGAGTTGGAGCTTGTACCTCCCCATATATATGTATGGAATGGAGTTTGCAACTGAAAAGAAACTTTGTGTTCCCAACAAGCTAGGTGAAGGACGGCTTTCACACACACGTATCTCTCAGAACTGAGCAAGTGGAGAGACGTTCGTTCATCTAGCTCCAAGGGAACGGGTTGCAGGAGACACTTTTTCTCTGCTTTCTCAGTCTGTTTCCTAGTGCCGGTTTGAAGTTCCTGCAGTTTTCACTGTAAAACCGAGTTGGAGCTTGTACCTCCCCATATATATGTATGGAATGGAGTTTGCATCTGAAAAGAAACTTTGTGTTCCCAACAAGCTAGGTGAAGTACGGCTTTCACACACACATATCTCTCAGAACTGAGCAAGTGGAGAGACGTTCGTTCATCTAGCACCAAGGGAACGGGTTGCAGGAGACACTTTTTCTCTGCTTTCTCAGTCTGTTTCCTAGTGCCGGTTTGAAGTTCCTGCAGTTTTCTCTGTAAAACCGAGTTGGAGCTTCTACCTCCCCATATATATGTATGGAATGGAGTTTGCAACTGAAAAGAAACTTTGTGTTCCCAAAAAGCTAGGTGAAGGACGGCGTTCACACACACTTATGTCTCAGAACTGAGCAAGTGGAGAGACGTTCGTTCATCTAGCACCAAGGGAACGGGTTGCAGGAGACACTTTTTCTCTGCTTTCTCAGTCTGTTTCCTAGTGCCGGTTGGAAGTTCCTGCAGTTTTCACTGTAAAACCGAGTTGGAGCTAGTACCTCCCCATATATATGTATGGAATGGAGTTTGCAACTGAAAAGAAACTTTGTGTTCCCAACAAGCTAGGTGAAGGACGGCTTTCACACACACTTATCTCTCAGAACTGAGCAAGTGGAGAGATGTTCGTTCATCTAGCACCAAGGGAACGGGTTGCAGGAGACACTTTTTCTCTGCTTTCTCAGTCTGTTTCCTAGTGCCGGTTTGAAGTTCCTGCAGTTTTCACTGTAAAACCGAGTTGAAGCTTGTACCTCCCCATATATATGTATGGAATGGAGTTTGCAACTGAAAAGAAACTTTGTGTTCCCAACAAGCTAGGTGAAGGACGGCTTTCACACACCCGTATCTCTCAGAACTCAGCAAGTGGAGAGACGTTCGTTCATCTAGCACCAAGGGAACGGGTTGCAGGAGACACTTTTTCTCTGCTTTCTCAGTCTGTTTCCTAGTGCCGGTTTGAAGTTCCTGCAGTTTTCACTGTCAAACCGTGTTGGAGCTTGTACCTCCCCATATATATGTATGGAATGGAGTTTGCAAGTGAAAAGAAACTTTGTGTTCCCAAAAAGCTAGGTGAAGGACGGCTTTCACACACACTTATCTCTCAGAACTGAGCAAGTGGAGAGACGTTCGTTCATCTAGCACCAAGGGAACGGGTTGCAGGAGACACTTTTTCTCTGCTTTCTCAGTCTGTTTCCTAGTGCCGGTTTGAAGTTCCTGCAGTTTTCACTGTAAAACCGAGTTGGAGCTTGTACCTCCCCATATATATGTATGGAATGGAGTTTGCAACTGAAAAGAAACTTTGTGTTCCCAACAAGCTAGGTGAAGGACGGCTTTCACACACACGTATCTCTCAGAACTGAGCAAGTGGAGAGACGTTCGTTCATCTAGCACCAAGTGAACGGGTTGCAGGAGGCACTTTTTCTCTGCTTTCTCAGTCTGTTTCCTAGTGCCGGTTTGAAGTTCCTGCAGTTTTCACTGTAAAACCGAGTTGGAGCTAGTACCTCCAAATATATATGTATGGAATGGGGTTTGCAACTGAAAAGAAACTTTGTGTTCCCAACAAGCTAGGTGAAGGACGGCTTTCACACACACTTATCTCTCAGAACTGAGCAAGTGGAGAGACGTTCGTTCATCTAGCACCAAGGGAACGGGTTGCAGGAGACACTTTTTCTCTGCTTTCGCAGTCTGTTTCCTAGTGCCGGTTTGAAGTTCCTGCAGTTTTCACTGTAAAACCGAGTTGGAGCTTCTACCTCCAAATATATATGTATGGAATGGAGTTTACAACTGAAAAGAAACTTTGTGTTCCCAACAAGCTAGGTGAAGGACGTCTTTCACACACACTTATCTCTCAGAACTGAGCAAGTGGAGAGACGTTCGTTCATCTAGCACCAAGGGAACGGGTTGCAGGAGACACTTTTTCTCTGCTTTCTCAGTCTGTTTCCTAGTGCCGGTTTGAAGTTCCTGCAGTTTTCACTGTCAAACCGAGTTGGAGCTTCTACCTCCAAATATATATTTATGGAATGGAGTTTGCAACTGAAAAGAAACTTTGTGTTCCCAAAAAGCTAGGTGAAGGACGGCTTTCACACACACTTATCTCTCAGAACTGAGCAAGTGGAGAGACTTTCGTTCATCTAGCACCAAGGGAACGGGTTGCAGGAGACACTTTTTCTCTGCTTTCTCAGTCTGTTTCCTAGTGCCGGTTTGATGTTCCTGCAGTTTTCACTGTAAAACCGAGTTGGAGCTTGTACCTCCCCATATATATGTATGGAATGGAGTTTGCAACTGAAAAGAAACTTTGTGTTCCCAACAAGCTAGGTGAAGGACGGCTTTCACACACACGTATCTCTCAGAACTGAGCAAGTGGAGAGACGTTCGTTCATCTAGCACCAAGGGAACGGGTTGCAGGAGACACTTTTTCTCTGCTTTCTCAGTCTGTTTCCTAGTGCCGGTTTGATGTTCCTGCAGTTTTCACTGTAAAACCGAGTTGGAGCTTCTACCTGCCCATATATATGTATGGAATGGAGTTTGCAACTGAAAAGAAACTTTGTGTTCCCAACAAGCTAGGTGAAGGACGGCTTTCACACACCCGTATCTCTCAGAACTCAGCAAGTGGAGAGACGTTCGTTCATCTAGCACCAAGGGAACGGGTTGCAGGAGACACTTTTTCTCTGCTTTCTCAGTCTGTTTCCTAGTGCCGGTTTGAAGTTCCTGCAGTTTTCACTGTCAAACCGTGTTGGAGCTTGTACCTCCCCATATATATGTATGGAATGGAGTTTGCAAGTGAAAAGAAACTTTGTGTTCCCAAAAAGCTAGGTGAAGGACGGCTTTCACACACACTTATCTCTCAGAACTGAGCAAGTGGAGAGACGTTCGTTCATCTAGCACCAAGGGAACGGGTTGCAGGAGACACTTTTTCTCTGCTTTCTCAGTCTGTTTCCTAGTGCCGGTTTGAAGTTCCTGCAGTTTTCACTGTAAAACCGAGTTGGAGCTTGTACCTCCCCATATATATGTATGGAATGGAGTTTGCAACTGAAAAGAAACTTTGTGTTCCCAACAAGCTAGGTGAAGGACGGCTTTCACACACACGTATCTCTCAGAACTGAGCAAGTGGAGAGACGTTCGTTCATCTAGCACCAAGTGAACGGGTTGCAGGAGACACTTTTTCTCTGCTTTCTCAGTCTGTTTCCTAGTGCCGGTTTGAAGTTCCTGCAGTTTTCACTGTAAAACCGAGTTGGAGCTTGTACCTCCCCATATATATGTATGGAATGGAGTTTGCAACTGAAAAGAAACTTTGTGTTCCCAACAAGCTAGGTGAAGGACGGCTTTCACACACACGTATCTCTCAGAACTGAGCAAGTGGAGAGACGTTCGTTCATCTAGCACCAAGGGAACGGGTTGCAGGAGACACTTTTTCTCTGCTTTCTCAGTCTGTTTCCTAGTGCCGGTTTGATGTTCCTGCAGTTTTCACTGTAAAACCGAGTTGGAGCTTCTACCTGCCCATATATATGTATGGAATGGAGTTTGCAACTGAAAAGAAACTTTGTGTTCCCAACAAGCTAGGTGAAGGACGGCTTTCACACACACTTATCTCTCAGAACTGAGCAAGTGGAGAGACGTTCGTTCATCTAGCACCAAGGGAACGGGTTGCAGGAGACACTTTTTCTCTGCTTTTTCAGTCTGTTTCCTAGTGCCGGTTTGAAGTTCCTGCAGTTTTCACTGTAAAACCGAGTTGGAGCTTCTACCTACAAACATATATGTATGGAATGGAGTTTGCAACTGAAAAGAAACTTTGTGTTCCCAACAAGCTAGGTGAAGGACGGCTTTCACACACACTTATCTCTCAGAACTGAGCAAGTGGAGAGACGTTCGTTCATCTAGCACCAAGGGAACGGGTTGCAGGAGACACTTTTTCTCTGCTTTCTCAGTCTGTTTCCTAGTGCCGGTTTGAAGTTCCTGCAGTTTTCACTGTCAGACCGAGTTGGAGCTTCTCCCTCCAAATATATATGTATGGAATGGAGTTTGCAACTGAAAAGAAACTTTGTGTTCCCAACAAGCTAGGTGAAGGACGGCTTTCACACACACTTATCTCTCAGAACTGAGCAAGTGGAGAGACGTTCGTTCATCTAGCACCAAGGGAACGGGTTGCAGGAGACACTTTTTCTCTGCTTTCTCAGTCTGTTTCCTAGTGCCGGTTTGAAGTTCCTGCAGTTTTCACTGTAAAACCGAGTTGGAGCTTGTACCTCCCCATATATATGTATGGAATGGAGTTTGCCACTGAAAAGAAACTTTGTGTTCCCAACAAGCTAGGTGAAGGACGGCTTTCACACACACGTATCTCTCAGAACTGAGCAAGTGGAGAGACGTTCGTTCATCTAGCACCAAGGGAACGGGTTGCAGGAGACACTTTTTCTCTGCTTTCTCAGTCTGTTTCCTAGTGCCGGTTTGATGTTCCTGCAGTTTTCACTGTAAAACCGAGTTGGAGCTTCTACCTGCCCATATATATGTATGGAATGGAGTTTGCAACTGAAAAGAAACTTTGTGTTCCCAAAAAGCTAGGTGAAGGACGGCTTTCACACACACTTATCTCTCAGAACTGAGCAAGTGGAGAGACGTTCGTTCATCTAGCACCAAGGGAACGGGTTGCAGGAGACACTTTTTCTCTGCTTTCTCAGTCTGTTTCCTAGTGCCGGTTTGAAGTTCCTGCAGTTTTCACTGTAAAACCGAGTTGGAGCTTCTACCTACAAACATATATGTATGGAATGGAGTTTGCAACTGAAAAGAAACTGTGTTCCCAACAAGCTAGGTGAAGGACGGCTTTCACACACACTTATCTCTCAGAACTGAGCAAGTGGAGAGACGTTCGTTCATCTAGCACCAAGGGAACGGGTTGCAGGAGACACTTTTTCTCTGCTTTCTCAGTCTGTTTCCTAGTGCCGGTTTGAAGTTCCTGCAGTTTTCACTGTAAAACCGAGTTGGAGCTTCTACCTCCCCATATATATGTATGGAATGGAGTTTGCAACTGAAAAGAAACTTTGTGTTCCCAACAAGCTAGGTGAAGGACGGCTTTCACACACACTTATCTCTCAGAACTGAGCAAGTGGAGAGACGTTCGTTCATCTAGCACCAAGGGAACGGGTTGCAGGTGACACATTTTCTCTTCTTTCTCAGTATGTTTCCTAGTGCCGGTTTGAAGTTCCTGCAGTTTTCACTGTCAAACCGAGTTGGAGCTTGTACCTCCCCATATATATGTATGGAATGGAGTTTGCAACTGAAAAGAAACTTTGTGTTCCCAACAAGCTAGGTGAAGGACGGCTTTCACACACACTTATCTCTCAGAACTGAGCAAGTGGAGAGACGTTCGTTCATCTAGCACCAATGGAACGGGTTGCAGGAGACACTTTTTCTCTGCTTTCTCAGTCTGTTTCCTAGTGCCGGTTTGAAGTTCCTGCAGTTTTCACTGTAAAACCGAGTTGGAGCTTCTACCTCCCCATATATATGTATGGAATGGAGTTTGCAACTGAAAAGAAACTTTGTGTTCCCAACAAGCTAGGTGAAGGACGGCTTTCACACACACTTATCTCTCAGAACTGAGCAAGTGGAGAGACGTTCGTTCATCTAGCACCAAGGGAACGGGTTGCAGGAGACACTTTTTCTCTGCTTTCTCAGTCTGTTTCCTAGTGCCGGTTTGAAGTTCCTGCAGTTTTCACTGTAAAACCGAGTTGGAGCTTCTACCTCCAAATATATATGTATGGAATGGAGTTTGCAACTGAAAAGAAACTTTGTGTTCCCAAAAAGCAAGGTGAAGGACGGCTTTCACACACACTTATCTCTCAGAACTGAGCAAGTGGAGAGACGTTCGTTCATCTAGCACCAAGGGAAAGGGTTGCAGGAGACACTTTTTCTCTGATTTCTCATTCTGTTTCCTAGTGCCAGTTTGAAGTTCCTGCAGTTTTCACTGTAAAACCGAGTTGGAGCTTGTACCTCCCCATATATATGTATGGAATGGAGTTTGCAACTGAAAAGAAACTATGTGTTCCCAACAAGCTAGGTGAAGGACGGCTTTCACACACACTTATCTCTCAGAACAGAGCAAGTGGAGAGACGTTCGTTCATCTAGCACCAAGGGAACGGGTTGCAGGAGATACTTTTTCTCTGCTTTCTCAGTCTGTTTCCTAGTGCCGGTTTGAAGTTCCTGCAGTTTTCACTGTAAAACCGAGTTGGAGCTTGTACCTCCCCATATATATGTATGGAATGGAGTTTGCAGCTGAAAAGAAACTTTGTGTTCCCAACAAGCTAGGTGAAGGACGGCTTTCACACACACGTATCTCTCAGAACTCAGCAAGAGGAGAGACGTTCGTTCATCTAGCACCAAGGGAACGGGTTGCAGGAGACACTTTTTCTCTGCTTTCTCAGTCTGTTTCCTAGTGCCGGTTTGAAGTTCCTGCAGTTTTCACTGTAAAACCGAGTTGGAGCTTGTACCTCCCCATATATATGTATGGAATGGAGTTTGCAACTGAAAAGAAACTTTGTGTTCCCAAAAAGCTAGGTGAAGTACGGCTTTCACACACACTTATCTCTCAGAACTGAGCAAGTGGAGAGACGTTCGTTCATCTAGCACCAAGGGAACGGGTTGCAGGAGACACTTTTTCTCTGCTTTCTCAGTCAGTTTCCTAGTGCCGGTTTGAAGTTCCTGCAGTTTTCACTGTAAAACCGAGTTGGAGCTTGTACCTCCCCAGATATATGTATGGAATGGAGTTTGCAACTGAAAAGAAACTTTGTGTTCCCAACAAGCTAGGTGAAGGACGGCTTTCACACACACGTATCTCTCAGAACTGAGCAAGTGGAGAGACGTTCGTTCATCTAGCACCAAGGGAACGGGTTGCAGGAGGCACTTTTTCTCTGCTTTCTCAGTCTGTTTCCTAGTGCCGGTTTGAAGTTCCTGCAGTTTTCACTGTAAAACCGAGTTGGAGCTTGTACCTCCCCATATATATGTATGGAATGGAGTTTGCAACTGAAAAGAAACTTTGTGTTCCCAACAAGCTAGGTGAAGGACGGCTTTCACACACACTTATCTCTCAGAACTGAGCAAGTGGAGAGACGTTCGTTCATCTAGCACCAAGGGAACGGGTTGCAGGAGACACTTGTTCTCTGCTTTCTCAGTCTGTTTCCTAGTGCCGGTTTGAAGTTCCTGCAGTTTTCACTGTAAAACCGAGTTGGAGCTTGTACCTCCCCATATATATGTATGGAATGGAGTTTGCAACTGAAAAGAAACTTTGTGTTCCCAACAAGCTAGGTGAAGGACGGCTTTCACACACACGTATCTCTCAGAACTGAGCAAGTGGAGAGACGTTCGTTCATCTAGCACCAAGTGAACGGGTTGCAGGAGGCACTTTTTCTCTGCTTTCTCAGTCTGTTTCCTAGTGCCGGTTTGAAGTTCCTGCAGTTTTCACTGTAAAACCGAGTTGGAGCTTGTACCTCCCCATATATATGTATGGAATGGAGTTTGCAACTGAAAAGAAACTTTGTGTTCCCAACAAGCTAGGTGAAGGACGGCTTTCACACACACTTATCTCTCAGAACTGAGCAAGTGGAGAGACGTTCGTTCATCTAGCACCAAGGGAACGGGTTGCAGGAGACACTTTTTCTCTGCTTTCGCAGTCTGTTTCCTAGTGCCGGTTTGAAGTTCCTGCAGTTTTCACTGTAAAACCGAGTTGGAGCTTCTACCTCCAAATATATATGTATGGAATGGAGTTTACAACTGAAAAGAAACTTTGTGTTCCCAACAAGCTAGGTGAAGGACGTCTTTCACACACACTTATCTCTCAGAACTGAGCAAGTGGAGAGACGTTCGTTCATCTAGCACCAAGGGAACGGGTTGCAGGAGACATTTTTTCTCTGCTTTCTCAGTCTGTTTCCTAGTGCCGGTTTGAAGTTCCTGCAGTTTTCACTGTCAAACCGAGTTGGAGCTTCTACCTCCAAATATATATGTATGGAATGGAGTTTGCAACTGAAAAGAAACTTTGTGTTCCCAAAAAGCTAGGTGAAGGACGGCTTTCACACACACTTATCTCTCAGAACTGAGCAAGTGGAGAGACGTTCGTTCATCTAGCACCAAGGGAACGGGTAGCAGGAGACACTTTTTCTCTGCTTTCTCAGTCTGTTTCCTAGTGCCGGTTTGAAGTTCCTGCAGTTTTCACTGTAAAACCGAGTTGGAGCTTGTACCTCCCCATATATATGTATGGAATGGAGTTTGCAACTGAAAAGAAACTTTGTGTTCCCAACAAGCTAGGTGAAGGACGGCTTTCACACACACTTATCTCTCAGAACTGAGCAAGTGGAGAGACGTTCGTTCATCTAGCACCAAGGGAACGGGTTGCAGGAGACACTTTTTCTCTGCTTTCTCAGTCTGTTTCCTAGTGCCGGTTTGATGTTCCTGCAGTTTTCACTGTAAAACCGAGTTGGAGCTTCTACCTGCCCATATATATGTATGGAATGGAGTTTGCAACTGAAAAGAAACTTTGTGTTCCCAACAAGCTAGGTGAAGGACGGCTTTCACACACACTTATCTCTCAGAACTGAGCAAGTGGAGAGACGTTCGTTCATCTAGCACCAAGGGAACGGGTTGCAGGAGACACTTTTTCTCTGCTTTTTCAGTCTGTTTCCTAGTGCCGGTTTGAAGTTCCTGCAGTTTTCACTGTAAAACCGAGTTGGAGCTTCTACCTACAAACATATATGTATGGAATGGAGTTTGCAACTGAAAAGAAACTTTGTGTTCCCAACAAGCTAGGTGAAGGACGGCTTTCACACACACTTATCTCTCAGAACTGAGCAAGTGGAGAGACGTTCGTTCATCTAGCACCAAGGGAACGGGTTGCAGGAGACACTTTTTCTCTGCTTTCTCAGTCTGTTTCCTAGTGCCGATTTGAAGTTCCTGCAGTTTTCACTGTCAAACCGAGTTGGAGCTTCTACCTCCAAATATATATGTATGGAATGGAGTTTGCAACTGAAAAGAAACTTTGTGTTCCCAAAAAGCTAGGTGAAGGACGGCTTTCACACACACTTATCTCTCAGAACTGAGCAAGTGGAGAGACGTTCGTTCATCTAGCACCAAGGGAACGGGTTGCAGGAGACACTTTTTCTCTGCTTTCTCAGTCTGTTTCCTAGTGCCGGTTTGAAGTTCCTGCAGTTTTCACTGTAAAACCGAGTTGGAGCTTGTACCTCCCCATATATATGTATGGAATGGAGTTTGCAACTGAAAAGAAACTTTGTGTTCCCAACAAGCTAGGTGAAGGACGGCTTTCACACACACGTATCTCTCAGAACTCAGCAAGTGGAGAGACGTTCGTTCATCTAGCACCAAGGGAACGGGTTGCAGGAGACACTTTTTCTCTGCTTTCTCAGTCTGTTTCCTAGTGCCGGTTTGAAGTTCCTGCAGTTTTCACTGTAAAACCGAGTTGGAGCTAGTACCTCCCCATATATATGTATGGAATGGAGTTTGCAACTGAAAAGAAACTTTGTGTTCCCAACAAGCAAGGTGAAGGACGGCTTTCACACACACGTATCTCTCAGAACTGAGCAAGTGGAGAGACGTTCGTTCATCTAGCACCAAGGGAACGGGTTGCAGGAGACACTTTTTCTCTGCTTTCTCAGTCTGTTTCCTAGTGCCGGTTTGATGTTCCTGCAGTTTTCACTGTAAAACCGAGTTGGAGCTTCTACCTGCCCATATATATGTATGGAATGGAGTTTGCAACTGAAAAGAAACTTTGTGTTCCCAACAAGCTAGGTGAAGGACGGCTTTCACACACACTTATCTCTCAGAACTGAGCAAGTGGAGAGACGTTCGTTCATCTAGCACCAAGGGAACGGGTTGCAGGAGACACTTTTTCTCTGCTTTTTCAGTCTGTTTCCTAGTGCCGGTTTGAAGTTCCTGCAGTTTTCACTGTAAAACCGAGTTGGAGCTTCTACCTACAAACATATATGTATGGAATGGAGTTTGCAACTGAAAAGAAACTTTGTGTTCCCAACAAGCTAGGTGAAGGACGGCTTTCACACACACTTATCTCTCAGAACTGAGCAAGTGGAGAGACGTTCGTTCATCTAGCACCAAGGGAACGGGTTGCAGGAGACACTTTTTCTCTGCTTTCTCAGTCTGTTTCCTAGTGCCGGTTTGAATTTCCTGCAGTTTTCACTGTCAAACCGAGTTGGAGCTTCTACCTCCAAATATATATGTATGGAATGGAGTTTGCAACTGAAAAGAAACTTTGTGTTCCCAAAAAGCTAGGTGAAGGACGGCTTTCACACACACTTATCTCTCAGAAGTGAGCAAGTGGAGAGACGTTCGTTCATCTAGCACCAAGGGAACGGGTTGCAGGAGACACTTTTTCTCTGCTTTCTCAGTCTGTTTCCTAGTGCCGGTTTGAAGTTCCTGCAGTTTTCACTGTAAAACCGAGTTGGAGCTTCTACCTACAAACATATATGTATGGAATGGAGTTTGCAACTGAAAAGAAACTTTGTGTTCCCAACAAGCTAGGTGAAGGACGGCTTTCACACACACTTATCTCTCAGAACTGAGCAAGTGGAGAGACGTTCGTTCATCTAGCACCAAGGGAACGGGTTGCAGGAGACACATTTTCTCTGCTTTCTCAGTCTGTTTCCTAGTGCCGGTATGAAGTTCCTGCAGTTTTCACTGTCAAACCGAGTTGGAGCTTCTACCTCCAAATATATATGTATGGAATGGAGTTTGCAACTGAAAAGAAACTTTGTGTTCCCAAAAAGCTAGGTGAAGGACGGCTTTCACACACAATTATCTCTCAGAACTGAGCAAGTGGAGAGACGTTCGTTCATCTAGCACCAAGGGAACGGGTTGCAGGAGACACTTTTTCTCTGCTTTCTCAGTCTGTTTCCTAGTGCCGGTTTGAAGTTCCTGCAGTTTTCACTGTAAAACCGAGTTGAAGCTTGTACCTCCCCATATATATGTATGGAATGGAGTTTGCAACTGAAAAGAAACTTTGTGTTCCCAACAAGCTAGGTGAAGGACGGCTTTCACACACACGTATCTCTCAGAACTCAGCAAGTGGAGAGACGTTCGTTCATCTAGCACCAAGGGAACGGGTTGCAGGAGACACTTTTTCTCTGCTTTCTCAGTCTGTTTCCTAGTGCCGGTTTGAAGTTCCTGCAGTTTTCACTGTAAAACCGAGTTGGAGCTTGTACCTCCCCATATATATGTATGGAATGGAGTTTGCAACTGAAAAGAAACTTTGTGTTCCCAAAAAGCTAGGTGAAGGACGGCTTTCACACACACTTATCTCTCAGAACTGAGCAAGTGGAGAGACGTTCGTTCATCTAGCACCAAGGGAACGGGTTGCAGGAGACACTTTTTCTCTGCTTTCTCAGTCTGTTTCCTAGTGCCGGTTTGAAGTTCCTGCAGTTTTCACTGTAAAACCGAGTTGGAGCTTGTACCTCCCCATATATATGTATGGAATGGAGTTTGCAACTGAAAAGAAACTTTGTGTTCCCAACAAGCTAGGTGAAGGACGGCTTTCACACACACGTATCTCTCAGAACTGAGCAAGTGGAGAGACGTTCGTTCATCTAGCACCAAGTGAACGGGTTGCTGGAGGCACTTTTTCTCTGCTTTCTCAGTCTGTTTCCTAGTGCCGGTTTGAAGTTCCTGCAGTTTTCACTGTAAAACAGAGTTGGAGCTTCTACCTCCCCATATATATGTATGGAATGGAGTTTGCAACTGAAAAGAAACTTTGTGTTCCCAACAAGCTAGGTGAAGGACGGCTTTCACACACACTTATCTCTCAGAACTGAGCAAGTGGAGAGACGTTCGTTCATCTAGCACCAAGGGAACGGGTTGCAGGAGACACTTTTTCTCTGCTTTCTCAGTCTGTTTCCTAGTGCCGGTTTGAAGTTCCTGCAGTTTTCACTGTAAAACCGAGTTGGAGCTTCTTCCTCCAAATATATATGTATGGAATGGAGTTTACAACTGAAAAGAAACTTTGTGTTCCCAACAAGCTAGGTGAAGGACGTCTTTCACACACACTTATCTCTCAGAACTGAGCAAGTGGAGAGACGTTCGTTCATCTAGCACCAAGGGAACGGGATGCAGGAGACACTTTTTCTCTGCTTTCTCAGTCTGTTTCCTAGTGCCGGTTTGAAGTTCCTGCAGTTTTCACTGTCAAACCGAGTTGGAGCTTCTACCTCCAAATATATATGTATGGAATGGAGTTTGCAACTGAAAAGAAACTTTGTGTTCCCAAAAAGCTAGGTGAAGTACGGCTTTCACACACACTTATCTCTCAGAACTGAGCAAGTGGAGAGACGTTCGTTCATCTAGCACCAATGGAACGGGTTGCAGGAGACACTTTTTCTCTGCTTTCTCAGTCTGTTTCCTAGTGCCGGTTTGAAGTTCCTGCAGTTTTCACTGTAAAACCGAGTTGGAGCTTGTACCTCCCCATATATATGTATGGAATGGAGTTTGCAACTGAAAAGAAACTTTGTGTTCCCAACAAGCTAGGTGAAGGACGGCTTTCACACACACGTATCTCTCAGAACTGAGCAAGTGGAGAGACGTTCGTTCATCTAGCACCAAGGGAACGGGTTGCAGGAGACACTTTTTCTCTGCTTTCTCAGTCTGTTTCCTAGTGCCGGTTTGATGTTCCTGCAGTTTTCACTGTAAAACCGAGTTGGAGCTTCTACCTGCCCATATATATGTATGGAATGGAGTTTGCAACTGAAAAGAAACTTTGTGTTCCCAACAAGCTAGGTGAAGGACGGCTTTCACACACACTTATCTCTCAGAACTGAGCAAGTGGAGAGACGTTCGTTCATCTAGCACCAAGGGAACGGGTTGCAGGAGACACTTTTTCTCTGCTTTTTCAGTCTGTTTCCTAGTGCCGGTTTGAAGTTCCTGCAGTTTTCACTGTAAAACCGAGTTGGAGCTTCTACCTACAAACATATATGTATGGAATGGAGTTTGCAACTGAAAAGAAACTTTGTGTTCCCAACAAGCTAGGTGAAGGACGGCTTTCACACACACTTATCTCTCAGAACTGAGCAAGTGGAGAGACGTTCGTTCATCTAGCACCAAGGGAACGGGTTGCAGGAGACACTTTTTCTCTGCTTTCTCAGTCTGTTTCCTAGTGTCGGTTTGAAGTTCCTGCAGTTTTCACTGTCAAACCGAGTTGGAGCTTCTACCTCCAAATATATATGTATGGAATGGAGTTTGCAACTGAAAAGAAACTTTGTGTTCCCAAAAAGCTAGGTGAAGGACGGCTTTCACACACACTTATCTCTCAGAACTGAGCAAGTGGAGAGACGTTCGTTCATCTAGCACCAAGGGAACGGGTTGCAGGAGACACTTTTTCTCTGCTTTCTCAGTCTGTTTCCTAGTGCCGGTTTGAAGTTCCTGCAGTTTTCACTGTAAAACCGAGTTGGAGCTTGTACCTCCCCATATATATGTATGGAATGGAGTTTGCAACTGAAAAGAAACTTTGTGTTCCCAACAAGCTAGGTGAAGGACGGCTTTCACACACACGTATCTCTCAGAATTGAGCAAGTGGAGAGACGTTCGTTCATCTAGCACCAAGGGAACGGGTTGCAGGAGACACTATTTCTCTGCTTTCTCAGTCTGTTTCCTAGTGCCGGTTTGATGTTCCTGCAGTTTTCACTGTAAAACCGAGTTGGAGCTTCTACCTGCCCATATATATGTATGGAATGGAGTTTGCAACTGAAAAGAAACTTTGTGTTCCCAACAATCTAGGTGAAGGACGTCTTTCACACACACTTATCTCTCAGAACTGAGCAAGTGGAGAGACGTTCGTTCATCTAGCACCAAGGGAACGGGTTGCAGGAGACACTTTTTCTCTGCTTTCTCAGTCTGTTTCCTAGTGCCGGTTTGAAGTTCCTGCAGTTTTCACTGTAAAACCGAGTTGGAGCTTCTACCTACAAACTTATATGTATGGAATGGAGTTTGCAACTGAAAAGAAACTTTGTGTTCCCAACAAGCTAGGTGAAGGACGGCTTTCACACACACTTATCTCTCAGAACTTAGCAAGTGGAGAGACGTTCGTTCATCTAGCACCAAGGGAACGGGTTGCAGGAGACACTTTTTCTCTGCTTTCTCAGTCTGTTTCCTAGTGCCGGTTTGAAGTTCCTGCAGTTTTCACTGTAAAACCGAGTTGGAGCTAGTACCTCCCCATATATATGTATGGAATGGAATTTGCAACTGAAAAGAAACTTTGTGTTCCCAACAAGCTAGGTGAAGGACGGCTTTCACACACACTTATCTCTCAGAACTGAGCAAGTGGAGAGACGTTCGTTCATCTAGCACCAAGGGAACGGGTTGCAGGAGACACTTTTTCTCTGCTTTCTCAGTCTGTTTCCTAGTGCCGGTTTGAAGTTCCTGCAGTTTTCACTGTAAAACCGAGTTGGAGCTTGTACCTCCCCATATATATGTATGGAATGGAGTTTGCAACTGAAAAGAAACTTTGTGTTCCCAACAAGCTATGTGAAGGACGGCTTTCACACACACGTATCTCTCAGAACTCAGCAAGTGGAGAGACGTTCGTTCATCTAGCACCAAGGGAACGGGTTGCAGGTGACACATTTTCTCTGCTTTCTCAGTCTGTTTCCTAGTGCCGGTTTGAAGTTCCTGCAGTTTTCACTGTAAAACCGAGTTGGAGCTTGTACCTCCCCATATATATGTATGGAATGGAGTTTGCAACTGAAAAGAATCTTTGTGTTCCCAACAAGCTAGGTGAAGGACGGCTTTCACACACACTTATCTCTCAGAACTGAGCAAGTGGAGAGACGTTCGTTCATCTAGCACCAAGGGAACGGGTTGCAGGAGACACTTTTTCTCTGCTTTCTCAGTCTGTTTCCTAGTGCCGGTTTGAAGTTCCTGCAGTTTTCACTGTAAAACCGAGTTGGAGCTTCTACCTGCCCATATATATGTATGGAATGGAGTTTGCAACTGAAAAGAAACTTTGTGTTCCCAACAAGCTAGGTGAAGGACGGCTTTCACACACACTTATCTCTCAGAACTGAGCAAGTGGAGAGACGTTCGTTCATCTAGCACCAAGGGAACGGGTTGCAGGAGACACTTTTTCTCTGCTTTCTCAGTCTGTTTCCTAGTGCCGGTTTGAAGTTCCTGCAGTTTTCACTGTAAAACCGAGTTGGAGCTTCTACCTACAAACATATATGTATGGAATGGAGTTTGCAACTGAAAAGAAACTTTGTGTTCCCAACAAGCTAGGTGAAGGACGGCTTTCACACACACTTATCTCTCAGAACTGAGCAAGTGGAGAGACGTTCGTTCATCTAGCACCAAGGGAACGGGTTGCAGGAGACACTTTTTCTCTGCTTTCTCAGTCTGTTTCCTAGTGCCGGTTTGAAGTTCCTGCAGTTTTCACTGTAAAACCGATTTGGAGCTTCTACCTCCATATATATATGTATGGAATGGAGTTTGCAACTGAAAAGAAACTTTGTGTTCCCAACAAGCTAGGTGAAGGACGGCTTTCACACACACTTATCTCTCAGAACTGAGCAAGTGGAGAGACGTTCGTTCATCTAGCACCAAGGGAACGGGTTGCAGGAGACACTTTTTCTCTGCTTTCTCAGTCTGTTTCCTAGTGCCGGTTTGAAGTTCCTGCAGTTTTCACTGTAAAACCGAGTTGGAGCTAGTACCTCCAAATATATATGTATGGAATGGAGTTTGCAACTGAAAAGAAACTTTGTGTTCCCAACAAGCTAGGTGAAGGACGGGTTTCACACACACTTATCTCTCAGAACTGAGCAAGTGGAGAGACGTTCGTTCATCTAGCACCAAGGGAACGGGTTGCAGGAGACACTTTTTCTCTGCTTTCGCAGTATGTTTCCTAGTGCCGGTTTGAAGTTCCTGCAGTTTTCACTGTAAAACCGAGTTGGAGCTTCTACCTCCAATTATATATGTATGGAATGGAGTTTACAACTGAAAAGAAACTTTGTGTTCCCAAAAAGCTAGGTGAATGACGTCTTTCACACACAATAATCTCTCAGAACTGAGCAAGTGGAGAGACGTTCGTTCATCTAGCACCAAGGGAATGGGTTGCAGGAGACACTTTTTCTCTGCTTTCTCAGTCTGTTTCCTAGTGCCGGTTTGAAGTTCCTGCAGTTTTCACTGTAAAACCGAGTTGGAGCTTCTACCTCCAAATATATATGTATGGAATGGAGTTTGCAACTGAAAAGAAACTTTGTGTTCCCAAAAAGCTAGGTGAAGGACGGCTTTCACACACACTTATCTCTCAGAACTGAGCAAGTGGAGAGACGTTCGTTCATCTAGCACCAAGGGAACGGGTTGCAGGTGACACATTTTCTCTGCTTTCTCAGTCTGTTTCCTAGTGCCAGTTTGAAGTTCCTGCAGTTTTCACTGTAAAACCGAGTTGGAGCTTGTACCTCCCCATATATATGTATGGAATGGAGTTTGCAACTGAAAAGAAACTTTGTGTTCCCAACAAGCTAGGTGAAGGACGGCTTTCACACACACTTATCTCTCAGAACTGAGCAAGTGGAGAGACGTTCGTTCATCTAGCACCAAGGGAACGGGTTGCAGGAGACACTTTTTCTCTGCTTTCTCAGTCTGTTTCCTAGTGCCGGTTTGAAGTTCCTGCAGTTTTCACTGTAAAACCGAGTTGGAGCTTGTACCTCCCCATATATATGTATGGAATGGAGTTTGCAACTGAAAAGAAACTTTGTGTTCCCAACAAGCTATGTGAAGGACGGCTTTCACACACACGTATCTCTCAGAACTCAGCAAGTGGAGAGACGTTCGTTCATCTAGCACCAAGGGAACGGGTTGCAGGAGACACTTTTTCTCTGCTTTCTCAGTCTGTTTCCTAGTGCCGGTTTGAAGTTCCTGCAGTTTTCACTGTAAAACCGAGTTGGAGCTTGTACCTCCCCATATATATGTATGGAATGGAGTTTGCAACTGAAAAGAAACTTTGTGTTCCCAAAAAGCTAGGTGAAGTACGGCTTTCACACACACTTATCTCTCAGAACTGAGCAAGTGGAGAGACGTTCGTTCATCTAGCACCAAGGGAACGGGTTGCAGGAGACACTTTTTCTCTGCTTTCTCAGTCTGTTTCCTAGTGCCGGTTTGAAGTTCCTGCAGTTTTCACTGTAAAACCGAGTTGGAGCTTGTACCTCCCCAGATATATGTATGGAATGGAGTTTGCAACTGAAAAGAAACTTTGTGTTCCCAACAAGCTAGGTGAAGGACGGCTTTCACACACACGTATCTCTCAGAACTGAGCAAGTGGAGAGACGTTCGTTCATCTAGCACCAAGGGAACGGGTTGCAGGAGGCACTTTTTCTCTGCTTTCTCAGTCTGTTTCCTAGTGCCGGTTTGAAGTTCCTGCAGTTTTCACTGTAAAACCGAGTTGGAGCTTGTACCTCCCCATATATATGTATGGAATGGAGTTTGCAACTGAAAAGAAACTTTGTGTTCCCAACAAGCTATGTGAAGGACGGCTTTCACACACACTTATCTCTCAGAACTGAGCAAGTGGAGAGACGTTCGTTCATCTAGCACCAAGGGAACGGGTTGCAGGAGACACTTGTTCTCTGCTTTCTCAGTCTGTTTCCTAGTGCCGGTTTGAAGTTCCTGCAGTTTTCACTGTAAAACCGAGTTGGAGCTTCTACCTCCAAATATATATGTATGGAATGGAGTTTGCAACTGAAAAGAAACTTTGTGTTCCCAAGAATCTAGGTGAAGGACGGCTTTCACACACACTTATCTCTCAGAACTGAGCAAGTGGAGAGACGTTCGTTCATCTAGCACCAAGGGAACGGGTTGCAGGAGACACTTTTTCTCTGCTTTCTCAGTCTGTTTCCTAGTGCCGGTTTGAAGTTCCTGCAGTTTTCACTGTAAAACCGAGTTGGAGCTAGTACCTCCCCATATATATGTATGGAATGGAATTTGCAACTGAAAAGAAACTTTGTGTTCCCAACAAGCTAGGTGAAGGACGGCTTTCACACACACGTATCTCTCAGAACTGAGCAAGTGGAGAGACTTTCGTTCATCTAGCACCAAGGGAACGGGTTGCAGGAGACACTTTTTCTCTGCTTTCTCAGTCTGTTTCCTAGTGCCGGTTTGATGTTCCTGCAGTTTTCACTGTATAACCGAGTTGGAGCTTCTACCTGCCCATATATATGTATGGAATGGAGTTTGCAACTGAAAAGAAACTTTGTGTTCCCAACAAGCTAGGTGAAGGACGGCTTTCACACACACGTATCTCTCAGAACTGAGCAAGTGGAGAGACGTTCGTTCATCTAGCACCAAGGGAACGGGTTGCAGGAGACACTTTTTCTCTGCTTTCTCAGTCTGTTTCCTAGTGCCGGTTTGAAGTTCCTGCAGTTTTCACTGTAAAACCGAGTTGGAGCTTCTACCTACAAACATATATGTATGGAATGGAGTTTGCAACTGAAAAGAAACTTTGTGTTCCCAACAAGCTAGGTGAAGGACGGCTTTCACACACACTTATCTCTCAGAACTGAGCAAGTGGAGAGACGTTCGTTCATCTAGCACCAAGGGAACGGGTTGCAGGAGACACTTTTTCTCTGCTTTCTCAGTCTGTTTCCTAGTGCCGGTTTGAAGTTCCTGCAGTTTTCACTGTAAAACCGAGTTGGAGCTACTACCTCCCCATATATATGTATGGAAAGGAATTTGCAACTGAAAAGAAACTTTGTGTTCCCAACAAGCTAGGTGAAGGACGGCTTTCACACACACTTATCTCTCAGAACTGAGCAAGTGGAGAGACGTTCGTTCATCTAGCACCAAGGGAACGGGTTGCAGGAGACACTTTTTCTCTGCTTTCTCAGTCTGTTTCCTAGTGCCGGTTTGAAGTTCCTGCAGTTTTCACTGTAAAACCGAGTTGGAGCTTCTACCTCCCCATATATATGTATGGAATGGAGTTTGCAACTGAAAAGAAACTTTGTGTTCCCAACAAGCTAGGTGAAGGACGGCTTTCACACACACTTATCTCTCAGAAATGAGCAAGTGGAGAGACGTTCGTTCATCTAGCACCAAGGGAACGGGTTGCAGGTGACACATTTTCTCTTCTTTCCCAGTATGTTTCCTAGTGCCGGTTTGAAGTTCCTGCAGTTTTCACTGTAAAACCGAGTTGGAGCTTGTACCTCCCCATATATATGTAAGGAATGGAGTTTGCAACTGAAAAGAAACTTTGTGTTCCCAACAAGCTAGGTGAAGGACGGCTTTCACACACACTTATCTCTCAGAACTGAGCAAGTGGAGAGACGTTCGTTCATCTAGCACCAAGGGAACGGGTTGCAGGAGACACTTTTTCTCTGCTTTCTCAGTCTGTTTCCTAGTGCCGGTTTGAAGTTCCTGCAGTTTTCACTGTAAAACCGAGTTGGAGCTTGTACCTCCCCAGATATATGTATGGAATGGAGTTTGCAACTGAAAAGAAACTTTGTGTTCCCAACAAGCTAGGTGAAGGACGGCTTTCACACACACGTATCTCTCAGAACTGAGCAAGTGGAGAGACGTTCGTTCATCTAGCACCAAGGGAACGGGTTGCAGGAGGCACTTTTTCTCTGCTTTCTCAGTCTGTTTCCTAGTGCCGGTTTGAAGTTCCTGCAGTTTTCACTGTAAAACCGAGTTGGAGCTTGTACCTCCCCATATATATGTATGGAATGGAGTTTGCAACTGAAAAGAAACTTTGTGTTCCCAACAAGCTATGTGAAGGACGGCTTTCACACACACTTATCTCTCAGAACTGAGCAAGTGGAGAGACGTTCGTTCATCTAGCACCAAGGGAACGGGTTGCAGGAGACACTTGTTCTCTGCTTTCTCAGTCTGTTTCCTAGTGCCGGTTTGAAGTTCCTGCAGTTTTCACTGTAAAACCGAGTTGGAGCTTCTACCTCCAAATATATATGTATGGAATGGAGTTTGCAACTGAAAAGAAACTTTGTGTTCCCAAGAATCTAGGTGAAGGACGGCTTTCACACACACTTATCTCTCAGAACTGAGCAAGTGGAGAGACGTTCGTTCATCTAGCACCAAGGGAACGGGTTGCAGGAGACACTTTTTCTCTGCTTTCTCAGTCTGTTTCCTAGTGCCGGTTTGAAGTTCCTGCAGTTTTCACTGTAAAACCGAGTTGGAGCTAGTACCTCCCCATATATATGTATGGAATGGAATTTGCAACTGAAAAGAAACTTTGTGTTCCCAACAAGCTAGGTGAAGGACGGCTTTCACACACACGTATCTCTCAGAACTGAGCAAGTGGAGAGACTTTCGTTCATCTAGCACCAAGGGAACGGGTTGCAGGAGACACTTTTTCTCTGCTTTCTCAGTCTGTTTCCTAGTGCCGGTTTGATGTTCCTGCAGTTTTCACTGTATAACCGAGTTGGAGCTTCTACCTGCCCATATATATGTATGGAATGGAGTTTGCAACTGAAAAGAAACTTTGTGTTCCCAACAAGCTAGGTGAAGGACGGCTTTCACACACACGTATCTCTCAGAACTGAGCAAGTGGAGAGACGTTCGTTCATCTAGCACCAAGGGAACGGGTTGCAGGAGACACTTTTTCTCTGCTTTTTCAGTCTGTTTCCTAGTGCCGGTTTGAAGTTCCTGCAGTTTTCACTGTAAAACCGAGTTGGAGCTTCTACCTACAAACATATATGTATGGAATGGAGTTTGCAACTGAAAAGAAACTTTGTGTTCCCAACAAGCTAGGTGAAGGACGGCTTTCACACACACTTATCTCTCAGAACTGAGCAAGTGGAGAGACGTTCGTTCATCTAGCACCAAGGGAACGGGTTGCAGGAGACACTTTTTCTCTGCTTTCTCAGTCTGTTTCCTAGTGCCGGTTTGAAGTTCCTGCAGTTTTCACTGTAAAACCGAGTTGGAGCTACTACCTCCCCATATATATGTATGGAAAGGAATTTGCAACTGAAAAGAAACTTTGTGTTCCCAACAAGCTAGGTGAAGGACGGCTTTCACACACACTTATCTCTCAGAACTGAGCAAGTGGAGAGACGTTCGTTCATCTAGCACCAAGGGAACGGGTTGCAGGAGACACTTTTTCTCTGCTTTCTCAGTCTGTTTCCTAGTGCCGGTTTGAAGTTCCTGCAGTTTTCACTGTAAAACCGAGTTGGAGCTTCTACCTCCCCATATATATGTATGGAATGGAGTTTGCAACTGAAAAGAAACTTTGTGTTCCCAACAAGCTAGGTGAAGGACGGCTTTCACACACACTTATCTCTCAGAAATGAGCAAGTGGAGAGACGTTCGTTCATCTAGCACCAAGGGAATGGGTTGCAGGTGACACATTTTCTCTTCTTTCCCAGTATGTTTCCTAGTGCCGGTTTGAAGTTCCTGCAGTTTTCACTGTAAAACCGAGTTGGAGCTTGTACCTCCCCATATATATGTAAGGAATGGAGTTTGCAACTGAAAAGAAACTTTGTGTTCCCAACAAGCTAGGTGAAGGACGGCTTTCACACACACTTATCTCTCAGAACTGAGCAAGTGGAGAGACGTTCGTTCATCTAGCACCAAGGGAACGGGTTGCAGGAGACACTTTTTCTCTGCTTTCTCAGTCTGTTTCCTAGTGCCGGTTTGAAGTTCCTGCAGTTTTCACTGTAAAACCGAGTTGGAGCTTCTACCTGCCCATATATATGTATGGAATGGAGTTTGCAACTGAAAAGAAACTTTGTGTTCCCAACAAGCTAGGTGAAGGACGGCTTTCACACACACTTATCTCTCAGAACTGAGCAAGTGGAGAGACGTTCGTTCATCTAGCACCAAGGGAACGGGTTGCAGGAGACACTTTTTCTCTGCTTTCTCAGTCTGTTTCCTAGTGCCGGTTTGAAGTTCCTGCAGTTTTCACTGTAAAACCGAGTTGGAGCTTCTACCTACAAACATATATGTATGGAATGGAGTTTGCAACTGAAAAGAAACTTTGTGTTCCCAACAAGCTAGGTGAAGGACGGCTTTCACACACACTTATCTCTCAGAACTGAGCAAGTGGAGAGACGTTCGTTCATCTAGCACCAAGGGAACGGGTTGCAGGAGACACTTTTTCTCTGCTTTCTCAGTCTGTTTCCTAGTGCCGGTTTGAAGTTCCTGCAGTTTTCACTGTAAAACCGAGTTGGAGCTTCTACCTCCATATATATATGTATGGAATGGAGTTTGCAACTGAAAAGAAACTTTGTGTTCCCAACAAGCTAAGTGAAGGACGGCTTTCACACACACTTATCTCTCAGAACTGAGCAAGTGGAGAGACGTTCGTTCATCTAGCACCAAGGGAACGGGTTGCAGGAGACACTTTTTCTCTGCTTTCTCAGTCTGTTTCCTAGTGCCGGTTTGAAGTTCCTGCAGTTTTCACTGTAAAACCGAGTTGGAGCTAGTACCTCCCCATATATATGTATGGAATGGAGTTTGCAACTGAAAAGAAACTTTGTGTTCCCAACAAGCTAGGTGAAGGACGGCTTTCACACACACTTATCTCTCAGAACTGAGCAAGTGGAGAGACGTTCGTTCATCTAGCACCAAGGGAACGGGTTGCAGGAGACACTTTTTCTCTCATTTCTCAGTCTGTTTCCTAGTGCCGGTTTGAAGTTCCTGCAGTTTTCACTGTAAAACCGAGTTGGAGCTTGTACCTCCCCATATATATGTATGGAATGGAGTTTGCAACTGAAAAGAAACTTTGTGTTCCCAACAAGCTAGGTGAAGGACGGCTTTCACACACACTTATCTCTCAGAACTGAGCAAGTGGAGAGACGTTCGTTCATCTAGCACCAAGGGAACGGGTTGCAGGAGACACTTTTTCTCTGCTTTCTCAGTCTGTTTCCTAGTGCCGGTTTGAAGTTCCTGCAGTTTTCACTGTAAAACCGAGTTGGAGCTTGTACCTCCCCATATATATGTATGGAATGGAGTTTGCAACTGAAAAGAAACTTTGTGTTCCCAACAAGCTAGGTGAAGGACGGCTTTCACACACACTTATCTCTCAGAACTGAGCAAGTGGAGAGACGTTCGTTCATCTAGCACCAAGGGAACGGGTTGCAGGAGACACTTTTTCTCTGCTTTCTCAGTCTCTTTCCTAGTGCCGGTTTGAAGTTCCTGTAATTTTCACTGTAAAACCGAGTTGGAGCTTCTACCTCCCCATATATATGTATGGAATGGAGTTTGCAACTGAAAAGAAACTTTGTGTTCCCAAAAAGCTAGGTGAAGGACGGCTTTCACACACACTTATCTCTCAGAACTGAGCAAGTGGAGAGACGTTCGTTCATCTAGCACCAAGGGAACGGGTTGCAGGAGACACTTTTTTCTGCTTTCTCAGTCTGTTTCCTAGTGCCGTTTTGAAGTTCCTGCAGTTTTCACTGTAAAACCGAGTTGGAGCTAGTACCTCCCCATATATATGTATGGAATGGAGTTTGCAACTGAAAAGAAACTTTGTGTTCCCAACAAGCTAGGTGAAGGACGGCTTTCACACACACTTATCTCTCAGAACTGAGCAAGTGGAGAGACGTTCGTTCATCTAGCACCAAGGGAACGGGATGCAGGTGACACATTTTCTCTTCTTTCTCAGTATGTTTCCTAGTGCCGGTTTGAAGTTCCTGCAGTTTTCACTGTAAAACAGAGTTGGAGCTTCTACCTCCCCATATATATGTATGGAATGGGGTTTGCAACTGAAAAGAAACTTTGTGTTCCCAACAAGCTAGTTGAAGGACGGCTTTCACACACACTTATCTCTCAGAACAGAGCAAGTGGAGAGACGTTCGTTCATCTAGCACCAATGGAACGGGTTGCAGGAGACACTTTTTCTCTGCTTTCTCAGTCTGTTTCCTAGTGCCGGTTTGAAGTTCCTGCAGTTTTCACTGTAAAACCGATTTGGAGCTAGTACCTCCCCATATATATGTATGGAATGGAGTTTGCAACTGAAAAGAAACTTTGTGTTCACAACAAACTAGGTGAAGGACGGCTTTCACACACACTTATCTCTCAGAACTGAGCAAGTGGAGAGACGTTCGTTCATCTAGCACCAAGGGAACGGGTTGCAGGAGACACTTTTTCTCTGCTTTCTCAGTCTGTTTCCTAGTGCCGGTTTGAAGTTCCTGCAGTTTTCTCTGTCAAACCGAGTTGGAGCTAGTACCTCCCCATATATATGTATGGAATGGAGTTTGCAACTGAAAAGAAAATATGTGTTCCCAACAAGCTAGGTGAAGAACGACTTTCACACACACTTATCTCTCAGAACTGAGCAAGTGGAGAGACGTTCGTTCATCTAGCACCAAGGGAACGGGTTGCAGGAGACACTTTTTCTCTGCTTTCTCAGTCTGTTTCCTAGTGCCGGTTTGAAGTTCCTGCAGTTTTCACTGTCAAACCGAGTTGGAGCTAGTACCTCCCCATATATATGTATGGAATGGAGTTTGCAACTGAAAAGAAACTTTGTGTTCCCAACAAGCTAGGTGAAGGACGGCTTTCACACACACTTATCTCTCAGAACTGAGCAAGTGGAGAGACGTTCGTTCATCTAGCACCAAGGGAACGGGTTGCAGGAGACACTTTTTCTCTGCTTTCTCAGTCTGTTTCCTAGTGCCGGTTTGAAGTTCCTGCAGTTTTCACTGTAAAACCGAGTTGGAGCTTCTACCTCCCTATATATATGTATGGAATGGAGTTTGCAACTGAAAAGAAACTTTGTGTTCCCAACAAGCTAGGTGAAGGACGGCTTTCACACACACTTATCTCTCAGAACTGAGCAAGTGGAGAGACGTTCGTTCATCTAGCACCAAGGGAACGGGTTGCAGGAGACACTTTTTCTCTGCTTTCTCAGTCTGTTTCCTAGTGCCGGTTTGAAGTTCCTGCAGTTTTCACTGTAAAACCGAGTTGGAGCTTCTACCTACATACATATATGTATGGAATGGAGTTTGCAACTGAAAAGAAACTTTGTGTTCCCAACAAGCTAGGTGAAGGACGGCTTTCACACACACTTATCTCTCAGAACTGAGCAAGTGGAGAGACGTTCGTTCATCTAGCACCAAGGGAACGGGTTGCAGGAGACACTTTTTCTCTGCTTTCTCAGACTGTTTCTAGTGCCGGTTTGTAGTTCCTGCAGTTTTCACTGTAAAACCGAGTTGGAGCTTGTACCTCCCCATATATATGTATGGAATGGAGTTTGCAACTGAAAAGAAACTTTGTGTTCCCAACAAGCTAGGTGAAGGACGGCTTTCACACACACTTATCTCTCAGAACTGAGCAAGTGGAGAGACGTTCGTTCATCTAGCACCAAGGGAACGGGTTGCAGGTGACACATTTTCTCTTCTTTCTCAGTATGTTTCCTAGTGCCGGTTTGAAGTTCCTGCAGTTTTCACTGTAAAACAGAGTTGGAGCTTCTACCTCCCCATATATATGTATGGAATGGGGTTTGCAACTGAAAAGAAACTTTGTGTTCCCAACAAGCTAGGTGAAGGACGGCTTTCACACACACTTATCTCTCAGAACTGAGCAAGTGGAGAGACGTTCGTTCATCTAGCACCAAGGGAACGGGTTGCAGGAGACACTTTTTCTCTGCTTTCTCAGTCTGTTTCCTAGTGCCGGTTTGAAGTTCCTGCAGTTTTCACTGTAAAACCGAGTTGGAGCTTCTACCTCCCCATATATATGTATGGAATGGAGTTTGCAACTGAAAAGAAACTTTGTGTTCCCAACAAGCTAGGTGAAGGACGGCTTTCACACACACTTATCTCTCAGAACGGAGCAAGTGGAGAGACGTTCGTTCATCTAGCACCAAGGGAACGGGTTGCAGGAGACACTTTTTCTCTGCTTTCTCAGTCTGTTTCCTAGTGCCGGTTTGAAGTTCCTGCAGTTTTCACTGTAAAACCGAGTTGGAGCTAGTACCTCCCCATATATATGTATGGAATGGAGTTTGCAACTGAAAAGAAACTTTGTGTTCCCAACAAGCTAGGTGAAGGACGGCTTTTACACACACTTATCTCTCAGAACTGAGCAAGTGGAGAGACGTTCGTTCATCTAGCACCAAGGGAACGGGTTGCAGGTGACACATTTTCTCTTCTTTCTCAGTATGTTTCCTAGTGCCGGTTTGAAGTTCCTGCAGTTTTCACTGTAAAACAGAGTTGGAGCTTCTACCTCCCCATATATATGTATGGAATGGGGTTTGCAACTGAAAAGAAACTTTGTGTTCCCAACAAGCTAGTTGAAGGACGGCTTTCACACACACTAATCTCTCAGTACAGAGCAAGTGGAGAGACGTTCGTTCATCTAGCACCAAGGGAACGGGTTGCAGGAGACACTTTTTCTCTGCTTTCTCAGTCTGTTTCCTAGTGCCGGTTTGAAGTTCCTGCAGTTTTCACTGTCAAACCGAGTTGGAGCTAGTACCTCCCCATATAAGTATGGAATGGGGTTTGCAACTGAAAAGAAACTTTGTGTTCCCAACAAGCTAGGTGAAGGACGGCTTTCACACACACTTATCTCTCAGAACTGAGCAAGTGGAGAGACGTTCGTTCATCTAGCACCAAGGGAACGGGTTGCAGGAGACACTTTTTCTCTGCTTTCTCAGTCTGTTTCCTAGTGCCGGTTTGAAGTTCCTGCAGTTTTCACTGTAAAACCGAGTTGGAGCTTCTACCTCCCCATATATATGTATGGAATGGAGTTTGCAACTGAAAAGAAACTTTGTGTTCCCAACAAGCTAGGTGAAGGACGGCTTTCACACACACTTATCTCTCAGAACTGAGCAAGTGGAGAGACGTTCGTTCATCTAGCACCAAGGGAACGGGTTGCAGGAGACACTTTTTCTCTGCTTTCTCAGTCTGTTTCCTAGTGCCGGTTTGAAGTTCCTGCAGTTTACACTGTAAAACCGAGTTGGAGCTAGTACCTCCCCATATATATGTATGGAATGGAGTTTGCAACTGAAAAGAAACTTTGTGTTCCCAACAAGCTAGGTGAAGGACGGCTTTTACACACACTTATCTCTCAGAACTGAGCAAGTGGAGAGACGTTCGTTCATCTAGCACCAAGGGAACGGGTTGCAGGTGACACATTTTCTCTTCTTTCTCAGTATGTTTCCTAGTGCCGTTTTGAAGTTCCTGCAGTTTTCACTGTAAAACCGAGTTGGAGCTTCTACCTCCCCATATATATGTATGGAATGGGGTTTGCAACTGAAAAGAAACTTTGTGTTCCCAACAAGCTTGTTGAAGGACGGCTTTCACACACACTAATCTCTCAGTACAGAGCAAGTGGAGAGACGTTCGTTCATCTAGCACCAAGGGAACGGGTTGCAGGAGACACTTTTTCTCTGCTTTCTCAGTCTGTTTCCTAGTGCCGGTTTGAAGTTCCTGCAGTTTTCACTGTAAAACCGAGTTGGAGCTAGTACCTCCCCATATATGTATGGAATGGAGTTTGCAACTGAAAAGAAACTATGTGTTCACAACAAACTAGGTGAAGGACGGCTTCCACACACACTTATCTCTCAGAACTGAGCAAGTGTAGAGACGTTCGTTCATCTAGCACCAAGGGAACGGGTTGCAGGAGACACTTTTTCTCTGCTTTCTCAGTCTGTTTCCTAGTGCCGGTTTGAAGTTCCTGCAGTTTACACTGTCAAACCGAGTTGGAGCTAGTACCTCCCCATATATATGTATGGAATGGAGTTTGCAACTGAAAAGAAAATATGTGTTCCCAACAAGCTAGGTGAAGAACGGCTTTCACACACACTTATCTCTCAGAACTGAGCAAGTGGAGAGACGTTCGTTCATCTAGCACCAAGGGAACGGGTTGCAGGAGACACTTTTTCTCTGCTTTCTCAGTCTGTTTCCTAGTGCCGGTTTGAAGTTCCTGCAGTTTTCACTGTAAAACCGATTTGGAGCTTCTACCTCCCCATATATATGTATGGAATGGAGTTTGCAACTGAAAGGAAACTTTGTGTTCCCAACAAGCTAGGTGAAGGACGGCTTTCACACACACTTATCTCTCAGAACTGAGCAAGTGGAGAGACTTTCGTTCATCTAGCACCAAGGGAACGGGATGCAGGAGACACATATTCTCTGCTTTCTCAGTATGTTTCCTAGTGCCGGTTTGAAGTTCCTGCAGTTTTCA
The DNA here is from genome assembly GCF_036321535.1 of Camelus dromedarius. Classification (NCBI taxonomy): domain Eukaryota; kingdom Metazoa; phylum Chordata; class Mammalia; order Artiodactyla; family Camelidae; genus Camelus; species Camelus dromedarius. Next base: position 1,610,570 of record NW_026989814.1, read on the forward strand.
CTGTAAAACCGAGTTGGAGCTTCTACCTCCCCATATATATGTATGGAATGGAGTTTGCAACTGAAAAGAAACTTTGTGTTCCCAACAAGCTAGGTGAAGGACGGCTTTCACACACACTTATCTCTCAGAACTGAGCAAGTGGAGAGACGTTCGTTCATCTAGCACCAAGGGAACGGGTTGCAGGAGACACTTTTTCTCTGCTTTCTCAGTCTGTTTCCTAGTGCCGGTTTGAAGTTCCTGCAGTTTTCACTGTAAAACCGAGTTGGAGCTTGTACCTCCAAATATATATGTATGGAATGGAGTTTGCAACTGAAAAGAAACTTTGTTTTCCCAACAAGCTAGGTGAAGGACGGCTTTCACACAGACTTATCTCTCAGAACTGAGCAAGTGGAGAGACGTTCGTTCATCTAGCACCAAGGGAACGGGTTGCAGGGGCAACTTTTACTCTGGTTTCTCTGTCTGTTTCCTAGTGCCGGTTTAAAGTTCCTGCAGTTTTCACTGTAAAACCGAGTTGGAGCTTGTACCTCCCCATATATATGTATGGAATGGAGTTTGCAACTGAAAAGAAACTTTGTGTTCCCAACAAGCTAGGTGAAGGACGGCTTTCACACACACTTATCTCTCAGAACTGAGCAAGTGGAGAGACTTTCGTTCATCTAGCACCAAGGGAACGGGTTGCAGGTGACACATTTTCTCTTCTTTCTCAGTATGTTTCCTAGTGGCGGTTTGAAGTTCCTGCAGTTTTCACTGTAAAACAGAGTTGGAGCTTCTACCTCCCCATATATATGTATGGAATGGGTTTGCAACTGAAAAGAAACTTTGTGTTCCCAACAAGCTAGGTGAAGGACGGCTTTCACACACACTTATCTCTCAGAACTGAGCAAGTGGTGAGACGTTCGTTCATCTAGCACCAAGGGAACGGGTTGCAGGAGACACTTTTTCTCTGCTTTCTCAGTCTGTTTCCTAGTGCCGGTTTGAAGTTCCTGCAGTTTTCACTGTAAAACCGATTTGGAGCTTCTACCTCAACATATATATGTATGGAATGGAGTTTGCAACTGAAAAGAAACTTTGTGTTCCCAACAAGCTAGGTGAAGGACGGCTTTCACACACACTTATCTCTCAGAACTGAGCAAGTGGAGAGACGTTCTTTCATCTAGCACCAAGGGAACGGGTTGCAGGAGAAACTTTTTCTCTGCTTTCTCAGTCTGTTTCCTAGTGCCGGTTTGAAGTTCCTGCAGTTTTCACTGTAAAACCGAGTTGGAGCTAGTACCTCCCCATATATATGAATGGAATGGAGTTTGCAACTGAAAAGAAACTTTGTGTTCCCAACAAGCTAGGTGAAGGACTTCTTTCACACACACTTATCTCTCAGAACTGAGCAAGTGGAGAGACGTTCGTTCATCTAGCACCAAGGGAACGGGTTGCAGTTGACACATTTTCTCTTCTTTCTCAGTATGTTTCCTAGTGCCGTTTTGAAGTTCCTGCAGTTTTCACTGTAAAACAGAGTTGGAGCTTCTACCTCCCCATATATATGTATGGAATGGGGTTTGCAACTGAAAAGAAACTTTGTGTTCCCAACAAGCTAGTTGAAGGACGGCTTTCACACACACTTATCTCTCAGAACAGAGCAAGTGGAGAGACGTTCGTTCATCTAGCACCAAGGGAACGGGTTGCAGGAGACACTTTTTCTCTGCTTTCTCAGTCTGTTTCCTAGTGCCGGTTTGAAGTTCCTGCAGTTTTCACTGTAAAACCGAGTTGGAGCTAGTACCTCCCCATATATATGTATGGAATGGAGTTTGCAAATGAAAAGAAACTTTGTGTTCACAGCAAACTAGGTGAAAGACGGCTTTCACACACACTTATCTCTCAGAACTGAGCAAGTGGAGAGACGTTCGTTCATCTAGCACCAAGGGAACGGGTTGCAGGAGACACTTTTTCTCTGCTTTCTCAGTCTGTTTCCTAGTGCCGGTTTGAAGTTCCTGCAGTTTTCACTGTCAAACCGAGTTGGAGCTAGTACCTCCCCATATATATGTATGGAATGGAGTTTGCAACTGAAAAGAAAATATGTGTTCCCAACAAGCTAGGTGAAGAACGGCTTTCACACACACTTATCTCTCAGAACTGAGCAAGTGGAGAGACGTTCGTTCATCTAGCACCAAGGGATCGGGTTGCAGGAGACACTTTTTCTCTGCTTTCTCAGTCTGTTTCCTAGTGCCGGTTTGAAGTTCCTGCAGTTTTCACTGTAAAACCGAGTTGGAGCTAGTACCTCCCCATATATATGTATGGAATGGAGTTTGCAACTGAAAAGAAACTTTGTGTTCCCAACAAGCTAGGTGAAGGACGGCTTTCACACACACTTATCTCTCAGAACTGAGCAAGTGGAGAGACGTTCGTTCATCTAGCACCAAGGGAACGGGTTGCAGGAGACACTTTTTCTCTGCTTTCTCAGTCTGTTTCCTAGTGCCGGTTTGAAGTTCCTGCAGTTTTCACTGTAAAACCGAGTTGGAGCTTCTACCTCCCCATATATATGTATGGAATGGAGTTTGCAACTGAAAAGAAACTTTGTGTTCCCAACAAGCTAGGTGAAGGACGGCTTTCACACACACTTATCTCTCAGAACTGAGCAAGTGGAGAGACGTTCATTCATCTAGCACCAAGGGAACGGGATGCAGGAGACACTTTTTCTCTGCTTTCTCAGTCTGTTTCCTAGTGCCGGTTTGAAGTTCCTGCAGTTTTCACTGTAAAACCGAGTTGGAGCTTCTACCTCCCCATATATATGTATGGAATGGAGTTTGCAACTGAAAAGAAACTTTGTGTTCATAACAAGCTAGGTGAAGTACGGCTTTCACACACACTAATCTCTCAGAACTGAGCAAGTGGAGAGACGTTCGTTCATCTAGCACCAAGGGAACGGGTTGCAGGAGACACTTTTTCTCTGCTTTCTCAGTCTGTTTCCTAGTGCCGGTTTGAAGTTCCTGCAGTTTTCACTGTAAAACCGAGTTGGAGCTTCTACCTCCAAATATATATGTATGGAATGGAGTTTGCTACTGAAAAGTAACTTTGTGTTCCCAACAAGCTATGTGAAGGGCGGCTTTCACACACACTTATCTCTCAGAACTGAGCAAGTGGAGAGACGTTCGTTCATCTAGCACCTAGGGAACGGGTTGCAGGGGACACATTTTCTCTGCTTTCTCAGTATGTTTCCTAGTGCCGGTTTGAAGTTCCTGCAGTTTTCACTGTAAAACCGAGTTGGAGCTTCTATCTCCCCATATATATGTATGGAATGGAGTTTGCAACTGAAAAGAAACTTTGTGTTCCCAACAATCTAGGTGAAGGACGGCTTTCACACACACTTATCTCTCAGAACTGAGCAAGTGGAGAGACGTTCGTTCATCTAGCACCAAGGGAACGGGTTGCAGGAGACACTTTTTCTCTGCTTTCTCAGTCTGTTTCCTAGTGCCGGTTTGAAGTTCCTGCAGTTTTCACTGTAAAACCGAGTTGGAGCTAGTACCTCCCCATATATATGTATGGAATGGAGTTTGCAACTGAAAAGAAACTTTGTGTTCCCAACAAGCTAGGTGAAGGACGGCTTTCACACACACTTATCTCTCAGAACTGAGCAAGTGGAGAGACGTTCGTTCATCTAGCACCAAGGGAACGGGTTGCAGGAGACACTTTTTCTCTGCTTTCTCAGTCTGTTTCCTAGTGCCGGTTTGAAGTTTCTGCAGTTTTCACTGTAAAACCGTGTTGGAGCTTCTACCTCCCCATATATATGTATGGAATGGAGTTTGCAACTGAAAAGAAACTTTGTGTTCCCAACAAGCTAGGTGAAGGACGGCTTTCACACACACTTATCTCTCAGAACTGAGCAAGTGGAGAGACGTTCGTTCATCTAGCACCAAGGGAACGGGTTGCAGGAGACACTTTTTCTCTGCTTTCTCAGTCTGTTTCCTAGTGCCGGTTTTAAGTTCCTGCAGTTTTCACTGTAAAACCGAGTTGGAGCTTCTACCTGCCCATATATATGTATGGAATGGAGTTTGCAACTGAAAAGAAACTTTGTGTTCCCAACAAGCTAGGTGAAGGACGGCTTTCACACACACTTATCTCTCAGAACTGAGCAAGTGGAGAGACGTTCGTTCATCTAGCACCAAGGGAACGGGTTGCAGGAGACACTTTTTCTCTGCTTTCTCAGTCTGTTTCCTAGTGCCGGTTTGAAGTTCCTGCAGTTTTCACTGTAAAACCGAGTTGGAGCTTCTACCTCCAAATATATATGTATGGAATGGAGTTTGCTACTGAAAAGTAACTTTGTGTTCCCAACAAGCTATGTGAAGGGCGGCTTTCACACACACTTATCTCTCAGAACTGAGCAAGTGGAGAGACGTTCGTTCATCTAGCACCTAGGGAACGGGTTGCAGGGGACACATTTTCTCTGCTTTCTCAGTATGTTTCCTAGTGCCGGTTTGAAGTTCCTGCAGTTTTCACTGTAAAACCGAGTTGGAGCTTCTATCTCCCCATATATATGTATGGAATGGAGTTTGCAACTGAAAAGAAACTTTGTGTTCCCAACAATCTAGGTGAAGGACGGCTTTCACACACACTTATCTCTCAGAACTGAGCAAGTGGAGAGACGTTCGTTCATCTAGCACCAAGGGAACGGGTTGCAGGAGACACTTTTTCTCTGCTTTCTCAGTCTGTTTCCTAGTGCCGGTTTGAAGTTCCTGCAGTTTTCACTGTAAAACCGAGTTGGAGCTAGTACCTCCCCATATATATGTATGGAATGGAGTTTGCAACTGAAAAGAAACTTTGTGTTCCCAACAAGCTAGGTGAAGGACGGCTTTCACACACACTTATCTCTCAGAACTGAGCAAGTGGAGAGACGTTCGTTCATCTAGCACCAAGGGAACGGGTTGCAGGAGACACTTTTTCTCTGCTTTCTCAGTCTGTTTCCTAGTGCCGGTTTGAAGTTTCTGCAGTTTTCACTGTAAAACCGTGTTGGAGCTTCTACCTCCCCATATATATGTATGGAATGGAGTTTGCAACTGAAAAGAAACTTTGTGTTCCCAACAAGCTAGGTGAAGGACGGCTTTCACACACACTTATCTCTCAGAACTGAGCAAGTGGAGAGACGTTCGTTCATCTAGCACCAAGGGAACGGGTTGCAGGAGACACTTTTTCTCTGCTTTCTCAGTCTGTTTCCTAGTGCCGGTTTTAAGTTCCTGCAGTTTTCACTGTAAAACCGAGTTGGAGCTTCTACCTGCCCATATATATGTATGGAATGGAGTTTGCAACTGAAAAGAAACTTTGTGTTCCCAACAAGCTAGGTGAAGGACGGCTTTCACACACACTTATCTCTCAGAACTGAGCAAGTGGAGAGACGTTCGTTCATCTAGCACCAAGGGAACGGGTTGCAGGAGACACTTTTTCTCTGCTTTCTCAGTCTGTTTCCTAGTGCCGGTTTGAAGTTCCTGCAGTTTTCACTGTAAAACCGAGTTGGAGCTTCTACCTCCATATATATATGTATGGAATGGAGTTTGCAACTGAAAAGAAACTTTGTGTTCCCAACAAGCTAGGTGAAGGACGGCTTTCACACACACTTATCTCTCAGAACTGAGCAAGTGGAGAGACGTTCGTTCATCTAGCACCAAGGGAACGGGTTGCAGGGGCAACTTTTACTCTGGTTTCTCAGTCTGTTTCCTAGTGCCGGTTTAAAGTTCCTGCAGTTTTCACTGTAAAACCGAGTTGGAGCTTGTACCTCCCCATATATATGTATGGAATGGAGTTTGCAACTGAAAAGAAACTTTGTGTTCCCAACAAGCTAGGTGAAGGACGGCTTTCACACACACTTATCTCTCAGAACTGAGCAAGTGGAGAGACTTTCGTTCATCTAGCACCAAGGGAACGGGTTGCAGGTGACACATTTTCTCTTCTTTCTCAGTATGTTTCCTAGTGGCGGTTTGAAGTTCCTGCAGTTTTCACTGTAAAACAGAGTTGGAGCTTCTACCTCCCCATATATATGTATGGAATGGGGTTTGCAACTGAAAAGAAACTTTGTGTTCCCAACAAGCTAGGTGAAGGACGGCTTTCACACACACTTATCTCTCAGAACTGAGCAAGTGGTGAGACGTTCGTTCATCTAGCACCAAGGGAACGGGTTGCAGGAGACACTTTTTCTCTGCTTTCTCAGTCTGTTTCCTAGTGCCGGTTTGAAGTTCCTGCAGTTTTCACTGTAAAACCGATTTGGAGCTTCTACCTCAACATATATATGTATGGAATGGAGTTTGCAACTGAAAAGAAACTTTGTGTTCCCAACAAGCTAGGTGAAGGACGGCTTTCACACACACTTATCTCTCAGAACTGAGCAAGTGGAGAGACGTTCTTTCATCTAGCACCAAGGGAACGGGTTGCAGGAGAAACTTTTTCTCTGCTTTCTCAGTCTGTTTCCTAGTGCCGGTTTGAAGTTCCTGCAGTTTTCACTGTAAAACCGAGTTGGAGCTAGTACCTCCCCATATATATGTATGGAATGGAGTTTGCAACTGAAAAGAAACTTTGTGTTCCCAACAAGCTAGGTGAAGGACTTCTTTCACACACACTTATCTCTCAGAACTGAGCAAGTGGAGAGACGTTCGTTCATCTAGCACCAAGGGAACGGGTTGCAGGTGACACATTTTCTCTTCTTTCTCAGTATGTTTCCTAGTGCCGTTTTGAAGTTCCTGCAGTTTTCACTGTAAAACAGAGTTGGAGCTTCTACCTCCCCATATATATGTATGGAATGGAGTTTGCAACTGAAAAGAAACTTTGTGTTCCCAACAAGCTAGGTGAAGGACGGCTTTCACACACACTTATCTCTCAGAACTGAGCAAGTGGAGAGACGTTCGTTCATCTAGCACCAAGGGAACGGGTTGCAGGAGACACTTTTTCTCTGCTTTCTCAGTCTGTTTCCTAGTGCCGGTTTTAAGTTCCTGCAGTTTTCACTGTAAAACCGAGTTGGAGCTTCTACCTGCCCATATATATGTATGGAATGGAGTTTGCAACTGAAAAGAAACTTTGTGTTCCCAACAAGCTAGGTGAAGGACGGCTTTCACACACACTTATCTCTCAGAACTGAGCAAGTGGAGAGACGTTCGTTCATCTAGCACCAAGGGAACGGGTTGCAGGAGACACTTTTTCTCTGCTTTCTCAGTCTGTTTCCTAGTGCCGGTTTGAAGTTCCTGCAGTTTTCACTGTAAAACCGAGTTGGAGCTTCTACCTCCATATATATATGTATGGAATGGAGTTTGCAACTGAAAAGAAACTTTGTGTTCCCAACAAGCTAGGTGAAGGACGGCTTTCACACACACTTATCTCTCAGAACTGAGCAAGTGGAGAGACGTTCGTTCATCTAGCACCAAGGGAACGGGTTGCAGGGGCAACTTTTACTCTGGTTTCTCAGTCTGTTTCCTAGTGCCGGTTTAAAGTTCCTGCAGTTTTCACTGTAAAACCGAGTTGGAGCTTGTACCTCCCCATATATATGTATGGAATGGAGTTTGCAACTGAAAAGAAACTTTGTGTTCCCAACAAGCTAGGTGAAGGACGGCTTTCACACACACTTATCTCTCAGAACTGAGCAAGTGGAGAGACTTTCGTTCATCTAGCACCAAGGGAACGGGTTGCAGGTGACACATTTTCTCTTCTTTCTCAGTATGTTTCCTAGTGGCGGTTTGAAGTTCCTGCAGTTTTCACTGTAAAAGAGAGTTGGAGCTTCTACCTCCCCATATATATGTATGGAATGGGGTTTGCAACTGAAAAGAAACTTTGTGTTCCCAACAAGCTAGGTGAAGGACGGCTTTCACACACACTTATCTCTCAGAACTGAGCAAGTGGTGAGACGTTCGTTCATCTAGCACCAAGGGAACGGGTTGCAGGAGACACTTTTTCTCTGCTTTCTCAGTCTGTTTCCTAGTGCCGGTTTGAAGTTCCTGCAGTTTTCACTGTAAAACCGATTTGGAGCTTCTACCTCAACATATATATGTATGGAATGGAGTTTGCAACTGAAAAGAAACTTTGTGTTCCCAACAAGCTAGGTGAAGGACGGCTTTCACACACACTTATCTCTCAGAACTGAGCAAGTGGAGAGACGTTCTTTCATCTAGCACCAAGGGAACGGGTTGCAGGAGAAACTTTTTCTCTGCTTTCTCAGTCTGTTTCCTAGTGCCGGTTTGAAGTTCCTGCAGTTTTCACTGTCAAACCGAGTTGGAGCTAGTACCTCCCCATATATATGTATGGAATGGAGTTTGCAACTGAAAAGAAACTTTGTGTTCCCAACAAGCTAGGTGAAGGACTTCTTTCACACACACTTATCTCTCAGAACTGAGCAAGTGGAGAGACGTTCGTTCATCTAGCACCAAGGGAACGGGTTGCAGGTGACACATTTTCTCTTCTTTCTCAGTATGTTTCCTAGTGCCGTTTTGAAGTTCCTGCAGTTTTCACTGTAAAACAGAGTTGGAGCTAGTACTTCCCCATATATATGTATGGAATGGGGTTTGCAACTGAAAAGAAACTTTGTGTTCCCAACAAGCTAGTTGAAGGAAGGCTTTCACACACACTTATCTCTCAGAACAGAGCAAGTGGAGAGACGTTCGTTCATCTAGCACCAAGGGAACGGGTTGCAGGAGACACTTTTTCTCTGCTTTCTCAGTCTGTTTCCTAGTGCCGGTTTGAAGTTCCTGCAGTTTTCACTGTAAAACCGAGTTGGAGCTAGTACCTCCCCATATATATGTATGGAATGGAGTTTGCAAATGAAAAGAAACTTTGTGTTCACAGCAAACTAGGTGAAAGACGGCTTTCACACACACTTATCTCTCAGAACTGAGCAAGTGGAGAGACGTTCGTTCATCTAGCACCAAGGGAACGGGTTGCAGGAGACACTTTTTCTCTGCTTTCTCAGTCTGTTTCCTAGTGCCGGTTTGAAGTTCCTGCAGTTTTCACTGTCAAACCGAGTTGGAGCTAGTACCTCCCCATATATATGTATGGAATGGAGTTTGCAACTGAAAAGAAAATATGTGTTCCCAACAAGCTAGGTGAAGAACGGCTTTCACACACACTTATCTCTCAGAACTGAGCAAGTGGAGAGACGTTCGTTCATCTAGCACCAAGGGATCGGGTTGCAGGAGACACTTTTTCTCTGCTTTCTCAGTCTGTTTCCTAGTGCCGGTTTGAAGTTCCTGCAGTTTTCACTGTAAAACCGAGTTGGAGCTAGTACCTCCCCATATATATGTATGGAATGGAGTTTGCAACTGAAAAGAAACTTTGTGTTCCCAACAAGCTAGGTGAAGGACGGCTTTCACACACACTTATCTCTCAGAACTGAGCAAGTGGAGAGACGTTCGTTCATCTAGCACCAAGGGAACGGGTTGCAGGAGACACTTTTTCTCTGCTTTCTCAGTCTGTTTCCTAGTGCCGGTTTGAAGTTCCTGCAGTTTTCACTGTAAAACCGAGTTGGAGCTTCTACCTCCCCATATATATGTATGGAATGGAGTTTGCAACTGAAAAGAAACTTTGTGTTCCCAACAAGCTAGGTGAAGGACGGCTTTCACACACACTTATCTCTCAGAACTGAGCAAGTGGAGAGACGTTCATTCATCTAGCACCAAGGGAACGGGATGCAGGAGACACTTTTTCTCTGCTTTCTCAGTCTGTTTCCTAGTGCCGGTTTGAAGTTCCTGCAGTTTTCACTGTAAAACCGAGTTGGAGCTTCTACCTCCCCATATATATGTATGGAATGGAGTTTGCAACTGAAAAGAAACTCTGTGTTCATAACAAGCTAGGTGAAGTACGGCTTTCACACACACTAATCTCTCAGAACTGAGCAAGTGGAGAGACGTTCGTTCATCTAGCACCAAGGGAACGGGTTGCAGGAGACACTTTTTCTCTGCTTTCTCAGTCTGTTTCCTAGTGCCGGTTTGAAGTTCCTGCAGTTTTCACTGTAAAACCGAGTTGGAGCTTCTACCTCCAAATATGTATGTATGGAATGGAGTTTGCTACTGAAAAGTAACTTTGTGTTCCCAACAAGCTATGTGAAGGGCGGCTTTCACACACACTTATCTCTCAGAACTGAGCAAGTGGAGAGACGTTCGTTCATCTAGCACCTAGGGAACGGGTTGCAGGGGACACATTTTCTCTGCTTTCTCAGTATCTTTCCTAGTGCCGGTTTGAAGTTCCTGCAGTTTTCACTGTAAAACCGAGTTGGAGCTTCTATCTCCCCATATATATGTATGGAATGGAGTTTGCAACTGAAAAGAAACTTTGTGTTCCCAACAATCTAGGTGAAGGACGGCTTTCACACACACTTATCTCTCAGAACTGAGCAAGTGGAGAGACGTTCGTTCATCTAGCACCAAGGGAACGGGTTGCAGGAGACACTTTTTCTCTGCTTTCTCAGTCTGTTTCCTAGTGCCGGTTTGAAGTTCCTGCAGTTTTCACTGTAAAACCGAGTTGGAGCTAGTACCTCCCCATATATATGTATGGAATGGAGTTTGCAACTGAAAAGAAACTTTGTGTTCCCAACAAGCTAGGTGAAGGACGGCTTTCACACACACTTATCTCTCAGAACTGAGCAAGTGGAGAGACGTTCGTTCATCTAGCACCAAGGGAACGGGTTGCAGGAGACACTTTTTCTCTGCTTTCTCAGTCTGTTTCCTAGTGCCGGTTTGAAGTTTCTGCAGTTTTCACTGTAAAACCGTGTTGGAGCTTCTACCTCCCCATATATATGTATGGAATGGAGTTTGCAACTGAAAAGAAACTTTGTGTTCCCAACAAGCTAGGTGAAGGACGGCTTTCACACACACTTATCTCTCAGAACTGAGCAAGTGGAGAGACGTTCGTTCATCTAGCACCAAGGGAACGGGTTGCAGGAGACACTTTTTCTCTGCTTTCTCAGTCTGTTTCCTAGTGCCGGTTTGAAGTTCCTGCAGTTTTCACTGTAAAACCGAGTTGGAGCTTCTACCTGCCCATATATATGTATGGAATGGAGTTTGCAACTGAAAAGAAACTTTGTGTTCCCAACAAGCTAGGTGAAGGACGGCTTTCACACACACTTATCTCTCAGAACTGAGCAAGTGGAGAGACGTTCGTTCATCTAGCACCAAGGGAACGGGTTGCAGGAGACACTTTTTCTCTGCTTTCTCAGTCTGTTTCCTAGTGCCGGTTTGAAGTTCCTGCAGTTTTCACTGTAAAACCGAGTTGGAGCTTCTACCTCCATATATATATGTATGGAATGGAGTTTGCAACTGAAAAGAAACTTTGTGTTCCCAACAAGCTAGGTGAAGGACGGCTTTCACACACACTTATCTCTCAGAACTGAGCAAGTGGAGAGACGTTCGTTCATCTAGCACCAAGGGAACGGGTTGCAGGAGACACTTTTTCTCTGCTTTCTCAGTCTGTTTCCTAGTGCCGGTTTGAAGTTCCTGCAGTTTTCACTGTAAAACCGAGTTGGAGCTAGTACCTCCAAATATATATGTATGGAATGGAGTTTGCAACTGAAAAGAAACTTTGTGTTCCCAACAAGCTAGGTGAAGGACGGCTTTCACACACACTTATCTCTCAGAACTGAGCAAGTGGAGAGACGTTCGTTCATCTAGCACCAAGGGAACGGGTTGCAGGAGACACTTTTTCTCTGCTTTCTCAGTCTGTTTCCTAGTGCCGGTTTGAAGTTCCTGCAGTTTTCACTGTAAAACAGAGTTGGAGTTTCTACCTCCCCATATATATGTATGGAATGGAGTTTGCAACTGAAAAGAAACTTTGTGTTCCCAACAAGCTAGTTGAAGGACGGCTTTCACACACACTTATCTCTCAGAACAGAGCAAGTGGAGAGAAGTTCGTTCATTTAGCACCAAGGGAACGGGTTGCAGGAGACACTTTTTCTCTGCTTTCTCAGTCTGTTTCCTAGTGCCGGTTTGAAGTTCCTGCAGTTTTCACTGTAAATTCGAGTTGGAGCTAGTACCTCCCCATATATATGTATGGAATGGAGTTTGCAACTGAAAAGAAACTTTGTGTTCACAGCAAAATAGGTGAAGGACGGCTTTCACACACACTTAACTCTCAGAACTGACCAAGTGGAGAGACGTTCGTTCATCTAGCACCAAGGGAACGGGTTGCAGGAGACACCTTTTCTCTGCTTTCTCAGTCTGTTTCCTAGTGCCGGTTTGAAGTTCCTGCAGTTTTCACTGTCAAACCGAGTTGGAGCTAGTACCTCCCCATATATATGTATGGAATGGAGTTTGCAACTGAAAAGAAAATATGTGTTCCCAACAAGCTAGGAGAAGAACGGCTTTCACACACACTTATCTCTCAGAACTGAGCAAGTGGAGAGACGTTCGTTCATCTAGCACCAAGGGAACGGGTTGCAGGAGACACTTTTTCTCTGCTTTCTCAGTCTGTTTCCTAGTGCCGGTTTGAAGTTCCTGCAGTTTTCACTGTAAAACCGAGTTGGAGCTTCTACCTCCCCATATATATGTATGGAATGGAGTTTGCAACTGAAAAGAAACTTTGTGTTCCCAACAATCTAGGTGAAGTACGGCTTTCACACACACTTATCTCTCAGAACTGAGCAAGTGGAGAGACGTTCGTTCATCTAGCACCAAGGGAACGGGTTGCAGGAGACACTTTTTCTCTGCTTTCTCAGTCTGTTTCCTAGTGCCGGTTTGAAGTTCCTGCAGTTTTCACTGTAAAACCGAGTTGGAGCTAGTACCTCCCCATATATATGTATGGAATGGAGTTTGCAACTGAAAAGAAACTTTGTGTTCCCAACAAGCTAGGTGAAGGACGGCTTTCACACACACTTATCTCTCAGAACTTAGCAAGTGGAGAGACGTTCGTTCATCTAGCACCAAGGGAACGGGTTGCAGGAGACACTTTTTCTCTGCTTTCTCAGTCTGTTTCCTAGTGCCGGTTTGAAGTTTCTGCAGTTTTCACTGTAAAACCGTGTTGGAGCTTCTACCTCCCCATATATATGTATGGAATGGAGTTTGCAACTGAAAAGAAACTTTGTGTTCCCAACAAGCTAGGTGAAGGACGGCTTTCACACACACTTATCTCTCAGAACTGAGCAAGTGGAGAGACGTTCGTTCATCTAGCACCAAGGGAACGGGTTGCAGGAGACACTTTTTCTCTGCTTTCTCAGTCTGTTTCCTAGTGCCGGTTTGAAGTTCCTGCAGTTTTCACTGTAAAACCGAGTTGGAGCTTCTACCTGCCCATATATATGTATGGAATGGAGTTTGCAACTGAAAAGAAACTTTGTGTTCCCAACAAGCTAGGTGAAGGACGGCTTTCACACACACTTATCTCTCAGAACTGAGCAAGTGGATAGACGTTCGTTCATCTAGCACCAAGGGAACGGGTTGCAGGAGACACTTTTTCTCTGCTTTCTCAGTCTGTTTCCTAGTGCCGGTTTGAAGTTCCTGCAGTTTTCACTGTAAAACCGAGTTGGAGCTTCTACCTCCATATATATATGTATGGAATGGAGTTTGCAACTTAAAAGAAACTTTGTGTTCCCAACAAGCTAGGTGAAGGACGGCTTTCACACACACTTATCTCTCAGAACTGAGCAAGTGGAGAGACGTTCGTTCATCTAGCACCAAGGGAACGGGTTGCAGGAGACACTTTTTCTCTGCTTTCTCAGTCTGTTTCCTAGTGCCGGTTTGAAGTTCCTGCAGTTTTCACTGTAAAACCGAGTTGGAGCTAGTACCTCCAAATATATATGTATGGAATGGAGTTTGCAACTGAAAAGAAACTTTGTGTTCCCAACAAGCTAGGTGAAGGACGGCTTTCACACACACTTATCTCTCAGAACTGAGCAAGTGGAGAGACGTTCGTTCATCTAGCACCAAGGGAACGGGTTGCAGGAGACACTTTTTCTCTGCTTTCTCAGTCTGTTTCCTAGTGCCGGTTTGAAGTTCCTGCAGTTTTCACTGTAAAACAGAGTTGGAGTTTCTACCTCCCCATATATATGTATGGAATGGAGTTTGCAACTGAAAAGAAACTTTGTGTTCCCAACAAGCTAGTTGAAGGACGGCTTTCACACACACTTATCTCTCAGAACAGAGCAAGTGGAGAGAAGTTCGTTCATTTAGCACCAAGGGAACGGGTTGCAGGAGACACTTTTTCTCTGCTTTCTCAGTCTGTTTCCTAGTGCCGGTTTGAAGTTCCTGCAGTTTTCACTGTAAATTCGAATTGGAGCTAGTACCTCCCCATATATATGTATGGAATGGAGTTTGCAACTGAAAAGAAACTTTGTGTTCACAGCAAACTAGGTGAAGGACGGCTTTCACACACACTTAACTCTCAGAACTGACCAAGTGGAGAGACGTTCGTTCATCTAGCACCAAGGGAACGGGTTGCAGGAGACACCTTTTCTCTGCTTTCTCAGTCTGTTTCCTAGTGCCGGTTTGAAGTTCCTGCAGTTTTCACTGTCAAACCGAGTTGGAGCTAGTACCTCCCCATATATATGTATGGAATGGAGTTTGCAACTGAAAAGAAAATATGTGTTCCCAACAAGCTAGGAGAAGAACGGCTTTCACACACACTTATCTCTCAGAACTGAGCAAGTGGAGAGACGTTCGTTCATCTAGCACCAAGGGAACGGGTTGCAGGAGACACTTTTTCTCTGCTTTCTCAGTCTGTTTCCTAGTGCCGGTTTGAAGTTCCTGCAGTTTTCACTGTAAAACCGAGTTGGAGCTTCTACCTCCCCATATATATGTATGGAATGGAGTTTGCAACTGAAAAGAAACTTTGTGTTCCCAACAATCTAGGTGAAGGACGGCTTTCACACACACTTATCTCTCAGAACTGAGCAAGTGGAGAGACGTTCGTTCATCTAGCACCAAGGGAACGGGTTGCAGGAGACACTTTTTCTCTGCTTTCTCAGTCTGTTTCCTAGTGCCGGTTTGAAGTTCCTGCAGTTTTCACTGTCAAACCGAGTTGGAGCTAGTACCTCCCCATATATATGTATGGAATGGAGTTTGCAACTGAAAAGAAAATATGTGTTCCCAACAAGCTAGGAGAAGAACGGCTTTCACACACACTTATCTCTCAGAACTGAGCAAGTGGAGAGACGTTCGTTCATCTAGCACCAAGGGAACGGGTTGCAGGAGACACTTTTTCTCTGCTTTCTCAGTCTGTTTCCTAGTGCCGGTTTGAAGTTCCTGCAGTTTTCACTGTAAAACCGAGTTGGAGCTTCTACCTCCCCATATATATGTATGGAATGGAGTTTGCAACTGAAAAGAAACTTTGTGTTCCCAACAATCTAGGTGAAGTACGGCTTTCACACACACTTATCTCTCAGAACTGAGCAAGTGGAGAGACGTTCGTTCATCTAGCACCAAGGGAACGGGTTGCAGGAGACACTTTTTCTCTGCTTTCTCAGTCTGTTTCCTAGTGCCGGTTTGAAGTTCCTGCAGTTTTCACTGTAAAACCGAGTTGGAGCTAGTACCTCCCCATATATATGTATGGAATGGAGTTTGCAACTGAAAAGAAACTTTGTGTTCCCAACAAGCTAGGTGAAGGACGGCTTTCACACACACTTATCTCTCAGAACTTAGCAAGTGGAGAGACGTTCGTTCATCTAGCACCAAGGGAACGGGTTGCAGGAGACACTTTTTCTCTGCTTTCTCAGTCTGTTTCCTAGTGCCGGTTTGAAGTTTCTGCAGTTTTCACTGTAAAACCGTGTTGGAGCTTCTACCTCCCCATATATATGTATGGAATGGAGTTTGCAACTGAAAAGAAACTTTGTGTTCCCAACAAGCTAGGTGAAGGACGGCTTTCACACACACTTATCTCTCAGAACTGAGCAAGTGGAGAGACGTTCGTTCATCTAGCACCAAGGGAACGGGTTGCAGGAGACACTTTTTCTCTGCTTTCTCAGTCTGTTTCCTAGTGCCGGTTTGAAGTTCCTGCAGTTTTCACTGTAAAACCGAGTTGGAGCTTCTACCTGCCCATATATATGTATGGAATGGAGTTTGCAACTGAAAAGAAACTTTGTGTTCCCAACAAGCTAGGTGAAGGACGGCTTTCACACACACTTATCTCTCAGAACTGAGCAAGTGGATAGACGTTCGTTCATCTAGCACCAAGGGAACGGGTTGCAGGAGACACTTTTTCTCTGCTTTCTCAGTCTGTTTCCTAGTGCCGGTTTGAAGTTCCTGCAGTTTTCACTGTAAAACCGAGTTGGAGCTTCTACCTCCATATATATATGTATGGAATGGAGTTTGCAACTTAAAAGAAACTTTGTGTTCCCAACAAGCTAGGTGAAGGACGGCTTTCACACACACTTATCTCTCAGAACTGAGCAAGTGGAGAGACGTTCGTTCATCTAGCACCAAGGGAACGGGTTGCAGGAGACACTTTTTCTCTGCTTTCTCAGTCTGTTTCCTAGTGCCGGTTTGAAGTTCCTGCAGTTTTCACTGTAAAACCGAGTTGGAGCTAGTACCTCCAAATATATATGTATGGAATGGAGTTTGCAACTGAAAAGAAACTTTGTGTTCCCAACAAGCTAGGTGAAGGACGGCTTTCACACACACTTATCTCTCAGAACTGAGCAAGTGGAGAGACGTTCGTTCATCTAGCACCAAGGGAACGGGTTGCAGGAGACACTTTTTCTCTGCTTTCTCAGTCTGTTTCCTAGTGCCGGTTTGAAGTTCCTGCAGTTTTCACTGTAAAACAGAGTTGGAGTTTCTACCTCCCCATATATATGTATGGAATGGAGTTTGCAACTGAAAAGAAACTTTGTGTTCCCAACAAGCTAGTTGAAGGACGGCTTTCACACACACTTATCTCTCAGAACAGAGCAAGTGGAGAGAAGTTCGTTCATTTAGCACCAAGGGAACGGGTTGCAGGAGACACTTTTTCTCTGCTTTCTCAGTCTGTTTCCTAGTGCCGGTTTGAAGTTCCTGCAGTTTTCACTGTAAATTCGAATTGGAGCTAGTACCTCCCCATATATATGTATGGAATGGAGTTTGCAACTGAAAAGAAACTTTGTGTTCACAGCAAACTAGGTGAAGGACGGCTTTCACACACACTTAACTCTCAGAACTGACCAAGTGGAGAGACGTTCGTTCATCTAGCACCAAGGGAACGGGTTGCAGGAGACACCTTTTCTCTGCTTTCTCAGTCTGTTTCCTAGTGCCGGTTTGAAGTTCCTGCAGTTTTCACTGTCAAACCGAGTTGGAGCTAGTACCTCCCCATATATATGTATGGAATGGAGTTTGCAACTGAAAAGAAAATATGTGTTCCCAACAAGCTAGGAGAAGAACGGCTTTCACACACACTTATCTCTCAGAACTGAGCAAGTGGAGAGACGTTCGTTCATCTAGCACCAAGGGAACGGGTTGCAGGAGACACTTTTTCTCTGCTTTCTCAGTCTGTTTCCTAGTGCCGGTTTGAAGTTCCTGCAGTTTTCACTGTAAAACCGAGTTGGAGCTTCTACCTCCCCATATATATGTATGGAATGGAGTTTGCAACTGAAAAGAAACTTTGTGTTCCCAACAATCTAGGTGAAGGACGGCTTTCACACACACTTATCTCTCAGAACTGAGCAAGTGGAGAGACGTTCGTTCATCTAGCACCAAGGGAACGGGTTGCAGGAGACACTTTTTCTCTGCTTTCTCAGTCTGTTTCCTAGTGCCGGTTTGAAGTTCCTGCAGTTTTCACTGTAAAACCGAGTTGGAGCTAGTACCTCCCCATATATATGTATGGAATGGAGTTTGCAACTGAAAAGAAACTTTGTGTTCCCAACAAGCTAGGTGAAGGACGGCTTTCACACACACTTATCTCTCAGAACTGAGCAAGTGGAGAGACGTTCGTTCATCTAGCACCAAGGGAACGGGTTGCAGGAGACACTTTTTCTCTGCTTTCTCAGTCTGTTTCCTAGTGCCGGTTTGAAGTTTCTGCAGTTTTCACTGTAAAACCGTGTTGGAGCTTCTACCTCCCCATATATATGTATGGAATGGAGTTTGCAACTGAAAAGAAACTTTGTGTTCCCAACAAGCTAGGTGAAGGACGGCTTTCACACACACTTATCTCTCAGAACTGAGCAAGTGGAGAGACGTTCGTTCATCTAGCACCAAGGGAACGGGTTGCAGGAGACACTTTTTCTCTGCTTTCTCAGTCTGTTTCCTAGTGCCGGTTTGAAGTTCCTGCAGTTTTCACTGTAAAACCGAGTTGGAGCTTCTACCTGCCCATATATATGTATGGAATGGAGTTTGCAACTGAAAAGAAACTTTGTGTTCCCAACAAGCTAGGTGAAGGACGGCTTTCACACACACTTATCTCTCAGAACTGAGCAAGTGGATAGACGTTCGTTCATCTAGCACCAAGGGAACGGGTTGCAGGAGACACTTTTTCTCTGCTTTCTCAGTCTGTTTCCTAGTGCCGGTTTGAAGTTCCTGCAGTTTTCACTGTAAAACCGAGTTGGAGCTTCTACCTCCATATATATATGTATGGAATGGAGTTTGCAACTGAAAAGAAACTTTGTGTTCCCAACAAGCTAGGTGAAGGACGGCTTTCACACACACTTATCTCTCAGAACTGAGCAAGTGGAGAGACGTTCGTTCATCTAGCACCAAGGGAACGGGTTGCAGGAGACACTTTTTCTCTGCTTTCTCAGTCTGTTTCCTAGTGCCGGTTTGAAGTTCCTGCAGTTTTCACTGTAAAACCGAGTTGGAGCTAGTACCTCCAAATATATATGTATGGAATGGAGTTTGCAACTGAAAAGAAACTTTGTGTTCCCAACAAGCTAGGTGAAGGACGGCTTTCACACACACTTATCTCTCAGAACTGAGCAAGTGGAGAGACGTTCGTTCATCTAGCACCAAGGGAACGGGTTGCAGGAGACACTTTTTCTCGGCTTTCTCAGTCTGTTTCTTAGTGCCGGTTTGAAGTTCCTGCAGTTTTCACTGTAAAACAGAGTTGGAGTTTTTACCTCCCCATATATATGTATGGAATGGAGTTTGCAACTGAAAAGAAACTTTGTGTTCCCAACAAGCTAGTTGAAGGACGGCTTTCACACACACTTATCTCTCAGAACAGAGCAAGTGGAGAGAAGTTCGTTCATTTAGCACCAAGGGAACGGGTTGCAGGAGACACTTTTTCTCTGCTTTCTCAGTCTGTTTCCTAGTGCCGGTTTGAAGTTCCTGCAGTTTTCACTGTAAATTCGAGTTGGAGCTAGTACCTCCCCATATATATGTATGGAATGGAGTTTGCAACTGAAAAGAAACTTTGTGTTCACAGCAAACTAGGTGAAGGACGGCTTTCACACACACTTATCTCTCAGAACTGACCAAGTGGAGAGACGTTCGTTCATCTAGCACCAAGGGAACGGGTTGCAGGAGACACCTTTTCTCTGCTTTCTCAGTCTGTTTCCTAGTGCCGGTTTGAAGTTCCTGCAGTTTTCACTGTCAAACCGAGTTGGAGCTAGTACCTCCCCATATATATGTATGGAATGGAGTTTGCAACTGAAAAGAAAATATGTGTTCCCAACAAGCTAGGAGAAGAACGGCTTTCACACACAATTATCTCTCAGAACTGAGCAAGTGGAGAGACGTTCGTTCATCTAGCACCAAGGGAACGGGTTGCAGGAGACACTTTTTCTCTGCTTTCTCAGTCTGTTTCCTAGTGCCGGTTTGAAGTTCCTGCAGTTTTCACTGTAAAACCGAGTTGGAGCTAGTACCTCCCCATATATATGTATGGAATGGAGTTTGCAACTGAAAAGAAACTTTGTGTTCCCAACAAGCTAGGTGAAGGACGGCTTTCACACACACTTATCTCTCAGAACTGAGCAAGTGGTGAGACGTTCGTTCATCTAGCACCAAGGGAACGGGTTGCAGGAGACACTTTTTCTCTGCTTTCTCAGTCTGTTTCCTAGTGCCGGTTTGAAGTTCCTGCAGTTTTCACTGTAAAACCGAGTTGGAGCTTCTAACTCCCCATATATATGTATGGAATGAAGTTTGCAACTGAAAAGAAACTTTGTGTTCCCAACAAGCTAGGTGAAGGACGGCTTTCACACACACTTATCTCTCAGAACTGAGCAAGTGGAGAGACGTTCGTTCATCTAGCACCAAGGGAACGGGTTGCAGGAGACACTTTCTCTCTGCTTTCTCAGTCTGTTTCCTAGTGCCGGTTTGAAGTTCCTGCAGTTTTCACTGTAAAACCGAGTTGGAGCTTCTACCTCCCCATATATATGTATGGAATGGAGTTTGCAACTGAAAAGAAACTTTGTGTTCCCAACAAGCTAGGTGAAGAACGGCTTTCACACACAATTATCTCTCAGAACTGAGCAAGTGGAGAGACGTTCGTTCATCTAGCACCAAGGGAACGGGTTGCAGGTGACACATTTTCTCTTCTTTCTCAGTATGTTTCCTAGTGCCGGTTTGAAGTTCCTGCAGTTTTCACTGTAAAACCGAGTTGGAGCTTGTACCTCCCCATATATATGTATGGAATGGAGTTTGCAACTGAAAAGAAACTTTGTGTTCCCAACAAGCTAGGTGAAGGACGGCTTTCACACACACTTATCTCTCAGAACTGAGCAAGTGGAGAGACGTTCGTTCATCTAGCACCAAGGGAACGGGTTGCAGGAGACACTTTTTCTCTGCTTTCTCAGTCTGTTTCCTAGTGCCGGTTTGAAGTTCCTGCAGTTTTCACTGTAAAACCGAGTTGGAGCTTCTACCTGCCCATATATATGTATGGAATGGAGTTTGCAACTGAAAAGAAACTTTGTGTTCCCAACAAGCTAGGTGAAGGACGGCTTTCACACACACTTATCTCTCAGAACTGAGCAAGTGGAGAGACGTTCGTTCATCTAGCACCAAGGGAACGGGTTGCAGGAGACACTTTTTCTCTGCTTTCTCAGTCTGTTTCCTAGTGCCGGTTTGAAGTTCCTGCAGTTTTCACTGTAAAACCGAGTTGGAGCTTCTACCTCCCCATATATATGTATGGAATGGAGTTTGCAACTGAAAAGAAACTTTGTGTTCCCAACAAGCTAGGTGAAGAACGGCTTTCACACACACTTATCTCTCAGAACTGAGCAAGTGGAGAGACGTTCGTTCATCTAGCACCAAGGGAACGGGTTGCAGGTGACACATTTTCTCTTCTTTCTCAGTATGTTTCCTAGTGCCGGTTTGAAGTTCCTGCAGTTTTCACTGTAAAACCGAGTTGGAGCTTGTACCTCCCCATATATATGTATGGAATGGAGTTTGCAACTGAAAAGAAACTTTGTGTTCCCAACAAGCTAGGTGAAGGACGGCTTTCACACACACTTATCTCTCAGAAATGAGCAAGTGGAGAGACGTTCGTTCATCTAGCACCAAGGGAACGGGTTGCAGGAGACACTTTTTCTCTGCTTTCTCAGTCTGTTTCCTAGTGCCGGTTTGAAGTTCCTGCAGTTTTCACTGTAAAACCGAGTTGGAGCTTCTACCTGCCCATATATATGTATGGAATGGAGTTTGCAACTGAAAAGAAACTTTGTGTTCCCAACAAGCTAGGTGAAGGACGGCTTTCACACACACTTATCTCTCAGAACTGAGCAAGTGGAGAGACGTTCGTTCATCTAGCACCAAGGGAACGGGTTGCAGGAGACACTTTTTCTCTGCTTTCTCAGTCTGTTTCCTAGTGCCGGTTTGAAGTTCCTGCAGTTTTCACTGTAAAACCGAGTTGGAGCTAGTACCTCCCCATATATATGTATGGAATGGAGTTTGCAACTGAAAAGAAACTTTGTGTTCCCAACAAGCTAGGTGAAGGACGGCTTTCACACACACTTATCTCTCAGAACTGAGCAAATGGAGAGACGTTCGTTCATCTAGCACCAAGGGAACGGGTTGCAGGAGACACTTTTTCTCTGCTTTCTCAGTCTGTTTCCTAGTGCCGGTTTGAAGTTCCTGCAGTTTTCACTGTAAAACCGAGTTGGAGCTTCTACCTCCCCATATATATGAATGGAATGGAGTTTGCAACTGAAAAGAAACTTTGTGTTCCCTACAAGCTAGGTGAAGGACGGCTTTCACACACACTTATCTCTCAGAACAGAGCAAGTGGAGAGACGTTCGTTCATCTAGCACCAAGGGAACGGGTTGCAGGTGACACATATTCTCTTCTTTCTCAGTATGTTTCCTAGTGCCGGTTTGAAGTTCCTGCAGTTTTCACTGTAAAACCGAGTTGGAGCTTGTACCTCCCCATATATATGTATGGAATGGAGTTTGCAACTGAAAAGAAACTTTGTGTTCCCAACAAGCTAGGTGAAGGACGGCTTTCACACACACTTATCTCTCAGAACTGAGCAAGTGGAGAGACGTTCGTTCATCTAGCACCAAGGGAACGGGTTGCAGGAGAGACTTTTTCTCTGCTTTCTCAGTCTGTTTCCTAGTGCCGGTTTGAAGTTCCTGCAGTTTTCACTGTAAAACCGAGTTGGAGCTTCTACCTGCCCATATATATGTATGGAATGGAGTTTGCAACTGAAAAGAAACTTTGTGTTCCCAACAAGCTAGGTGAAGGACGGCTTTCACACACACTTATCTCTCAGAACTGAGCAAGTGGAGAGACGTTCGTTCATCTAGCACCAAGGGAACGGGTTGCAGGAGACACTTTTTCTCTGCTTTCTCAGTCTGTTTCCTAGTGCCGGTTTGAAGTTCCTGCAGTTTTCACTGTAAATCCGAGTTGGAGCTTCTACCTACAAACATATATGTATGGAATGGAGTTTGCAACTGAAAAGAAACTTTGTGTTCCCAACAAGCTAGGTGAAGGACGGCTTTCACACACACTTATCTCTCAGAACTGAGCAAGTGGAGAGACGTTCGTTCATCTAGCACCGAGGGAACGGGTTGCAGGAGACACTTTTTCTCTGCTTTCTCAGTCTGTTTCCTAGTGCCGGTTTGAAGTTCCTGCAGTTTTCACTGTAAAACCGAGTTGGAGCTAGTACCTCCAAATATATATGTATGGAATGGAGTTTGCAACTGAAAAGAAACTTTGTGTTCCCAACAAGCTAGGTGAAGGACGGCTTTCACACACACTTATCTCTCAGAACTGAGCAAGTGGAGAGACGTTCGTTCATCTAGCACCAAGGGAACGGGTTGCAGGAGACACTTTTTCTCTGCTTTCTCAGTCTGTTTCCTAGTGCCGGTTTGAAGTTCCTGCAGTTTTCACTGTAAAACCGAGTTGGAGCTAGTACCTCCAAATATATATGTATGGAATGGAGTTTGCAACTGAAAAGAATCTTTGTGTTCCCAACAAGCTAGGTGAAGGACGGCTTTCACACACACTTATCTCTCAGAACTGAGCAAGTGGAGAGACGTTCGTTCATCTAGCACCAAGGGAACGGGTTGCAGGAGACACTTTTTCTCTGCTTTCTCTGTCTGTTTCCTAGTGCCGGTTTGAAGTTCCTGCAGTTTTCACTGTAAAACCGAGTTGGAGCTAGTACCTCCCCATATATATGTATGGAATGGAGTTTGCAACTGAAAAGAAACTTTGTGTTCCCAACAAGCTAGGTGAAGGACGGCTTTCACACACCCTTATCTCTCAGAACTGAGCAAATGGAGAGACGTTCGTTCATCTAGCACCAAGGGAACGGGTTGCAGGAGACACTTTTTCTCTGCTTTCTCAGTCTGTTTCCTAGTGCCGGTTTGAAGTTCCTGCAGTTTTCACTGTAAAACCGAGTTGGAGCTTCTACCTCCCCATATATATGAATGGAATGGAGTTTGCAACTGAAAAGAAACTTTGTGTTCCCTACAAGCTAGGTGAAGGACGGCTTTCACACACACTTATCTCTCAGAACAGAGCAAGTGGAGAGACGTTCGTTCATCTTGCACCAAGGGAACGGGTTGCAGGTGACACATTTTCTCTTCTTTCTCAGTATGTTTCCTAGTGCCGGTTTGAAGTTCCTGCAGTTTTCACTGTAAAACCGAGTTGGAGCTTGTACCTCCCCATATATATGTATGGAATGGAGTTTGCAACTGAAAAGAAACTTTGTGTTCCCAACAAGCTAGGTGAAGGACGGCTTTCACACACACTTATCTCTCAGAACTGAGCAAGTGGAGAGACGTTCGTTCATCTAGCACCAAGGGAACGGGTTGCAGGAGACACTTTTTCTCTGCTTTCTCAGTCTGTTTCCTAGTGCCGGTTTGAAGTTCCTGCAGTTTTCACTGTAAAACCGAGTTGGAGCTTCTACCTACAAACATATATGTATGGAATGGAGTTTGCAACTGAAAAGAAACTTTGTGTTCCCAACAAGTTAGGTGAAGGACGGCTTTCACACACACTTATCTCTCAGAACTGAGCAAGTGGAGAGACGTTCGTTCATCTAGCACCAAGGGAACGGGTTGCAGGAGACACTTTTTCTCTGCTTTCTCAGTCTGTTTCCTAGTGCCGGTTTGAAGTTCCTGCAGTTTTCACTGTAAAACCGAGTTGGAGCTAGTACCTCCAAATATATATGTATGGAATGGAGTTTGCAACTGAAAAGAAACTTTGTGTTCCCAACAAGCTAGGTGAAGGACGGCTTTCACACACACTTATCTCTCAGAACTGAGCAAGTGGAGAGACGTTCGTTCATCTAACACCAAGGGAACGGGTTGCAGGAGACACTTTTTCTCTGCTTTCTCAGTCTGTTTCCTAGTGCCGGTTTGAAGTTCCTGCAGTTTTCACTGTAAAACCGAGTTGGAGCTAGTACCTCCCCATATATATGTATGGAATGGAGTTTGCAACTGAAAAGAAAATATGTGTTCCCAACAAGCTAGGTGAAGAACGGCTTTCACACACACTTATCTCTCAGAACTGAGCAAGTGGAGAGACGTTCGTTCATCTAGCACCAAGGGAACGGGTTGCAGGAGACACTTTTTCTCTGCTTTCTCAGTCTGTTTCCTAGTGCCGGTTTGGAGTTCCTGCAGTTTTCACTGTAAAACCGAGTTGGAGCTAGTACCTCCCCATATATATGTATGGAATGGAGTTTGCAACTGAAAAGAAACTTTGTGTTCCCAACAAGCTAGGTGAAGGACGGCTTTCACACACACTTATCTCTCAGAACTGAGCAAGTGGAGAGACGTTCGTTCATCTAGCACCAAGGGAACGGGTTGCAGGAGACACTTTTTCTCCTCTTTCTCAGTCTGTTTCCTAGTGCCGGTTTGAAGTTCCTGCAGTTTTCACTGTAAAACCGAGTTGGAGCTTCTACCTCCATATATATATGTATGGAATGGAGTTTGCAACTGAAAAGAAACTTTGTGTTCCCAACAAGCTAGGTGAAGGACGGCTTTCACACACACTTATCTCTCAGAACTGAGCAAGTGGAGAGACGTTCGTTCATCTAGCACCAAGGGAACGGGTTGCAGGAGACACTTTTTCTCTGCTTTCTCAGTCTGTTTCCTAGTGCCGGTTTGAATTTCCTGCAGTTTTCACTGTAAAACCGAGTTGGAGCTAGTACCTCCAAATATATATGTATGGAATGGAGTTTGCAACTGAAAAGAAACTTTGTGTTCCCAACAAGCTAGGTGAAGGACGGCTTTCACACACACTTATCTCTCAGAACTGAGCAAGTGGAGAGACGTTCATTCATCTAGCACCAAGGGAACGGGTTGCAGGAGACACTTTTTCTCTGCTTTCTCAGTCTGTTTCCTCGTGCCGGTTTGAAGTTCCTGCAGTTTTCACTGTAAAACCGAGTTGGAGCTAGTACCTCCCCATATATATGTATGGAATGGAGTTTGCAACTGAAAAGAAAATATGTGTTCCCAACAAGCTAGGTGAAGAACGGCTTTCACACACACTTATCTCTCAGAACTGAGCAAGTGGAGAGACGTTCGTTCATCTAGCACCAAGGGAACGGGTTGCAGGAGACACTTTTTCTCTGCTTTCTCAGTCTGTTTCCTAGTGCCGGTTTGAAGTTCCTGCAGTTTTCACTGTAAAACCGAGTTGGAGCTTCTACCTCCCCATATATATGTATGGAATGGAGTTTGCAACTGAAAAGAAACTTTGTGTTCCCAACAAGCTAGGTGAAGAACGGCTTTCACACACAATTATCTCTCAGAACTGAGCAAGTGGAGAGACGTTCGTTCATCTAGCACCAAGGGAACGGGTTGCAGGTGACACATTTTCTCGTCTTTCTCAGTATGTTTCCTAGTGCCGGTTTGAAGTTCCTGCAGATTTCACTGTAAAACCGAGTTGGAGCTTGTACCTCCCCATATATATGTATGGAATGGAGTTTGCAACTGAAAAGAAACTTTGTGTTCCCAACAAGCTAGGTGAAGGACGGCTTTCACACACACTTATCTCTCAGAACTGAGCAAGTGGAGAGACGTTCGTTCATCTAGCACCAAGGGAACGGGTTGCAGGAGACACTTTTTCTCTGCTTTCTCAGTCTGTTTCCTAGTGCCGGTTTGAAGTTCCTGCAGTTTTCACTGTAAAACCGAGTTGGAGCTTCTACCTGCCCATATATATGTATGGAATGGAGTTTGCAACTGAAAAGAAACTTTGTGTTCCCAACAAGCTAGGTGAAGGACGGCTTTCACACACACTTATCTCTCAGAACTGAGCAAGTGGAGAGACGTTCGTTCATCTAGCACCAAGGGAACGGGTTGCAGGAGACACTTTTTCTCTGCTTTCTCAGTCTGTTTCCTAGTGCCGGTTTGAAGTTCCTGCAGTTTTCACTGTAAAACCGAGTTGGAGCTTCTACCTCCCCATATATATGTATGGAATGGAGTTTGCAACTGAAAAGAAACTTTGTGTTCCCAACAAGCTAGGTGAAGGACGGCTTTCACACACACTTATCTCTCAGAACTGAGCAAGTGGAGAGACGTTCGTTCATCTAGCACCAAGGGAACGGGTTGCAGGTGACACATTTTCTCTTCTTTCTCAGTATGTTTCCTAGTGCCGGTTTGAAGTTCCTGCAGTTTTCACTGTAAAACCGAGTTGGAGCTTGTACCTCCCCATATATATGTATGGAATGGAGTTTGCAACTGAAAAGAAACTTTGTGTTCCCAACAAGCTAGGTGAAGGACGGCTTTCACACACACTTATCTCTCAGAACTGAGCAAGTGGAGAGACGTTCGTTCATCTAGCACCAAGGGAACGGGTTGCAGGAGAAACTTTTTCTCGGCTTTCTCAGTCTGTTTCCTAGTGCCGGTTTGAAGTTCCTGCAGTTTTCACTGTAAAACCGAGTTGGAGCTTCTACCTGCCCATATATATGTATGGAATGGAGTTTGCAACTGAAAAGAAACTTTGTGTTCCCAACAAGCTAGGTGAAGGACGGCTTTCACACACACTTATCTCTCAGAACTGAGCAAGTGGAGAGACGTTCGTTCATCTAGCACCAAGGGAACGGGTTGCAGGAGACACTTTTTCTCTGCTTTCTCAGTCTGTTTCCTAGTGCCGGTTTGAAGTTCCTGCAGTTTTCACTGTAAAACCGAGTTGGAGCTTCTACCTACAAACATATATGTATGGAATGGAGTTTGCAACTGAAAAGAGACTTTGTGTTCCCAACAAGCTAGGTGAAGGACGGCTTTCACACACACTTATCTCTCAGAACTGAGCAAGTGGAGAGACGTTCCTTCATCTAGCACCAAGGGAACGGGTTGCAGGAGACACTTTTTCTCTGCTTTCTCAGTCTGTTTCCTAGTGCCGGTTAGAAGTTCCTGCAGTTTTCACTGTAAAACCGAGTTGGAGCTAGTACCTCCAAATATATATGTATGGAATGGAGTTTGCAACTGAAAAGAAACTTTGTGTTCCCAACAAGCTAGGTGAAGGACGGCTTTCACACACACTTATCTCTCAGAACTGAGCAAGTGGAGAGACTTTCGTTCATCTAGCACCAAGGGAACGGGTTGCAGGAGACACTTTTTCTCTGCTTTCTCAGTCTGTTTCCTAGTGCCGGTTTGAAGTTCCTGCAGTTTTCACTGTAAAACCGAGTTGGAGCTAGTACCTCCCCATATATATGTATGGAATGGAGTTTGCAACTGAAAAGAAACTTTGTGTTCCCAACAAGCTAGGTGAAGGACGGCTTTCACACACACTTATCTCTCAGAACTGAGCAAATGGAGAGACGTTCGTTCATCTAGCACCAAGGGAACGGGTTGCAGGAGACACTTTTTCTCTGCTTTCTCAGTCTGTTTCCTAGTGCCGGTTTGAAGTTCCTGCAGTTTTCACTGTAAAACCGAGTTGGAGCTTCTACCTCCCCATATATATGTATGGAATGGAGTTTGCAACTGAAAAGAAACTTTGTGTTCCCTACAAGCTAGGTGAAGGACGGCTTTCACACACACTTATCTCTCAGAACAGAGCAAGTGGAGAGACGTTCGTTCATCTAGCACCAAGGGAACGGGTTGCAGGTGACACATTTTCTCTTCTTTCTCAGTATGTTTCCTAGTGCCGGTTTGAAGTTCCTGCAGTTTTCACTGTAAAACCGTGTTGGAGCTTGTACCTCCCCATATATATGTATGGAATGGAGTTTGCAACTGAAAAGAAACTTTGTGTTCCCAACAAGCTAGGTGAAGGACGGCTTTCACACACACTTATCTCTCAGAACTGAGCAAGTGGAGAGACGTTCGTTCATCTAGCACCAAGGGAACGGGTTGCAGGAGAGACTTTTTCTCTGCTTTCTCAGTCTGTTTCCTAGTGCCGGTTTGAAGTTCCTGCAGTTTTCACTGTAAAACCGAGTTGGAGCTTCTACCTGCCCATATATATGTATGGAATGGAGTTTGCAACTGAAAAGAAACTTTGTGTTCCCAACAAGCTAGGTGAAGGACGGCTTTCACACACACTTATCTCTCAGAACTGAGCAAGTGGAGAGACGTTCGTTCATCTAGCACCAAGGGAACGGGTTGCAGGAGACACTTTTTCTCTGCTTTCTCAGTCTGTTTCCTAGTGCCGGTTTGAAGTTCCTGCAGTTTTCACTGTAAAACCGAGTTGGAGCTTCTACCTCCCCATATATATGTATGGAATGGAGTTTGCAACTGAAAAGAAACTTTGTGTTCCCAACAAGCTAGGTGAAGAACGGCTTTCACACACACTTATCTCTCAGAACTGAGCAAGTGGAGAGACGTTCGTTCATCTAGCACCAAGGGAACGGGTTGCAGGTGACACATTTTCTCTTCTTTCTCAGTATGTTTCCTAGTGCCGGTTTGAAGTTCCTGCAGTTTTCACTGTAAAACCGAGTTGGAGCTTGTACCTCCCCATATATATGTATGGAATGGAGTTTGCAACTGAAAAGAAACTTTGTGTTCCCAACAAGCTAGGTGAAGGACGGCTTTCACACACACTTATCTCTCAGAACTGAGCAAGTGGAGAGACGTTCGTTCATCTAGCACCAAGGGAACGGGTTGCAGGAGAAACTTTTTCTCGGCTTTCTCAGTCTGTTTCCTAGTGCCGGTTTGAAGTTCCTGCAGTTTTCACTGTAAAACCGAGTTGGAGCTTCTACCTGCCCATATATATGTATGGAATGGAGTTTGCAACTGAAAAGAAACTTTGTGTTCCCAACAAGCTAGGTGAAGGACGGCTTTCACACACACTTATCTCTCAGAACTGAGCAAGTGGAGAGACGTTCGTTCATCTAGCACCAAGGGAACGGGTTGCAGGAGACACTTTTTCTCTGCTTTCTCAGTCTGTTTCCTAGTGCCGGTTTGAAGTTCCTGCAGTTTTCACTGTAAAACCGAGTTGGAGCTTCTACCTACAAACATATATGTATGGAATGGAGTTTGCAACTGAAAAGAGACTTTGTGTTCCCAACAAGCTAGGTGAAGGACGGCTTTCACACACACTTATCTCTCAGAACTGAGCAAGTGGAGAGACGTTCGTTCATCTAGCACCAAGGGAACGGGTTGCAGGAGACACTTTTTCTCTGCTTTATCAGTCTGTTTCCTAGTGCCGGTTTGAAGTTCCTGCAGTTTTCACTGTAAAACCGAGTTGGAGCTAGTACCTCCAAATATATATGTATGGAATGGAGTTTGCAACTGAAAAGAAACTTTGTGTTCCCAACAAGCTAGGTGAAGGACGGCTTTCACACACACTTATCTCTCAGAACTGAGCAAGTGGAGAGACGTTCGTTCATCTAGCACCAAGGGAACGGGTTGCAGGAGACACTTTTTCTCTGCTTTCTCAGTCTGTTTCCTAGTGCCGGTTTGAAGTTCCTGCAGTTTTCACTGTAAAACCGAGTTGGAGCTAGTACCTCCCCATATATATGTATGGAATGGAGTTTGCAACTGAAAAGAAACTTTGTGTTCCCAACAAGCTAGGTGAAGGACGGCTTTCACACACACTTATCTCTCAGAACTTAGCAAATGGAGAGACGTTCGTTCATCTAGCACCAAGGGAACGGGTTGCAGGAGACACTTTTTCTCTGCTTTCTCAGTCTGTTTCCTAGTGCCGGTTTGAAGTTCCTGCAGTTTTCACTGTAAAACCGAGTTGGAGCTTCTACCTCCCCATATATATGTATGGAATGGAGTTTGCAACTGAAAAGAAACTTTGTGTTCCCTACAAGCTAGGTGAAGGACGGCTTTCACACACACTTATCTCTCAGAACAGAGCAAGTGGAGAGACGTTCGTTCATCTAGCACCAAGGGAACGGGTTGCAGGTGACACATTTTCTCTTCTTTCTCAGTATGTTTCCTAGTGCCGGTTTGAAGTTCCTGCAGTTTTCACTGTAAAACCGAGTTGGAGCTTGTACCTCCCCATATATATGTATGGAATGGAGTTTGCAACTGAAAAGAAACTTTGTGTTCCCAACAAGCTAGGTGAAGGACGGCTTTCACACACACTTATCTCTCAGAACTGAGCAAGTGGAGAGACGTTCGTTCATCTAGCACCAAGGGAACGGGTTGCAGGAGAGAATTTTTCTCTGCTTTCTCAGTCTGTTTCCTAGTGCCGGTTTGAAGTTCCTGCAGTTTTCACTGTAAAACCGAGTTGGAGCTTCTACCTGCCCATATATATGTATGGAATGGAGTTTGCAACTGAAAAGAAACTTTGTGTTCCCAACAAGCTAGGTGAAGGACGGCTTTCACACACACTTATCTCTCAGAACTGAGCAAGTGGAGAGACGTTCGTTCATCTAGCACCAAGGGAACGGGTTGCAGGAGACACTTTTTCTCTGCTTTCTCAGTCTGTTTCCTAGTGCCGGTTTGAAGTTCCTGCAGTTTTCACTGTAAAACCGAGTTGGAGCTTCTACCTCCCCATATATATGTATGGAATGGAGTTTGCAACTGAAAAGAAACTTTGTGTTCCCAACAAGCTAGGTGAAGAACGGCTTTCACACACACTTATCTCTCAGAACTGAGCAAGTGGAGAGACGTTCGTTCATCTAGCACCAAGGGAACGGGTTGCAGGTGACACATTTTCTCTTCTTTCTCAGTATGTTTCCTAGTGCCGGTTTGAAGTTCCTGCAGTTTTCACTGTAAAACCGAGTTGGAGCTTGTACCTCCCCATATATATGTATGGAATGGAGTTTGCAACTGAAAAGAAACTTTGTGTTCCCAACAAGCTAGGTGAAGGACGGCTTTCACACACACTTATCTCTCAGAACTGAGCAAGTGGAGAGACGTTCGTTCATCTAGCACCAAGGGAACGGGTTGCAGGAGAAACTTTTTCTCGGCTTTCTCAGTCTGTTTCCTAGTGCCGGTTTGAAGTTCCTGCAGTTTTCACTGTAAAACCGAGTTGGAGCTTCTACCTGCCCATATATATGTATGGAATGGAGTTTGCAACTGAAAAGAAACTTTGTGTTCCCAACAAGCTAGGTGAAGGACGGCTTTCACACACACTTATCTCTCAGAACTGAGCAAGTGGAGAGACGTTCGTTCATCTAGCACCAAGGGAACGGGTTGCAGGAGACACTTTTTCTCTGCTTTCTCAGTCTGTTTCCTAGTGCCGGTTTGAAGTTCCTGCAGTTTTCACTGTAAAACCGAGTTGGAGCTTCTACCTACAAACATATATGTATGGAATGGAGTTTGCAACTGAAAAGAGACTTTGTGTTCCCAACAAGCTAGGTGAAGGACGGCTTTCACACACACTTATCTCTCAGAACTGAGCAAGTGGAGAGACGTTCGTTCATCTAGCACCAAGGGAACGGGTTGCAGGAGAGACTTTTTCTCTGCTTTCTCAGTCTGTTTCCTAGTGCCGGTTTGAAGTTCCTGCAGTTTTCACTGTAAAACCGAGTTGGAGCTAGTACCTCCAAATATATATGTATGGAATGGAGTTTGCAACTGAAAAGAAACTTTGTGTTCCCAACAAGCTAGGTGAAGGACGGCTTTCACACACACTTATCTCTCAGAACTGAGCAAGTGGAGAGACGTTCGTTCATCTAGCACCAAGGGAACGGGTTGCAGGAGACACTTTTTCTCTGCTTTCTCAGTCTGTTTCCTAGTGCCGGTTTGAAGTTCCTGCAGTTTTCACTGTAAAACCGAGTTGGAGCTAGTACCTCCCCATATATATGTATGGAATGGAGTTTGCAACTGAAAAGAAACTTTGTGTTCCCAACAAGCTAGGTGAAGGACGGCTTTCACACACACTTATCTCTCAGAACTGAGCAAGTGGAGAGACGTTCGTTCATCTAGCACCAAGGGAACGGGTTGCAGGAGACACTTTTTCTCTGCTTTCTCAGTCTGTTTCCTAGTGCCGGTTTGAAGTTCCTGCAGTTTTCACTGTAAAACCGAGTTGGAGCTTCTACCTCCATATATATATGTATGGAATGGAGTTTGCAACTGAAAAGAAACTTTGTGTTCCCAACAAGCTAGGTGAAGGACGGCTTTCACACACACTTATCTCTCAGAACTGAGCAAGTGGAGAGACGTTCGTTCATTTAGCACCAAGGGAACGGGTTGCAGGAGACAGTTTTTCTCTGCTTTCTCAGTCTGTTTCCTAGTGCCGGTTTGAAGTTCCTGCAGTTTTCACTGTAAAACCGAGTTGGAGCTAGTACCTCCAATATATATGTATGGAATGGAGTTTGCAACTGAAAAGAAACTTTGTGTTCCCAACAAGCTAGGTGAAGGACGGCTTTCACACACACTTATCTCTCAGAACTGAGCAAGTGGAGAGACGTTCGTTCATCTAGCACCAAGGGAACTGGTTGCAGGAGACACTTTTTCTCTGCTTTCTCAGTCTGTTTCCTAGTGCCGGTTTGAAGTTCCTGCAGTTTTCACTGTAAAACCGAGTTGGAGCTAGTACCTCCCCATATATATGTATGGAATGGAGTTTGCAACTGAAAAGAAAATATGTGTTCCCAACAAGCTAGGTGAAGAACGGCTTTCACACACACTTATCTCTCAGAACTGAGCAAGTGGAGAGACGTTCGTTCATCTAGCACCAAGGGAACGGGTTGCAGGAGACACTTTTTCTCTGCTTTCTCAGTCTGTTTCCTAGTGCCGGTTTGGAGTTCCTGCAGTTTTCACTGTAAAACCGAGTTGGAGCTTCTACCTCCCCATATATATGTATGGAATGGAGTTTGCAACTGAAAAGAAACTTTGTGTTCCCAACAAGCTAGGTGAAGGACGGCTTTCACACACACTTATCTCTCAGAACTGAGCAAGTGGAGAGACGTTCGTTCATCTAGCACCAAGGGAACGGGTTGCAGGAGACACTTTTTCTCTGCTTTCTCAGTCTGTTTCCTAGTGCCGGTTTGAAGTTCCTGCAGTTTTCACTGTAAAACCGAGTTGGAGCTTCTACCTCCATATATATATGTATGGAATGGAGTTTGCAACTTAAAAGAAACTTTGTGTTCCCAACAAGCTAGGTGAAGGACGGCTTTCACACACACTTATCTCTCAGAACTGAGCAAGTGGAGAGACGTTCGTTCATCTAGCACCAAGGGAACGGGTTGCAGGAGACACTTTTTCTCTGCTTTCTCAGTCTGTTTCCTAGTGCCGGTTTGAAGTTCCTGCAGTTTTCACTGTAAAACCGAGTTGGAGCTTGTACCTCCAAATATATATGTATGGAATGGAGTTTGCAACTGAAAAGAAACTTTGTGTTCCAAACAAGCTAGGTGAAGGACGGCTTTCACACACACTTATCTCTCAGAACTGAGCAAGTGGAGAGACGTTCGTTCATCTAGCACCAAGGGAACGGGTTGCAGGAGACACTTTTTCTCTGCTTTCTCAGTCTGTTTCCTAGTGCCGGTTTGGAGTTCCTGCAGTTTTCACTGTAAAACCGAGTTGGAGCTAGTACCTCCCCATATATATGTATGGAATGGAGTTTGCAACTGAAAAGAAACTTTGTGTTCCCAACAAGCTAGGTGAAGGACGGCTTTCACACACACTTATCTCTCAGAACTGAGCAAGTGGAGAGACGTTCGTTCATCTAGCACCAAGGGAACGGGTTGCAGGAGACACTTTTTCTCTGCTTTCTCAGTCTGTTTCCTAGTGCCGGTTTGAAGTTCCTGCAGTTTTCACTGTAAAACCGAGTTGGAGCTTCTACCTCCCCATATATATGTATGGAATGAAATTTGCAACTGAAAAGAAACTTTGTGTTCCCAACAAGCTAGGTGAAGGACGGCTTTCACACACACTTATCTCTCAGAACTGAGCAAGTGGAGAGACGTTCATTCATCAAGCACCAAGGGAACGGGTTGCAGGAGACACTTTTTCTCTGCTTTCTCAGTCTGTTTCCTAGTGCCGGTTTGAAGTTCCTGCAGTTTTCACTGTAAAACCGAGTTGGAGCTTGTACCTCCCCATATATATGTATGGAATGGAGTTTGCAACTGAAAAGAAACTTTGTGTTCATAACAAGCTAGGTGAAGGACGGCTTTCTCACACACTAATCTCTCAGAACTGAGCAAGTGGAGAGTCGTTCGTTCATCTAGCACCAAGGGAACGGGTTGCAGGAGACACTTTTTCTCTGCTTTCTCAGTCTGTTTCCTAGTGCCGGTTTGAAGTTCCTGCAGTTTTCACTGTAAAACCGAGTTGGAGCTTCTACCTCCCCATATATATGTATGGAATGGAGTTTGCAACTGAAAAGAAACTTTGTGTTCCCAACAAGCTAGGTGAAGGACGGCTTTCACACACACTTATCTCTCAGAACTTAGCAAATGGAGAGACGTTCGTTCATCTAGCACCAAGGGAACGGGTTGCAGGAGACACTTTTTCTCTGCTTTCTCAGTCTGTTTCCTAGTGCCGGTTTGAAGTTCCTGCAGTTTTCACTGTAAAACCGAGTTGGAGCTTCTACCTCCCCATATATATGTATGGAATGGAGTTTGCAACTGAAAAGAAACTTTGTGTTCCCTACAAGCTAGGTGAAGGACGGCTTTCACACAC
Organism: Camelus dromedarius; assembly: GCF_036321535.1. NCBI lineage: Eukaryota > Metazoa > Chordata > Mammalia > Artiodactyla > Camelidae > Camelus > Camelus dromedarius. Next base: position 1,645,792 of record NW_026989814.1, read on the forward strand.
ACTTATCTCTCAGAACAGAGCAAGTGGAGAGACGTTCGTTCATCTAGCACCAAGGGAACGGGTTGCAGGTGACACATTTTCTCTTCTTTCTCAGTATGTTTCCTAGTGCCGGTTTGAAGTTCCTGCAGTTTTCACTGTAAAACCGAGTTGGAGCTTGTACCTCCCCATATATATGTATGGAATGGAGTTTGCAACTGAAAAGAAACTTTGTGTTCCCAACAAGCTAGGTGAAGGACGGCTTTCACACACACTTATCTCTCAGAACTGAGCAAGTGGAGAGACGTTCGTTCATCTAGCACCAAGGGAACGGGTTGCAGGAGAGAATTTTTCTCTGCTTTCTCAGTCTGTTTCCTAGTGCCGGTTTGAAGTTCCTGCAGTTTTCACTGTAAAACCGAGTTGGAGCTTCTACCTGCCCATATATATGTATGGAATGGAGTTTGCAACTGAAAAGAAACTTTGTGTTCCCAACAAGCTAGGTGAAGGACGGCTTTCACACACACTTATCTCTCAGAACTGAGCAAGTGGAGAGACGTTCGTTCATCTAGCACCAAGGGAACGGGTTGCAGGAGACACTTTTTCTCTGCTTTCTCAGTCTGTTTCCTAGTGCCGGTTTGAAGTTCCTGCAGTTTTCACTGTAAAACCGAGTTGGAGCTTCTACCTCCCCATATATATGTATGGAATGGAGTTTGCAACTGAAAAGAAACTTTGTGTTCCCAACAAGCTAGGTGAAGAACGGCTTTCACACACACTTATCTCTCAGAACTGAGCAAGTGGAGAGACGTTCGTTCATCTAGCACCAAGGGAACGGGTTGCAGGTGACACATTTTCTCTTCTTTCTCAGTATGTTTCCTAGTGCCGGTTTGAAGTTCCTGCAGTTTTCACTGTAAAACCGAGTTGGAGCTTGTACCTCCCCATATATATGTATGGAATGGAGTTTGCAACTGAAAAGAAACTTTGTGTTCCCAACAAGCTAGGTGAAGGACGGCTTTCACACACACTTATCTCTCAGAACTGAGCAAGTGGAGAGACGTTCGTTCATCTAGCACCAAGGGAACGGGTTGCAGGAGAAACTTTTTCTCGGCTTTCTCAGTCTGTTTCCTAGTGCCGGTTTGAAGTTCCTGCAGTTTTCACTGTAAAACCGAGTTGGAGCTTCTACCTGCCCATATATATGTATGGAATGGAGTTTGCAACTGAAAAGAAACTTTGTGTTCCCAACAAGCTAGGTGAAGGACGGCTTTCACACACACTTATCTCTCAGAACTGAGCAAGTGGAGAGACGTTCGTTCATCTAGCACCAAGGGAACGGGTTGCAGGAGACACTTTTTCTCTGCTTTCTCAGTCTGTTTCCTAGTGCCGGTTTGAAGTTCCTGCAGTTTTCACTGTAAAACCGAGTTGGAGCTTCTACCTACAAACATATATGTATGGAATGGAGTTTGCAACTGAAAAGAGACTTTGTGTTCCCAACAAGCTAGGTGAAGGACGGCTTTCACACACACTTATCTCTCAGAACTGAGCAAGTGGAGAGACGTTCGTTCATCTAGCACCAAGGGAACGGGTTGCAGGAGAGACTTTTTCTCTGCTTTCTCAGTCTGTTTCCTAGTGCCGGTTTGAAGTTCCTGCAGTTTTCACTGTAAAACCGAGTTGGAGCTAGTACCTCCAAATATATATGTATGGAATGGAGTTTGCAACTGAAAAGAAACTTTGTGTTCCCAACAAGCTAGGTGAAGGACGGCTTTCACACACACTTATCTCTCAGAACTGAGCAAGTGGAGAGACGTTCGTTCATCTAGCACCAAGGGAACGGGTTGCAGGAGACACTTTTTCTCTGCTTTCTCAGTCTGTTTCCTAGTGCCGGTTTGAAGTTCCTGCAGTTTTCACTGTAAAACCGAGTTGGAGCTAGTACCTCCCCATATATATGTATGGAATGGAGTTTGCAACTGAAAAGAAACTTTGTGTTCCCAACAAGCTAGGTGAAGGACGGCTTTCACACACACTTATCTCTCAGAACTGAGCAAGTGGAGAGACGTTCGTTCATCTAGCACCAAGGGAACGGGTTGCAGGAGACACTTTTTCTCTGCTTTCTCAGTCTGTTTCCTAGTGCCGGTTTGAAGTTCCTGCAGTTTTCACTGTAAAACCGAGTTGGAGCTTCTACCTCCATATATATATGTATGGAATGGAGTTTGCAACTGAAAAGAAACTTTGTGTTCCCAACAAGCTAGGTGAAGGACGGCTTTCACACACACTTATCTCTCAGAACTGAGCAAGTGGAGAGACGTTCGTTCATTTAGCACCAAGGGAACGGGTTGCAGGAGACAGTTTTTCTCTGCTTTCTCAGTCTGTTTCCTAGTGCCGGTTTGAAGTTCCTGCAGTTTTCACTGTAAAACCGAGTTGGAGCTAGTACCTCCAATATATATGTATGGAATGGAGTTTGCAACTGAAAAGAAACTTTGTGTTCCCAACAAGCTAGGTGAAGGACGGCTTTCACACACACTTATCTCTCAGAACTGAGCAAGTGGAGAGACGTTCGTTCATCTAGCACCAAGGGAACTGGTTGCAGGAGACACTTTTTCTCTGCTTTCTCAGTCTGTTTCCTAGTGCCGGTTTGAAGTTCCTGCAGTTTTCACTGTAAAACCGAGTTGGAGCTAGTACCTCCCCATATATATGTATGGAATGGAGTTTGCAACTGAAAAGAAAATATGTGTTCCCAACAAGCTAGGTGAAGAACGGCTTTCACACACACTTATCTCTCAGAACTGAGCAAGTGGAGAGACGTTCGTTCATCTAGCACCAAGGGAACGGGTTGCAGGAGACACTTTTTCTCTGCTTTCTCAGTCTGTTTCCTAGTGCCGGTTTGGAGTTCCTGCAGTTTTCACTGTAAAACCGAGTTGGAGCTTCTACCTCCCCATATATATGTATGGAATGGAGTTTGCAACTGAAAAGAAACTTTGTGTTCCCAACAAGCTAGGTGAAGGACGGCTTTCACACACACTTATCTCTCAGAACTGAGCAAGTGGAGAGACGTTCGTTCATCTAGCACCAAGGGAACGGGTTGCAGGAGACACTTTTTCTCTGCTTTCTCAGTCTGTTTCCTAGTGCCGGTTTGAAGTTCCTGCAGTTTTCACTGTAAAACCGAGTTGGAGCTTCTACCTCCATATATATATGTATGGAATGGAGTTTGCAACTTAAAAGAAACTTTGTGTTCCCAACAAGCTAGGTGAAGGACGGCTTTCACACACACTTATCTCTCAGAACTGAGCAAGTGGAGAGACGTTCGTTCATCTAGCACCAAGGGAACGGGTTGCAGGAGACACTTTTTCTCTGCTTTCTCAGTCTGTTTCCTAGTGCCGGTTTGAAGTTCCTGCAGTTTTCACTGTAAAACCGAGTTGGAGCTTGTACCTCCAAATATATATGTATGGAATGGAGTTTGCAACTGAAAAGAAACTTTGTGTTCCAAACAAGCTAGGTGAAGGACGGCTTTCACACACACTTATCTCTCAGAACTGAGCAAGTGGAGAGACGTTCGTTCATCTAGCACCAAGGGAACGGGTTGCAGGAGACACTTTTTCTCTGCTTTCTCAGTCTGTTTCCTAGTGCCGGTTTGGAGTTCCTGCAGTTTTCACTGTAAAACCGAGTTGGAGCTAGTACCTCCCCATATATATGTATGGAATGGAGTTTGCAACTGAAAAGAAACTTTGTGTTCCCAACAAGCTAGGTGAAGGACGGCTTTCACACACACTTATCTCTCAGAACTGAGCAAGTGGAGAGACGTTCGTTCATCTAGCACCAAGGGAACGGGTTGCAGGAGACACTTTTTCTCTGCTTTCTCAGTCTGTTTCCTAGTGCCGGTTTGAAGTTCCTGCAGTTTTCACTGTAAAACCGAGTTGGAGCTTCTACCTCCCCATATATATGTATGGAATGAAATTTGCAACTGAAAAGAAACTTTGTGTTCCCAACAAGCTAGGTGAAGGACGGCTTTCACACACACTTATCTCTCAGAACTGAGCAAGTGGAGAGACGTTCATTCATCAAGCACCAAGGGAACGGGTTGCAGGAGACACTTTTTCTCTGCTTTCTCAGTCTGTTTCCTAGTGCCGGTTTGAAGTTCCTGCAGTTTTCACTGTAAAACCGAGTTGGAGCTTGTACCTCCCCATATATATGTATGGAATGGAGTTTGCAACTGAAAAGAAACTTTGTGTTCATAACAAGCTAGGTGAAGGACGGCTTTCTCACACACTAATCTCTCAGAACTGAGCAAGTGGAGAGTCGTTCGTTCATCTAGCACCAAGGGAACGGGTTGCAGGAGACACTTTTTCTCTGCTTTCTCAGTCTGTTTCCTAGTGCCGGTTTGAAGTTCCTGCAGTTTTCACTGTAAAACCGAGTTGGAGCTTCTACCTCCAAATATATATGTATGGAATGGAGTTTGCAACTGAAAAGAAACTTTGTGTTCCCAACAAGCTAGGTGAAGGACGGCTTTCACACACACTTATCTCTCAGAACTGAGCAAGTGGAGAGACGTTCGTTCATCTAGCACCTAGGGAACGGGTTGCAGGGGACACATTTTCTCTGCTTTCTCAGTATGTTTCCTAGTGCCGGTTTGAAGTTCCTGCAGTTTTCACTGTAAAACCGAGTTGGAGCTTCTACCTCCCCATATATATGTATGGAATGGAGTTTGCAACTGAAAAGAAACTTTGTGTTCCCAACAATCTAGGTGAAGGACGGCTTTCACACACACTTATCTCTCAGAACTGAGCAAGTGGAGAGACGTTCGTTCATCTAGCACCAAGGGAACGGTTTGCAGGAGACACTTTTTCTCTGCTTTCTCAGTCTGTTTCCTAGTGCCGGTTTGAAGTTCCTGCAGTTTTCACTGTAAAACCGAGTTGGAGCTAGTACCTCCCCATATATATGTATGGAATGGAGTTTGCAACTGAAAAGAAACTTTGTGTTCCCAACAAGCTAGGTGAAGGACGGCTTTCACACACACTTATCTCTCAGAACTGAGCAAGTGGAGAGACGTTCGTTCATCTAGCACCAAGGGAACGGGTTGCAGGAGACACTTTTTCTCTGCTTTCTCAGTCTGTTTCCTAGTGCCGGTTTGAAGTTCCTGCAGTTTTCACTGTAAAACCGAGTTGGAGCTTCTACCTACCCATATATATGAATGGAATGGAGTTTGCAACTGAAAAGAAACTTTGTGTTCCCAACAAGCTAGGTGAAGAACGGCTTTCACACACACTTAACTCTCAGAACTGAGCAAGTGGAGAGACGTTCGTTCATCTAGCACCAAGGGAACGGGTTGCAGGTGACACATTTTCTCTTCTTTCTCAGTATGTTTCCTAGTGCCGGTTTGAAGTTCCTGCAGTTTTCACTGTAAAACCGAGTTGGAGCTTGTACCTCCCCATATATATGTATGGAATGGAGTTTGCAACTGAAAAGAAACTTTGTGTTCCCAACAAGCTAGGTGAAGGACGGCTTTCACACACATTTATCTCTCAGAACTGAGCAAGTGGAGAGACGTTCGTTCATCTAGCACCAAGGGAACGGGTTGCAGGAGACACTTTTTCTCTGCTTTCTCAGTCTGTTTCCTAGTGCCGGTTTGAAGTTCCTGCAGTTTTCACTGTAAAACCGTGTTGGAGCTTGTACCTCCCCATATATATGTATGGAATGGAGTTTGCAACTGAAAAGAAACTTTGTATTCCCAACAAGCTAGGTGAAGGACGGCTTTCACACACACTTATCTCTTAGAACTGAGCAAGTGGAGAGACGTTCGTTCATCTAGCACCAAGGGAACGGGTTGCAGGAGACACTTTTTCTCTGCTTTCTCAGTCTGTTTCCTAGTGCCGGTTTGAAGTTCCTGCAGTTTTCACTGTAAAACCGAGTTGGAGCTTCTACCTACAAACATATATGTTTGGAATGGAGTTTGCAACTGAAAAGAAACTTTGTGTTCCCAACAAGCTAGGTGAAGGACGGCTTTCACACACACTTATCTCTCAGAACTGAGCAAGTGGAGAGACGTTCGTTCATCTAGCACCAAGGGAACGGGTTGCAGGAGACACTTTTTCTCTGCTTTCTCAGTCTGTTTCCTAGTGCCGGTTTGAAGTTCCTGCAGTTTTCACTGTAAAACCGAGTTGGAGCTTCTACCTCCATATATATATGTATGGAATGGAGTTTGCAAGTGAAAAGAAACTTTGTGTTCCCAACAAGCTAGGTGAAGGACGGCTTTCACACACACTTATCTCTCAGAACTGAGCAAGTGGAGAGACGTTCGTTCATCTAGCACCAAGGGAACGGGTTGCAGGAGACACTTTTTCTCTGCTTTCTCAGTCTGTTTCCTAGTGCCGGTTTGAAGTTCCTGCAGTTTTCACTGTAAAACCGAGTTGGAGCTAGTACCTCCCCATATATATGTATGGAATGGAGTTTGCAACTGAAAAGAAACTTTGTGTTCCCAACAAGCTAGGTGAAGGACGGCTTTCACACACACTTATCTCTCAGAACTGAGCAAGTGGAGAGACGTTCGTTCATCTAGCACCAAGGGAACGGGTTGCAGGAGACACTTTTTCTCTGCTTTCTCAGTCTGTTTCCTAGTGCCGGTTTGAAGTTCCTGCAGTTTTCACTGTAAAACCGAGTTGGAGCTAGTACCTCCCCATATATATGTATGGAATGGAGTTTGCAACTGAAAAGAAAATATGTGTTCCCAACAAGCTAGGTGAAGAACGGATTTCACACACACTTATCTCTCAGAACTGAGCAAGTGGAGAGACGTTCGTTCATCTAGCACCAAGGGAACGGGTTGCAGGAGACACTTTTTCTCTGCTTTCTCAGTCTGTTTCCTAGTGCCGGTTTGAAGTTCCTGCAGTTTTCACTGTAAAACCGAGTTGGAGCTAGTACCTCCCCATATATATGTATGGAATGGAGTTTGCAACTGAAAAGAAACTTTGTGTTCCCAACAAGCTAGGTGAAGTACGGCTTTCACACACACTTATCTCTCAGAACTGAGCAAGTGGAGAGAAGTTCGTTCATCTAGCACCAAGGGAACGGGTTGCAGGAGACACTTTTTCTCTGCTTTCTCAGTCTGTTTCCTAGTGCCGGTTTGAAGTTCCTGCAGTTTTCACTGTAAAACCGAGTTGGAGCTTCTACCTCCCCATATATATGTATGGAATGAAGTTTGCAACTGAAAAGAAACTTTGTGTTCCCAACAAGCTAGGTGAAGGACGGCTTTCACACACACTTATCTCTCAGAACTGAGCAAGTGGAGAGACGTTCGTTCATCTAGCACCAAGGGAACGGGATGCAGGAGACACTTTTTCTCTGCTTTCTCAGTCTGTTTCCTAGTGCCGGTTTGAAGTTCCTGCCGTTTTCACTGTAAAACCGAGTTGGAGCTTGTACCTCCCCATATATATGTATGGAATGGAGTTTGCAACTGAAAAGAAATTTTGTGTTCATAACAAGCTAGGTGAAGGACGGCTTTCACACACACTAATCTCTCAGAACTGAGCAAGTGGAGAGACGTTCGTTCATCTAGCACCAAGGTAACGGGTTGCAGGAGACACTTTTTCTCTGCTTTCTCAGTCTGTTTCCTAGTGCCGGTTTGAAGTTCCTGCAGTTTTCACTGTAAAACCGAGTTGGAGCTTCTACCTCCAAATATATATGTATGGAATGGAGTTTGCAACTGAAAAGAAACTTTGTGTTCCCAACAAGCTAGGTGAAGGACGGCTTTCACACACACTTATCTCTCAGAACTGAGCAAGTGGAGAGACGTTCGTTCATCTAGCACCTAGGGAACGGGTTGCAGGGGACACATTTTCTCTGCTTTCTCAGTATGTTTCCTAGTGCCGGTTTGAAGTTCCTGCAGTTTTCACTGTAAAACCGAGTTGGAGCTTCTACCTCCCCATATATATGTATGGAATGGAGTTTGCAACTGAAAAGAAACTTTGTGTTCCCAACAATCTAGGTGAAGGACGGCTTTCACACACACTTATCTCTCAGAACTGAGCAAGTGGAGAGACGTTCGTTCATCTAGCACCAAGGGAACGGGTTGCAGGAGACACTTTTTCTCTGCTTTCTCAGTCTGTTTCCTAGTGCCGGTTTGAAGTTCCTGCAGTTTTCACTGTAAAACCGAGTTGGAGCTAGTACCTCCCCATATATATGTATGGAATGGAGTTTGCAACTGAAAAGAAACTTTGTGTTCCCAACAAGCTAGTTGAAGGACGGCTTTCACACACACTTATCTCTCAGAACTGAGCAAGTGGAGAGACGTTCGTTCATCTAGCACCAAGGGAACGGGTTGCAGGAGACACTTTTTCTCTGCTTTCTCAGTCTGTTTCCTAGTGCCGGTTTGAAGTTCCTGCAGTTTTCACTGTAAAACCGAGTTGGAGCTTCTACCTCCCCATATATATGTATGGAATGGAGTTTGCAACTGAAAAGAAACTTTGTGTTCCCAACAAGCTAGGTGAAGAACGGCTTTCACACACACTTATCTCTCAGAACTGAGCAAGTGGAGAGACGTTCGTTCATCTAGCACCAAGGGAACGGGTTGCAGGTGACACATTTTCTCTTCTTTCTCAGTATGTTTCCTAGTGCCGGTTTGAAGTTCCTGCAGTTTTCACTGTAAAACCGAGTTGGAGCTTGTACCTCCCCATATATATGTATGGAATGGAGTTTGCAACTGAAAAGAAACTTTGTGTTCCCAACAAGCTAGGTGAAGGACGGCTTTCACACACACTTATCTCTCAGAACTGAGCAAGTGGAGAGACGTTCGTTCATCTAGCACCAAGGGAACGGGTTGCAGGAGACACTTTTTCTCTGCTTTCTCAGTCTGTTTCCTAGTGCCGGTTTGAAGTTCCTGCAGTTTTCACTGTAAAACCGAGTTGGAGCTTCTACCTGCCCATATATATGTATGGAATGGAGTTTGCAACTGAAAAGAAACTTTGTGTTCCCAACAAGCTAGGTGAAGGACGGCTTTCACACACACTTATCTCTCAGAACTGAGCAAGTGGAGAGACGTTCGTTCATCTAGCACCAAGGGAACGGGTTGCAGGAGACACTTTTTCTCTGTTTTCTCAGTCTGTTTCCTACTGCCGGTTTGAAGTTCCTGCAGTTTTCACTGTAAAACCGAGTTGGAGCTTCTACCTACAAACATATATGTATGGAATGGAGTTTGCAACTGAAAAGAAACTTTGTGTTCCCAACAAGCTAGGTGAAGGACGGCTTTCACACACACTTATCTCTCAGAACTGAGCAAGTGGAGAGACGTTCGTTCATCTAGCACCAAGGGAACGGGTTGCAGGAGACACTTTTTCTCTGCTTTCTCAGTCTGTTTCCTAGTGCCGGTTTGAAGTTCCTGCAGTTTTCACTGTAAAACAGAGTTGGAGCTTCTACCTCCCCATATATATGTATGGAATGGAGTTTGCAACTGAAAAGAAACTTTGTGTTCCCAACAAGCTAGGTGAAGGACGGCTTTCACACACACTTATCTCTCAGAACTGAGCAAGTGGAGAGACGTTCGTTCATCTAGCACCAAGGGAACGGGTTGCAGGAGACACTTTTTCTCTGCTTTCTCAGTCTGTTTCCTAGTGCCGGTTTGAAGTTCCTGCAGTTTTCACTGTAAAACCGAGTTGGAGCTAGTACCTCCCCATATATATGTATGGAATGGAGTTTGCAACTGAAAAGAAACTTTGTGTTCCCAACAAGCTAGTTGAAGGACGGCTTTCACACACACTTATCTCTCAGAACTGAGCAAGTGGAGAGACGTTCGTTCATCTAGCACCAAGGGAACGGGTTGCAGGAGACACTTTTTCTCTGCTTTCTCAGTCTGTTTCCTAGTGCCGGTTTGAAGTTCCTGCAGTTTTCACTGTAAAACCGAGTTGGAGCTTCTACCTCCCCATATATATGTATGGAATGGAGTTTGCAACTGAAAAGAAACTTTGTGTTCCCAACAAGCTAGGTGAAGAACGGCTTTCACACACACTTATCTCTCAGAACTGAGCAAGTGGAGAGACGTTCGTTCATCTAGCACCAAGGGAACGGGTTGCAGGTGACACATTTTCTCTTCTTTCTCAGTATGTTTCCTAGTGCCGGTTTGAAGTTCCTGCAGTTTTCACTGTAAAACCGAGTTGGAGCTTGTACCTCCCCATATATATGTATGGAATGGAGTTTGCAACTGAAAAGAAACTTTGTGTTCCCAACAAGCTAGGTGAAGGACGGCTTTCACACACACTTATCTCTCAGAACTGAGCAAGTGGAGAGACGTTCGTTCATCTAGCACCAAGGGAACGGGTTGCAGGAGACACTTTTTCTCTGCTTTCTCAGTCTGTTTCCTAGTGCCGGTTTGAAGTTCCTGCAGTTTTCACTGTAAAACCGAGTTGGAGCTAGAACCTCCCCATATATATGTATGGAATGGAGTTTGCAACTGAAAAGAAACTTTGTGTTCCCAACAAGCTAGGTGAAGGACGGCTTTCACACACACTTATCTCTCAGAACTGAGCAAGTGGAGAGACGTTCGTTCATCTAGCACCTAGGGAACGGGTTGCAGGGGACACATTTTCTCTGCTTTCTCAGTATGTTTCCTAGTGCCGGTTTGAAGTTCCTGCAGTTTTCACTGTCAAACCGAGTTGGAGCTTCTACCTCCCCATATATATGTATGGAATGGAGTTTGCAACTGAAAAGAAAGTTTGTGTTCCCAACAATCTAGGTGAAGGACGGCTTTCACACACACTTATCTCTCAGAACTGAGCAAGTGGAGAGACGTTCGTTCATCTAGCACCAAGGGAACGGGTTGCAGGAGACACTTTTTCTCTGCTTTCTCAGTCTGTTTCCTAGTGCCGGTTTGAAGTTCCTGCAGTTTTCACTGTAAAACCGATTTGGAGCTAGTACCTCCCCATATATATGTATGGAATGGAGTTTGCAACTGAAAAGAAACTTTGTGTTCCCAACAAGCTAGTTGAAGGACGGCTTTCACACACACTTATCTCTCAGAACTGAGCAAGTGGAGAGACGTTCGTTCATCTAGCACCAAGGGAACGGGTTGCTGGAGACACTTTTTCTCTGCTTTCTCAGTCTGTTTCCTAGTGCCGGTTTGAAGTTCCTGCAGTTTTCACTGTAAAACCGAGTTGGAGCTTGTTCCTCCCCATATATATGTATGGAATGGAGTTTGCAACTGAAAAGAAACTTTGTGTTCCCAACAAGCTAGGTGAAGGACGGCTTTCACACACACTTATCTCTCAGAACTGAGCAAGTGGAGAGACGTTCGTTCATCTAGCACCAAGGGAACGGGTTGCAGGAGACACTTTTTCTCTGCTTTCTCAGTCTGTTTCCTAGTGCCGGTTTGAAGTTCCTGCAGTTTTCACTGTAAAACCGAGTTGGAGCTTCTACCTGCCCATATATATGTATGGAATGGAGTTTGCAACTGAAAAGAAACTTTGTGTTCCCAACAAGCTAGGTGAAGGACGGCTTTCACACACACTTATCTCTCAGAACTGAGCAAGTGGAGAGACGTTCGTTCATCTAGCACCAAGGGAACGGGTTGCAGGAGACACTTTTTCTCTGCTTTCTCAGTCTGTTTCCTAGTGCCGGTTTGAAGTTCCTGCAGTTTTCACTGTAAAACCGAGTTGGAGCTTCTACCTACAAACATATATGTATGGAATGGAGTTTGAAACTGAAAAGAAACTTTGTGTTCCCAACAAGCTAGGTGAAGGACGGCTTTCACACACACTTATCTCTCAGAACTGAGCAAGTGGAGAGACGTTCGTTCATCTAGCACCAAGGGAACGGGTTGCAGGAGACACTTTTTCTCTGCTTTCTCAGTCTGTTTCCTAGTGCCGGTTTGAAGTTCCTGCAGTTTTCACTGTAAAACCGAGTTGGAGCTTCTACCTCCCCATATATATGTATGGAATGGAGTTTGCAACTGAAAAGAAACTTTGTGTTCCCAACAATCTAGGTGAAGGACGGCTTTCACACACACTTATCTCTCAGAACTGAGCAAGTGGAGAGACGTTCGTTCATCTAGCACCAAGGGAACGGGTTGCAGGAGACACTTTTTCTCTGCTTTCTCAGTCTGTTTCCTAGTGCCGGTTTGAAGTTCCTGCAGTTTTCACTGTAAAACCGAGTTGGAGCTAGTACCTCCCCATATATATGTATGGAATGGAGTTTGCACCTGAAAAGAAACTTTGTGTTCCCAACAAGCTAGTTGAAGGACGGCTTTCACACACACTTATCTCTCAGAACTGAGCAAGTGGAGAGACGTTCGTTCATCTAGCACCAAGGGAACGGGTTGCAGGAGACACTTTTTCTCTGCTTTCTCAGTCTGTTTCCTAGTGCCGGTTTGAAGTTCCTGCAGTTTTCACTGTAAAACCGAGTTGGAGCTTCTACCTGCCCATATATATGTATGGAATGGAGTTTGCAACTGAAAAGAAACTTTGTGTTCCCAACAAGCTAGGTGAAGGACGGCTTTCACACACACTTATCTCTCAGAACTGAGCAAGTGGAGAGACGTTCGTTCATCTAGCACCAAGGGAACGGGTTGCAGGAGACACTTTTTCTCTGCTTTCTCAGTCTGTTTCCTAGTGCCGGTTTGAAGTTCCTGCAGTTTTCACTGTAAAACCGAGTTGGAGCTTCTACCTACAAACATATATGTATGGAATGGAGTTTGCAACTGAAAAGAAACTTTGTGTTCCCAACAAGCTAAGTGAAGGACGGCTTTCACACACACTTATCTCTCAGAACTGAGCAAGTGGAGAGACGTTCGTTCATCTAGCACCAAGGGAACGGGTTGCAGGAGACACTTTTTCTCTGCTTTCTCAGTCTGTTTCCTAGTGCCGGTTTGAAGTTCCTGCAGTTTTCACTGTAAAACCGAGTTGGAGCTTCTACCTCCCCATATATATGTATGGAATGGAGTTTGCAACTGAAAAGAAACTTTGTGTTCCCAACAATCTAGGTGAAGGACGGCTTTCACACACACTTATCTCTCAGAACTGAGCAAGTGGAGAGACGTTCGTTCATCTAGCACCAAGGGAACGGGTTGCAGGAGACACTTTTTCTCTGCTTTCTCAGTCTGTTTCCTAGTGCCGGTTTGAAGTTCCTGCAGTTTTCACTGTAAAACCGATTTGGAGCTAGTACCTCCCCATATATATGTATGGAATGGAGTTTGCAACTGAAAAGAAACTTTGTGTTCCCAACAAGCTAGGTGAAGGACGGCTTTCACACACACTTATCTCTCAGAACTGAGCAAGTGGAGAGACGTTCGTTCATCTAGCACCAAGGGAACGGGTTGCAGGAGACACTTTTTCTCTGCTTTCTCAGTCTGTTTCCTAGTGCCGGTTTGAAGTTCCTGCAGTTTTCACTGTAAAACCGAGTTGGAGCTTCTACCTGCCCATATATATGTATGGAATGGAGTTTGCAACTGAAAAGAAACTTTGTGTTCCCAACAAGCTAGGTGAAGGACGGCTTTCACACACACTTATCTCTCAGAACTGAGCAAGTGGAGAGACGTTCGTTCATCTAGCACCAAGGGAACGGGTTGCAGGAGACACTTTTTCTCTGCTTTCTCAGTCTGTTTCCTAGTGCCGGTTTGAAGTTCCTGCAGTTTTCACTGTAAAACCGAGTTGGAGCTTCTACCTACAAACATATATGTATGGAATGGAGTTTGCAACTGAAAAGAAACTTTGTGTTCCCAAGAAGCTAGGTGAAGGACGGCTTTCACACACACTTATCTCTCAGAACTGAGCAAGTGGAGAGACGTTCGTTCATCTAGCACCAAGGGAACGGGTTGCAGGAGACACTTTTTCTCTGCTTTCTCAGTCTGTTTCCTAGTGCCGGTTTGAAGTTCCTGCAGTTTTCACTGTAAAACCGAGTTGGAGCTTCTACCTCCATATATATATGTATGGAATGGAGTTTGCAACTGAAAAGAAACTTTGTGTTCCCAACAAGCTAGGTGAAGGACGGCTTTCACACACACTTATCTCTCAGAACTGAGCAAGTGGAGAGACGTTCGTTCATCTAGCACCAAGGGAACGGGTTGCAGGAGACACTTTTTCTCTGCTTTCTCAGTCTGTTTCCTAGTGCCGGTTTGAAGTTCCTGCAGTTTTCACTGTAAAACCGAGTTGGAGCTAGTACCTCCCCATATATATGTATGGAATGGAGTTTGCAACTGAAAAGAAACTTTGTGTTCCCAACAAGCTAGGTGAAGGACGGCTTTCACACACACTTATCTCTCAGAACTGAGCAAGTGGAGAGACGTTCGTTCATCTAGCACCAAGGGAACGGGTTGCAGGAGACACTTTTTCTCTGCTTTCTCAGTCTGTTTCCTAGTGCCGGTTTGAAGTTCCTGCAGTTTTCACTGTAAAACCGAGTTGGAGCTAGTACCTCCCCATATATATGTATGGAATGGAGTTTGCAACTGAAAAGAAACTTTGTGTTCCCAACAAGCTAGGTGAAGGACGGCTTTCACACACACTTATCTCTCAGAACTGAGCAAGTGGAGAGACGTTCGTTCATCTAGCACCAAGGGAACGGGTTGCAGGTGACACATTTTCTCTTCTTTCTCAGTATGTTTCCTAGTGCCGGTTAGAAGTTCCTGCAGTTTTCACTGTAAAACAGAGTTGGAGCTTCTACCTCCCCATATATATGTATGGAATGGGGTTTGCAACTGAAAAGAAACTTTGTGTTCCCAACAAGCTAGTTGAAGGACGGCTTTCACACACACTTATCTCTCAGAACAGAGCAAGTGGAGAGACGTTCGTTCATCTAGCACCAAGGGAACGGGTTGCAGGAGACACTTTTTCTCTGCTTTCTCAGTCTGTTTCCTAGTGCCGGTTTGAAGTTCCTGCAGTTTTCACTGTAAAACAGAGTTGGAGCTAGTACCTCCCCATATATATGTATGGAATGGAGTTTGCAACTGAAAAGAAACTTTGTGTTCACAGCAAACTAGGTGAAGGACGGCTTTCACACACACTTATCTCTCAGAACTGAGCAAGTGGAGAGACGTTCGTTCATCTAGCACCAAGGGAACGGGTTGCAGGAGACACTTTTTCTCTGCTTTCTCAGTCTGTTTCCTAGTGCCGGTTTGAAGTTCCTGCAGTTTTCACTGTCAAACCGAGTTGGAGCTAGTACCTCCCCATATATATGTATGGAATGGAGTTTGCAACTGAAAAGAAAATATGTGTTCCCAACATGCTAGGTGAAGAACGGCTTTCACACACACTTATCTCTCAGAACTGAGCAAGTGGAGAGACGTTCGTTCATCTAGCACCAAGGGAACGGGTTGCAGGAGACACTTTTTCTCTGCTTTCTCAGTCTGTTTCCTAGTGCCGGTTTGAAGTTCCTGCAGTTTTCACTGTAAAACCGAGTTGGAGCTAGTACCTCCCCATATATATGTATGGAATGGAGTTTGCAACTGAAAAGAAACTTTGTGTTCCCAACAAGCTAGGTGAAGGACGGCTTTCACACACACATATCTCTCAGAACTGAGCAAGTGGAGAGACGTTCGTTCATCTAGCACCAAGGGAACGGGTTGCAGGAGACACTTTTTCTCTGCTTTCTCAGTCTGTTTCCTAGTGCCGGTTTGAAGTTCCTGCAGTTTTCACTGTAAAACCGAGTTGGAGCTTCTACCTCCCCATATATATGTATGGAATGAAGTTTGCAACTGAAAAGAAACTTTGTGTTCCCAACAAGCTAGGTGAAGGACGGCTTTCACACACACTTATCTCTCAGAACTGAGCAAGTGGAGAGACGTTCGTTCATCTAGCACCAAGGGAACGGGTTGCAGGAGACACTTTTTCTCTGCTTTCTCAGTCTGTTTCCTAGTGCCGGTTTGAAGTTCCTGCAGTTTTCACTGTCAAACCGAGTTGGAGCTTCTACCTCCCCATATATATGTATGGAATGGAGTTTGCAACTGAAAAGAAACTTTGTGTTCCCAACAAGCTAGGTGAAGGACGGCTTTCACACACACTTATCTCTCAGAACTGAGCAAGTGGAGAGACGTTCGTTCATCTAGCACCAAGGGAACGGGTTGCAGGAGACACTTTTTCTCTGCTTTCTCAGTCTGTTTCCTAGTGCCGGTTTGAAGTTCCTGCAGTTTTCACTGTAAAACCGAGTTGGAGCTTCTACCTCCCCATATATATGTATGGAATGAAGTTTGCAACTGAAAAGAAACTTTGTGTTCCCAACAAGCTAGGTGAAGGACGGCTTTCACACACACTTATCTCTCAGAACTGAGCAAGTGGAGAGACGTTCGTTCATCTAGCACCAAGGGAACGGGATGCAGGAAGCACTTTTTCTCTGCTTTCTCAGTCTGTTTCCTAGTGCCGGTTTGAAGTTCCTGCAGTTTTCACTGTAAAACCGAGTTGGAGCTTGTACCTCCCCATATATATGTATGGAATGGAGTTTGCAACTGAAAAGAAACTTTGTGTTCATAACAAGCTAGGTGAAGGACGGCTTTCACACACACTAATCTCTTAGAACTGATCAAGTGGAGAGACGTTCGTTCATCTAGCACCAAGGTAACGGGTTGCAGGAGACACTTTTTCTCTGCTTTCTCAGTCTGTTTCCTAGTGCCGGTTTGAAGTTCCTGCAGTTTTCACTGTAAAACCGAGTTGGAGATTCTACCTCCAAATATATATGTATAGAATGGAGTTTGCAACTGAAAAGAAACTTTGTGTTCCCAACAAGCTAGGTGAAGGACGGCTTTCACACACACTTATCTCTCAGAACTGAGCAAGTGGAGAGACGTTCGTTCATCTAGCACCTAGGGAACGGGTTGCAGGGGACACATTTTCTCTGCTTTCTCAGTATGTTTCCTAGTGCCGGTTTGAAGTTCCTGCAGTTTTCACTGTAAAACCGAGTTGGAGCTTGTACCTCCCCATATATATGTATGGAATGGAGTTTGCAACTGAAAAGAAACTTTGTGTTCATAACAAGCTAGGTGAAGGACGGCTTTCACACACACTAATCTCTTAGAACTGATCAAGTGGAGAGACGTTCGTTCATCTAGCACCAAGGTAACGGGTTGCAGGAGACACTTTTTCTCTGCTTTCTCAGTCTGTTTCCTAGTGCCGGTTTGAAGTTCCTGCAGTTTTCACTGTAAAACAGAGTTGGAGCTTCTACCTCCAAATATATATGTATGGAATGGAGTTTGCAACTGAAAAGAAACTTTGTGTTCCCAACAAGCTAGGTGAAGGACGGCTTTCACACACACTTATCTCTCAGAACTGAGCAAGTGGAGAGACGTTCGTTCATCTAGCACCTAGGGAACGGGTTGCAGGGGACACATTTTCTCTGCTTTCTCAGTATGTTTCCTAGTGCCGGTTTGAAGTTCCTGCAGTTTTCACTGTAAAACCGAGTTGGAGCATCTACCTCCCCATATATATGTATGGAATGGAGTTTGCAACTGAAAAGAAACTTTGTGTTCCCAACAATCTATGTGAAGGACGGCTTTCACACACACTTATCTCTCAGAACTGAGCAAGTGGAGAGACGTTCGTTCATCTAGCACCAAGGGAACGGGTTGCAGGAGACACTTTTTCTCTGCTTTCTCAGTCTGTTTCCTAGTGCCGGTTTGAAGTTCCTGCAGTTTTCACTGTAAAACCGATTTGGAGCTAGTACCTCCCCATATATATGTATGGAATGGAGTTTGCAACTGAAAAGAAACTTTGTGTTCCCAACAAGCTAGTTGAAGGACGGCTTTCACACACACTTATCTCTCAGAACTGAGCAAGTGGAGAGACGTTCGTTCATCTAGCACCAAGGGAACGGGTTGCAGGAGACACTTTTTCTCTGCTTTCTCAGTCTGTTTCCTAGTGCCGGTTTGAAGTTCCTGCAGTTTTCACTGTAAAACCGAGTTGGAGCTTCTACCTCCCCATATATATGTATGGAATGGAGTTTGCAACTGAAAAGAAACTTTGTGTTCCCAACAAGCTAGTTGAAGGACGGCTTTCACACACACTTATCTCTCAGAACTGAGCAAGTGGAGAGACGTTCGTTCATCTAGCACCAAGGGAACGGGTTGCAGGAGACACTTTTTCTCTGCTTTCTCAGTCTGTTTCCTAGTGCCGGTTTGAAGTTCCTGCAGTTTTCACTGTAAAACCGAGTTGGAGCTTCTACCTGCCCATATATATGTATGGAATGGAGTTTGCAACTGAAAAGAAACTTTGTGTTCCCAACAAGCTAGGTGAAGGACGGCTTTCACACACACTTATCTCTCAGAACTGAGCAAGTGGAGAGACGTTCGTTCATCTAGCACCAAGGGAACGGGTTGCAGGAGACACTTTTTCTCTGCTTTCTCAGTCTGTTTCCTAGTGCCGGTTTGAAGTTCCTGCAGTTTTCACTGTAAAACCGAGTTGGAGCTTCTACCTACAAACATATATGTATGGAATGGAGTTTGCAACTGAAAAGAAACTTTGTGTTCCCAAGAAGCTAGGTGAAGGACGGCTTTCACACACACTTATCTCTCAGAACTGAGCAAGTGGAGAGACGTTCGTTCATCTAGCACCAAGGGAACAGGTTGCAGGAGACACTTTTTCTCTGCTTTCTCAGTCTGTTTCCTAGTGCCGGTTTGAAGTTCCTGCAGTTTTCACTGTAAAACCGAGTTGGAGCTTATACCTCCATATATATATGTGTGGAATGGAGTTTGCAACTGAAAAGAAACTTTGTGTTCCCAACAAGCTAGGTGAAGGACGGCTTTCACACACACTTATCTCTCAGAACTGAGCAAGTGGAGAGACGTTCGTTCATCTAGCACCAAGGGAACGGGTTGCAGGAGACACTTTTTCTCTGCTTTCTCAGTCTGTTTCCTAGTGCCGGTTTGAAGTTCCTGCAGTTTTCACTGTAAAACCGAGTTGGAGCTAGTACCTCCCCATATATATGTATGGAATGGAGTTTGCAACTGAAAAGAAACTTTGTGTTCCCAACAAGCTAGGTGAAGGACGGCTTTCACACACACTTATCTCTCAGAACTGAGCAAGTGGAGAGACGTTCGTTCATCTAGCACCAAGGGAACGGGTTGCAGGAGACACTTTTTCTCTGCTTTCTCAGTCTGTTTCCTAGTGCCGGTTTGAAGTTCCTGCAGTTTTCACTGTAAAACCGAGTTGGAGCTAGTACCTCCCCATATATATGTATGGAATGGAGTTTGCAACTGAAAAGAAACTTTGTGTTCACAGCAAACTAGGTGAAGGACGGCTTTCACACACACTTATCTCTCAGAACTGAGCAAGTGGAGAGACGTTCGTTCATCTAGCACCAAGGGAACGGGTTGCAGGAGACACTTTTTCTCTGCTTTCTCAGTCTGTTTCCTAGTGCCGGTTTGAAGTTCCTGCAGTTTTCACTGTCAAACCGAGTTGGAGCTAGTACCTCCCCATATATATGTATGGAATGGAGTTTGCAACTGAAAAGAAAACATGTGTTCCCAACATGCTAGGTGAAGAACGGCTTTCACACACACTTATCTCTCAGAACTGAGCAAGTGGAGAGACGTTCGTTCATCTAGCACCAAGGGAACGGGTTGCAGGAGACACTTTTTCTCTGCTTTCTCAGTCTGTTTCCTAGTGCCGGTTTGAAGTTCCTGCAGTTTTCACTGTAAAACCGAGTTGGAGCTAGTACCTCCCCATATATATGTATGGAATGGAGTTTGCAACTGAAAAGAAACTTTGTGTTCCCAACAAGCTAGGTGAAGGACGGCTTTCACACACACATATCTCTCAGAACTGAGCAAGTGGAGAGACGTTCGTTCATCTAGCACCAAGGGAACGGGTTGCAGGAGACACTTTTTCTCTGCTTTCTCAGTCTGTTTCCTAGTGCCGGTTTGAAGTTCCTGCAGTTTTCACTGTAAAACCGAGTTGGAGCTTCTACCTCCCCATATATATGTATGGAATGAAGTTTGCAACTGAAAAGAAACTTTGTGTTCCCAAAAACTAGGTGAAGGACGGCTTTCACACACACTTATCTCTCAGAACTGAGCAAGTGGAGAGACGTTCGTTCATCTAGCACCAAGGGAACGGGTTGCAGGAGACACTTTTTCTCTGCTTTCTCAGTCTGTTTCCTAGTGCCGGTTTGAAGTTCCTGCAGTTTTCACTGTCAAACCGAGTTGGAGCTAGTACCTCCCCATATATATGTATGGAATGGAGTTTGCAACTGAAAAGAAACTTTGTGTTCCCAACAAGATAGGTGAAGGACGGCTTTCACACACACTTATCTCTCAGAACTGAGCAAGTGGAGAGACGTTCGTTCATCTAGCACCAAGGGAACGGGTTGCAGGAGACACTTTTTCTCTGCTTTCTCAGTCTGTTTCCTAGTGCCGGTTTGAAGTTCCTGCAGTTTTCACTGTAAAACCGAGTTGGAGCTTCTACCTCCCCATATATATGTATGGAATGAAGTTTGCAACTGAAAAGAAACTTTGTGTTCCCAACAAGCTAGGTGAAGGACGGCTTTCACACACACTTATCTCTCAGAACTGAGCAAGTGGAGAGACGTTCGTTCATCTAGCACCAAGGGAACGGGATGCAGGAAGCACTTTTTCTCTGCTTTCTCAGTCTGTTTCCTAGTGCCGGTTTGAAGTTCCTGCAGTTTTCACTGTAAAACCGAGTTGGAGCTTGTACCTCCCCATATATATGTATGGAATGGAGTTTGCAACTGAAAAGAAACTTTGTGTTCATAAAAAGCTAGGTGAAGGACGGCTTTCACACACACTAATCTCTTAGAACTGATCAAGTGGAGAGACGTTCGTTCATCTAGCACCAAGGTAACGGGTTGCAGGAGACACTTTTTCTCTGCTTTCTCAGTCTGTTTCCTAGTGCCGGTTTGAAGTTCCTGCAGTTTTCACTGTAAAACCGAGTTGGAGCTTCTACCTCCAAATATATATGTATGGAATGGAGTTTGCAACTGAAAAGAAACTTTGTGTTCCCAACAAGCTAGGTGAAGGACGGCTTTCACACACAATTATCTCTCAGAACTGAGCAAGTGGAGAGACGTTCGTTCATCTAGCACCTAGGGAACGGGTTGCAGGGGACACATTTTCTCTGCTTTCTCAGTATGTTTCCTAGTGCCGGTTTGAAGTTCCTGCAGTTTTCACTGTAAAACCGAGTTGGAGCTTGTACCTCCCCATATATATGTATGGAATGGAGTTTGCAACTGAAAAGAAACTTTGTGTTCATAACAAGCTAGGTGAAGGACGGCTTTCACACACACTAATCTCTTAGAACTGATCAAGTGGAGAGACGTTCGTTCATCTAGCACCAAGGTAACGGGTTGCAGGAGACACTTTTTCTCTGCTTTCTCAGTCTGTTTCCTAGTGCCGGTTTGAAGTTCCTGCAGTTTTCACTGTAAAACCGAGTTGGAGCTTCTACCTCCAAATATATATGTATGGAATGGAGTTTGCAACTGAAAAGAAACTTTGTGTTCCCAACAATCTAGGTGAAGGACGGCTTTCACACACACTTATCTCTCAGAACTGAGCAAGTGGAGAGACGTTCGTTCATCTAGCACCTAGGGAACGGGTTGCAGGGGACACATTTTCTCTGCTTTCTCAGTATGTTTCCTAGTGCCGGTTTGAAGTTCCTGCAGTTTTCACTGTAAAAACGAGTTGGAGCTTCTACCTCCCCATATATATGTATGGAATGGAGTTTGCAACTGAAAAGAAACTTTGTGTTCCCAACAATCTAGGTGAAGGACGGCTTTCACACACACTTATCTCTCAGAACTGAGCAAGTGGAGAGACGTTCGTTCATCTAGCACCAAGGGAACGGATTGCAGGAGACACTTTTTCTCTGCTTTCTCAGTCTGTTTCCTAGTGCCGGTTTGAAGTTCCTGCAGTTTTCACTGTAAAACCGATTTGCAGCTAGTACCTCCCCATATATATGTATGGAATGGAGTTTGCAACTGAAAAGAAACTTTGTGTTCCCAACAAGCTAGTTGAAGGACGGCTTTCACACACACTTATCTCTCAGAACTGAGCAAGTGGAGAGACGTTCGTTCATCTAGCACCAAGGGAACGTGTTGCAGGAGACACTTTTTCTCTGCTTTCTCAGTCTGTTTCCTAGTGCCGGTTTGAAGTTCCTGCAGTTTTCACTGTAAAACCGAGTTGGAGCTTCTACCTCCCCATATATATGTATGGAATGGAGTTTGCAACTGAAAAGAAACTTTGTGTTCCCAACAAGCTAGGTGAAGAACGGCTTTCACACACACTTATCTCTCAGAACTGAGCAAGTGGAGAGACGTTCGTTCATCTAGCACCAAGGGAACGGGTTGCAGGTGACACATTTTCTCTTCTCTCTCAGTATGTTTCCTAGTGCCGGTTTGAAGTTCCTGCAGTTTTCACTGTAAAACCGAGTTGGAGCTTGTACCTCCCCATATATATGTATGGAATGGAGTTTGCAACTGAAAAGAAACTTTGTGTTCCCAACAAGCTAGGTGAAGGACGGCTTTCACACACACTTATCTCTCAGAACTGAGCAAGTGGAGAGACGTTCGTTCATCTAGCACCAAGGGAACGGGTTGCAGGAGACACTTTTTCTCTGCTTTCTCAGTCTGTTTCCTAGTGCCGGTTTGAAGTTCCTGCAGTTTTCACTGTAAAACCGAGTTGGAGCTTCTACCTGCCCATATATATGTATGGAATGGAGTTTGCAACTGAAAAGAAACTTTGTGTTCCCAACAAGCTAGGTGAAGGACGGCTTTCACACACACTTATCTCTCAGAACTGAGCAAGTGGAGAGACGTTCGTTCATCTAGCACCAAGGGAACGGGTTGCAGGAGACACTTTTTCTCTGCTTTCTCAGTCTGTTTCCTAGTGCCGGTTTGAAGTTCCTGCAGTTTTCACTGTAAAACCGAGTTGGAGCTTCTACCTACAAACATATATGTATGGAATGGAGTTTGCAACTGAAAAGAAACTTTGTGTTCCCAACAAGCTAGGTGAAGGACGGCTTTCACACACACTTATCTCTAAGAACTGAGCAAGTGGAGAGACGTTCGTTCATCTAGCACCAAGGGAACGGGTTGCAGGAGACACTTTTTCTCTGCTTTCTCAGTCTGTTTCCTAGTGCCGGTTTGAAGTTCCTGCAGTTTTCACTGTAAAACCGAGTTGGAGCTTCTACCTCCCCATATATATGTATGGAATGGAGTTTGCAACTGAAAAGAAACTTTGTGTTCCCAACAATCTAGGTGAAGGACGGCTTTCACACACACTTATCTCTCAGAACTGAGCAAGTGGAGAGACGTTCGTTCATCTAGCACCAAGGGAACGGGTTGCAGGAGACACTTTTTCTCTGCTTTCTCAGTCTGTTTCCTAGTGCCGGTTTGAAGTTCCTGCAGTTTTCACTGTAAAACCGAGTTGGAGCTAGTACCTCCCCATATATATGTATGGAATGGAGTTTGCAACTGAAAAGAAACTTTGTGTTCCCAACAAGCTAGTTGAAGGACGGCTTTCACACACACTTATCTCTCAGAACTGAGCAAGTGGAGAGACGTTCGTTCATCTAGCACCAAGGGAACGGGTTGCAGGAGACACTTTTTCTCTGCTTTCTCAGTCTGTTTCCTAGTGCCGGTTTGAAGTTCCTGCAGTTTTCACTGTAAAACCGAGTTGGAGCTTCTACCTCCCCATATATATGTATGGAATGGAGTTTGCAACTGAAAAGAAACTTTGTGTTCCCAACAAGCTAGGTGAAGGACGGCTTTCACACACACTTATCTCTCAGAACTGAGCAAGTGGAGAGACGTTCGTTCATCTAGCACCAAGGGAACGGGTTGCAGGTGACACATTTTCTCTTCTTTCTCAGTATGTTTCCTAGTGCCGGTTTGAAGTTCCTGCAGTTTTCACTGTAAAACCGAGTTGGAGCTTGTACCTCCCCATATATATGTATGGAATGGAGTTTGCAACTGAAAAGAAACTTTGTGTTCCCAACAAGCTAGGTGAAGGACGGCTTTCACACACACTTATCTCTCAGAACTGAGCAAGTGGAGAGACGTTCGTTCATCTAGCACCAAGGGAACGGGTTGCAGGAGACACTTTTTCTCTGCTTTCTCAGTCTGTTTCCTAGTGCCGGTTTGAAGTTCCTGCAGTTTTCACTGTAAAACCGAGTTGGAGCTTCTACCTGCCCATATATATGTAAGGAGTGGAGTTTGCAACTGAAAAGAAACTTTGTGTTCCCAACAAGCTAGGTGAAGGACGGCTTTCACACACACTTATCTCTCAGAACCGAGCAAGTGGAGAGACGTTCGTTCATCTAGCACCAAGGGAACGGGTTGCAGGAGACACTTTTTTTATGCTTCCTCAGTCTGTTTCCTAGTGCCGGTTTGAAGTTCCTGCAGTTTTCACTGTAAAACCGAGTTGGAGCTTGTACCTCCCCATATATATGTATGGAATGGAGTTTGCAACTGAAAAGAAACTTTGTGTTCCCAACAAGCTAGGTGAAGGACGGCTTTCACACACACTTATCTCTCAGAACTGAGCAAGAGGAGAGACGTTCGTTCATCTAGCACAAAGGGAACGGGTTGCAGGAGACACTTTTTCTCTGCATTCTCAGTCTGTTTCCTAGTGCCGGTTTGAAATTCCTGCAGTTTTCACTGTCAAAACGAGTTGGAGCTAGTACCTCCCCATATATATTTAAGGAATGGAGTTTGCAACTGAAAAGAAACTTTGTGTTCCCAACAAGCTAGGTGAAGGACGGCTTTCACACACAATTATGTCTCAGAACTGAGCAAGTGGAGAGACGTTCGTTCATCTAGCACCAAGGGAACGGGTTGCAGGGGACACTTTTTTTCTGCTTCCTCAGTCTGTTTCCTAGTGCCGGTTTGAAGTTCCTGCAGTTTTCACTGTAAAACCGTGTTGGAGCTTGTACCTCCCCATATATATGTATGGAATGGAGTTTGCAACTGAAAAGAAACTTTGTGTTCCCAACAAGCTAGGTGATGGACGGCTTTCACACAAACTTCTCTCTCAGAACTGAGCAAGTGGAGAGACGTTCGTTCATCTAGCACCAAGGGAACGGGTTGCAGGAGACACTTTTTCTCTGCTTTCTCAGTCTGTTTCCTAGTGCCGGTTTGAAGTTCCTGCAGTTTTCACTGTCAAAGCGAGTTGGAGCTTGTACCTCCCCATATATATGTAAGGAATGGAGTTTGCAACTGAAAAGAAACTTTGTGTTCCCAACAAGCTAGGTGAAGGACGGCTTTCACACACACTTATCTCTCAGAACTGAGCAAGAGGAGAGACGTTCGTTCATCTAGCACAAAGGGAACGGGTTGCAGGAGACACTTTTTCTCTGCTTCCTCAGTCTGTTTCCTAGTGCCGGTTTGAAGTTCCTGCAGTTTTCACTGTCAAACCGAGTTGGAGCTAGTATCTCCCCACATATATTTATGGAATGGAGTTTACAACTGAAAAGAAACTTTGTGTTCCCAACAAGCTAGGTGAAGGACGGCTTTCACACACAATTATCTCTCAGAACTGAGCAAGTGGAGAGACGTTCGTTCATCTAGCACCAAGGGAACGGGTTGCAGGAGACACTTTCTCTCTGTTTTCTCAGTCTGTTTCCTAGTGCCGGTTTGAAGTTCCTGCAGTTTTCACTGTAAAACCGAGTTGCAGCTAGTACCTCCCCATATATATGTATGGAATGGCTTTTGCAACTGAAAAGAAACTTTGTGTTCCCAACAAGCTAGGTGAAGGTCGGCTTTCACACACACTTATCTCTCAGAACTGAGCAAGTGGAGAGACGTTCGTTCATCTAGCACCAAGGGAACGGGTTGCAGGAGACACTTATACTCTTGTTTCCCAGTCTGTTTCCTAGTGCCGGTTTGAAGTTCCTGCAGTTTTCACAGTCAAACCGAGTTGGAGCTAGTACCTCCCCATATATATGTATGGAATGGAGTTTGCAACTGAAAAGAAACTTGTGTTCCCAACAAGCTAGGTGAAGGACGGCTTTCACACACACTTATCTCTCAGAACTGTGCAAGTGGAGAGACGTTCGTTCATCTAGCACCAAGGGAAAGGTTGCAGGAGACACTTTTTCTCTGCTTTCTCAGTCTGTTTCCTAGTGCCGGTTTGAAGTTCCTGCAGTTTTCACTGTAAAAGCGAGTTGGAGCTTGTACCTCCCCATATATATGTAAGGAATGGAGTTTGCAACTGAAAAGAAACTTTGTGTTCCCAACAAGCTAGGTGAAGGACGGCTTTCACACACACTTATCTCTCAGAACTTAGCAAGTGGAGAGACGTTCGTTCATCTAGCACAAAGGGAACGGGTTGCAGGAGACACTTTTTCTCTGCTTCCTCAGTCTGTTTCCTAGTGCCGGTTTGAAGTTCCTGCAGTTTTCACTGTCAAAACGAGTTGGAGCTAGTATCTCCCCACATATAAGTATGGAATGGAGTTTACAACTGAAAAGAAACTTTGTGTTCCCAACAAGCTAGGTGAAGGACGGCTTTCACACACACTTATCTCTCAGAACTGAGCAAGTGGAGAGACGTTCGTTCATCTAGCACCAAGGGAACGGGTTGCAGGAGACACTTTCTCTCTGTTTTCTCAGTCTGTTTCCTAGTGCCGGTTTGAATTTCCTGCAGTTTTCACTGTAAAACCGAGTTGCAGCTAGTAACTCCCCATATATATGTATGGAATGGAGTTTGCAACTGAAAAGAAACTTTGTGTTCCCAACAAGCTAGGTGAAGGACGTCTTTCACACACACTTATCTCTCAGACCTGAGCAAGTGGAGAGACGTTCGTTCATCTAGCACCAAGGGAACGGGTTGCAGGAGACACTTTTTCTCTGCTTTCCCAGTCTGTTTCCTAGTGCCGGTTTGAAGTTCCTGCAGTTTTCACAGTCAAACCGAGTTGGAGCTAGTACCTCCCCATATATATGTATGGAATGGAGTTTTCAACTGAAAAGAAACTTGTGTTCCCAACAAGCTAGGTGAAGGACGGCTTTCACACACACTTATCTCTCAGAACTGAGCAAGTGGAGAGACGTTCGTTCATCTAGCACCAAGGGAACGGGTTGCAGGAGACACTTTATCTCTGCTTTAACAGTCTGTTTCCTAGTGCCGGTTAGAAGTTCCTGCAGTTTTCACTGTCAAACCGATTTGGAGCTAGTATCTCCCCACATATATGTATGGAATGGAGTTTACAACTGAAAAGAAACTTTGTGTTCCCAACAAGCTATTTGAAGAGCGGCTTTCACACACACTTATCTCTCAGAACTGAGCAAGTGGAGAGACGTTCGTTCATCTAGCACAAAGGGAACGGGTTGCAGGAGACACTTTTTCTCTGCATTCTCAGTCTGTTTCCTAGTGCCGGTTTGAAATTCCTGCAGTTTTCACTGTCAAAACGAGTTGGAGCTAGTACCTCCCCATATATATTTAAGGAATGGAGTTTGCAACTGAAAAGAAACTTTGTGTTCCCAACAAGCTAGGTGAAGGACGGCTTTCACACACAATTATGTCTCAGAACTGAGCAAGTGGAGAGACGTTCGTTCATCTAGCACCAAGGGAACGGGTTGCAGGGGACATTTTTTTTCTGCTTCCTCAGTCTGTTTCCTAGTGCCGGTTTGAAGTTCCTGCAGTTTTCACTGTAAAACCGTGTTGGAGCTTGTACCTCCCCATATATATGTATGGAATGGAGTTTGCAACTGAAAAGAAACTTTGTGTTCCCAACAAGCTAGGTGATGGACGGCTTTCACACAAACTTCTCTCTCAGAACTGAGCAAGTGGAGAGACGTTCGTTCATCTAGCACCAAGGGAACGGGTTGCAGGAGACACTTTTTCTCTTCTTTCTCAGTCTGTTTCCTAGTGCCGGTTTGAAGTTCCTGCAGTTTTCACTGTCAAAGCGAGTTGGAGCTTGTACCTCCCCATATATATGTAAGGAATGGAGTTTGCAACTGAAAAGAAACTTTGTGTTCCCAACAAGCTAGGTGAAGGACGGCTTTCACACACACTTATCTCTCAGAACTGAGCAAGAGGAGAGACGTTCGTTCATCTAGCACAAAGGGAACGGGTTGCAGGAGACACTTTTTCTCTGCTTCCTCAGTCTGTTTCCTAGTGCCGGTTTGAAGTTCCTGCAGTTTTCACTGTCAAACCGAGTTGGAGCTAGTATCTCCCCACATATATTTATGGAATGGAGTTTACAACTGAAAAGAAACTTTGTGTTCCCAACAAGCTAGGTGAAGGACGGCTTTCACACACAATTATCTCTCAGAACTGAGCAAGTGGAGAGACGTTCGTTCATCTAGCACCAAGGGAACGGGTTGCAGGAGACACTTTCTCTCTGTTTTCTCAGTCTGTTTCCTAGTGCCGGTTTGAAGTTCCTGCAGTTTTCACTGTAAAACCGAGTTGCAGCTAGTACCTCCCCATATATATGTATGGAATGGAGTTTGCAACTGAAAAGAAACTTTGTGTTCCCAACAAGCTAGGTGAAGGTCGGCTTTCACACACACTTATCTCTCAGAACTGAGCAAGTGGAGAGACGTTCGTTCATCTAGCACCAAGGGAACGGGTTGCAGGAGACACTTATACTCTTGTTTCCCAGTCTGTTTCCTAGTGCCGGTTTGAAGTTCCTGCAGTTTTCACAGTCAAACCGAGTTGGAGCTAGTACCTCCCCATATATATGTATGGAATGGAGTTTGCAACTGAAAAGAAACTTGTGTTCCCAACAAGCTAGGTGAAGGACGGCTTTCACACACACTTATCTCTCAGAACTGAGCAAGTGGAGAGACGTTCGTTCATCTAGCACCAAGGGAAAGGTTGCAGGAGACACTTTTTCTCTGCTTTCTCAGTCTGTTTCCTAGTGCCGGTTTGAAGTTCCTGCAGTTTTCACTGTAAAAGCGAGTTGGAGCTTGTACCTCCCCATATATATGTAAGGAATGGAGTTTGCAACTGAAAAGAAACTTTGTGTTCCCAACAAGCTAGGTGAAGGACGGCTTTCACACACACTTATCTCTCAGAACTTAGCAAGAGGAGAGACGTTCGTTCATCTAGCACAAAGGGAACGGGTTGCAGGAGACACTTTTTCTCTGCTTCCTCAGTCTGTTTCCTAGTGCCGGTTTGAAGTTCCTGCAGTTTTCACTGTCAAAACGAGTTGGAGCTAGTATCTCCCCACATATAAGTATGGAATGGAGTTTACAACTGAAAAGAAACTTTGTGTTCCCAACAAGCTAGGTGAAGGACGGCTTTCACACACACTTATCTCTCAGAACTGAGCAAGTGGAGAGACGTTCGTTCATCTAGCACCAAGGGAACGGGTTGCAGGAGACACTTTCTCTCTGTTTTCTCAGTCTGTTTCCTAGTGCCGGTTTGAATTTCCTGCAGTTTTCACTGTAAAACCGAGTTGCAGCTAGTACCTCCCCATATATATGTATGGAATGGAGTTTGCAACTGAAAAGAAACTTTGTGTTCCCAACAAGCTAGGTGAAGGACGTCTTTCACACACACTTATCTCTCAGACCTGAGCAAGTGGAGAGACGTTCGTTCATCTAGCACCAAGGAAACGGGTTGCAGGAGACACTTTTTCTCTGCTTTCCCAGTCTGTTTCCTAGTGCCGGTTTGAAGTTCCTGCAGTTTTCACAGTCAAACCGAATTGGAGCTAGTACCTCCCCATATATATGTATGGAATGGAGTTTTCAACTGAAAAGAAACTTGTGTTCCCAACAAGCTAGGTGAAGGACGGCTTTCACACACACTTATCTCTCAGAACTGAGCAAGTGGAGAGACGTTCGTTCATCTAGCACCAAGGGAACGGGTTGCAGGAGACACTTTATCTCTGCTTTAACAGTCTGTTTCCTAGTGCCGGTTAGAAGTTCCTGCAGTTTTCACTGTCAAACCGATTTGGAGCTAGTATCTCCCCACATATATGTATGGAATGGAGTTTACAACTGAAAAGAAACTTTGTGTTCCCAACAAGCTATTTGAAGAGCGGCTTTCACACACACTTATCTCTCAGAACTGAGCAAGTGGAGAGACGTTCGTTCATTTAGCACCAAGGGAACGGGTTGCAGGAGACACTTTTTCTCTGCTTTCTCAGTCTGTTTCCTAGTGCCGGTTTGAAGTTCCTGCAGTTTTCACTGTAAAACCGAGTTGCAGCTAGTACCTCCCCATATATATGTATGGAATGGAGTTTGCAACTGAAAAGAAACTTTGTGTTCCCAACAAGCTAGGTGAAGAACGGCTTTCACACACACTTATGTCTCAGAACTGAGCAAGTGGAGAGACGTTCGTTCATCTAGCACCAAGGGAACGGGTTGCAGGAGACACTTATACTCTTGTTTCCCAGTCTGTTTCCTAGTGCCGGTTTGAAGTTCCTGCAGTTTTCACAGTCAAACCGAGTTGGAGCTAGTACCTCCCCATATATATGTATGGAATGGAGTTTGCAACTGAAAAGAAACTTGTGTTCCCAACAAGCTAGGTGAAGGACGGCTTTCACACACACTTATCTCTCAGAACTGAGCAAGTGGAGAGACGTTCGTTCATCTAGCACCAAGGGAAAGGTTGCAGGAGACACTTTTTCTCTGCTTTCTCAGTCTGTTTCCTAGTGCCGGTTTGAAGTTCCTGCAGTTTTCACTGTAAAAGCGAGTTGGAGCTTGTACCTCCCCATATATATGTAAGGAATGGAGTTTGCAACTGAAAAGAAACTTTGTGTTCCCAACAAGCTAGGTGAAGGACGGCTTTCACACACACTTATCTCTCAGAACTTAGCAAGAGGAGAGACGTTCGTTCATCTAGCACAAAGGGAACGGGTTGCAGGAGACACTTTTTCTCTGCTTCCTCAGTCTGTTTCCTAGTGCCGGTTTGAAGTTCCTGCAGTTTTCACTGTCAAAACGAGTTGGAGCTAGTATCTCCCCACATATAAGTATGGAATGGAGTTTACAACTGAAAAGAAACTTTGTGTTCCCAACAAGCTAGGTGAAGGACGGCTTTCACACACACTTATCTCTCAGAACTGAGCAAGTGGAGAGACGTTCGTTCATCTAGCACCAAGGGAACGGGTTGCAGGAGACACTTTCTCTCTGTTTTCTCAGTCTGTTTCCTAGTGCCGGTTTGAATTTCCTGCAGTTTTCACTGTAAAACCGAGTTGCAGCTAGTACCTCCCCATATATATGTATGGAATGGAGTTTGCAACTGAAAAGAAACTTTGTGTTCCCAACAAGCTAGGTGAAGGACGTCTTTCACACACACTTATCTCTCAGACCTGAGCAAGTGGAGAGACGTTCGTTCATCTAGCACCAAGGAAACGGGTTGCAGGAGACACTTTTTCTCTGCTTTCCCAGTCTGTTTCCTAGTGCCGGTTTGAAGTTCCTGCAGTTTTCACAGTCAAACCGAATTGGAGCTAGTACCTCCCCATATATATGTATGGAATGGAGTTTTCAACTGAAAAGAAACTTGTGTTCCCAACAAGCTAGGTGAAGGACGGCTTTCACACACACTTATCTCTCAGAACTGAGCAAGTGGAGAGACGTTCGTTCATCTAGCACCAAGGGAACGGGTTGCAGGAGACACTTTATCTCTGCTTTAACAGTCTGTTTCCTAGTGCCGGTTAGAAGTTCCTGCAGTTTTCACTGTCAAACCGATTTGGAGCTAGTATCTCCCCACATATATGTATGGAATGGAGTTTACAACTGAAAAGAAACTTTGTGTTCCCAACAAGCTATTTGAAGAGCGGCTTTCACACACACTTATCTCTCAGAACTGAGCAAGTGGAGAGACGTTCGTTCATTTAGCACCAAGGGAACGGGTTGCAGGAGACACTTTTTCTCTGCTTTCTCAGTCTGTTTCCTAGTGCCGGTTTGAAGTTCCTGCAGTTTTCACTGTAAAACCGAGTTGCAGCTAGTACCTCCCCATATATATGTATGGAATGGAGTTTGCAACTGAAAAGAAACTTTGTGTTCCCAACAAGCTAGGTGAAGAACGGCTTTCACACACACTTATGTCTCAGAACTGAGCAAGTGGAGAGACGTTCGTTCATCTAGCACAAAGGGAACGGGTTGCAGGAGACACTTTTTCTCTGCTTTCTCAGTCTGTTTCCTAGTGCCGGTTTGAAGTTCCTGCAGTTTTCACTGTCAAACCGAGTTGGAGCTAGTACCTCCCCATATATATGTAAGGAATGGAGTTTGCAACTGAAAAGAAACTTGTGTTCCCAACAAGCTAGGTGATGGACGGCTTTCACACACACTTATCTCTCAGAACTGAGCAAGTGGAGAGACGTTCGTTCATCTAGCACCAAGGGAACGGGTTGCAGGAGACAATTTTTTTCTGCTACCTCAGTCTGTTTCCTAGTGCCGGTTTGAAGTTCCTGCAGTTTTCACTGTAAAACCGAGTTGGAGCTTGTACGTCCCCATATATATGTATGGAATGGAGTTTGCAACTGAAAAGGAACTTTGTGTTCCCAACAAGCTAGGTGAAGAACGGCTTTCACACACACTTATCTCTCAGAACTGAGCAAGTGGAGAGACGTTCGTTCATCTAGCACAAAGGGAATGGGTTGCAGGAGACACTTTTTCTCTGCTCTCTCAGTCTGTTTCCTAGTGCCGGTTTGAAGTTCCTGCAGTTTTCACTGTAAAACCGAGTTGCAGCTAGTACCTCCCCATATATATGTATGGAATTGAGATTGCAACTGAAAAGAAATTTTGTGTTCCCAACAAGCTAGGTGAAGTACGGCTTTCACACACACTTATCTCTCAGAACTGAGCAAATGGAGAGACGTTCGTTCATCTAGCACCAAGGGAACTAGTTGCATGAGACACTTTTTCTCTGCTTTCTCAGTCTGTTTCCTAGTGCCGGTTTGAAGTTCCTGCAGTTTTCACTGTCAAACCGAGTTGGAGCTAGTACCTCCCCATATATATGTAAGGAATGGTGTTTGCAACTGAAAAGAAACTTTGTGTTCCCAACAAGCTAGGTGAAGGACGGCTTTCACACACACTTATCTCTCAGAACCGAGCAAGTGGAGAGACGTTCGTTCATCTAGCACCAAGGGAACGGGTTGCAGGAGACACTTTTTCTCTGCTTCCTCAGTCTGTTTCCTAGTGCCGGTTTGAAGTTCCTGCAGTTTTCACTATAAAACCGAGTTGGAGCTTGTACCTCCCCATATATATGTATGGAATGGAGTTTGCAACTGAAAAGAAACTTTGTGTTCCCAACAAGCTAGGTGAAGGACGGCTTTCACACACACTTATCTCTCAGAACTGAGCAAGTGGAGAGACGTTCGTTCATCTAGCACCAAGGGAACGGGTTGCAGGAGACACTTTTTCTCTGCATTCTCAGTCTGTTTCCTAGTGCCGGTTTGAAGTTCCTGCAGTTTTCACTGTCAAACCGAGTTGGAGCTAGTACCTCCCCATATATATGTAAGGAATGGAGTTTGCAACTGAAAAGATACTTTGTTTTCCCAACAAGCTAAGTGAAGTACGGCTTTCACACACACTTATCTCTCAGAACTGAGCAAGTGGAGAGACGTTCGTTCATCTAGCACCAAGGGAACGGGTTGCAGGAGACACTTTTTTTATGCTTCCTCAGTCTGTTTCCTAGTGCCGGTTTGAAGTTCCTGCAGTTTTTACTGTAAAACCGAGTTGGAGTTTGTACCTCCCCATATATATGTATGGAATGGAGTTTGCAACTGAAAAGAAACTTTGTGTTCCCAACAAGCTAGGTGAAGGACGGCTTTCACACACACTTATGTCTCAGAACTGAGCAAGTGGAGAGACGTTCGTTCATCTAGCACCAAGGGAACGGGTTGCAGGAGACACTTTTTTTCGGCTACTTCAGTCTGTTTCCTAGTGCCGGTTTGAAGTTCCTGCAGTTTTCACTGTAAAACCGAGTTGGAGCTTGTACCTACCCATATATATGTATGAAATGGAGTTTGCAACTGAAAAGGAACTTTGTGTTCAAAACAAGCTAGGTGAAGAACGGCTTTCACACACACTTATCTCTCAGAACTGAGCAAGTGGAGAGACGTTCGTTCATCTAGCACAAAGGGAACGGGTTGCAGGAGACACTTTTTCTCTGCTTTCTCAGTCTGTTTCCTAGTGCCGGTTTGAAGTTCCTGCAGTTTTCACTGTCAAACCGAGTTGGAGCTAGTACCTCCTCATATATATGTAAGGAATGGGGTTTGCAACTGAAAAGAATCTTTGTGTTCTCAACAAGCTAGGTGAAGGACGGCTTTCACACACACTTATCTCTCAGAACTGAGCAAGTGGAGAGACGTTCGTTCATCTAGCACCAAGGGAACGGTTTGCAGGAGACACTTTTTTTCTGCTTCCTCAGTCTGTTTCCTAGTGCCGGTTTGAATTTCCTGCAGTTTTCACTGTAAAACCGAGTTGGAGCTTGTACCTCCCCATATATATGTATGGAATGGAGTGTGCAACTGAAAAGAAACTTTGTGTTCCCAACAAGCTAGGTGAAGGACAGCTTTCACACACACTTATCTCTCAGAACTGAGCAAGTGGAGAGACGTTCGTTCATCTAGCACCAAGGGAACGGGTTGCAGGAGACACTTTTTCTCTGCTTTCTCAGTCTGTTTCCTAGTGCCTGTTTGAAGTTCCTGCAGTTTTCACTGTAAAACAGAGTTGGAGCTTGTACCTCCCCATATATATGTATGGAATGGAGTTTGCAACTGAAAAGAAACTTTGTGTTCCCAACAAGCTATGTGAAGGACGGCTTTCACACACACTTATCTCTCAGAACTGAGCAAGTGGAGAGACATTCGTTCATCTAGCACCAAGGGAACGAGTTGCAGGAGACACTTTATCTCTGCTTTCTCAGTCTGTTTCCTAGTGCCGGTTAGAAGTTCCTGCAGTTTTCACTGTCAAACCGATTTGGAGCTAGTATCTCCCCACATATATGTATGGAATGGAGTTTACAACTGAAAAGAAACTTTGTGTTCCCAACAAGCTATGTGAAGAGCGGCTTTCACACACAGTTATCTCTCCGAACTGAGGTAGTGGAGAGACGTTCGTTCATCTAGCACCAAGGGAACGGGTTGCAGGAGACACTTTTTTTCTGCTTCCTCAGTCTGTTTCCTAGTGCCGGTTTGAAGTTCCTGCAGTTTTCACTGTAAAATCGAGTTGGAGCTTGTACCTCCCCATATATATGTATGGAATGGAGTTTGCAACTGAAAAGAAACTTTGTGTTCCCAACAAGCTAGGTGAAGAACGGCTTTCACACACACTTATCTCTCAGAAGTGAGCAAGTGGAGAGACGTTCGTTCATCTAGCACCAAGGGAACGGGTTGCAGGAGACACTTTTTCTCTGATTTCTCAGTCTGTTTCCTAGTGCCGGTTTGAAGTTCCTGCAGTTTTCACTGTCAAACCGAGTTGGAGCTAGTACCTCCCCATATATATGTTAGGAATGGAATTTGCAACTGAAAAGAAACTTTGTGTTCCCAACAAGCTAGGTGAAGGACGGCTTTCACACACACTTATCTCTCAGAACTGAGAAAGTGGAGAGACGTTCGTTCATCTAGCACCAAGGGAACGGTTTGCTGGAGACACATTTTCTCTGCTTTCTCAGTCTGTTTCCTAGTGCCGGTTTGAAGTTCCTGCAGTTTTCACTGTCAAACCGAGTTGGAGCTAGTACCTCCCCATATATATGTAAGGAGTGGAGTTTGCAACTGAAAAGAAACTTTGTGTTCCCAACAAGCTAGGTGAAGGACGGCTTTCACACACACTTATCTCTCAGAACCGAGCAAGTGGAGAGAAGTTCGTTCATCTAGCACCAAGGGAACGGGTTGCAGGAGACACTTTTTTTATGCTTCCTCAGTCTGTTTCCTAGTGCCGGTTTGAAGTTCCTGCAGTTTTCACTGTAAAACCGAGTTGGAGCTTGTACCTCCCCATATATATGTATGGAATGGAGTTTGCAACTGAAAAGAAACTTTGTGTTCCCAACAAGCTAGGTGAAGGACGGCTTTCACACACACTTATCTCTCAGAACTGAGCAAGAGGAGAGACGTTCGTTCATCTAGCACAAAGGGAACGGGTTGCAGGAGACACTTTTTCTCTGCATTCTCAGTCTGTTTCCTAGTGCCGGTTTGAAGTTCCTGCAGTTTTCACTGTCAAAACGAGTTGGAGCTAGTACCTCCCCATATATATTTAAGGAATGGAGTTTGCAACTGAAAAGAAACTTTGTGTTCCCAACAAGCTAAGTGAAGGACGGCTTTCACACACAATTATGTCTCAGAACTGAGCAAGTGGAGAGACGTTCGTTCATCTAGCACCAAGGGAACGGGTTGCAGGGGACACTTTTTTTCTGCTTCCTCAGTCTGTTTCCTAGTGCCGGTTTGAAGTTCCTGCAGTTTTCACTGTAAAACCGTGTTGGAGCTTGTACCTCCCCATATATATGTATGGAATGGAGTTTGCAACTGAAAAGAAACTTTGTGTTCCCAACAAGCTAGGTGATGGACGGCTTTCACACAAACTTCTCTCTCAGAACTGAGCAAGTGGAGAGACGTTCTTTCATCTAGCACCAAGGGAACGGGTTGCAGGAGACACTTTTTCTCTGCTTTCTCAGTCTGTTTCCTAGTGCCGGTTTGAAGTTCCTGCAGTTTTCACTGTAAAAGCGAGTTGGAGCTTGTACCTCCCCATATATATGTAAGGAATGGAGTTTGCAACTGAAAAGAAACTTTGTGTTCCCAACAAGCTAGGTGAAGGACGGCTTTCACACACACTTATCTCTCAGAACTGAGCAAGAGGAGAGACGTTCGTTCATCTAGCACAAAGGGAACGGGTTGCAGGAGACACTTTTTCTCTGCTTCCTCAGTCTGTTTCCTAGTGCCGGTTTGAAGTTCCTGCAGTTTTCACTGTCAAACCGAGTTGGAGCTAGTATCTCCCCACATATATTTATGGATTGGAGTTTACAACTGAAAAGAAACTTTGTGTTCCCAACAAGCTAGGTGAAGGACGGCTTTCACACACACTTATCTCTCAGAACTGAGCAAGTGGAGAGACGTTCGTTCATCTAGCACCAAGGGAACGGGTTGCAGGAGACACTTTCTCTCTGTTTTCTCAGTCTGTTTCCTAGTGCCGGTTTGAAGTTCCTGCAGTTTTCACTGTAAAACCGAGTTGCAGCTAGTACCTCCCCATATATATGTATGGAATGGAGTTTGCAACTGAAAAGAAACTTTGTGTTCCCAACAAGCTAGGTGAATGTCGGCTTTCACACACACTTATCTCTCAGAACTGAGCAAGTGGAGAGACGTTCGTTCATCTAGCACCAAGGGAACGGGTTGCAGGAGACACTTATACTCTTGTTTCCCAGTCTGTTTCCTAGTGCCGGTTTGAAGTTCCTGCAGTTTTCACAGTCAAACCGAGTTGGAGCTAGTACCTCCCCATATATATGTATGGAATGGAGTTTGCAACTGAAAAGAAACTTGTGTTCCCAACAAGCTAGGTGAAGGACGGCTTTCACACACACTTATCTCTCAGAACTGAGCAAGTGGAGAGACGTTCGTTCATCTAGCACCAAGGGAAAGGTTTGCAGGAGACACTTTTTTGCTGCTTCCTCAGTCTGTTTCCTAGTGCCGGTTTGAAGTTCCTACAGTTTTCACTGTCAAACCGAGTTGGAGCTTGTACCTCCCCATATATATATATGGAATGGAGTTTGCAACTGAAAAGAAAATTTGTGTTCCCAACAAGCTAGGTGAAGGACGGCTTTCACACACACTTATCTCTCAGAACTGAGCAAGTGGAGAGACGTTCGTTCATCTAGCACCAAGGGAACGGGTTGCAGGAGACACTTTTTCTCTGCTTTCTCAGTCTGTTTCCTAGTGCCGGTTTGAAGTTCCTGCAGTTTTCACTGTAAAAGCGAGTTGGAGCTTGTACCTCCCCATATATATGTAAGGAATGGAGTTTGCAACTGAAAACAAACTTTGTGTTCCCAACAAGCTAGGTGAAGGACGGCTTTCACACACACTTATCTCTCAGAACTTAGCAAGAGGAGAGACGTTCGTTCATCTAGCACAAAGGGAACGGGTTGCAGGAGACACTTTTTCTCTGCTTCCTCAGTCTGTTTCCTAGTGCCGGTTTGAAGTTCCTGCAGTTTTCACTGTCAAAACGAGTTGGAGCTAGTATCTCCCCACATATATGTATGGAATGGAGTTTACAACTGAAAAGAAACTTTGTGTTCCCAACAAGCTAGGTGAAGGACGGCTTTCACACACACTTATCTCTCAGAACTGAGCAAGTGGAGAGACGTTCGTTCATCTAGCACCAAGGGAACGGGTTGCAGGAGACACTTTCTCTCTGTTTTCTCAGTCTGTTTCCTAGTGCCGGTTTGAATTTCCTGCAGTTTTCACTGTAAAACCGAGTTGCAGCTAGTACCTCCCCATATATATGTATGGAATGGAGTTTGCAACTGAAAAGAAACTTTGTGTTCCCAACAAGCTAGGTGAAGGACGGCTTTCACACACACTTATCTCTCAGAACTGAGCAAGTGGAGAGACGTTCGTTCATCTAGCACCAAGGGAACGGGTTGCAGGAGTCACTTTTTCTCTGCTTTCCCAGTCTGTTTCCTAGTGCCGGTTTGAAGTTCCTGCAGTTTTCACAGTCAAACCGAGTTGGAGCTAGTACCTCCCCATATATATGTATGGAATGGAGTTTGCAACTGAAAAGAAACTTGTGTTCCCAACAAGCTAGGTGAAGGACGGCTTTCACACACACTTATCTCTCAGAACTGAGCAAGTGGAGAGACGTTCGTTCATCTAGCACCAAGGGAACGGGTTGCAGGAGACACTTTATCTCTGCTTTAACAGTCTGTTTCCTAGTGCCGGTTAGAAGTTCCTGCAGTTTTCACTGTCAAACCGATTTGGAGCTAGTATCTCCCCACATATATGTATGGAATGGAGTTTACAACTGAAAAGAAACTTTGTGTTCCCAACAAGCTATTTGAAGAGCGGCTTTCACACACACTTATCTCTCAGAACTGAGCAAGTGGAGAGACGTTCGTTCATTTAGCACCAAGGGAACGGGTTGCAGGAGACACTTTTTCTCTGCTTTCTCAGTCTGTTTCCTAGTGCCGGTTTGAAGTTCCTGCAGTTTTCACTGTAAAACCGAGTTGCAGCTAGTACCTCCCCATATATATGTATGGAATGGAGTTTGCAACTGAAAAGAAACTTTGTGTTCCCAACAAGCTAGGTGAAGAACGGCTTTCACACACACTTATGTCTCAGAACTGAGCAAGTGGAGAGACGTTCGTTCATCTAGCACAAAGGGAACGGGTTGCAGGAGACACTTTTTCTCTGCTTTCTCAGTCTGTTTCCTAGTGCCGGTTTGAAGTTCCTGCAGTTTTCACTGTCAAACCGAGTTGGAGCTAGTACCTCCCCATATATATGTAAGGAATGGAGTTTGCAACTGAAAAGAAACTTGTGTTCCCAACAAGCTAGGTGATGGACGGCTTTCACACACACTTATCTCTCAGAACTGAGCAAGTGGAGAGACGTTCGTTCATCTAGCACCAAGGGAACGGGTTGCAGGAGACAATTTTTTTCTGCTACCTCAGTCTGTTTCCTAGTGCCGGTTTGAAGTTCCTGCAGTTTTCACTGTAAAACCGAGTTGGAGCTTGTACGTCCCCATATATATGTATGGAATGGAGTTTGCAACTGAAAAGGAACTTTGTGTTCCCAACAAGCTAGGTGAAGAACGGCTTTCATACACACTTATCTCTCAGAACTGAGCAAGTGGAGAGACGTTCGTTCATCTAGCACAAAGGGAATGGGTTGCAGGAGACACTTTTTCTCTGCTTTCTCAGTCTGTTTCCTAGTGCCGGTTTGAAGTTCCTGCAGTTTTCACTGTAAAACCGAGTTGCAGCTAATACCTCCCCATATATATGTATGGAATGGAGTTTGCAACTGAAAAGAAACTTTGTGTTCCCAACAAGCTAGGTGAAGAACGGCTTTCACACACACTTATCTCTCAGAACTGAGCAAGTGGAGAGACGTTCGTTCATCTAGCACCAAGGGAACGGGTTGCAGGAGACACTTTCTCTCTGTTTTCTCAGTCTGTTTCCTAGTGCCGGTTTGAATTTCCTGCAGTTTTCACTGTAAAACCGAGTTGCAGCTAGTACCTCCCCATATATATGTATGGAATGGAGTTTGCAACTGAAAAGAAACTTTGTGTTCCCAACAAGCTAGGTGAAGGACGGCTTTCACACACACTTATCTCTCAGAACTGAGCAAGTGGAGAGACGTTCGTTCATCTAGCACCAAGGGAACGGGTTGCAGGAGTCACTTTTTCTCTGCTTTCCCAGTCTGTTTCCTAGTGCCGGTTTGAAGTTCCTGCAGTTTTCACAGTCAAACCGAGTTGGAGCTAGTACCTCCCCATATATATGTATGGAATGGAGTTTGCAACTGAAAAGAAACTTGTGTTCCCAACAAGCTAGGTGAAGGACGGCTTTCACACACACTTATCTCTCAGAACTGAGCAAGTGGAGAGACGTTCGTTCATCTAGCACCAAGGGAACGGGTTGCAGGAGACACTTTATCTCTGCTTTAACAGTCTGTTTCCTAGTGCCGGTTAGAAGTTCCTGCAGTTTTCACTGTCAAACCGATTTGGAGCTAGTATCTCCCCACATATATGTATGGAATGGAGTTTACAACTGAAAAGAAACTTTGTGTTCCCAACAAGCTATTTGAAGAGCGGCTTTCACACACACTTATCTCTCAGAACTGAGCAAGTGGAGAGACGTTCGTTCATTTAGCACCAAGGGAACGGGTTGCAGGAGACACTTTTTCTCTGCTTTCTCAGTCTGTTTCCTAGTGCCGGTTTGAAGTTCCTGCAGTTTTCACTGTAAAACCGAGTTGCAGCTAGTACCTCCCCATATATATGTATGGAATGGAGTTTGCAACTGAAAAGAAACTTTGTGTTCCCAACAAGCTAGGTGAAGAACGGCTTTCACACACACTTATGTCTCAGAACTGAGCAAGTGGAGAGACGTTCGTTCATCTAGCACAAAGGGAACGGGTTGCAGGAGACACTTTTTCTCTGCTTTCTCAGTCTGTTTCCTAGTGCCGGTTTGAAGTTCCTGCAGTTTTCACTGTCAAACCGAGTTGGAGCTAGTACCTCCCCATATATATGTAAGGAATGGAGTTTGCAACTGAAAAGAAACTTGTGTTCCCAACAAGCTAGGTGATGGACGGCTTTCACACACACTTATCTCTCAGAACTGAGCAAGTGGAGAGACGTTCGTTCATCTAGCACCAAGGGAACGGGTTGCAGGAGACAATTTTTTTCTGCTACCTCAGTCTGTTTCCTAGTGCCGGTTTGAAGTTCCTGCAGTTTTCACTGTAAAACCGAGTTGGAGCTTGTACGTCCCCATATATATGTATGGAATGGAGTTTGCAACTGAAAAGGAACTTTGTGTTCCCAACAAGCTAGGTGAAGAACGGCTTTCACACACACTTATCTCTCAGAACTGAGCAAGTGGAGAGACGTTCGTTCATCTAGCACAAAGGGAATGGGTTGCAGGAGACACTTTTTCTCTGCTTTCTCAGTCTGTTTCCTAGTGCCGGTTTGAAGTTCCTGCAGTTTTCACTGTAAAACCGAGTTGCAGCTAATACCTCCCCATATATATGTATGGAATGGAGTTTGCAACTGAAAAGAAACTTTGTGTTCCCAACAAGCTAGGTGAAGAACGGCTTTCACACACACTTATCTCTCAGAACTGAGCAAGTGGAGAGACGTTCGTTCATCTAGCACCAAGGGAACGGTTTGCAGGAGACACTTTTTCTCTGCTTTCTCAGTCTGTTTCCTAGTGCCGGTTTGAAGTTCCTGCAGTTTTCACTGTCAAACCGAGTTGGAGCTAGTACCTCCCCATATATATGTAAGGAATGGAGTTTGCAACTGAAAAGAAACTTTGTGTTCCCAACAAGCTAAGAGAAGGACGGCTTTCACACACACTTATCTCTCAGAACTGAGCAAGTGGAGAGACGTTCGTTCATCTAGCACCAAGGGAACGGGTTGCAGGAGACACTTTTTTTATGCTTCCTCAGACTGTTTCCTAGTGCCGGTTTGAAGTTCCTGCAGTTTTCACTGTAAAACCGAGTTGGAGCTTGTACCTCCCCATATATATGTATGGAATGGAGTTTGCAACTGAAAAGGAACTTTGTGTTCCCAACAAGCTAGGTGAAGAACGGCTTTCACACACACTTATCTCTCAGAACTGAGCAAGTGGAGAGAAGTTCGTTCATCTAGCACAAAGGGAACGGGTAGCAGGAGACACTTTTTCTCTGTTTTCTCAGTCTGTTTCCTAGTGCCGGTTTGAAGTTCCTGCAGTTTTCACAGTCAAACCGAGTTGGAGCTAGTACCTCCTCATATATATGTAAGGAATGGAGTTTGCAACTGAAAAGAATCTTTGTGTTCTCAACAAGCTAGTTGAAGGACGGCTTTCACACACACTTATCTCTCAGAACTGAGCAAGTGGAGAGACGTTCGTTCATCTAGCACCAAGGGAACGGGTTGCAGGAGACACTTTTTTTCTGCTTCCTCAGTCTGTTTCCTAGTGCCGATTTGAAGTTCCTGCAGTTTTCACTGTAAAACCGAGTTGGAGCTTGTACCTCCCCATATATATGTATGGAATGGAGTGTGCAACTGTAAAGAAACTTTGTGTTCCCAACAAGCTAGGTGAAGGACCGCTTTCACACACACTTATCTCTCAGAACTGAGCAAGTGGAGAGACGTTCGTTCATCTAGCACCAAGGGAACGGGTTGCAGGAGACAATTTTTTTCTGCTACCTCAGTCTGTTTCCTAGTGCCGGTTTGAAGTTCCTGCAGTTTTCACTGTAAAACCGAGTTGGAGCTTGTACGTCCCCATATATATGTATGGAATGGAGTTTGCAACTGAAAAGGAACTTTGTGTTCCCAACAAGCTAGGTGAAGAACGGCTTTCACACACACTTATCTCTCAGAACTGAGCAAGTGGAGAGACGTTCGTTCATCTAGCACAAAGGGAATGGGTTGCAGGAGACACTTTTTCTCTGCTTTCTCAGTCTGTTTCCTAGTGCCGGTTTGAAGTTCCTGCAGTTTTCACTGTAAAACCGAGTTGCAGCTAGTACCTCCCCATATATATGTATGGAATGGAGTTTGCAACTGAAAAGAAACTTTGTGTTCCCAACAAGCTAGGTGAAGAACGGCTTCCACACACACTTATCTCTCAGAACTGAGCAAGTGGAGAGACGTTCGTTCATCTAGCACCAAGGGAACGGTTTGCAGGAGACACTTTTTCTCTGCTTTCTCAGTCTGTTTCCTAGTGCCGGTTTGAAGTTCCTGCAGTTTTCACTGTCAAACCGAGTTGGAGCTAGTACCTCCCCATATATATGTAAGGAATGGAGTTTGCAACTGAAAAGAAACTTTGTGTTCCCAACAAGCTAAGAGAAGGACGGCTTTCACACACACTTATCTCTCAGAACTGAGCAAGTGGAGAGACGTTCGTTCATCTAGCACCAAGGGAACGGGTTGCAGGAGACACTTTTTTTATGCTTCCTCAGACTGTTTCCTAGTGCCGGTTTGAAGTTCCTGCAGTTTTCACTGTAAAACCGGGTTGGAGTTTGTACCTCCCCATATATATGTATGGAATGGAGTTTGCAACTGAAAAGGAACTTTGTGTTCCCAACAAGCTAGGTGAAGAACGGCTTTCACACACACTTATCTCTCAGAACTGAGCAAGTGGAGAGAAGTTCGTTCATCTAGCACAAAGGGAACGGGTAGCAGGAGACACTTTTTCTCTGTTTTCTCAGTCTGTTTCCTAGTGCCGGTTTGAAGTTCCTGCAGTTTTCACAGTCAAACCGAGTTGGAGCTAGTACCTCCTCATATATATGTAAGGAATGGAGTTTGCAACTGAAAAGAATCTTTGTGTTCTCAACAAGCTAGGTGAAGGACGGCTTTCACACACACTTATCTCTCAGAACTGAGCAAGTGGAGAGACGTTCGTTCATCTAGCACCAAGGGAACGGGTTGCAGGAGACACTTTTTTTCTGCTTCCTCAGTCTGTTTCCTAGTGCCGGTTTGAAGTTCCTGCAGTTTTCACTGTAAAACCGAGTTGGAGCTTGTACCTCCCCATATATATGTATGGAATGGAGTTTGCAACTGAAAAGAAACTTGTGTTCCCAACAAGCTAGGTGAAGGACGGCTTTCACACACACTTATCTCTCAGAACTGAGCAAGTGGAGAGACGTTCGTTCATCTAGCACCAAGGGAACGGGTTGCAGGAGACACTTTATCTCTGCTTTAACAGTCTGTTTCCTAGTGCCGGTTAGAAGTTCCTGCAGTTTTCACTGTCAAACCGATTTGGAGCTAGTATCTCCCCACATATATGTATGGAATGGAGTTTACAACTGAAAAGAAACTTTGTGTTCCCAACAAGCTATTTGA
This sequence comes from Camelus dromedarius, assembly GCF_036321535.1. Taxonomy (NCBI): domain Eukaryota; kingdom Metazoa; phylum Chordata; class Mammalia; order Artiodactyla; family Camelidae; genus Camelus; species Camelus dromedarius. Next base: position 1,690,078 of record NW_026989814.1, read on the forward strand.
AGAGCGGCTTTCACACACACTTATCTCTCAGAACTGAGCAAGTGGAGAGACGTTCGTTCATTTAGCACCAAGGGAACGGGTTGCAGGAGACACTTTTTCTCTGCTTTCTCAGTCTGTTTCCTAGTGCCGGTTTGAAGTTCCTGCAGTTTTCACTGTAAAACCGAGTTGCAGCTAGTACCTCCCCATATATATGTATGGAATGGAGTTTGCAACTGAAAAGAAACTTTGTGTTCCCAACAAGCTAGGTGAAGAACGGCTTTCACACACACTTATGTCTCAGAACTGAGCAAGTGGAGAGACGTTCGTTCATCTAGCACAAAGGGAACGGGTTGCAGGAGACACTTTTTCTCTGCTTTCTCAGTCTGTTTCCTAGTGCCGGTTTGAAGTTCCTGCAGTTTTCACTGTCAAACCGAGTTGGAGCTAGTACCTCCCCATATATATGTAAGGAATGGAGTTTGCAACTGAAAAGAAACTTGTGTTCCCAACAAGCTAGGTGATGGACGGCTTTCACACACACTTATCTCTCAGAACTGAGCAAGTGGAGAGACGTTCGTTCATCTAGCACCAAGGGAACGGGTTGCAGGAGACAATTTTTTTCTGCTACCTCAGTCTGTTTCCTAGTGCCGGTTTGAAGTTCCTGCAGTTTTCACTGTAAAACCGAGTTGGAGCTTGTACGTCCCCATATATATGTATGGAATGGAGTTTGCAACTGAAAAGGAACTTTGTGTTCCCAACAAGCTAGGTGAAGAACGGCTTTCACACACACTTATCTCTCAGAACTGAGCAAGTGGAGAGACGTTCGTTCATCTAGCACAAAGGGAATGGGTTGCAGGAGACACTTTTTCTCTGCTTTCTCAGTCTGTTTCCTAGTGCCGGTTTGAAGTTCCTGCAGTTTTCACTGTAAAACCGAGTTGCAGCTAGTACCTCCCCATATATATGTATGGAATGGAGTTTGCAACTGAAAAGAAACTTTGTGTTCCCAACAAGCTAGGTGAAGAACGGCTTCCACACACACTTATCTCTCAGAACTGAGCAAGTGGAGAGACGTTCGTTCATCTAGCACCAAGGGAACGGTTTGCAGGAGACACTTTTTCTCTGCTTTCTCAGTCTGTTTCCTAGTGCCGGTTTGAAGTTCCTGCAGTTTTCACTGTCAAACCGAGTTGGAGCTAGTACCTCCCCATATATATGTAAGGAATGGAGTTTGCAACTGAAAAGAAACTTTGTGTTCCCAACAAGCTAAGAGAAGGACGGCTTTCACACACACTTATCTCTCAGAACTGAGCAAGTGGAGAGACGTTCGTTCATCTAGCACCAAGGGAACGGGTTGCAGGAGACACTTTTTTTATGCTTCCTCAGACTGTTTCCTAGTGCCGGTTTGAAGTTCCTGCAGTTTTCACTGTAAAACCGGGTTGGAGTTTGTACCTCCCCATATATATGTATGGAATGGAGTTTGCAACTGAAAAGGAACTTTGTGTTCCCAACAAGCTAGGTGAAGAACGGCTTTCACACACACTTATCTCTCAGAACTGAGCAAGTGGAGAGAAGTTCGTTCATCTAGCACAAAGGGAACGGGTAGCAGGAGACACTTTTTCTCTGTTTTCTCAGTCTGTTTCCTAGTGCCGGTTTGAAGTTCCTGCAGTTTTCACAGTCAAACCGAGTTGGAGCTAGTACCTCCTCATATATATGTAAGGAATGGAGTTTGCAACTGAAAAGAATCTTTGTGTTCTCAACAAGCTAGGTGAAGGACGGCTTTCACACACACTTATCTCTCAGAACTGAGCAAGTGGAGAGACGTTCGTTCATCTAGCACCAAGGGAACGGGTTGCAGGAGACACTTTTTTTCTGCTTCCTCAGTCTGTTTCCTAGTGCCGGTTTGAAGTTCCTGCAGTTTTCACTGTAAAACCGAGTTGGAGCTTGTACCTCCCCATATATATGTATGGAATGGAGTTTGCAACTGAAAAGAAACTTGTGTTCCCAACAAGCTAGGTGAAGGACGGCTTTCACACACACTTATCTCTCAGAACTGAGCAAGTGGAGAGACGTTCGTTCATCTAGCACCAAGGGAACGGGTTGCAGGAGACACTTTATCTCTGCTTTAACAGTCTGTTTCCTAGTGCCGGTTAGAAGTTCCTGCAGTTTTCACTGTCAAACCGATTTGGAGCTAGTATCTCCCCACATATATGTATGGAATGGAGTTTACAACTGAAAAGAAACTTTGTGTTCCCAACAAGCTATTTGAAGAGCGGCTTTCACACACACTTATCTCTCAGAACTGAGCAAGTGGAGAGACGTTCGTTCATTTAGCACCAAGGGAACGGGTTGCAGGAGACACTTTTTCTCTGCTTTCTCAGTCTGTTTCCTAGTGCCGGTTTGAAGTTCCTGCAGTTTTCACTGTAAAACCGAGTTGCAGCTAGTACCTCCCCATATATATGTATGGAATGGAGTTTGCAACTGAAAAGAAACTTTGTGTTCCCAACAAGCTAGGTGAAGAACGGCTTTCACACACACTTATGTCTCAGAACTGAGCAAGTGGAGAGACGTTCGTTCATCTAGCACAAAGGGAACGGGTTGCAGGAGACACTTTTTCTCTGCTTTCTCAGTCTGTTTCCTAGTGCCGGTTTGAAGTTCCTGCAGTTTTCACTGTCAAACCGAGTTGGAGCTAGTACCTCCCCATATATATGTAAGGAATGGAGTTTGCAACTGAAAAGAAACTTGTGTTCCCAACAAGCTAGGTGATGGACGGCTTTCACACACACTTATCTCTCAGAACTGAGCAAGTGGAGAGACGTTCGTTCATCTAGCACCAAGGGAACGGGTTGCAGGAGACAATTTTTTTCTGCTACCTCAGTCTGTTTCCTAGTGCCGGTTTGAAGTTCCTGCAGTTTTCACTGTAAAACCGAGTTGGAGCTTGTACGTCCCCATATATATGTATGGAATGGAGTTTGCAACTGAAAAGGAACTTTGTGTTCCCAACAAGCTAGGTGAAGAACGGCTTTCACACACACTTATCTCTCAGAACTGAGCAAGTGGAGAGACGTTCGTTCATCTAGCACAAAGGGAATGGGTTGCAGGAGACACTTTTTCTCTGCTTTCTCAGTCTGTTTCCTAGTGCCGGTTTGAAGTTCCTGCAGTTTTCACTGTAAAACCGAGTTGCAGCTAATACCTCCCCATATATATGTATGGAATGGAGTTTGCAACTGAAAAGAAACTTTGTGTTCCCAACAAGCTAGGTGAAGAACGGCTTTCACACACACTTATCTCTCAGAACTGAGCAAGTGGAGAGACGTTCGTTCATCTAGCACCAAGGGAACGGTTTGCAGGAGACACTTTTTCTCTGCTTTCTCAGTCTGTTTCCTAGTGCCGGTTTGAAGTTCCTGCAGTTTTCACTGTCAAACCGAGTTGGAGCTAGTACCTCCCCATATATATGTAAGGAATGGAGTTTGCAACTGAAAAGAAACTTTGTGTTCCCAACAAGCTAAGAGAAGGACGGCTTTCACACACACTTATCTCTCAGAACTGAGCAAGTGGAGAGACGTTCGTTCATCTAGCACCAAGGGAACGGGTTGCAGGAGACACTTTTTTTATGCTTCCTCAGACTGTTTCCTAGTGCCGGTTTGAAGTTCCTGCAGTTTTCACTGTAAAACCGAGTTGGAGCTTGTACCTCCCCATATATATGTATGGAATGGAGTTTGCAACTGAAAAGGAACTTTGTGTTCCCAACAAGCTAGGTGAAGAACGGCTTTCACACACACTTATCTCTCAGAACTGAGCAAGTGGAGAGAAGTTCGTTCATCTAGCACAAAGGGAACGGGTAGCAGGAGACACTTTTTCTCTGTTTTCTCAGTCTGTTTCCTAGTGCCGGTTTGAAGTTCCTGCAGTTTTCACAGTCAAACCGAGTTGGAGCTAGTACCTCCTCATATATATGTAAGGAATGGAGTTTGCAACTGAAAAGAATCTTTGTGTTCTCAACAAGCTAGTTGAAGGACGGCTTTCACACACACTTATCTCTCAGAACTGAGCAAGTGGAGAGACGTTCGTTCATCTAGCACCAAGGGAACGGGTTGCAGGAGACACTTTTTTTCTGCTTCCTCAGTCTGTTTCCTAGTGCCGATTTGAAGTTCCTGCAGTTTTCACTGTAAAACCGAGTTGGAGCTTGTACCTCCCCATATATATGTATGGAATGGAGTGTGCAACTGTAAAGAAACTTTGTGTTCCCAACAAGCTAGGTGAAGGACCGCTTTCACACACACTTATCTCTCAGAACTGAGCAAGTGGAGAGACGTTCGTTCATCTAGCACCAAGGGAACGGGTTGCAGGAGACAATTTTTTTCTGCTACCTCAGTCTGTTTCCTAGTGCCGGTTTGAAGTTCCTGCAGTTTTCACTGTAAAACCGAGTTGGAGCTTGTACGTCCCCATATATATGTATGGAATGGAGTTTGCAACTGAAAAGGAACTTTGTGTTCCCAACAAGCTAGGTGAAGAACGGCTTTCACACACACTTATCTCTCAGAACTGAGCAAGTGGAGAGACGTTCGTTCATCTAGCACAAAGGGAATGGGTTGCAGGAGACACTTTTTCTCTGCTTTCTCAGTCTGTTTCCTAGTGCCGGTTTGAAGTTCCTGCAGTTTTCACTGTAAAACCGAGTTGCAGCTAGTACCTCCCCATATATATGTATGGAATGGAGTTTGCAACTGAAAAGAAACTTTGTGTTCCCAACAAGCTAGGTGAAGAACGGCTTCCACACACACTTATCTCTCAGAACTGAGCAAGTGGAGAGACGTTCGTTCATCTAGCACCAAGGGAACGGTTTGCAGGAGACACTTTTTCTCTGCTTTCTCAGTCTGTTTCCTAGTGCCGGTTTGAAGTTCCTGCAGTTTTCACTGTCAAACCGAGTTGGAGCTAGTACCTCCCCATATATATGTAAGGAATGGAGTTTGCAACTGAAAAGAAACTTTGTGTTCCCAACAAGCTAAGAGAAGGACGGCTTTCACACACACTTATCTCTCAGAACTGAGCAAGTGGAGAGACGTTCGTTCATCTAGCACCAAGGGAACGGGTTGCAGGAGACACTTTTTTTATGCTTCCTCAGACTGTTTCCTAGTGCCGGTTTGAAGTTCCTGCAGTTTTCACTGTAAAACCGGGTTGGAGTTTGTACCTCCCCATATATATGTATGGAATGGAGTTTGCAACTGAAAAGGAACTTTGTGTTCCCAACAAGCTAGGTGAAGAACGGCTTTCACACACACTTATCTCTCAGAACTGAGCAAGTGGAGAGAAGTTCGTTCATCTAGCACAAAGGGAACGGGTAGCAGGAGACACTTTTTCTCTGTTTTCTCAGTCTGTTTCCTAGTGCCGGTTTGAAGTTCCTGCAGTTTTCACAGTCAAACCGAGTTGGAGCTAGTACCTCCTCATATATATGTAAGGAATGGAGTTTGCAACTGAAAAGAATCTTTGTGTTCTCAACAAGCTAGGTGAAGGACGGCTTTCACACACACTTATCTCTCAGAACTGAGCAAGTGGAGAGACGTTCGTTCATCTAGCACCAAGGGAACGGGTTGCAGGAGACACTTTTTTTCTGCTTCCTCAGTCTGTTTCCTAGTGCCGGTTTGAAGTTCCTGCAGTTTTCACTGTAAAACCGAGTTGGAGCTTGTACCTCCCCATATATATGTATGGAATGGAGTGTGCAACTGAAAAGAAACTTTGTGTTCCCAACAAGCTAGGTGAAGGACGGCTTTCACACACACTTATCTCTCAGAACTGAGCAAGTGGAGAGACGTTCGTTCATCTAGCACCAAGGGAACGGGTTGCAGGAGACACTTTTTCTCTGCTTTCTCAGTCTGTTTCCTAGTGCCTGTTTGAAGTTCCTGCAGTTTTCACAGTCAAACCGAGTTGGAGCTTGTACCTCCCCATATATATGTATGGAATGGAGTTTGCAACTGAAAAGAAACTTTGTGTTCCCAACAAGCTATGTGAAGGACGGCTTTCACACACACTTATCTCTCAGAACTGAGCAAGTGGAGAGACGTTCGTTCATCTAGCACCAAGGGAACGGGTTGCAGGAGACAATTTTTTTCTGCTTCCTCAGTCTGTTTCCTAGTGCCGGTTTGAAGTTCCTGCAGTTTTCACTGTAAAACCGAGTTGGAGCTTGTACCTCCCCATATATATGTATGGAATGGAGTTTGCAACTGAAAAGAAACTTTGTGTTCCCAACAAGCTAGGTGAAGAACGGCTTTCACACACACTTATCTCTCAGAACTGAGCAAGTGGAGAGACGTTCGTTCATCTAGCACCAAGGGAACGGGTTGCAGGAGACACTTTTTCTCTGATTTCTCAGTCTGTTTCCTAGTGCCGGTTTGAAGTTCCTGCAGTTTTCACTGTCAAACCGAGTTGGAGCTAGTACCTCCCCATATATATGTTAGGAATGGAATTTGCAACTGAAAAGAAACTTTGTGTTCCCAACAAGCTAGGTGAAGGACGGCTTTCACACACACTTATCTCTCAGAACTGAGAACGTGGAGAGACGTTCGTTCATCTAGCACCAAGGAAACGGTTTGCAGGAGACACTTTTTCTCTGCTTTCTCAGTCAGTTTCCTAGTGCCGGTTTGATGTTCCTGCAGTTTTCAGTGTAAAACCGGGTTGGAGCTTGTACCTCCCCATATATATGTATGGAATGGAGTTTGCAACTGAAAAGAAACATTGTGTTCCCAACAAGCTAGGTGAAGGACGGCTTTCACACACACTTATCTCTCAGAACTGAGCAAGAGGAGAGACGTTCGTTCATCTAGCACAAAGGGAACGGGTTGCAGGAGACACATTTTCTCTGCTTTCTCAGTCTCTTTCCTAGTGCCGGTTTGAAGTTCCTGCAGTTTTCACTGTCAAACCGAGTTGGAGCTAGTACCTCCCCATATATATTTAAGGAATGGAGTTTGCAACTGAAAAGAAACTTTGTGTTCCCAACAAGCTAGGTGAAGGACGGCTTTCACACACAATTATGTCTCAGAACTGAGCAAGTGGAGAGACGTTCGTTCATCTAGCACCAAGGGAACGGGTTGCAGGAGACACTTTTTTTCTGCTTCCTCAGTCTGTTTCCTAGTGCCGGTTTGAAGTTCCTGCAGTTTTCACTGTAAAACCGAGTTGGAGCTTCTACCTCCCCATATATATGTATGGAATGGAGTTTGCAACTGAAAAGAAACTTTGTGTTCCCAACAAGCTAGGTGAAGGACGGCTTTCACACACACTTATCTCTCAGAACTGAGCAAGTGGAGAGACGTTCGTTCATCTAGCACCAAGGGAACGGGTTGCAGGAGACACTTTTTCTCTGCTTTCTCAGTCTGTTTCCTAGTGCCGGTTTGAAGTTCCTGCAGTTTTCACTGTAAAAGCGAGTTGGAGCTTGTACCTCCCCATATATATGTAAGGAATGGAGTTAGCAACTGAAAAGAAACTTTGTGTTCCCAACAAGCTAGGTGAAGGACGGCTTTCACACACACTTATCTCTCAGAACTGAGCAAGAGGAGAGACGTTCGTTCATCTAGCACAAAGGGAACGGGTTGCAGGAGACACTTTTTCTCTGCTTCCTCAGTCTGTTTCCTAGTGCCGGTTTGAAGTTCCTGCAGTTTTCACTGTCAAACCGAGTTGGAGCTAGTATCTCCCCACATATATTTATGGAATGGAGTTTACAACTGAAAAGAAACTTTGTGTTCCCAACAAGCTAGGTGAAGGACGGCTTTCACACACACTTATCTCTCAGAACTGAGCAAGTGGAGAGACGTTCGTTCATCTAGCACCAAGGGAACGGGTTGCAGGAGACACTTTCTCTCTGTTTTTTCAGTCTGTTTCCTAGTGCCGGTTTGAAGTTCCTGCAGTTTTCACTGTAAAACCGAGTTGCAGCTAGTACCTCCCCATATATATGTATGGAATGGAGTTTGCAACTGAAAAGAAACTTTGTGTTCCCAACAAGATAGGTGAAGGACGGCTTTCACACACACTTATCTCTCAGAACTGAGCAAGTGGAGAGACGTTCGTTCATCTAGCACCAAGGGAACGGGTTGCAGGAGACACTTTTTCTCTGCTTTCCCAGTCTGTTTCCTAGTGCCGGTTTGAAGTTCCTGCAGTTTTCACAGTCAAACCGAGTTGGAGCTAGTACCTCCCCATATATATGTATGGAATGGAGTTTGCAACTGAAAAGAAACTTGTGTTCCCAACAAGCTAGGTGAAGGACGCCTTTCACACACACTTATCTCTAAGAACTGAGCAAGTGGAGAGACGTTCGTTCATCTAGCACCAAGGGAACGGGTTGCAGGAGACACTTTATCTCTGCTTTCACAGTCTGTTTCCTAGTGCCGGTTAGAAGTTCCTGCAGTTTTCACTGTCAAACCGATTTGGAGCTAGTATCTCCCCACATATATGTATGGAATGGAGTTTACAACTGAAAAGAAACTTTGTGTTCCCAACAAGCTAGTTGAAGAGCGGCTTTCACACACACTTATCTCTCAGAACTGAGCAAGTGGAGAGACGTTCGTTCATTTAGCAACAAGGGAACGGGTTGCAGGAGACACTTTTTCTCTGCTTTCTCAGTCTGTTTCCTAGTGCCGGTTTGAAGTTCCTGCAGTTTAAACTGTCAAACCGTTTTGTAGCTTGTACCTCCCCATATATATGTATGGAATGGAGTTTGCAACTGAAAAGAAACTTTGTGTTCCCAACAAGCTAGGTGAGGGACGGCTTTCACACACAATTATCTCTCAGAACAGAGCAAGTGGAGAGACGTTCGTTCATCTAGCACCAAGGGAACGGGTTGCAGGAGACACTTTTTCTCTGCTTCCTCAGTCTGTTTCCTAGTGCCGGTTTGAAGTTCCTGCAGTTTTCACTGTCAAACCGAGTTGGAGCTTGTACCTCCCCATATATATGTATGGAATGGAGTTTGCAACTGAAAAGAAACTTTGTGTTCCCAATAAGCTAGGTGAAGGACGGCTTTCACACACACTTATTTCTCAAAACAGAGCATGTGGAGAGACGTTCGTTCATCTAGCACCAAGGGATCGGGTTGCAGGAGACACTTTTTCTCTGCTTCCTCAGTCTGTTTCCTAGTGCCGGTTTGAAGTTCCTGCAGTTTTCACTGTAAAACTGATTTGGAGCTTGTACCTCCCCATATATATGTATGGAATGGAGTTTGCAACTGAAAAGAAACTTTGTGTTCCCAACAAGCTAGGTGAAGGACGGCTTTCACACACACTTATCTCTCAGAACTGAGCAAGTGGAGAGACGTTCGTTCATCTAGCACCAAGGGAACGGGTTGCAGGAGACACTTTATCTCTGCTTTCTCAGTCTGTTTCCTAGTGCCGGTTAGAATTTCCTGCTGTTTTCACTGTCAAACCGATTTGGAGCTAGTATCTCCCCACATATATGTATGGAATGGAGTTTACAACTGAAAAGAAACTTTGTGTTCCCAACAAGCTATGTGAAGAGCGGCTTTCACACACACTTAACTCTCAGAACTGAGCAAGTGGAGAGACGTTCGTTCATCTAGCACCAAGGGAACGGGTTGCAGGAGACACTTTATCTCTGCTTTCTCAGTCTGTTTCCTAGTGCCGTTTTGAAGTTCCTGCAGTTTTCACTGTAAAACCGAGTTGCAGCTAGTACCTCCCCATATATATGTATGGAATGGAGTTTGCAACTGAAAAGAAACTTTGTGTTCCCAACAAGCTAGGTGAAGGACGGCTTTCACACACACTTATCTCTCAGAACTGAGCAAGTGGAGAGACGTTCGTTCATCTAGCACAAAGGAACGGGTTGCAGGAGACACTTTTACTCTGCTTTCTCAGTCTGTTTCCTAGTGCCGGTTTGAAGTTCCTGCAGTTTTCACTGTCAAACCGAGTTGGAGCTAGTACCTACCCATATATATGTAAGGGATGGAGTTTGCAACTGAAAAGAAACTTTGTGTTCCCAACAAGCTAGGTGAAGGACGGCTTTCACACATACTTATCTCTCAGAACTTAGCAAGTGGAGAGACGTTTGTTCATCTAGCACCAAGGGAACGGGTTGCAGGAGACACTTTTTCTCTGCTTTCTCAGTCTGTTTCCTAGTGCCGGTTTGAAGTTCCTGCAGTTTTCACTGTAAAACCGAGTTGGAGCTTCTACCTCCCCATATATATGTATGGAATGGAGTTTGCAACTGAAAAGAAACTTTGTGTTCCCAACAATCTAGGTGAAGGAAGGCTTTCACACACACATATCCCTCAGAACTGAGCAAGTTGAGAGACGTTCGTTCATCTAGCACCAAGGGAACGGGTTGCAGGAGACACTTTTTCTCTGCTTTCTCAGTCTGTTTCCTAGTGCCGGTTTGAAGTTCCTGCAGTTTTCACTGTAAAACCGAGTTGGAGCTTCTACCTCCCCATATATATGTATGGAATGGAGTTTGCAACTGAAAAGACACTTTGTGTTCCCAACAAGCTAGGTGAAGGACGGCTTTCACACACACTTATCTCTCAGAACTTAGCAAGAGGAGAGACGTTCGTTCATCTAGCACAAAGGGAACGGGTTGCAGGAGACACTTTTTCTCTGCTTCCTCAGTCTGTTTCCTAGTGCCGGTTTGAAGTTCCTGCAGTTTTCACTGTCAAAACGAGTTGGAGCTAGTATCTCCCCACATATATGTATGGAATGGAGTTTACAACTGAAAAGAAACTTTGTGTTCCCAACAAGCTAGGTGAAGGACGGCTTTCACACACACTTATCTCTCAGAACTGAGCAAGTGGAGAGACGTTCGTTCATCTAGCACCAAGGGAACGGGTTGCAGGAGACACTTTCTCTCTGTTTTCTCAGTCTGTTTCCTAGTGCCGGTTTGAATTTCCTGCAGTTTTCACTGTAAAACCGAGTTGCAGCTAGTACCTCCCCATATATATGTATGGAATGGAGTTTGCAACTGAAAAGAAACTTTGTGTTCCCAACAAGCTAGGTGAAGGACGGCTTTCACACACACTTATCTCTCAGAACTGAGCAAGTGGAGAGACGTTCGTTCATCTAGCACCAAGGGAACGGGTTGCAGGAGACACTTTTTCTCTGCTTTCCCAGTCTGTTTCCTAGTGCCGGTTTGAAGTTCCTGCAGTTTTCACAGTCAAACCGAGTTGGAGCTAGTACCTCCCCATATATATGTATGGAATGGAGTTTGCAACTGAAAAGAAACTTGTGTTCCCAACAAGCTAGGTGAAGGACGGCTTTCACACACACTTATCTCTCAGAACTGAGCAAGTGGAGAGACGTTCGTTCATCTAGCACCAAGGGAACGGGTTGCAGGAGACACTTTATCTCTGCTTTAACAGTCTGTTTCCTAGTGCCGGTTAGAAGTTCCTGCAGTTTTCACTGTCAAACCGATTTGGAGCTAGTATCTCCCCACATATATGTATGGAATGGAGTTTACAACTGAAAAGAAACTTTGTGTTCCCAACAAGCTATTTGAAGAGCGGCTTTCACACACACTTATCTCTCAGAACTGAGCAAGTGGAGAGACGTTCGTTCATTTAGCACCAAGGGAACGGGTTGCAGGAGACACTTTTTCTCTGCTTTCTCAGTCTGTTTCCTAGTGCCGGTTTGAAGTTCCTGCAGTTTTCACTGTAAAACCGAGTTGCAGCTAGTACCTCCCCATATATATGTATGGAATGGAGTTTGCAACTGAAAAGAAACTTTGTGTTCCCAACAAGCTAGGTGAAGAACGGCTTTCACACACACTTATGTCTCAGAACTGAGCAAGTGGAGAGACGTTCGTTCATCTAGCACAAAGGGAACGGGTTGCAGGAGACACTTTTTCTCTGCTTTCTCAGTCTGTTTCCTAGTGCCGGTTTGAAGTTCCTGCAGTTTTCACTGTCAAACCGAGTTGGAGCTAGTACCTCCCCATATATATGTAAGGAATGGAGTTTGCAACTGAAAAGAAACTTGTGTTCCCAACAAGCTAGGTGATGGACGGCTTTCACACACACTTATCTCTCAGAACTGAGCAAGTGGAGAGACGTTCGTTCATCTAGCACCAAGGGAACGGGTTGCAGGAGACAATTTTTTTCTGCTACCTCAGTCTGTTTCCTAGTGCCGGTTTGAAGTTCCTGCAGTTTTCACTGTAAAACCGAGTTGGAGCTTGTACGTCCCCATATATATGTATGGAATGGAGTTTGCAACTGAAAAGGAACTTTGTGTTCCCAACAAGCTAGGTGAAGAACGGCTTTCACACACACTTATCTCTCAGAACTGAGCAAGTGGAGAGACGTTCGTTCATCTAGCACAAAGGGAATGGGTTGCAGGAGACACTTTTTCTCTGCTTTCTCAGTCTGTTTCCTAGTGCCGGTTTGAAGTTCCTGCAGTTTTCACTGTAAAACCGAGTTGCAGCTAATACCTCCCCATATATATGTATGGAATGGAGTTTGCAACTGAAAAGAAACTTTGTGTTCCCAACAAGCTAGGTGAAGAACGGCTTTCACACACACTTATCTCTCAGAACTGAGCAAGTGGAGAGACGTTCGTTCATCTAGCACCAAGGGAACGGTTTGCAGGAGACACTTTTTCTCTGCTTTCTCAGTCTGTTTCCTAGTGCCGGTTTGAAGTTCCTGCAGTTTTCACTGTCAAACCGAGTTGGAGCTAGTACCTCCCCATATATATGTAAGGAATGGAGTTTGCAACTGAAAAGAAACTTTGTGTTCCCAACAAGCTAAGAGAAGGACGGCTTTCACACACACTTATCTCTCAGAACTGAGCAAGTGGAGAGACGTTCGTTCATCTAGCACCAAGGGAACGGGTTGCAGGAGACACTTTTTTTATGCTTCCTCAGACTGTTTCCTAGTGCCGGTTTGAAGTTCCTGCAGTTTTCACTGTAAAACCGAGTTGGAGCTTGTACCTCCCCATATATATGTATGGAATGGAGTTTGCAACTGAAAAGGAACTTTGTGTTCCCAACAAGCTAGGTGAAGAACGGCTTTCACACACACTTATCTCTCAGAACTGAGCAAGTGGAGAGAAGTTCGTTCATCTAGCACAAAGGGAACGGGTAGCAGGAGACACTTTTTCTCTGTTTTCTCAGTCTGTTTCCTAGTGCCGGTTTGAAGTTCCTGCAGTTTTCACAGTCAAACCGAGTTGGAGCTAGTACCTCCTCATATATATGTAAGGAATGGAGTTTGCAACTGAAAAGAATCTTTGTGTTCTCAACAAGCTAGTTGAAGGACGGCTTTCACACACACTTATCTCTCAGAACTGAGCAAGTGGAGAGACGTTCGTTCATCTAGCACCAAGGGAACGGGTTGCAGGAGACACTTTTTTTCTGCTTCCTCAGTCTGTTTCCTAGTGCCGATTTGAAGTTCCTGCAGTTTTCACTGTAAAACCGAGTTGGAGCTTGTACCTCCCCATATATATGTATGGAATGGAGTGTGCAACTGTAAAGAAACTTTGTGTTCCCAACAAGCTAGGTGAAGGACCGCTTTCACACACACTTATCTCTCAGAACTGAGCAAGTGGAGAGACGTTCGTTCATCTAGCACCAAGGGAACGGGTTGCAGGAGACAATTTTTTTCTGCTACCTCAGTCTGTTTCCTAGTGCCGGTTTGAAGTTCCTGCAGTTTTCACTGTAAAACCGAGTTGGAGCTTGTACGTCCCCATATATATGTATGGAATGGAGTTTGCAACTGAAAAGGAACTTTGTGTTCCCAACAAGCTAGGTGAAGAACGGCTTTCACACACACTTATCTCTCAGAACTGAGCAAGTGGAGAGACGTTCGTTCATCTAGCACAAAGGGAATGGGTTGCAGGAGACACTTTTTCTCTGCTTTCTCAGTCTGTTTCCTAGTGCCGGTTTGAAGTTCCTGCAGTTTTCACTGTAAAACCGAGTTGCAGCTAGTACCTCCCCATATATATGTATGGAATGGAGTTTGCAACTGAAAAGAAACTTTGTGTTCCCAACAAGCTAGGTGAAGAACGGCTTTCACACACACTTATCTCTCAGAACTGAGCAAGTGGAGAGACGTTCGTTCATCTAGCACCAAGGGAACGGTTTGCAGGAGACACTTTTTCTCTGCTTTCTCAGTCTGTTTCCTAGTGCCGGTTTGAAGTTCCTGCAGTTTTCACTGTCAAACCGAGTTGGAGCTAGTACCTCCCCATATATATGTAAGGAATGGAGTTTGCAACTGAAAAGAAACTTTGTGTTCCCAACAAGCTAAGAGAAGGACGGCTTTCACACACACTTATCTCTCAGAACTGAGCAAGTGGAGAGACGTTCGTTCATCTAGCACCAAGGGAACGGGTTGCAGGAGACACTTTTTTTATGCTTCCTCAGACTGTTTCCTAGTGCCGGTTTGAAGTTCCTGCAGTTTTCACTGTAAAACCGGGTTGGAGTTTGTACCTCCCCATATATATGTATGGAATGGAGTTTGCAACTGAAAAGGAACTTTGTGTTCCCAACAAGCTAGGTGAAGAACGGCTTTCACACACACTTATCTCTCAGAACTGAGCAAGTGGAGAGAAGTTCGTTCATCTAGCACAAAGGGAACGGGTAGCAGGAGACACTTTTTCTCTGTTTTCTCAGTCTGTTTCCTAGTGCCGGTTTGAAGTTCCTGCAGTTTTCACAGTCAAACCGAGTTGGAGCTAGTACCTCCTCATATATATGTAAGGAATGGAGTTTGCAACTGAAAAGAATCTTTGTGTTCTCAACAAGCTAGGTGAAGGACGGCTTTCACACACACTTATCTCTCAGAACTGAGCAAGTGGAGAGACGTTCGTTCATCTAGCACCAAGGGAACGGGTTGCAGGAGACACTTTTTTTCTGCTTCCTCAGTCTGTTTCCTAGTGCCGGTTTGAAGTTCCTGCAGTTTTCACTGTAAAACCGAGTTGGAGCTTGTACCTCCCCATATATATGTATGGAATGGAGTGTGCAACTGAAAAGAAACTTTGTGTTCCCAACAAGCTAGGTGAAGGACGGCTTTCACACACACTTATCTCTCAGAACTGAGCAAGTGGAGAGACGTTCGTTCATCTAGCACCAAGGGAACGGGTTGCAGGAGATACTTTTTCTCTGCTTTCTCAGTCTGTTTCCTAGTGCCTGTTTGAAGTTCCTGCAGTTTTCACAGTCAAACCGAGTTGGAGCTTGTACCTCCCCATATATATGTATGGAATGGAGTTTGCAACTGAAAAGAAACTTTGTGTTCCCAACAAGCTATGTGAAGGACGGCTTTCACACACACTTATCTCTCAGAACTGAGGTAGTGGAGAGACGTTCGTTCATCTAGCACCAAGGGAACGGGTTGCAGGAGACAATTTTTTTCTGCTTCCTCAGTCTGTTTCCTAGTGCCGGTTTGAAGTTCCTGCAGTTTTCACTGTAAAACCGAGTTGGAGCTTGTACCTCCCCATATATATGTATGGAATGGAGTTTGCAACTGAAAAGAAACTTTGTGTTCCCAACAAGCTAGGTGAAGAACGGCTTTCACACACACTTATCTCTCAGAACTGAGCAAGTGGAGAGACGTTCGTTCATCTAGCACCAAGGGAACGGGTTGCAGGAGACACTTTTTCTCTGATTTCTCAGTCTGTTTCCTAGTGCCGGTTTGAAGTTCCTGCAGTTTTCACTGTCAAACCGAGTTGGAGCTAGTACCTCCCCATATATATGTTAGGAATGGAATTTGCAACTGAAAAGAAACTTTGTGTTCCCAACAAGCTAGGTGAAGGACGGCTTTCACACACACTTATCTCTCAGAACTGAGAACGTGGAGAGACGTTCGTTCATCTAGCACCAAGGAAACGGTTTGCAGGAGACACTTTTTCTCTGCTTTCTCAGTCAGTTTCCTAGTGCCGGTTTGATGTTCCTGCAGTTTTCAGTGTAAAACCGGGTTGGAGCTTGTACCTCCCCATATATATGTATGGAATGGAGTTTGCAACTGAAAAGAAACATTGTGTTCCCAACAAGCTAGGTGAAGGACGGCTTTCACACACACTTATCTCTCAGAACTGAGCAAGAGGAGAGACGTTCGTTCATCTAGCACAAAGGGAACGGGTTGCAGGAGACACATTTTCTCTGCTTTCTCAGTCTCTTTCCTAGTGCCGGTTTGAAGTTCCTGCAGTTTTCACTGTCAAACCGAGTTGGAGCTAGTACCTCCCCATATATATTTAAGGAATGGAGTTTGCAACTGAAAAGAAACTTTGTGTTCCCAACAAGCTAGGTGAAGGACGGCTTTCACACACAATTATGTCTCAGAACTGAGCAAGTGGAGAGACGTTCGTTCATCTAGCACCAAGGGAACGGGTTGCAGGAGACACTTTTTTTCTGCTTCCTCAGTCTGTTTCCTAGTGCCGGTTTGAAGTTCCTGCAGTTTTCACTGTAAAACCGAGTTGGAGCTTCTACCTCCCCATATATATGTATGGAATGGAGTTTGCAACTGAAAAGAAACTTTGTGTTCCCAACAAGCTAGGTGAAGGACGGCTTTCACACACACTTATCTCTCAGAACTGAGGTAGTGGAGAGACGTTCGTTCATCTAGCACCAAGGGAACGGGTTGCAGGAGACACTTTTTCTCTGCTTTCTCAGTCTGTTTCCTAGTGCCGGTTTGAAGTTCCTGCAGTTTTCACTGTAAAAGCGAGTTGGAGCTTGTACCTCCCCATATATATGTAAGGAATGGAGTTAGCAACTGAAAAGAAACTTTGTGTTCCCAACAAGCTAGGTGAAGGACGGCTTTCACACACACTTATCTCTCAGAACTGAGCAAGAGGAGAGACGTTCGTTCATCTAGCACAAAGGGAACGGGTTGCAGGAGACACTTTTTCTCTGCTTCCTCAGTCTGTTTCCTAGTGCCGGTTTGAAGTTCCTGCAGTTTTCACTGTCAAACCGAGTTGGAGCTAGTATCTCCCCACATATATTTATGGAATGGAGTTTACAACTGAAAAGAAACTTTGTGTTCCCAACAAGCTAGGTGAAGGACGGCTTTCACACACACTTATCTCTCAGAACTGAGCAAGTGGAGAGACGTTCGTTCATCTAGCACCAAGGGAACGGGTTGCAGGAGACACTTTCTCTCTGTTTTCTCAGTCTGTTTCCTAGTGCCGGTTTGAAGTTCCTGCAGTTTTCACTGTAAAACCGAGTTGCAGCTAGTACCTCCCCATATATATGTATGGAATGGAGTTTGCAACTGAAAAGAAACTTTGTGTTCCCAACAAGATAGGTGAAGGACGGCTTTCACACACACTTATCTCTCAGAACTGAGCAAGTGGAGAGACGTTCGTTCATCTAGCACCAAGGGAACGGGTTGCAGGAGACACTTTTTCTCTGCTTTCCCAGTCTGTTTCCTAGTGCCGGTTTGAAGTTCCTGCAGTTTTCACAGTCAAACCGAGTTGGAGCTAGTACCTCCCCATATATATGTATGGAATGGAGTTTGCAACTGAAAAGAAACTTGTGTTCCCAACAAGCTAGGTGAAGGACGCCTTTCACACACACTTATCTCTAAGAACTGAGCAAGTGGAGAGACGTTCGTTCATCTAGCACCAAGGGAACGGGTTGCAGGAGACACTTTATCTCTGCTTTCACAGTCTGTTTCCTAGTGCCGGTTAGAAGTTCCTGCAGTTTTCACTGTCAAACCGATTTGGAGCTAGTATCTCCCCACATATATGTATGGAATGGAGTTTACAACTGAAAAGAAACTTTGTGTTCCCAACAAGCTAGTTGAAGAGCGGCTTTCACACACACTTATCTCTCAGAACTGAGCAAGTGGAGAGACGTTCGTTCATTTAGCAACAAGGGAACGGGTTGCAGGAGACACTTTTTCTCTGCTTTCTCAGTCTGTTTCCTAGTGCCGGTTTGAAGTTCCTGCAGTTTTCAGTGTAAAACCGTGTTGCAGCTAGTACCTCCCCATATATATGTATGGAATGGAGTTTGCAACTGAAAAGAAACTTTGTGTTCCCAACAAGCTAGGTGAAGAACGGCTTTCACACACACTTATGTCTCAGAACTGAGCAACTGAAGAGACGTTCGTTCATCTAGCACAAAGGGAACGGGTTGCAGGAGACACTTTTTCTCTGCTTTCTCAGTCTGATTCCTAGTGTCGGTTTGAAGTTCCTGCAGTTTTCACTGTCAAACCGAGTTGGAGATAGTACCTCCCCATATATATGTAAGGAATGGAGTTTGCTACTGAAAAGAAACTTTGTGTTCCCAACAAGCTAGGTGAAGGACGGCTTTCACACACACTTATCTCTCAGAACTGAGCAAGTGGAGAGACGTTCGTTCATCTAGCACCAAGGGAACGGGTTGCAGGAGACACTTTTTCTCTGCTTTCTCAGTCTGTTTCCTAGTGCCGGTTTGAAGTTCCTGCAGTTTTCACTGTAAAACCGAGTTGGAGCTTGTACATCCTCATATATATGTATGGAATGGAGTTTGCAACTGAAAAGAAACTTTGTGTTCCCAACAAGCTAGGTGAAGGACGGCTTTAACACACACTTATCTCTCAGAACTGAGCAAGTGGAGAGACGTTCGTTCATCTAGCACCAAGGGAACGGGTTGCAGGAGACACTTTTTCTCTGCTTTCTCAGTCTGTTTCCTAGTGCCGGTTTGAAGTTCCTGCAGTTTTCACTGTAAAACCGAGTTGCAGCTAGTACCTCCCCATATATATGTATGGAATGGAGTTTGCAACTGAAAAGTAAATTTGTCTTCCCAACAAGCTAGGTGAAGGACGGCTTTCACACACAATTATCTCTCAGAACTGAGCAAGTGGAGAGACGTTCGTTCATCTAGCACCAAGGGAACGGGTTGCAGGAGACACTTTTTCTCTGCTTTCTCAGTCTGTTTCCTAGTGCCAGTTTGAAGTTCCTGCAGTTTTCACTGTAAAACCGAGTTGGAGCTAGTACCTACCCATATATATGTAAGGAATGGAGTTTGCAACTGAAAAGAAACTTTGTGTTCCCAACAAGCTAGGTGAAGGACGGCTTTCACACACACTTATCTCTCAGAAGTGAGCAAGTGGAGAGACGTTCGTTCATCTAGCACCAAGGGAACGGGTTGCAGGAGACACTTTTTTGCTGCTTCCTCAGTCTGTTTCCTAGTGCCGGTTTGAAGTTCCTGCATTTTTCACTGTAAAACCGAGTTGGAGCTTGTACCTCCCCATATATATATATGGAATGGAGTTTGCAACTGAAAAGAAACTTTGTGTTCCCAACAAGCTAGGTGAAGGACGGCTTTCACACACACTTATCTCTCAGAACTGAGCAAGTGGAGAGACGTTCGTTCATCTAGCACCAAGGGAACGGGTTGCAGGAGACACTTTTTCTCTGCTTTCTCAGTCTGTTTCCTAGTGCCGGTTTGAAGTTCCTGCAGTTTTCACTGTAAAAGGGAGTTGGAGCTTGTACCTCCCCATATATATGTAAGGAATGGAGTTTGCAACTGAAAAGAAACTTTGTGTTCCCAACAAGCTAGGTGAAGGACGGCTTTCACACACACTTATCTCTCAGAACTGAGCAAGAGGAGAGACGTTCGTTCATCTAGCACAAAGGGAACGGGTTGCAGGAGACACTTTTTCTCTGCATCCTCAGTCTGTTTCCTAGTGCCTGTTTGAAGTTCCTGCAGTTTTCACTGTCAAACCGAGTTGGAGCTAGTATCACCCCACATATATGTATGGAATGGAATTTACAACTGAAAAGAAACTTTGTGTTCCCAACAAGCTAGGTGAAGGACGGCTTTCACACACACTTATCTCTCAGAACTGAGCAAGTGGAGAGACGTTCGTTCATCTAGCACAAAGGGAACGGGTTGCAGGAGACACTTTCTCTCTGGTTTCTCAGTCTGTTTCCTAGTGCCGGTTTGAAGTTCCTGCAGTTTTCACTGTAAAACCGAGTTGCAGCTAGTACCTCCCCATATATATGTATGGAATGGAGTTTGCAACTGAAAAGAAACTTTTTGTTCCCTACATGCTAGGTGAAGGACGGCTTTCACAGACACTTATCTCTCAGAACTGAGCAAGTGGAGAGACGTTCGTTCATCTAGCACCAAGGGAACGGTTTGCAGGAGACACTTTTTCTCTGCTTTCCCAGTCTGATTCCTAGTGCCGGTTTGAAGTTCCTGCAGTTTTCACAGTCAAACCGAGTTGGAGCTAGTACCTCCCCATATATATGTATGGAATGGAGTTTGCAACTGAAAAGAAACCTGTGTTCCCAACAAGCTAGGTGAAGTACGGCTTTCACACACACTTATCTCTAAGAACTGAGCAAGTGGAGAGACGTTCGTTCATCTAGCACCAAGGGAACGGGTTGCAGGAGACACTTTATCTCTGCTTTCACAGTCTGTTTCCTAGTGCCGGTTAGAAGTTCCTGCAGTTTTCACTGTCAAACCGATTTGGAGCTAGTATCTCCCCACATATATGTATGGAATGGAGTTTACAACTGAAAAGAAACTTTGTGTTCCCAACAAGCTAGTTGAAGAGCGGCTTTCACACACACTTATCTCTCAGAACTGAGCAAGTGGAGAGACTTTCGTTCATTTAGCACCAAGGGAACGGGTTGCAGGAGACACTTTTTCTCTGCTTTCTCAGTCTGTTTCCTAGTGCCGGTTTGAAGTTCCTGCAGTTTTCACTGTAAAACCGAGTTGCAGCTAGTACCTCCCCATATATATATATGGAATGGAGTTTGCAACTGAAAAGAAACTTTGTGTTCCCAACAAGCTAGGTGAAGAACGGCTTTCACACACACTTATGTCTCAGAACTGAGCAAGTGGAGAGACGTTCGTTCATCTAGCACAAAGGGAACGGGTTGCAGGAGACACTTTTTCTCTGCTTTCTCAGTGTGTTTCCTAGTGCCGGTTTGAAGTTCCTGCAGTTTTCACTGTCAAACCGAGTTGGAGCTAGTACCTCCCCATATATATGTAAGGAATGGAGTTTGCAACTGAAAAGAAACTTTGTGTTCCCAACAAGCTAGGTGAAGGACGGCTTTCACACACACTTATCTCTCAGAACTGAGCAAGTGAAGAGACGTTCGTTCATCTAGCACCAAGGGAACGGGTTGCAGGAGACACTTTTTCTCTGCTTTCTCAGTCTGTTTCCTAGTGCCGGTTTGAAGTTCCTGCAGTTTTCACTGTAAAACCGAGTTGGAGCTTGTACCTCCCCATATATATGTAAGGAATGGAGTTTGCAACTGAAAAGAAACTTTGTGTTCCCAACAAGCTAGGTGAAGGACGGCTTTCACACACACTTATCTCTCAGAACTGAGCAAGTGGAGAGACGTTCGTTCATCTAGCACCAAGGGAACGGGTTGCAGGAGACACTTTTTTGCTGCTTCCTCAGTCTGTTTCCTAGTGCCGGTTTGAAGTTCCTGCAGTTTTCACTGAAAAACCGAGTTGGTGCTTGTACCTCCCCATATATATATATGGAATGGAGTTTGCAACTGAAAAGAAACTTTGTGTTCCCAACAAGCTAGGTGAAGGACGGCTTTCACACACACTTATCTCTCAGAACTGAGCAAGTGGAGAGACGTTCGTTCATCTTGCACCAAGGGAACGGGTTGCAGGAGACACTTTTTCTCTGCTTTCTCAGTCTGTTTCCTAGTGCCGGTTTGAAGTTCCTGCAGTTTAAACTGTCAAACCGTTTTGTAGCTTGTACCTCCCCATATATATGTATGGAATGGAGTTTGCAACTGAAAAGAAACTTTGTGTTCCCAACAAGCTAGGTGAGGGACGGCTTTCACACACAATTATCTCTCAGAACAGAGCAAGTGGAGAGACGTTCGTTAATCTAGCACCAAGGGAACGGGTTGCAGGAGACACTTTTTTGCTGCTTCCTCAGTCTGTTTCCTAGTGCCGGTTTGAAGTTCCTGCAGTTTTCACTGAAAAACCGAGTTGAAGCTTGTACCTCCCCATATATATATATGGAATGGAGTTTGCTACTGAAAAGAAACTTTGTGTTCCCAACAAGCTAGGTGAAGGACGGCTTTCACACACACTTATCTCTCAGAACTGAGCAAGTGGAGAGACGTTCGTTCATCTAGCACCAAGGGAACGGGTTGCAGGAGACACTATTTCTCTGCTTTCTCAGTCTGTTTCCTAGTGCCGGTTTGAAGTTCCTGCAGTTTAAACTGTCAAACCGTTTTGTAGCTTGTACCTCCCCATATATATGTATGGAATGGAGTTTGCAACTGAAAAGAAACTTTGTGTTCCCAACAAGCTAGGTGAGGGACGGCTTTCACACACAATTATCTCTCAGAACAGAGCAAGTGGAGAGACGTTCGTTCATCTAGCACCAAGGGAACGGGTTGCAGGAGACACTTTTTCTCTGCTTCCTCAGTCTGTTTCCTAGTGCCGGTTTGAAGTTCCTGCAGTTTTCACTGTCAAACCGAGTTGGAGCTTGTACCTCCCCATATATATGTATGGAATGGAGTTTGCAACTGAAAAGAAACTTTGTGTTCCCAATAAGCTAGGTGAAGGACGGCTTTCACACACACTTATTTCTCAAAACAGAGCATGTGGAGAGACGTTCGTTCATCTAGCACCAAGGGATCGGGTTGCAGGAGACACTTTTTCTCTGCTTCCTCAGTCTGTTTCCTAGTGCCGGTTTGAAGTTCCTGCAGTTTTCACTGTAAAACTGATTTGGAGCTTGTACCTCCCCATATATATGTATGGAATGGAGTTTGCAACTGAAAAGAAACTTTGTGTTCCCAACAAGCTAGGTGAAGGACGGCTTTCACACACACTTATCTCTCAGAACTGAGCAAGTGGAGAGACGTTCGTTCATCTAGCACCAAGGGAACGGGTTGCAGGAGACACTTTATCTCTGCTTTCTCAGTCTGTTTCCTAGTGCCGGTTAGAATTTCCTGCTGTTTTCACTGTCAAACCGATTTGGAGCTAGTATCTCCCCACATATATGTATGGAATGGAGTTTACAACTGAAAAGAAACTTTGTGTTCCCAACAAGCTATGTGAAGAGCGGCTTTCACACACACTTAACTCTCAGAACTGAGCAAGTGGAGAGACGTTCGTTCATCTAGCACCAAGGGAACGGGTTGCAGGAGACACTTTATCTCTGCTTTCTCAGTCTGTTTCCTAGTGCCGTTTTGAAGTTCCTGCAGTTTTCACTGTAAAACCGAGTTGCAGCTAGTACCTCCCCATATATATGTATGGAATGGAGTTTGCAACTGAAAAGAAACTTTGTGTTCCCAACAAGCTAGGTGAAGGACGGCTTTCACACACACTTATCTCTCAGAACTGAGCAAGTGGAGAGACGTTCGTTCATCTAGCACAAAGGAACGGGTTGCAGGAGACACTTTTACTCTGCTTTCTCAGTCTGTTTCCTAGTGCCGGTTTGAAGTTCCTGCAGTTTTCACTGTCAAACCGAGTTGGAGCTAGTACCTCCCCATATATATGTAAGGGATGGAGTTTGCAACTGAAAAGAAACTTTGTGTTCCCAACAAGCTAGGTGAAGGACGGCTTTCACACATACTTATCTCTCAGAACTTAGCAAGTGGAGAGACGTTTGTTCATCTAGCACCAAGGGAACGGGTTGCAGGAGACACTTTTTCTCTGCTTTCTCAGTCTGTTTCCTAGTGCCGGTTTGAAGTTCCTGCAGTTTTCACTGTAAAACCGAGTTGGAGCTTCTACCTCCCCATATATATGTATGGAATGGAGTTTGCAACTGAAAAGAAACTTTGTGTTCCCAACAATCTAGGTGAAGGAAGGCTTTCACACACACATATCCCTCAGAACTGAGCAAGTTGAGAGACGTTCGTTCATCTAGCACCAAGGGAACGGGTTGCAGGAGACACTTTTTCTCTGCTTTCTCAGTCTGTTTCCTAGTGCCGGTTTGAAGTTCCTGCAGTTTTCACTGTAAAACCGAGTTGGAGCTTCTACCTCCCCATATATATGTATGGAATGGAGTTTGCAACTGAAAAGACACTTTGTGTTCCCAACAAGCTAGGTGAAGGACGGCTTTCACACATACTTATCTGTCCGAACTGAGCAAGTGGAGAGACGTTCGTTCATCTAGCACCAAGGGAACGGGTTGCAGGAGACACTTTTTCTCTGCTTCCTCAGTCTGTTTCCTAGTGCCGGATTGAAGTTCCTGCAGTTTTCACTGTAAACCGAGTTGGAGCTTGTACCTCCCCATATATATGTATGGAATGGAGTTTGCAGCTGAAAAGAAACTTTGTGTTCCCAACAAGCTAGGTGAAGGACGGCTTTCACACACACTTATCTCTCAGAACTGAGCAAGTGGAGAGACGTTCGTTCATCTAGCACCAAGGGAACGGGTTGCAGGAGACACTTTTCCTCTGCTTTCTCAGTCTGTTTCCTAGTGCCGGTTTGAAGTTCCTGCAGTTTTCACTGTAAAACCGAGTTGGAGCTAGTACCTCCCCATATATATGTATGGAATGGAGTTTGCAACTGAAAAGAAACTTTGTGTTCCCAACAAGCTAGGTGAAGGACGGCTTTCACACACACTTATCTCTCAGAACTGAGCAAGTGGAAAGACGTTCGTTCATCTAGCACCAAGGGAACGGGTTGCAGGAGACACTTTTTCTCTGCTTTCTCAGACTGTTTCCTAGTGCCGGTTTGATGTTACTGCTGTTTTCACTGTAAAACCGAGTTGGAGCTTCTACCTCCCCATATATATGTATGGAATGGAGTTTGCAACTGAAAAGAAACTTTGTGTTCCCAACAAGCTAGGTGAAGGACGGCTTTCACACACACTTATCTCTCAGAACAGAGCAAGTGGAGAGACGTTCGTTCATCTAGCACGAAGGGAACGGGTTGCAGGAGACACTTTTTCTCTGCTTTCTCTGTCTGTTTCCTAGTGCCGGTTTGAAGTTCCTGCAGTTTTCACTGTCAAACAGAGTTGGAGCTAGTACCACCCCATATATATGTATGGAATGGAGTTTGCAACTGAAAAAAAACTTTGTGTTCCCAACAAGCTAGGTGAAGGACGGCTTTCACACACACTTATCTCTCAGAACTGAGCAAGTGGAGAGACGTTCGTTCATCTAGCACCAAGGGAACGGGTTGCAGGAGACACTTTTTCTCTGCTTTCTCAGTCTGTTTCCTAGTGCCGGTTTGAAGTTCCTGCAGTTTTCACTGTAAAACCGAGTTGGAGCTTGTACATCCTCATATATATGTATGGAATGGAGTTTGCAACTGAAAAGAAACTTTGTGTTCCCAACAAGCTAGGTGAAGGACGGCTTTAACACACACTTATCTCTCAGAACTGAGCAAGTGGAGAGACGTTCGTTCAGCTAGCACCAAGGGAACGGGTTGCAGGAGACACTTTTTCTCTGCTTTCTCAGTCTGTTTCCTAGTGCCGGTTTGAAGTTCCTGCAGTTTTCACTGTAAAACCGAGTTGCAGCTAGTACCTCCCCATATATATGTATGGAATGGAGTTTGCAACTGAAAAGTAAATTTGTGTTCCCAACAAGCTAGGTGAAGGACGGCTTTCACACACACTTATCTCTCAGAACTGAGCAAGTGGAGAGACGTTCGTTCATCTAGCACCAAGGGAACGGGTTGCAGGAGACACTTTTTCTCTGCTTCCTCAGTCTGTTTCCTAGTGCCGGATTGAAGTTCCTGCAGTTTTCACTGTAAACCGAGTTGGAGCTTGTACCTCCCCATATATATGTATGGAATGGAGTTTGCAGCTGAAAAGAAACTTTGTGTTCCCATCAAGCTAGGTGAAGGACGGCTTTCACACACACTTATCTCTCAGAACTGAGCAAGTGGAGAGACGTTCGTTCATCTAGCACCAAGGGAACGGGTTGCAGGAGACACTTTTCCTCTGCTTTCTCAGTCTGTTTCCTAGTGCCGGTTTGAAGTTCCTGCAGTTTTCACTGTAAAACCGAGTTGGAGCTAGTACCTCCCCATATATATGTATGGAATGGAGTTTGCAACTGAAAAGAAACTTTGTGTTCCCAACAAGCTAGGTGAAGGACGGCTTTCACACACACTTATCTCTCAGAACTGAGCAAGTGGAAAGACGTTCGTTCATCTAGCACCAAGGGAACGGGTTGCAGGAGACACTTTTTCTCTGCTTTCTCAGACTGTTTCCTAGTGCCGGTTTGATGTTACTGCTGTTTTCACTGTAAAACCGAGTTGGAGCTTCTACCTCCCCATATATATGTATGGAATGGAGTTTGCAACTGAAAAGAAACTTTGTGTTCCCAACAAGCTAGGTGAAGGACGGCTTTCACACACACTTATCTCTCAGAACAGAGCAAGTGGAGAGACGTTCGTTCATCTAGCACGAAGGGAACGGGTTGCAGGAGACACTTTTTCTCTGCTTTCTCTGTCTGTTTCCTAGTGCCGGTTTGAAGTTCCTGCAGTTTTCACTGTCAAACAGAGTTGGAGCTAGTACCACCCCATATATATGTATGGAATGGAGTTTGCAACTGAAAAAAAACTTTGTGTTCCCAACAAGCTAGGTGAAGGACGGCTTTCACACACACTTATCTCTCAGAACTGAGCAAGTGGAGAGACGTTCGTTCATCTAGCACCAAGGGAACGGGTTGCAGGAGACACTTTTTCTCTGCTTTCTCAGTCTGTTTCCTAGTGCCGGTTTGAAGTTCCTGCAGTTTTCACTGTAAAACCGAGTTGGAGCTTGTACATCCTCATATATATGTATGGAATGGAGTTTGCAACTGAAAAGAAACTTTGTGTTCCCAACAAGCTAGGTGAAGGACGGCTTTAACACACACTTATCTCTCAGAACTGAGCAAGTGGAGAGACGTTCGTTCATCTAGCACCAAGGGAACGGGTTGCAGGAGACACTTTTTCTCTGCTTTCTCAGTCTGTTTCCTAGTGCCGGTTTGAAGTTCCTGCAGTTTTCACTGTAAAACCGAGTTGCAGCTAGTACCTCCCCATATATATGTATGGAATGGAGTTTGCAACTGAAAAGTAAATTTGTGTTCCCAACAAGCTAGGTGAAGGACGGCTTTCACACACACTTATCTCTCAGAACTGAGCAAGTGGAGAGACGTTCGTTCATCTAGCACCAAGGGAACGGGTTGCAGGAGACACTTTTTCTCTGCTTTCTCAGTCTGTTTCCTAGTGCCAGTTTGAAGTTCCTGCAGTTTTCACTGTAAAACCGAGTTGGAGCTAGTACCTCCCCATATATATGTAAGGAATGGAGTTTGCAACTGAAAAGAAACTTTGTGTTCCCAACAAGCTAGGTGAAGGACGGCTTTCACACACACTTAGCTCTCAGAAGTGAGCAAGTGGAGAGACGTTCGTTCATCTAGCACCAAGGGAACGGGTTGCAGGAGACACTTTTTTTCTGCTTCCTCAGTCTGTTTCCTAGTGCCGGTTTGAAGTTCCTGCAGTTTTCACTGTAAAACCGAGTTGGAGCTTGTACCTCCCCATATATATATATGGAATGGAGTTTGCAACTGAAAAGAAACTTTGTGTTCCCAACAAGCTAGGTGAAGGACGGCTTTCACACACACTTATCTCTCAGAACTGAGCAAGTGGAGAGACGTTCGTTCATCTAGCACCAAGGGAACGGGTTGCAGGAGACACTTTTTCTCTGCTTTCTCAGTCTGTTTCCTAGTGCCGGTTTGAAGTTCCTGCAGTTTTCACTGTAAAAGCGAGTTGGAGCTTGTACCTCCCCATATATATGTAAGGAATGGAGTTTGCAACTGAAAAGAAACTTTGTGTTCCCAACAAGCTAGGTGAAGGACGGCTTTCACACACACTTATCTCTCAGAACTGAGCAAGAGGAGACACGTTCGTTCATCTAGCACAAAGGGAACGGGTTGCAGGAGACACTTTTTCTCTGCTTCCTCAGTCTGTTTCTTAGTGCCGGTTTGAAGTTCCTGCAGTTTTCACTGTCAAACCGAGTTGGAGCTAGTATCACCCCACATATATGTATGGAATGGAGTTTACAACTGAAAAGAAACTTTGTGTTCCCAACAAGCTAGGTGAAGGACGGCTTTCACACACACTTATCTCTCAGAACTGAGCAAGTGGAGAGACGTTCGTTCATCTAGCACCAAGGGAACGGGTTGCAGGAGACACTTTCTCTCTGGTTTCTCAGTCTGTTTCCTAGTGCCGGTTTGAAGTTCCTGCAGTTTTCACTGTAAAACCGAGTTGCAGCTAGTACCTCCCCATATATATGTATGGAATGGAGTTTGCAACTGAAAAGAAACTTTGTGTTCCCAACAAGCTAGGTGAAGGACGGCTTTCACAGACACTTATCTCTCAGAACTGAGCAAGTGGAGAGACGTTCGTTCATCTAGCACCAAGGGAACGGGTTGCAGGAGACACTTTTTCTCTGCTTTCCCAGTCTGTTTCCTAGTGCCGGTTTGAAGTTCCTGCAGTTTTCACAGTCAAACCGAGTTGGAGCTAGTACCTCCCCATATATATGTATGGAATGGAGTTTGCAACTGAAAAGAAACCTGTGTTCCCAACAAGCTAGGTGAAGTACGGCTTTCACACACACTTATCTCTAAGAACTGAGCAAGTGGAGAGACGTTCGTTCATCTAGCACCAAGGGAACGGGTTGCAGGAGACACTTTATCTCTGCTTTCACAGTCTGTTTCCTAGTGCCGGTTAGAAGTTCCTGCAGTTTTCACTGTCAAACCGATTTGGAGCTAGTATCTCCCCACATATATGTATGGAATGGAGTTTACAACTGAAAAGAAACTTTGTGTTCCCAACAAGCTTGTTGAAGAGCGGCTTTCACACACACTTATCTCTCAGAACTGAGCAAGTGGAGAGACTTTCGTTCATTTAGCACCAAGGGAACGGGTTGCAGGAGACACTTTTTCTCTGCTTTCTCAGTCTGTTTCCTAGTGCCGGTTTGAAGTTCCTGCAGTTTTCACTGTAAAACCGAGTTGCAGCTAGTACCTCCCCATATATATATATGGAATGGAGTTTGCAACTGAAAAGAAACTTTGTGTTCCCAACAAGCTAGGTGAAGAACGGCTTTCACACACACTTATGTCTCAGAACTGAGCAAGTGGAGAGACGTTCGTTCATCTAGCACAAAGGGAACGGGTTGCAGGAGACACTTTTTCTCTGCTTTCTCAGTGTGTTTCCTAGTGCCGGTTTGAAGTTCCTGCAGTTTTCACTGTCAAACCGAGTTGGAGCTAGTACCTCCCCATATATATGTAAGGAATGGAGTTTGCAACTGAAAAGAAACTTTGTGTTCCCAACAAGCTAGGTGAAGGACGGCTTTCACACACACTTATCTCTCAGAACTGAGCAAGTGGAGAGACGTTCGTTCATCTAGCACCAAGGGAACGGGTTGCAGGAGACACTTTTTCTCTGCTTTCTCAGTCTGTTTCCTAGTGCCGGTTTGAAGTTCCTGCAGTTATCACTGTAAAACCGAGTTGGAGCTTGTACCTCCCCATATATATGTATGGAATGGAGTTTGCAACTGAAAAGAAACTTTGTGTTCCCAACAAGCTAGGTGAAGGACGGCTTTCACACACACTTATCTCTCAGAACTGAGCAAGTGGAGAGACGTTCGTTCATCTAGCACCAAGGGAACGGGTTGCAGGAGACACTTTTTCTCTGCTTTCTCAGTCTGTTTCCTAGTGCCGGTTTGAAGTTCCTGCAGTTTTCACTGTAAAACCGAGTTGCAGCTAGTACCTCCCCATATATATGTATGGAATGGAGTTTGCAACTGAAAAGAAACTTTGTGTTCCCAACAAGCTAGGTGAAGAACGGCTTTCACACACACTTATCTCTCAGAACTGAGCAAGTGGAGAGACGTTCGTTCATCTAGCACCAAGGGAACGGGTTGCAGGAGACACTTTTTCCCTGCTTTCTCAGTCTGTTTCCTAGTGCCAGTTTGAAGTTCCTGCAGTTTTCACTATCAAACCGATTTGGAGCTTGTACCTCCCCATATATATGTAAGGAATGGAGTTTGCAACTGAAAAGAAACTTTGTGTTCCCAACAAGCTAGGTGAAGGACGGCTTTCACACACACTTATCTCTCAGAACTGAGCAAGTGGAGAGACGTTCGTTCATCTAGCACCAAGGGAACGGGTTGCAGGAGACACTTTTTTGCTGCTTCCTCAGTCTGTTTCCTAGTGCCGGTTTGAAGTTCCTGCAGTTTTCACTGAAAAACCGAGTTGGAGCTTGTACCTCCCCATATATATATATGGAATGGAGTTTGCAACTGAAAAGAAACTTTGTGTTCCCAACAAGCTAGGTGAAGGACGGCTTTCACACACACTTATCTCTCAGAACTGAGCAAGTGGAGAGACGTTCGTTCATCTTGCACCAAGGGAACGGGTTGCAGGAGACACTTTTTCTCTGCTTTCTCAGTCTGTTTCCTAGTGCCGGTTTGAAGTTCCTGCAGTTTAAACTGTCAAACAGTTTTGTAGCTTGTACCTCCCCATATATATGTATGGAATGGAGTTTGCAACTGAAAAGAAACTTTGTGTTCCCAACAAGCTAGGTGAGGGACGGCTTTCACACACAATTATCTCTCAGAACAGAGCAAGTGGAGAGACGTTCGTTAATCTAGCACCAAGGGAACGGGTTGCAGGAGACACTTTTTTGCTGCTTCCTCAGTCTGTTTCCTAGTGCCGGTTTGAAGTTCCTGCAGTTTTCACTGAAAAACCGAGTTGAAGCTTGTACCTCCCCATATATATATATGGAATGGAGTTTGCAACTGAAAAGAAACTTTGTGTTCCCAACAAGCTAGGTGAAGGACGGCTTTCACACACACTTATCTCTCAGAACTGAGCAAGTGGAGAGACGTTCGTTCATCTAGCACCAAGGGAACGGGTTGCAGGAGACACTTTTTCTCTGCTTTCTCAGTCTGTTTCCTAGTGCCGGTTTGAAGTTCCTGCAGTTTAAACTGTCAAACCGTTTTGTAGCTTGTACCTCCCCATATATATGTATGGAATGGAGTTTGCAACTGAAAAGAAACTTTGTGTTCCCAACAAGCTAGGTGAGGAACGGCTTTCACACACAATTATCTCTCAGAACAGAGCAAGTGGAGAGACGTTCGTTCATCTAGCACCAAGGGAACGGGTTGCAGGAGACACTTTTTCTCTGCATCCTCAGTCTGTTTCCTAGTGCCGGTTTGAAGTTCCTGCAGTTTTCACTGTCAAACCGAGTTGGAGCTTGTACCTCCCCATATATATGTATGGAATGGAGTTTGCAACTGAAAAGAAACTTTGTGTTCCCAATAAGCTAGGTGAAGGACGGCTTTCACACACACTTATCTCTCAGAACAGAGCATGTGGAGAGACGTTCGTTCATCTAGCACCAAGGGATCGGGTTGCAGGAGACACTTTTTCTCTGCTTCCTCAGTCTGTTTCCTAGTGCCGGTTTGAAGTTCCTGCAGTTTTCACTGTAAAACTGATTTGGAGCTTGTACCTCCCCATATATATGTATGGAATGGAGTTTGCAACTGAAAAGAAACTTTGTGTTCCCAACAAGCTAGGTGAAGGACGGCTTTCACACACACTTATCTCTCAGAACTGAGCAAGTGGAGAGACGTTCGTTCATCTAGCACCAAGGGAACGGGTTGCAGGAGACACTTTATCTCTGCTTTCTCAGTCTGTTTCCTAGTGCCGGTTAGAATTTCCTGCAGTTTTCACTGTCAAACCGATTTGGAGCTAGTATCTCCCCACATATATGTATGGAATGGAGTTTACAACTGAAAAGAAACTTTGTGTTCCCAACAAGCTATGTGAAGAGCGGCTTTCACACACACTTAACTCTCAGAACTGAGCAAGTGGAGAGACGTTCGTTCATCTAGCACCAAGGGAACGGGTTGCAGGAGACACTTTATCTCTGCTTTCTCAGTCTGTTTCCTAGTGCCGTTTTGAAGTTCCTGCAGTTTTCACTGTAAAACCGAGTTGCAGCTAGTACCTCCCCATATATATGTATGGAATGGAGTTTGCAACTGAAAAGAAACTTTGTGTTCCCAACAAGCTAGGTGAAGGACGGCTTTCACACACACTTATCTCTCAGAACTGAGCAAGTGGAGAGACGTTCGTTCATCTAGCACAAAGGAACGGGTTGCAGGAGACACTTTTACTCTGCTTTCTCAGTCTGTTTCCTAGTGCCGGTTTGAAGTTCCTGCAGTTTTCACTGTCAAACCGAGTTGGAGCTAGTACCTCCCCATATATATGTAAGGGATGGAGTTTGCAACTGAAAAGAAACTTTGTGTTCCCAACAAGCTAGGTGAAGGACGGCTTTCACACATACTTATCTCTCAGAACTGAGCAAGTGGAGAGACGTTCGTTCATCTAGCACCAAGGGAACGGGTTGCAGGAGACACTTTTTCTCTGCTTTCTCAGTCTGTTTCCTAGTGCCGGTTTGAAGTTCCTGCAGTTTTCACTGTAAAACCGAGTTGGAGCTTCTACCTCCCCATATATATGTATGGAATGGAGTTTGCAACTGAAAAGAAACTTTGTGTTCCCAACAATCTAGGTGAAGGACGGCTTTCACACACACTTATCCCTCAGAACTGAGCAAGTTGAGAGACGTTCGTTCATCTAGCACCAAGGGAACGGGTTGCAGGAGACACTTTTTCTCTGCTTTCTCAGTCTGTTTCCTAGTGCCGGTTTGAAGTTCCTGCAGTTTTCACTGTAAAACCGAGTTGGAGCTAGTACCTCCCCATATATATGTAAGGAATGGAGTTTGCAACTGAAAAGAAACTTTGTGTTCCCAACAAGCTAGGTGAAGGACGGCTTTCACACACACTTAGCTCTCAGAAGTGAGCAAGTGGAGAGACGTTCGTTCATCTAGCACCAAGGGAACGGGTTGCAGGAGACACTTTATCTCTGCTTTCACAGTCTGTTTCCTAGTGCCGGTTTGAAGTTCCTGCAGTTTTCACTGTAAAACCGAGTTGGAGCTTGTACCTCCCCATATATATATATGGAATGGAGTTTGCAACTGAAAAGAAACTTTGTGTTCCCAACAAGCTAGGTGAAGGACGGCTTTCACACACACTTATCTCTCAGAACTGAGCAAGTGGAGAGACGTTCGTTCATCTAGCACCAAGGGAACGGGTTGCAGGAGACACTTTTTCTCTGCTTTCTCAGTCTGTTTCCTAGTGCCGGTTTGAAGTTCCTGCAGTTTTCACTGTAAAAGCGAGTTGGAGCTTGTACCTCCCCATATATATGTAAGGAATGGAGTTTGCAACTGAAAAGAAACTTTGTGTTCCCAACAAGCTAGGTGAAGGACGGCTTTCACACACACTTATCTCTCAGAACTGAGCAAGAGGAGACACGTTCGTTCATCTAGCACAAATGGAACGGGTTGCAGGAGACACTTTTTCTCTGCTTCCTCAGTCTGTTTCTTAGTGCCGGTTTGAAGTTCCTGCAGTTTTCACTGTCAAACCGAGTTGGAGCTAGTATCACCCCACATATATGTATGGAATGGAGTTTACAACTGAAAAGAAACTTTGTGTTCCCAACAAGCTAGGTGAAGGACGGCTTTCACACACACTTATCTCTCAGAACTGAGCAAGTGGAGAGACGTTCGTTCATCTAGCACCAAGGGAACGGGTTGCAGGAGACACTTTCTCTCTGGTTTCTCAGTCTGTTTCCTAGTGCCGGTTTGAAGTTCCTGCAGTTTTCACTGTAAAACCGAGTTGCAGCTAGTACCTCCCCATATATATGTATGGAATGGAGTTTGCAACTGAAAAGAAACTTTGTGTTCCCAACAAGCTAGGTGAAGGACGGCTTTCACAGACACTTATCTCTCAGAACTGAGCAAGTGGAGAGACGTTCGTTCATCTAGCACCAAGGGAACGGGTTGCAGGAGACACTTTTTCTCTGCTTTCCCAGTCTGTTTCCTAGTGCCGGTTTGAAGTTCCTGCAGTTTTCACAGTCAAACCGAGTTGGAGCTAGTACCTCCCCATATATATGTATGGAATGGAGTTTGCAACTGAAAAGAAACCTGTGTTCCCAACAAGCTAGGTGAAGTACGGCTTTCACACACACTTATCTCTAAGAACTGAGCAAGTGGAGAGACGTTCGTTCATCTAGCACCAAGGGAACGGGTTGCAGGAGACACTTTATCTCTGCTTTCACAGTCTGTTTCCTAGTGCCGGTTAGAAGTTCCTGCAGTTTTCACTGTCAAACCGATTTGGAGCTAGTATCTCCCCACATATATGTATGGAATGGAGTTTACAACTGAAAAGAAACTTTGTGTTCCCAACAAGCTTGTTGAAGAGCGGCTTTCACACACACTTATCTCTCAGAACTGAGCAAGTGGAGAGACTTTCGTTCATTTAGCACCAAGGGAACGGGTTGCAGGAGACACTTTTTCTCTGCTTTCTCAGTCTGTTTCCTAGTGCCGGTTTGAAGTTCCTGCAGTTTTCACTGTAAAACCGAGTTGCAGCTAGTACCTCCCCATATATATATATGGAATGGAGTTTGCAACTGAAAAGAAACTTTGTGTTCCCAACAAGCTAGGTGAAGAACGGCTTTCACACACACTTATGTCTCAGAACTGAGCAAGTGGAGAGACGTTCGTTCATCTAGCACAAAGGGAACGGGTTGCAGGAGACACTTTTTCTCTGCTTTCTCAGTGTGTTTCCTAGTGCCGGTTTGAAGTTCCTGCAGTTTTCACTGTCAAACCGAGTTGGAGCTAGTACCTCCCCATATATATGTAAGGAATGGAGTTTGCAACTGAAAAGAAACTTTGTGTTCCCAACAAGCTAGGTGAAGGACGGCTTTCACACACACTTATCTCTCAGAACTGAGCAAGTGGAGAGACGTTCGTTCATCTAGCACCAAGGGAACGGGTTGCAGGAGACACTTTTTCTCTGCTTTCTCAGTCTGTTTCCTAGTGCCGGTTTGAAGTTCCTGCAGTTATCACTGTAAAACCGAGTTGGAGCTTGTACCTCCCCATATATATGTATGGAATGGAGTTTGCAACTGAAAAGAAACTTTGTGTTCCCAACAAGCTAGGTGAAGGACGGCTTTCACACACACTTATCTCTCAGAACTGAGCAAGTGGAGAGACGTTCGTTCATCTAGCACCAAGGGAACGGGTTGCAGGAGACACTTTTTCTCTGCTTTCTCAGTCTGTTTCCTAGTGCCGGTTTGAAGTTCCTGCAGTTTTCACTGTAAAACCGAGTTGCAGCTAGTACCTCCCCATATATATGTATGGAATGGAGTTTGCAACTGAAAAGAAACTTTGTGTTCCCAACAAGCTAGGTGAAGAACGGCTTTCACACACACTTATCTCTCAGAACTGAGCAAGTGGAGAGACGTTCGTTCATCTAGCACCAAGGGAACGGGTTGCAGGAGACACTTTTTCCCTGCTTTCTCAGTCTGTTTCCTAGTGCCAGTTTGAAGTTCCTGCAGTTTTCACTATCAAACCGATTTGGAGCTTGTACCTCCCCATATATATGTAAGGAATGGAGTTTGCAACTGAAAAGAAACTTTGTGTTCCCAACAAGCTAGGTGAAGGACGGCTTTCACACACACTTATCTCTCAGAACTGAGCAAGTGGAGAGACGTTCGTTCATCTAGCACCAAGGGAACGGGTTGCAGGAGACACTTTTTTGCTGCTTCCTCAGTCTGTTTCCTAGTGCCGGTTTGAAGTTCCTGCAGTTTTCACTGAAAAACCGAGTTGGAGCTTGTACCTCCCCATATATATATATGGAATGGAGTTTGCAACTGAAAAGAAACTTTGTGTTCCCAACAAGCTAGGTGAAGGACGGCTTTCACACACACTTATCTCTCAGAACTGAGCAAGTGGAGAGACGTTCGTTCATCTTGCACCAAGGGAACGGGTTGCAGGAGACACTTTTTCTCTGCTTTCTCAGTCTGTTTCCTAGTGCCGGTTTGAAGTTCCTGCAGTTTAAACTGTCAAACAGTTTTGTAGCTTGTACCTCCCCATATATATGTATGGAATGGAGTTTGCAACTGAAAAGAAACTTTGTGTTCCCAACAAGCTAGGTGAGGGACGGCTTTCACACACAATTATCTCTCAGAACAGAGCAAGTGGAGAGACGTTCGTTAATCTAGCACCAAGGGAACGGGTTGCAGGAGACACTTTTTTGCTGCTTCCTCAGTCTGTTTCCTAGTGCCGGTTTGAAGTTCCTGCAGTTTTCACTGAAAAACCGAGTTGAAGCTTGTACCTCCCCATATATATATATGGAATGGAGTTTGCAACTGAAAAGAAACTTTGTGTTCCCAACAAGCTAGGTGAAGGACGGCTTTCACACACACTTATCTCTCAGAACTGAGCAAGTGGAGAGACGTTCGTTCATCTAGCACCAAGGGAACGGGTTGCAGGAGACACTTTTTCTCTGCTTTCTCAGTCTGTTTCCTAGTGCCGGTTTGAAGTTCCTGCAGTTTAAACTGTCAAACCGTTTTGTAGCTTGTACCTCCCCATATATATGTATGGAATGGAGTTTGCAACTGAAAAGAAACTTTGTGTTCCCAACAAGCTAGGTGAGGGACGGCTTTCACACACAATTATCTCTCAGAACAGAGCAAGTGGAGAGACGTTCGTTCATCTAGCACCAAGGGAACGGGTTGCAGGAGACACTTTTTCTCTGCATCCTCAGTCTGTTTCCTAGTGCCGGTTTGAAGTTCCTGCAGTTTTCACTGTCAAACCGAGTTGGAGCTTGTACCTCCCCATATATATGTATGGAATGGAGTTTGCAACTGAAAAGAAACTTTGTGTTCCCAATAAGCTAGGTGAAGGACGGCTTTCACACACACTTATCTCTCAGAACAGAGCATGTGGAGAGACGTTCGTTCATCTAGCACCAAGGGATCGGGTTGCAGGAGACACTTTTTCTCTGCTTCCTCAGTCTGTTTCCTAGTGCCGGTTTGAAGTTCCTGCAGTTTTCACTGTAAAACTGATTTGGAGCTTGTACCTCCCCATATATATGTATGGAATGGAGTTTGCAACTGAAAAGAAACTTTGTGTTCCCAACAAGCTAGGTGAAGGACGGCTTTCACACACACTTATCTCTCAGAACTGAGCAAGTGGAGAGACGTTCGTTCATCTAGCACCAAGGGAACGGGTTGCAGGAGACACTTTATCTCTGCTTTCTCAGTCTGTTTCCTAGTGCCGGTTAGAATTTCCTGCAGTTTTCACTGTCAAACCGATTTGGAGCTAGTATCTCCCCACATATATGTATGGAATGGAGTTTACAACTGAAAAGAAACTTTGTGTTCCCAACAAGCTATGTGAAGAGCGGCTTTCACACACACTTAACTCTCAGAACTGAGCAAGTGGAGAGACGTTCGTTCATCTAGCACCAAGGGAACGGGTTGCAGGAGACACTTTATCTCTGCTTTCTCAGTCTGTTTCCTAGTGCCGTTTTGAAGTTCCTGCAGTTTTCACTGTAAAACCGAGTTGCAGCTAGTACCTCCCCATATATATGTATGGAATGGAGTTTGCAACTGAAAAGAAACTTTGTGTTCCCAACAAGCTAGGTGAAGGACGGCTTTCACACACACTTATCTCTCAGAACTGAGCAAGTGGAGAGACGTTCGTTCATCTAGCACAAAGGAACGGGTTGCAGGAGACACTTTTACTCTGCTTTCTCAGTCTGTTTCCTAGTGCCGGTTTGAAGTTCCTGCAGTTTTCACTGTCAAACCGAGTTGGAGCTAGTACCTCCCCATATATATGTAAGGGATGGAGTTTGCAACTGAAAAGAAACTTTGTGTTCCCAACAAGCTAGGTGAAGGACGGCTTTCACACATACTTATCTCTCAGAACTGAGCAAGTGGAGAGACGTTCGTTCATCTAGCACCAAGGGAACGGGTTGCAGGAGACACTTTTTCTCTGCTTTCTCAGTCTGTTTCCTAGTGCCGGTTTGAAGTTCCTGCAGTTTTCACTGTAAAACCGAGTTGGAGCTTCTACCTCCCCATATATATGTATGGAATGGAGTTTGCAACTGAAAAGAAACTTTGTGTTCCCAACAATCTAGGTGAAGGACGGCTTTCACACACACTTATCCCTCAGAACTGAGCAAGTTGAGAGACGTTCGTTCATCTAGCACCAAGGGAACGGGTTGCAGGAGACACTTTTTCTCTGCTTTCTCAGTCTGTTTCCTAGTGCCGGTTTGAAGTTCCTGCAGTTTTCACTGTAAAACCGAGTTGGAGCTAGTACCTCCCCATATATATGTAAGGAATGGAGTTTGCAACTGAAAAGAAACTTTGTGTTCCCAACAAGCTAGGTGAAGGACGGCTTTCACACACACTTAGCTCTCAGAAGTGAGCAAGTGGAGAGACGTTCGTTCATCTAGCACCAAGGGAACGGGTTGCAGGAGACACTTTTTTTCTGCTTCCTCAGTCTGTTTCCTAGTGCCGGTTTGAAGTTCCTGCAGTTTTCACTGTAAAACCGAGTTGGAGCTTGTACCTCCCCATATATATATATGGAATGGAGTTTGCAACTGAAAAGAAACTTTGTGTTCCCAACAAGCTAGGTGAAGGACGGCTTTCACACACACTTATCTCTCAGAACTGAGCAAGTGGAGAGACGTTCGTTCATCTAGCACCAAGGGAACGGGTTGCAGGAGACACTTTTTCTCTGCTTTCTCAGTCTGTTTCCTAGTGCCGGTTTGAAGTTCCTGCAGTTTTCACTGTAAAAGCGAGTTGGAGCTTGTACCTCCCCATATATATGTAAGGAATGGAGTTTGCAACTGAAAAGAAACTTTGTGTTCCCAACAAGCTAGGTGAAGGACGGCTTTCACACACACTTATCTCTCAGAACTGAGCAAGAGGAGACACGTTCGTTCATCTAGCACAAAGGGAACGGGTTGCAGGAGACACTTTTTCTCTGCTTCCTCAGTCTGTTTCTTAGTGCCGGTTTGAAGTTCCTGCAGTTTTCACTGTCAAACCGAGTTGGAGCTAGTATCACCCCACATATATGTATGGAATGGAGTTTACAACTGAAAAGAAACTTTGTGTTCCCAACAAGCTAGGTGAAGGACGGCTTTCACACACACTTATCTCTCAGAACTGAGCAAGTGGAGAGACGTTCGTTCATCTAGCACCAAGGGAACGGGTTGCAGGAGACACTTTCTCTCTGGTTTCTCAGTCTGTTTCCTAGTGCCGGTTTGAAGTTCCTGCAGTTTTCACTGTAAAACCGAGTTGCAGCTAGTACCTCCCCATATATATGTATGGAATGGAGTTTGCAACAGAAAAGAAACTTTGTGTTCCCAACAAGCTATGTGAAGGACGGCTTTCACAGACACTTATCTCTCAGAACTGAGCAAGTGGAGAGACGTTCGTTCATCTAGCACCAAGGGAACGGGTTGCAGGAGACACTTTTTCTCTGCTTTCCCAGTCTGTTTCCTAGTGCCGGTTTGAAGTTCCTGCAGTTTTCACAGTCAAACCGAGTTGGAGCTAGTACCTCCCCATATATATGTATGGAATGGAGTTTGCAACTGAAAAGAAACCTGTGTTCCCAACAAGCTAGGTGAAGTACGGCTTTCACACACACTTATCTCTAAGAACTGAGCAAGTGGAGAGACGTTCGTTAATCTAGCACCAAGGGAACGGGTTGCAGGAGACACTTTATCTCTGCTTTCACAGTCTGTTTCCTAGTGCCGGTTAGAAGTTCCTGCAGTTTTCACTGTCAAACCGATTTGGAGCTAGTATCTCCCCACATATATGTATGGAATGGAGTTTACAACTGAAAAGAAACTTTGTGTTCCCAACAAGCTTGTTGAAGAGCGGCTTTCACACACACTTATCTCTCAGAACTGAGCAAGTGGAGAGACTTTCGTTCATTTAGCACCAAGGGAACGGGTTGCAGGAGACACTTTTTCTCTGCTTTCTCAGTCTGTTTCCTAGTGCCGGTTTGAAGTTCCTGCAGTTTTCACTGTAAAACCGAGTTGCAGCTAGTACCTCCCCATATATATATATGGAATGGAGTTTGCAACTGAAAAGAAACTTTGTGTTCCCAACAAGCTAGGTGAAGAACGGCTTTCACACACACTTATGTCTCAGAACTGAGCAAGTGGAGAGACGTTCGTTCATCTAGCACAAAGGGAACGGGTTGCAGGAGACACTTTTTCTCTGCTTTCTCAGTGTGTTTCCTAGTGCCGGTTTGAAGTTCCTGCAGTTTTCACTGTCAAACCGAGTTGGAGCTAGTACCTCCCCATATATATGTAAGGAATGGAGTTTGCAACTGAAAAGAAACTTTGTGTTCCCAACAAGCTAGGTGAAGGACGGCTTTCACACACACTTATCTCTCAGAACTGAGCAAGTGGAGAGACGTTCGTTCATCTAGCACCAAGGGAACGGGTTGCAGGAGACACTTTTTCTCTGCTTTCTCAGTCTGTTTCCTAGTGCCGGTTTGAAGTTCCTGCAGTTATCACTGTAAAACCGAGTTGGAGCTTGTACCTCCCCATATATATGTATGGAATGGAGTTTGCAACTGAAAAGAAACTTTGTGTTCCCAACAAGCTAGGTGAAGGACGGCTTTCACACACACTTATCTCTCAGAACTGAGCAAGTGGAGAGACGTTCGTTCATCTAGCACCAA
This sequence comes from Camelus dromedarius, assembly GCF_036321535.1. Classification (NCBI taxonomy): domain Eukaryota; kingdom Metazoa; phylum Chordata; class Mammalia; order Artiodactyla; family Camelidae; genus Camelus; species Camelus dromedarius. Next base: position 1,730,470 of record NW_026989814.1, read on the forward strand.
GGGAACGGGTTGCAGGAGACACTTTTTCTCTGCTTTCTCAGTCTGTTTCCTAGTGCCGGTTTGAAGTTCCTGCAGTTTTCACTGTAAAACCGAGTTGCAGCTAGTACCTCCCCATATATATGTATGGAATGGAGTTTGCAACTGAAAAGAAACTTTGTGTTCCCAACAAGCTAGGTGAAGAACGGCTTTCACACACACTTATCTCTCAGAACTGAGCAAGTGGAGAGACGTTCGTTCATCTAGCACCAAGGGAACGGGTTGCAGGAGACACTTTTTCTCTGCTTTCTCAGTCTGTTTCCTAGTGCCAGTTTGAAGTTCCTGCAGTTTTCACTATCAAACCGATTTGGAGCTTGTACCTCCCCATATATATGTAAGGAATGGAGTTTGCAACTGAAAAGAAACTTTGTGTTCCCAACAAGCTAGGTGAAGGACGGCTTTCACACACACTTATCTCTCAGAACTGAGCAAGTGGAGAGACGTTCGTTCATCTAGCACCAAGGGAACGGGTTGCAGGAGACACTTTTTTGCTGCTTCCTCAGTCTGTTTCCTAGTGCCGGTTTGAAGTTCCTGCAGTTTTCACTGAAAAACCGAGTTGGAGCTTGTACCTCCCCATATATATATATGGAATGGAGTTTGCAACTGAAAAGAAACTTTGTGTTCCCAACAAGCTAGGTGAAGGACGGCTTTCACACACACTTATCTCTCAGAACTGAGCAAGTGGAGAGACGTTCGTTCATCTTGCACCAAGGGAACGGGTTGCAGGAGACACTTTTTCTCTGCTTTCTCAGTCTGTTTCCTAGTGCCGGTTTGAAGTTCCTGCAGTTTAAACTGTCAAACAGTTTTGTAGCTTGTACCTCCCCATATATATGTATGGAATGGAGTTTGCAACTGAAAAGAAACTTTGTGTTCCCAACAAGCTAGGTGAGGGACGGCTTTCACACACAATTATCTCTCAGAACAGAGCAAGTGGAGAGACGTTCGTTAATCTAGCACCAAGGGAACGGGTTGCAGGAGACACTTTTTTGCTGCTTCCTCAGTCTGTTTCCTAGTGCCGGTGTGAAGTTCCTGCAGTTTTCACTGAAAAACCGAGTTGAAGCTTGTACCTCCCCATATATATATATGGAATGGAGTTTGCAACTGAAAAGAAACTTTGTGTTCCCAACAAGCTAGGTGAAGGACGGCTTTCACACACACTTATCTCTCAGAACTGAGCAAGTGGAGAGACGTTCGTTCATCTAGCACCAAGGGAACGGGTTGCAGGAGACACTTTTTCTCTGCTTTCTCAGTCTGTTTCCTAGTGCCGGTTTGAAGTTCCTGCAGTTTAAACTGTCAAACCGTTTTGTAGCTTGTACCTCCCCATATATATGTATGGAATGGAGTTTGCAACTGAAAAGAAACTTTGTGTTCCCAACAAGCTAGGTGAGGGACGGCTTTCACACACAATTATCTCTCAGAACAGAGCAAGTGGAGAGACGTTCGTTCATCTAGCACCAAGGGAACGGGTTGCAGGAGACACTTTTTCTCTGCTTCCTCAGTCTGTTTCCTAGTGCCGGTTTGAAGTTCCTGCAGTTTTCACTGTCAAACCGAGTTGGAGCTTGTACCTCCCCATATATATGTATGGAATGGAGTTTGCAACTGAAAAGAAACTTTGTGTTCCCAATAAGCTAGGTGAAGGACGGCTTTCACACACACTTATCTCTCAGAACAGAGCATGTGGAGAGACGTTCGTTCATCTAGCACCAAGGGATCGGGTTGCAGGAGACACTTTTTCTCTGCTTCCTCAGTCTGTTTCCTAGTGCCGGTTTGAAGTTCCTGCAGTTTTCACTGTAAAACTGATTTGGAGCTTGTACCTCCCCATATATATGTATGGAATGGAGTTTGCAACTGAAAAGAAACTTTGTGTTCCCAACAAGCTAGGTGAAGGACGGCTTTCACACACACTTATCTCTCAGAACTGAGCAAGTGGAGAGACGTTCGTTCATCTAGCACCAAGGGAACGGGTTGCAGGAGACACTTTATCTCTGCTTTCTCAGTCTGTTTCCTAGTGCCGGTTAGAATTTCCTGCAGTTTTCACTGTCAAACCGATTTGGAGCTAGTATCTCCCCACATATATGTATGGAATGGAGTTTACAACTGAAAAGAAACTTTGTGTTCCCAACAAGCTATGTGAAGAGCGGCTTTCACACACACTTAACTCTCAGAACTGAGCAAGTGGAGAGACGTTCGTTCATCTAGCACCAAGGGAACGGGTTGCAGGAGACACTTTATCTCTGCTTTCTCAGTCTGTTTCCTAGTGCCGTTTTGAAGTTCCTGCAGTTTTCACTGTAAAACCGAGTTGCAGCTAGTACCTCCCCATATATATGTATGGAATGGAGTTTGCAACTGAAAAGAAACTTTGTGTTCCCAACAAGCTAGGTGAAGAACGGCTTTCACACACACTTATCTCTCAGAACTGAGCAAGTGGAGAGACGTTCGTTCATCTAGCACAAAGGAACGGGTTGCAGGAGACACTTTTACTCTGCTTTCTCAGTCTGTTTCCTAGTGCCGGTTTGAAGTTCCTGCAGTTTTCACTGTCAAACCGAGTTGGAGCTAGTACCTCCCCATATATATGTAAGGGATGGAGTTTGCAACTGAAAAGAAACTTTGTGTTCCCAACAAGCTAGGTGAAGGACGGCTTTCACACATACTTATCTCTCAGAACTGAGCAAGTGGAGAGACGTTCGTTCATCTAGCACCAAGGGAACGGGTTGCAGGAGACACTTTTTCTCTGCTTTCTCAGTCTGTTTCCTAGTGCCGGTTTGAAGTTCCTGCAGTTTTCACTGTAAAACCGAGTTGGAGCTTCTACCTCCCCATATATATGTATGGAATGGAGTTTGCAACTGAAAAGAAACTTTGTGTTCCCAACAATCTAGGTGAAGGACGGCTTTCACACACACTTATCCCTCAGAACTGAGCAAGTTGAGAGACGTTCGTTCATCTAGCACCAAGGGAACGGGTTGCAGGAGACACTTTTTCTCTGCTTTCTCAGTCTGTTTCCTAGTGCCGGTTTGAAGTTCCTGCAGTTTTCACTGTAAAACCGAGTTGGAGCTTCTACCTCCCCATATATATGTATGGAATGGAGTTTGCAACTGAAAAGACACTTTGTGTTCCCAACAAGCTAGGTGAAGGACGGCTTTCACACATACTTATCTGTCCGAACTGAGCAAGTGGAGAGACGTTCGTTCATCTAGCACCAAGGGAACGGGTTGCAGGAGACACTTTTTCTCTGCTTCCTCAGTCTGTTTCCTAGTGCCGGATTGAAGTTCCTGCAGTTTTCACTGTAAACCGAGTTGGAGCTTTTACCTCCCCATATATATGTATGGAATGGAGTTTGCAGCTGAAAAGAAACTTTGTGTTCCCAACAAGCTAGGTGAAGGACGGCTTTCACACACACTTATCTCTCAGAACTGAGCAAGTGGAGAGACGTTCGTTCATCTAGCACCAAGGGAACGGGTTGCAGGAGACACTTTTCCTCTGCTTTCTCAGTCTGTTTCCTAGTGCCGGTTTGAAGTTCCTGCAGTTTTCACTGTAAAACCGAGTTGGAGCTAGTACCTCCCCATATATATGTATGGAATGGAGTTTGCAACTGAAAAGAAACTTTGTGTTCCCAACAAGCTAGGTGAAGGACGGCTTTCACACACACTTATCTCTCAGAACTGAGCAAGTGGAGAGACGTTCGTTCATCTAGCACCAAGGGAACGGGTTGCAGGAGATACTTTTTCTCTGCTTTCTCAGTCTGTTTCCTAGGGCCGGTTTGAAGTTCCTGCAGTTTTCACTGTAAAACCGAGTTGGAGCTTCTACCTCCCCATATATATGTATGGAATGGAGTTTGCAACTGAAAGAAACTTTGTGTTCCTAACAAGCTAGGTGAAGGACGGCTTTCACACACACTTATCTCTCAGAACAGAGCAAGTGGAGAGACGTTCGTTCATCTAGCACCAAGGGAACGGGTTGCAGGAGACACTTTTTCTCTGCTTCCTCAGTCTGTTTCCTAGTGCCGGTTTGAAGTTCCTGCAGTTTTCACTGTCAAACCGAGTTGGAGCTTGTACCTCCCCATATATATGTATGGAATGGAGTTTGCAACTGAAAAGAAACTTTGTGTTCCCAATAAGCTAGGTGAAGGACGGCTTTCACACACACTTATCTCTCAGAACAGAGCATGTGGAGAGACGTTCGTTCATCTAGCACCAAGGGATCGGGTTGCAGGAGACACTTTTTCTCTGCTTCCTCAGTCTGTTTCCTAGTGCCGGTTTGAAGTTCCTGCAGTTTTCACTGTAAAACTGATTTGGAGCTTGTACCTCCCCATATATATGTATGGAATGGAGTTTGCAACTGAAAAGAAACTTTGTGTTCCCAACAAGCTAGGTGAAGGACGGCTTTCACACACACTTATCTCTCAGAACAGAGCATGTGGAGAGACGTTCGTTCATCTAGCACCAAGGGATCGGGTTGCAGGAGACACTTTTTCTCTGCTTTCTCAGTCTGTTTCCTAGGGCCGGTTTGAAGTTCCTGCAGTTTTCACTGTAAAACCGAGTTGGAGCTTCTACCTCCCCATATATATGTATGGAATGGAGTTTGCAACTGAAAGAAACTTTGTGTTCCTAACAAGCTAGGTGAAGGACGGCTTTCACACACACTTATCTCTCAGAACAGAGCAAGTGGAGAGACGTTCGTTCATCTAGCACCAAGGGAACGGGTTGCAGGAGACACTTTTTCTCTGCTTCCTCAGTCTGTTTCCTAGTGCCGGTTTGAAGTTCCTGCAGTTTTCACTGTCAAACCGAGTTGGAGCTTGTACCTCCCCATATATATGTATGGAATGGAGTTTGCAGCTGAAAAGAAACTTTGTGTTCCCAACAAGCTAGGTGAAGGACGGCTTTCACACACACTTATCTCTCAGAACTGAGCAAGTGGAGAGACGTTCGTTCATCTAGCACCAAGGGAACGGGTTGCAGGAGACACTTTTCCTCTGCTTTCTCAGTCTGTTTCCTAGTGCCGGTTTGAAGTTCCTGCAGTTTTCACTGTAAAACCGAGTTGGAGCTAGTACCTCCCCATATATATGTATGGAATGGAGTTTGCAACTGAAAAGAAACTTTGTGTTCCCAACAAGCTAGGTGAAGGACGGCTTTCACACACACTTATCTCTCAGAACTGAGCAAGTGGAGAGACGTTCGTTCATCTAGCACCAAGGGAACGGGTTGCAGGAGATACTTTTTCTCTGCTTTCTCAGTCTGTTTCCTAGGGCCGGTTTGAAGTTCCTGCAGTTTTCACTGTAAAACCGAGTTGGAGCTTCTACCTCCCCATATATATGTATGGAATGGAGTTTGCAACTGAAAGAAACTTTGTGTTCCTAACAAGCTAGGTGAAGGACGGCTTTCACACACACTTATCTCTCAGAACAGAGCAAGTGGAGAGACGTTCGTTCATCTAGCACCAAGGGAACGGGTTGCAGGAGACACTTTTTCTCTGCTTCCTCAGTCTGTTTCCTAGTGCCGGTTTGAAGTTCCTGCAGTTTTCACTGTCAAACCGAGTTGGAGCTTGTACCTCCCCATATATATGTATGGAATGGAGTTTGCAACTGAAAAGAAACTTTGTGTTCCCAATAAGCTAGGTGAAGGACGGCTTTCACACACACTTATCTCTCAGAACAGAGCATGTGGAGAGACGTTCGTTCATCTAGCACCAAGGGATCGGGTTGCAGGAGACACTTTTTCTCTGCTTCCTCAGTCTGTTTCCTAGTGCCGGTTTGAAGTTCCTGCAGTTTTCACTGTAAAACTGATTTGGAGCTTGTACCTCCCCATATATATGTATGGAATGGAGTTTGCAACTGAAAAGAAACTTTGTGTTCCCAACAAGCTAGGTGAAGGACGGCTTTCACACACACTTATCTCTCAGAACAGAGCATGTGGAGAGACGTTCGTTCATCTAGCACCAAGGGATCGGGTTGCAGGAGACACTTTTTCTCTGCTTTCTCAGTCTGTTTCCTAGGGCCGGTTTGAAGTTCCTGCAGTTTTCACTGTAAAACCGAGTTGGAGCTTCTACCTCCCCATATATATGTATGGAATGGAGTTTGCAACTGAAAGAAACTTTGTGTTCCTAACAAGCTAGGTGAAGGACGGCTTTCACACACACTTATCTCTCAGAACAGAGCAAGTGGAGAGACGTTCGTTCATCTAGCACCAAGGGAACGGGTTGCAGGAGACACTTTTTCTCTGCTTCCTCAGTCTGTTTCCTAGTGCCGGTTTGAAGTTCCTGCAGTTTTCACTGTCAAACCGAGTTGGAGCTTGTACCTCCCCATATATATGTATGGAATGGAGTTTGCAACTGAAAAGAAACTTTGTGTTCCCAATAAGCTAGGTGAAGGACGGCTTTCACACACACTTATCTCTCAGAACAGAGCATGTGGAGAGACGTTCGTTCATCTAGCACCAAGGGATCGGGTTGCAGGAGACACTTTTTCTCTGCTTCCTCAGTCTGTTTCCTAGTGCCGGTTTGAAGTTCCTGCAGTTTTCACTGTAAAACTGATTTGGAGCTTGTACCTCCCCATATATATGTATGGAATGGAGTTTGCAACTGAAAAGAAACTTTGTGTTCCCAACAAGCTAGGTGAAGGACGGCTTTCACACACACTTATCTCTCAGAACTGAGCAAGTGGAGAGACGTTCGTTCATCTAGCACCAAGGGAACGGGTTGCAGGAGACACTTTTTCTCTGCTTTCTCAGTCTGTTTCCTAGTGCCGGTTTGAAGTTCCTGCAGTTTTCACTGTAAAACCGAGTTGCAGCTAGTACCTCCCCATATATATGTATGGAATGGAGTTTGCAACTGAAAAGAAACTTTGTGTTCCCAACAAGCTAGGTGAAGAACGGCTTTCACACACACTTATCTCTCAGAACTGAGCAAGTGGAGAGACGTTCGTTCATCTAGCACCAAGGGAACGGGTTGCAGGAGACACTTTTTCTCTGCTTTCTCAGTCTGTTTCCTAGTGCCGGTTTGAAGTTCCTGCAGTTTAAACTGTCAAACCGTTTTGTAGCTTGTACCTCCCCATATATATGTATGGAATGGAGTTTGCAACTGAAAAGAAACTTTGTGTTCCCAACAAGCTAGGTGAGGGACGGCTTTCACACACAATTATCTCTCAGAACAGAGCAAGTGGAGAGACGTTCGTTAATCTAGCACCAAGGGAACGGGTTGCAGGAGACACTTTTTTGCTGCTTCCTCAGTCTGTTTCCTAGTGCCGGTTTGAAGTTCCTGCAGTTTTCACTGAAAAACCGAGTTGAAGCTTGTACCTCCCCATATATATATATGGAATGGAGTTTGCAACTGAAAAGAAACTTTGTGTTCCCAACAAGCTAGGTGAAGGACGGCTTTCACACACACTTATCTCTCAGAACTGAGCAAGTGGAGAGACGTTCGTTCATCTAGCACCAAGGGAACGGGTTGCAGGAGACACTTTTTCTCTGCTTTCTCAGTCTGTTTCCTAGTGCCGGTTTGAAGTTCCTGCAGTTTAAACTGTCAAACCGTTTTGTAGCTTGTACCTCCCCATATATATGTATGGAATGGAGTTTGCAACTGAAAAGAAACTTTGTGTTCCCAACAAGCTAGGTGAGGGACGGCTTTCACACACAATTATCTCTCAGAACAGAGCAAGTGGAGAGACGTTCGTTCATCTAGCACCAAGGGAACGGGTTGCAGGAGACACTTTTTCTCTGCTTCCTCAGTCTGTTTCCTAGTGCCGGTTTGAAGTTCCTGCAGTTTTCACTGTCAAACCGAGTTGGAGCTTGTACCTCCCCATATATATGTATGGAATGGAGTTTGCAACTGAAAAGAAACTTTGTGTTCCCAATAAGCTAGGTGAAGGACGGCTTTCACACACACTTATCTCTCAGAACAGAGCATGTGGAGAGACGTTCGTTCATCTAGCACCAAGGGAACGGGTTGCAGGAGACACTTTATCTCTGCTTTCTCAGTCTGTTTCCTAGTGCCGGTTAGAATTTCCTGCAGTTTTCACTGTCAAACCGATTTGGAGCTAGTATCTCCCCACATATATGTATGGAATGGAGTTTACAACTGAAAAGAAACTTTGTGTTCCCAACAAGCTATGTGAAGAGCGGCTTTCACACACACTTAACTCTCAGAACTGAGCAAGTGGAGAGACGTTCGTTCATCTAGCACCAAGGGAACGGGTTGCAGGAGACACTTTATCTCTGCTTTCTCAGTCTGTTTCCTAGTGCCGTTTTGAAGTTCCTGCAGTTTTCACTGTAAAACCGAGTTGCAGCTAGTACCTCCCCATATATATGTATGGAATGGAGTTTGCAACTGAAAAGAAACTTTGTGTTCCCAACAAGCTAGGTGAAGAACGGCTTTCACACACACTTATCTCTCAGAACTGAGCAAGTGGAGAGACGTTCGTTCATCTAGCACAAAGGAACGGGTTGCAGGAGACACTTTTACTCTGCTTTCTCAGTCTGTTTCCTAGTGCCGGTTTGAAGTTCCTGCAGTTTTCACTGTCAAACCGAGTTGGAGCTAGTACCTCCCCATATATATGTAAGGGATGGAGTTTGCAACTGAAAAGAAACTTTGTGTTCCCAACAAGCTAGGTGAAGGACGGCTTTCACACATACTTATCTCTCAGAACTGAGCAAGTGGAGAGACGTTCGTTCATCTAGCACCAAGGGAACGGGTTGCAGGAGACACTTTTTCTCTGCTTTCTCAGTCTGTTTCCTAGTGCCGGTTTGAAGTTCCTGCAGTTTTCACTGTAAAACCGAGTTGGAGCTTCTACCTCCCCATATATATGTATGGAATGGAGTTTGCAACTGAAAAGAAACTTTGTGTTCCCAACAATCTAGGTGAAGGACGGCTTTCACACACACTTATCCCTCAGAACTGAGCAAGTTGAGAGACGTTCGTTCATCTAGCACCAAGGGAACGGGTTGCAGGAGACACTTTTTCTCTGCTTTCTCAGTCTGTTTCCTAGTGCCGGTTTGAAGTTCCTGCAGTTTTCACTGTAAAACCGAGTTGGAGCTTCTACCTCCCCATATATATGTATGGAATGGAGTTTGCAACTGAAAAGACACTTTGTGTTCCCAACAAGCTAGGTGAAGGACGGCTTTCACACATACTTATCTGTCCGAACTGAGCAAGTGGAGAGACGTTCGTTCATCTAGCACCAAGGGAACGGGTTGCAGGAGACACTTTTTCTCTGCTTCCTCAGTCTGTTTCCTAGTGCCGGATTGAAGTTCCTGCAGTTTTCACTGTAAACCGAGTTGGAGCTTTTACCTCCCCATATATATGTATGGAATGGAGTTTGCAGCTGAAAAGAAACTTTGTGTTCCCAACAAGCTAGGTGAAGGACGGCTTTCACACACACTTATCTCTCAGAACTGAGCAAGTGGAGAGACGTTCGTTCATCTAGCACCAAGGGAACGGGTTGCAGGAGACACTTTTCCTCTGCTTTCTCAGTCTGTTTCCTAGTGCCGGTTTGAAGTTCCTGCAGTTTTCACTGTAAAACCGAGTTGGAGCTAGTACCTCCCCATATATATGTATGGAATGGAGTTTGCAACTGAAAAGAAACTTTGTGTTCCCAACAAGCTAGGTGAAGGACGGCTTTCACACACACTTATCTCTCAGAACTGAGCAAGTGGAGAGACGTTCGTTCATCTAGCACCAAGGGAACGGGTTGCAGGAGATACTTTTTCTCTGCTTTCTCAGTCTGTTTCCTAGGGCCGGTTTGAAGTTCCTGCAGTTTTCACTGTAAAACCGAGTTGGAGCTTCTACCTCCCCATATATATGTATGGAATGGAGTTTGCAACTGAAAGAAACTTTGTGTTCCTAACAAGCTAGGTGAAGGACGGCTTTCACACACACTTATCTCTCAGAACAGAGCAAGTGGAGAGACGTTCGTTCATCTAGCACCAAGGGAACGGGTTGCAGGAGACACTTTTTCTCTGCTTCCTCAGTCTGTTTCCTAGTGCCGGTTTGAAGTTCCTGCAGTTTTCACTGTCAAACCGAGTTGGAGCTTGTACCTCCCCATATATATGTATGGAATGGAGTTTGCAACTGAAAAGAAACTTTGTGTTCCCAATAAGCTAGGTGAAGGACGGCTTTCACACACACTTATCTCTCAGAACAGAGCATGTGGAGAGACGTTCGTTCATCTAGCACCAAGGGATCGGGTTGCAGGAGACACTTTTTCTCTGCTTCCTCAGTCTGTTTCCTAGTGCCGGTTTGAAGTTCCTGCAGTTTTCACTGTAAAACTGATTTGGAGCTTGTACCTCCCCATATATATGTATGGAATGGAGTTTGCAACTGAAAAGAAACTTTGTGTTCCCAACAAGCTAGGTGAAGGACGGCTTTCACACACACTTATCTCTCAGAACTGAGCAAGTGGAGAGACGTTCGTTCATCTAGCACCAAGGGAACGGGTTGCAGGAGACACTTTTTCTCTGCTTTCTCAGTCTGTTTCCTAGTGCCGGTTTGAAGTTCCTGCAGTTTTCACTGTAAAACCGAGTTGCAGCTAGTACCTCCCCATATATATGTATGGAATGGAGTTTGCAACTGAAAAGAAACTTTGTGTTCCCAACAAGCTAGGTGAAGAACGGCTTTCACACACACTTATCTCTCAGAACTGAGCAAGTGGAGAGACGTTCGTTCATCTAGCACCAAGGGAACGGGTTGCAGGAGACACTTTTTCTCTGCTTTCTCAGTCTGTTTCCTAGTGCCGGTTTGAAGTTCCTGCAGTTTAAACTGTCAAACCGTTTTGTAGCTTGTACCTCCCCATATATATGTATGGAATGGAGTTTGCAACTGAAAAGAAACTTTGTGTTCCCAACAAGCTAGGTGAGGGACGGCTTTCACACACAATTATCTCTCAGAACAGAGCAAGTGGAGAGACGTTCGTTAATCTAGCACCAAGGGAACGGGTTGCAGGAGACACTTTTTTGCTGCTTCCTCAGTCTGTTTCCTAGTGCCGGTTTGAAGTTCCTGCAGTTTTCACTGAAAAACCGAGTTGAAGCTTGTACCTCCCCATATATATATATGGAATGGAGTTTGCAACTGAAAAGAAACTTTGTGTTCCCAACAAGCTAGGTGAAGGACGGCTTTCACACACACTTATCTCTCAGAACTGAGCAAGTGGAGAGACGTTCGTTCATCTAGCACCAAGGGAACGGGTTGCAGGAGACACTTTTTCTCTGCTTTCTCAGTCTGTTTCCTAGTGCCGGTTTGAAGTTCCTGCAGTTTAAACTGTCAAACCGTTTTGTAGCTTGTACCTCCCCATATATATGTATGGAATGGAGTTTGCAACTGAAAAGAAACTTTGTGTTCCCAACAAGCTAGGTGAGGGACGGCTTTCACACACAATTATCTCTCAGAACAGAGCAAGTGGAGAGACGTTCGTTCATCTAGCACCAAGGGAACGGGTTGCAGGAGACACTTTTTCTCTGCTTCCTCAGTCTGTTTCCTAGTGCCGGTTTGAAGTTCCTGCAGTTTTCACTGTCAAACCGAGTTGGAGCTTGTACCTCCCCATATATATGTATGGAATGGAGTTTGCAACTGAAAAGAAACTTTGTGTTCCCAATAAGCTAGGTGAAGGACGGCTTTCACACACACTTATCTCTCAGAACAGAGCATGTGGAGAGACGTTCGTTCATCTAGCACCAAGGGATCGGGTTGCAGGAGACACTTTTTCTCTGCTTCCTCAGTCTGTTTCCTAGTGCCGGTTTGAAGTTCCTGCAGTTTTCACTGTAAAACTGATTTGGAGCTTGTACCTCCCCATATATATGTATGGAATGGAGTTTGCAACTGAAAAGAAACTTTGTGTTCCCAACAAGCTAGGTGAAGGACGGCTTTCACACACACTTATCTCTCAGAACTGAGCAAGTGGAGAGACGTTCGTTCATCTAGCACCAAGGGAACGGGTTGCAGGAGACACTTTATCTCTGCTTTCTCAGTCTGTTTCCTAGTGCCGGTTAGAATTTCCTGCAGTTTTCACTGTCAAACCGATTTGGAGCTAGTATCTCCCCACATATATGTATGGAATGGAGTTTACAACTGAAAAGAAACTTTGTGTTCCCAACAAGCTATGTGAAGAGCGGCTTTCACACACACTTAACTCTCAGAACTGAGCAAGTGGAGAGACGTTCGTTCATCTAGCACCAAGGGAACGGGTTGCAGGAGACACTTTATCTCTGCTTTCTCAGTCTGTTTCCTAGTGCCGTTTTGAAGTTCCTGCAGTTTTCACTGTAAAACCGAGTTGCAGCTAGTACCTCCCCATATATATGTATGGAATGGAGTTTGCAACTGAAAAGAAACTTTGTGTTCCCAACAAGCTAGGTGAAGAACGGATTTCACACACACTTATCTCTCAGAACTGAGCAAGTGGAGAGACGTTCGTTCATCTAGCACAAAGGAACGGGTTGCAGGAGACACTTTTACTCTGCTTTCTCAGTCTGTTTCCTAGTGCCGGTTTGAAGTTCCTGCAGTTTTCACTGTCAAACCGAGTTGGAGCTAGTACCTCCCCATATATATGTAAGGGATGGAGTTTGCAACTGAAAAGAAACTTTGTGTTCCCAACAAGCTAGGTGAAGGACGGCTTTCACACATACTTATCTCTCAGAACTGAGCAAGTGGAGAGACGTTCGTTCATCTAGCACCAAGGGAACGGGTTGCAGGAGACACTTTATCTCTGCTTTCTCAGTCTGTTTCCTAGTGCCGGTTTGAAGTTCCTGCAGTTTTCACTGTAAAACCGAGTTGGAGCTTCTACCTCCCCATATATATGTATGGAATGGAGTTTGCAACTGAAAAGAAACTTTGTGTTCCCAACAATCTAGGTGAAGGACGGCTTTCACACACACTTATCCCTCAGAACTGAGCAAGTTGAGAGACGTTCGTTCATCTAGCACCAAGGGAACGGGTTGCAGGAGACACTTTTTCTCTGCTTTCTCAGTCTGTTTCCTAGTGCCGGTTTGAAGTTCCTGCAGTTTTCACTGTAAAACCGAGTTGGAGCTTCTACCTCCCCATATATATGTATGGAATGGAGTTTGCAACTGAAAAGACACTTTGTGTTCCCAACAAGCTAGGTGAAGGACGGCTTTCACACATACTTATCTGTCCGAACTGAGCAAGTGGAGAGACGTTCGTTCATCTAGCACCAAGGGAACGGGTTGCAGGAGACACTTTTTCTCTGCTTCCTCAGTCTGTTTCCTAGTGCCGGATTGAAGTTCCTGCAGTTTTCACTGTAAACCGAGTTGGAGCTTTTACCTCCCCATATATATGTATGGAATGGAGTTTGCAGCTGAAAAGAAACTTTGTGTTCCCAACAAGCTAGGTGAAGGACGGCTTTCACACACACTTATCTCTCAGAACTGAGCAAGTGGAGAGACGTTCGTTCATCTAGCACCAAGGGAACGGGTTGCAGGAGACACTTTTCCTCTGCTTCCTCAGTCTGTTTCCTAGTGCCGGTTTGAAGTTCCTGCAGTTTTCACTGTCAAACCGAGTTGGAGCTTGTACCTCCCCATATATATGTATGGAATGGAGTTTGCAACTGAAAAGAAACTTTGTGTTCCCAATAAGCTAGGTGAAGGACGGCTTTCACACACACTTATCTCTCAGAACAGAGCATGTGGAGAGACGTTCGTTCATCTAGCACCAAGGGATCGGGTTGCAGGAGACACTTTTTCTCTGCTTCCTCAGTCTGTTTCCTAGTGCCGGTTTGAAGTTCCTGCAGTTTTCACTGTAAAACTGATTTGGAGCTTGTACCTCCCCATATATATGTATGGAATGGAGTTTGCAACTGAAAAGAAACTTTGTGTTCCTAACAAGCTAGGTGAAGGACGGCTTTCACACACACTTATCTCTCAGAACTGAGCAAGTGGAGAGACGTTCGTTCATCTAGCACCAAGGGAACGGGTTGCAGGAGACACTTTATCTCTGCTTTCTCAGTCTGTTTCCTAGTGCCGGTTAGAATTTCCTGCAGTTTTCACTGTCAAACCGATTTGGAGCTAGTATCTCCCCACATATATGTATGGAATGGAGTTTACAACTGAAAAGAAACTTTGTGTTCCCAACAAGCTATGTGAAGAGCGGCTTTCACACACACTTAACTCTCAGAACTGAGCAAGTGGAGAGACGTTCGTTCATCTAGCACCAAGGGAACGGGTTGCAGGAGACACTTTATCTCTGCTTTCTCAGTCTGTTTCCTAGTGCCGTTTTGAAGTTCCTGCAGTTTTCACTGTAAAACCGAGTTGCAGCTAGTACCTCCCCATATATATGTATGGAATGGAGTTTGCAACTGAAAAGAAACTTTGTGTTCCCAACAAGCTAGGTGAAGAACGGATTTCACACACACTTATCTCTCAGAACTGAGCAAGTGGAGAGACGTTCGTTCATCTAGCACAAAGGAACGGGTTGCAGGAGACACTTTTACTCTGCTTTCTCAGTCTGTTTCCTAGTGCCGGTTTGAAGTTCCTGCAGTTTTCACTGTCAAACCGAGTTGGAGCTAGTACCTCCCCATATATATGTAAGGGATGGAGTTTGCAACTGAAAAGAAACTTTGTGTTCCCAACAAGCTAGGTGAAGGACGGCTTTCACACATACTTATCTCTCAGAACTGAGCAAGTGGAGAGACGTTCGTTCATCTAGCACCAAGGGAACGGGTTGCAGGAGACACTTTATCTCTGCTTTCTCAGTCTGTTTCCTAGTGCCGGTTTGAAGTTCCTGCAGTTTTCACTGTAAAACCGAGTTGGAGCTTCTACCTCCCCATATATATGTATGGAATGGAGTTTGCAACTGAAAAGAAACTTTGTGTTCCCAACAATCTAGGTGAAGGACGGCTTTCACACACACTTATCCCTCAGAACTGAGCAAGTTGAGAGACGTTCGTTCATCTAGCACCAAGGGAACGGGTTGCAGGAGACACTTTTTCTCTGCTTTCTCAGTCTGTTTCCTAGTGCCGGTTTGAAGTTCCTGCAGTTTTCACTGTAAAACCGAGTTGGAGCTTCTACCTCCCCATATATATGTATGGAATGGAGTTTGCAACTGAAAAGACACTTTGTGTTCCCAACAAGCTAGGTGAAGGACGGCTTTCACACATACTTATCTGTCCGAACTGAGCAAGTGGAGAGACGTTCGTTCATCTAGCACCAAGGGAACGGGTTGCAGGAGACACTTTTTCTCTGCTTCCTCAGTCTGTTTCCTAGTGCCGGATTGAAGTTCCTGCAGTTTTCACTGTAAACCGAGTTGGAGCTTTTACCTCCCCATATATATGTATGGAATGGAGTTTGCAGCTGAAAAGAAACTTTGTGTTCCCAACAAGCTAGGTGAAGGACGGCTTTCACACACACTTATCTCTCAGAACTGAGCAAGTGGAGAGACGTTCGTTCATCTAGCACCAAGGGAACGGGTTGCAGGAGACACTTTTCCTCTGCTTTCTCAGTCTGTTTCCTAGTGCCGGTTTGAAGTTCCTGCAGTTTTCACTGTAAAACCGAGTTGGAGCTAGTACCTCCCCATATATATGTATGGAATGGAGTTTGCAACTGAAAAGAAACTTTGTGTTCCCAACAAGCTAGGTGAAGGACGGCTTTCACACACACTTATCTCTCAGAACAGAGCAAGTGGAGAGACGTTCGTTCATCTAGCACCAAGGGAACGGGTTGCAGGAGACACTTTTTCTCTGCTTTCTCTGTCTGTTTCCTAGTGCCGGTTTGAAGTTCCTGCAGTTTTCACTGTCAAACCGAGTTGGAGCTAGTACCACCCCATATATATGTATGGAATGGAGTTTGCAACTGAAAAAAAACTTTGTGTTCCCAACAAGCTAGGTGTAGGACGGCTTTCACACACACTTATCTCTCAGAACTGAGCAAGTGGAGAGACGTTCGTTCATCTAGCACCAAGGGAACGGGTTGCAGGAGACACTTTTTCTCTGCTTTCTCAGTCTGTTTCCTAGGGCCGGTTTGAAGTTCCTGCAGTTTTCACTGTAAAACCGAGTTGGAGCTTCTACCTCCCCATATATATGTATGGAATGGAGTTTGCAACTGAAAAGAAACTTTGTGTTCCTAACAAGCTAGGTGAAGGACGGCTTTCACACACACTTATCTCTCAGAACAGAGCAAGTGGAGAGACGTTCGTTCATCTAGCACCAGGGGAACGGGTTGCAGGAGACACTTTTTCTCTGCTTCCTCAGTCTGTTTCCTAGTGCCGGTTTGAAGTTCCTGCAGTTTTCACTGTCAAACCGAGTTGGAGCTTGTACCTCCCCATATATATGTATGGAATGGAGTTTGCAACTGAAAAGAAACTTTGTGTTCCCAATAAGCTAGGTGAAGGACGGCTTTCACACACACTTATCTCTCAGAACAGAGCATGTGGAGAGACGTTCGTTCATCTAGCACCAAGGGATCGGGTTGCAGGAGACACTTTTCCTCTGCTTCCTCAGTCTGTTTCCTAGTGCCGGTTTGAAGTTCCTGCAGTTTTCACTGTAAAACTGATTTGGAGCTTGTACCTCCCCATATATATGTATGGAATGGAGTTTGCAACTGAAAAGAAACTTTGTGTTCCCAACAAGCTAGGTGAAGGACGGCTTTCACACACACTTATCTCTCAGAACTGAGCAAGTGGAGAGACGTTCGTTCATCTAGCACCAAGGGAACGGGTTGCAGGAGACACTTTATCTCTGATTTCTCAGTCTGTTTCCTAGTGCCGGTTAGAATTTCCTGCAGTTTTCACTGTCAAACCGATTTGGAGCTAGTATCTCCCCACATATATGTATGGAATGGAGTTTACAACTGAAAAGAAACTTTGTGTTCCCAACAAGCTATGTGAAGAGCGGCTTTCACACACACTTAACTCTCAGAACTGAGCAAGTAGAGAGACGTTCGTTCATCTAGCACCAAGGGAACGGGTTGCAGGAGACACTTTATCTCTGCTTTCTCAGTCTGTTTCCTAGTGCCGTTTTGAAGTTCCTGCAGTTTTCACTGTAAAACCGATTTGCAGCTAGTACCTCCCCATATATATGTATGGAATGGAGTTTGCAACTGAAAAAAAACTTTGTGTTCCCAACAAGCTAGGTGAAGAACGGCTTTCACACACACTTATCTCTCAGAACTGAGCAAGTGGAGAGACGTTCGTTCATCTAGCACAAAGGAACGGGTTGCAGGAGACACTTTTTCTCTGCTTTCTCAGTCTGTTTCCTAGTGCCTTTTTGAAGTTCCTGCAGTTTTCACTGTCAAACCGAGTTGGAGCTAGTACCTCCCCATATATATGTAAGGGATGGAGTTTGCAACTGAAAAGAAACTTTGTGTTCCCAACAAGCTAGGTGAAGGACGGCTTTCACACATACTTATCTCTCAGAACTGAGCAAGTGGAGAGACGTTCGTTCATCTAGCACCAAGGGAACGGGTTGCAGGAGACACTTTTTCTCTGCTTTCTCAGTCTGTTTCCTAGTGCCGGTTTGAAGTTCCTGCAGTTTTCACTGTAAAACCGAGTTGGAGCTTCTACCTCCCCATATATATGTATGGAATGGAGTTTGCAACTGAAAAGAAACTTTGTGTTCCCAACAAGCTAGGTGTAGGACGGCTTTCACACACACTTATCTCTCAGAACTGAGCAAGTGGAGAGACGTTCGTTCATCTAGCACCAAGGGAACGGGTTGCAGGAGACACTTTTTCTCTGCTTTCTCAGTCTGTTTCCTAGGGCCGGTTTGAAGTTCCTGCAGTTTTCACTGTAAAACCGAGTTGGAGCTTCTACCTCCCCATATATATGTATGGAATGGAGTTTGCAACTGAAAAGAAACTTTGTGTTCCTAACAAGCTAGGTGAAGGACGGCTTTCACACACACTTATCTCTCAGAACAGAGCAAGTGGAGAGACGTTCGTTCATCTAGCACCAAGGGAACGGGTTGCAGGAGACACTTTTTCTCTGCTTTCTCAGTCTGTTTCCTAGTGCCGGTTTGAAATTCCTGCAGATTTCACTGTCAAACCGAGTTGGAGCTAGTACCTCCCCATATATATGTATGGAATGGAGTTTGCAACTGAAAAGAAACTTTGTGTTCCTAACAAGTTAGGTGAAGGAAGGCTTTCACACACACTTATCTCTCAGAACAGAGCAAGTGGAGAGAAGTTCGTTCATCTAGCACCAAGGGAACGGGTTGCAGGAGACACTTTTTCTCTGCTTTCTCATTCTGTTTCCTAGTGCCGGTTTGAAATTCCTGCAGATTTCACTGTCAAACCGAGTTGGAGCTAGTACCACCCCATATATATGTATGGAATGGAGTTTGCAACTGAAAAAAAACTTTGTGTTCCCAACAAGCTAGGTGTAGGACGGCTTTCACACACACTTATCTCTCAGAACTGAGCAAGTGGAGAGACGTTCGTTCATCTAGCACCAAGGGAACGGGTTGCAGGAGACACTTTTTCTCTGCTTTCTCAGTCTGTTTCCTAGTGCCGGTTTGAAGTTCCTGCAGTTTTCACTGTAAAACCGAGTTGGAGCTTCTACCTCCCCATATATATGTATGGAATGGAGTTTGCAACTGAAAAGAAACTTTGTGTTCCCAACAATCTAGGTGAAGGACGGCTTTCACACACACTTATCCCTCAGAACTGAGCAAGTTGAGAGACGTTCGTTCATCTAGCACCAAGGGAACGGGTTGCAGGAGACACTTTTTCTCTGCTTTCTCAGTCTGTTTCCTAGTGCCGGTTTGAAGTTCCTGCAGTTTTCACTGTAAAACCGAGTTGGAGCTTCTACCTCCCCATATATATGTATGGAATGGAGTTTGCAACTGAAAAGACACTTTGTGTTCCCAACAAGCTAGGTGAAGGACGGCTTTCACACATACTTATCTGTCCGAACTGAGCAAGTGGAGAGACGTTCGTTCATCTAGCACCAAGGGAACGGGTTGCAGGAGACACTTTTTCTCTGCTTCCTCAGTCTGTTTCCTAGTGCCGGATTGAAGTTCCTGCAGTTTTCACTGTAAACCGAGTTGGAGCTTTTACTTCCCCATATATATGTATGGAATGGAGTTTGCAGCTGAAAAGAAACTTTGTGTTCCCAACAAGCTAGGTGAAGGACGGCTTTCACACACACTTATCTCTCAGAACTGAGCAAGTGGAGAGACGTTCGTTCATCTAGCACCAAGGGAACGGGTTGCAGGAGACACTTTTCCTCTGCATTCTCAGTCTGTTTCCTAGTGCCGGTTTGAAGTTCCTGCAGTTTTCACTGTAAAACCGAGTTGGAGCTAGTACCTCCCCATATATATGTATGGAATGGAGTTTGCAACTGAAAAGAAACTTTGTGTTCCCAACAAGCTAGGTGAAGGACGGCTTTCACACACACTTATCTCTCAGAACAGAGCAAGTGGAGAGACGTTCGTTCATCTAGCACCAAGGGAACGGGTTGCAGGAGACACTTTTTCTCTGCTTTCTCTGTCTGTTTCCTAGTGCCGGTTTGAAGTTCCTGCAGTTTTCACTGTCAAACCGAGTTGGAGCTCGTACCACCCCATATATATGTATGGAATGGAGTTTGCAACTGAAAAAAAACTTTGTGTTCCCAACAAGCTAGGTGTAGGACGGCTTTCACACACACTTATCTCTCAGAACTGAGCAAGTGGAGAGACGTTCGTTCATCTAGCACCAAGGGAACGGGTTGCAGGAGACACTTTTTCTCTGCTTTCTCAGTCTGTTTCCTAGGGCCGGTTTGAAGTTCCTGCAGTTTTCACTGTAAAACCGAGTTGGAGCTTCTACCTCCCCATATATATGTATGGAATGGAGTTTGCAACTGAAAAGAAACTTTGTGTTCCTAACAAGCTAGGTGAAGGACGGCTTTCACACACACTTATCTCTCAGAACAGAGCAAGTGGAGAGACGTTCGTTCATCTAGCACCAAGGGAACGGGTTGCAGGAGACACTTTTTCTCTGCTTTCTCAGTCTGTTTCCTAGTGCCGGTTTGAAATTCCTGCAGATTTCACTGTCAAACCGAGTTGGAGCTAGTACCTCCCCATATATATGTATGGAATGGAGTTTGCAACTGAAAAGAAACTTTGTGTTCCTAACAAGTTAGGTGAAGGAAGGCTTTCACACACACTTATCTCTCAGAACAGAGCAAGTGGAGAGAAGTTCGTTCATCTAGCACCAAGGGAACGGGTTGCAGGAGACACTTTTTCTCTGCTTTCTCATTCTGTTTCCTAGTGCCGGTTTGAAATTCCTGCAGATTTCACTGTCAAACCGAGTTGGAGCTAGTACCACCCCATATATATGTATGGAATGGAGTTTGCAACTGAAAAAAAACTTTGTGTTCCCAACAAGCTAGGTGTAGGACGGCTTTCACACACACTTATCTCTCAGAACTGAGCAAGTGGAGAGACGTTCGTTCATCTAGCACCAAGGGAACGGGTTGCAGGAGACACTTTTTCTCTGCTTTCTCAGTCTGTTTCCTAGGGCCGGTTTGAAGTTCCTGCAGTTTTCACTGTAAAACCGAGTTGGAGCTTCTACCTCCCCATATATATGTATGGAATGGAGTTTGCAACTGAAAAGAAACTTTGTGTTCCTAACAAGCTAGGTGAAGGACGGCTTTCACACACACTTATCTCTCAGAACAGAGCAAATGGAGAGACGTTCGTTCATCTAGCACCAAGGGAACGGGTTGCAGGAGACACTTTTTCTCTGCTTTCTCAGTCTGTTTCCTAGTGCCGGTTTGAAATTCCTGCAGATTTCACTGTCAAACCGAGTTGGAGCTAGTACCTCCCCATATATATGTATGGAATGGAGTTTGCAACTGAAAAGAAACTTTGTGTTCCCAACAAGCTAGGTGAAGGACGGCTTTCACACACACTTATCTCTCAGAACAGAGCAAGTGGAGAGACGTTCGTTCATCTAGCACCAAGGGAACGGGTTGCAGGAGACACTTTTTCTCTGCTTTCTCATTCTGTTTCCTAGTGCCGGTTTGAAATTCCTGCAGATTTCACTGTCAAACCGAGTTGGAGCTAGTACCTCCCCATATATATGTATGGAATGGAGTTTGCAACTGAAAAGAAACTTTGTGTTCCCAACAAGCTAGGTGAAGGACGGCTTTCACACACACTTATCTCTCAGAACAGAGCAAGTGGAGAGACGTTCGTTCATCTAGCACCAAGGGAACGGGTTGCAGGAGACACTTTTTCTCTGCTTTCTCAGACTGTTTCCTAGTGCCGGTTTGAAGTTCCTGCAGTTTTCACTGTCAAACCGAGTTGGAGCTTGTACCTCCCCATATATATGTATGGAATGGAGTTTGCAACTGAAAAGAAACTTTGTGTTCCCAACAAGCTAGGTGAAGGACGGCTTTCACACACACTTATCTCTCAGAACAGAGCAAGTGGAGAGACGTTCGTTCATCTAGCACCAAGGGAACGGGTTGCAGGAGACACTTTTTTCTGCTTTCTCTGTCTGTTTCTTAGTGCCGTTTTGAAGTTCCTGCAGTTTTCACTGTCAAACCGAGTTGGAGCTAGTACCACCCCATATATATGTATGGAATGGAGTTTGCAACTGAAAAGAAACTTTGTGTTCCCAACAAGCTAGGTGAAGGACGGCTTTCACACACATTTATCTCTCAGAACTGAGCAAGTGGAGAGACGTTCGTTCATCTAGCACCAAGGGAACGGGTTGCAGGAGACACTTTTTCTCTGCTTTCTCAGTCTGTTTCCTAGGGCCGGTTTGAAGTTCCTGCAGTTTTCACTGTAAAACCGAGTTGGAGCTTCTACCTCCCCATATATATGTATGGAATGGAGTTTGCAACTTAAAAGAAACTTTGTGTTCCTAACAAGCTAGGTGAAGGACGGCTTTCACACACACTTATCTCTCAGAACAGAGCAAGTGGAGAGACGTTCGTTCATCTAGCACCAAGGGAACGGGTTGCAGGAGACACTTTTTCTCTGCTTTCTCAGTCTGTTTCCTAGTGCCGGTTTGAAATTCCTGCAGATTTCACTGTCAAAACGAGTTGGAGCTAGTACCTCCCCATATATATGTATGGAATGGAGTTTGCAACTGAAAAGAAACTTTGTGTTCCCAACAAGGTAGGTGAAGGACGGCTTTCACACACACTTATCTCTCAGAACTGAGCAAGTGGAGAGACGTTCGTTCATCTACCACCAAGGGAACGGGTTGCAGGAGACACTTTTTCTCTGCTTTCTCAGTCTGTTTCCTAGTGCCGTTATGAAGTTCCTGCAGTTTTCAATGTAAAACCGATTTGGAGCTTCTACCTCCCCATATATATGTACGGAATGGAGTTTGCAACTGAAAAGAAACTTTGTGTTCCCAACAAGCTAGGTGAAGGACGGCTTTCACACACACTTATCTCTCAGAACAGAGCAAGTGGAGAGACGTTCGTTCATCTAGCACCAAGGGAACGGGTTGCAGGAGACACTTTTTCTCTGCTTTCTCAGTCTGTTTCCTAGTGCCGGTTTGAAGTTCCTGCAGTTTTCACTGTAAAACCGAGTTGGAGCTTGTACCTCCCCATACATATGTATGGAATGGAGTTTGCAACTGAAAAGAAACTTTGTGTTCCCAACAAGCTAGTTGAAGGACGACTTTCACACACACTTATCACTCAGAACTGAGCAAGTGGAGAGACGTTCGTTCATCTAGCACCAAGGGAACGGGTTGCAGGAGACACTTTATCTCTGCTTTCTCAGTCTGTTTCCTAGTGCCGGTTAGAAGTTCCTGCAGTTTTCACTGTCAAACCGATTTGTAGCTAGTATCTCCCCACATATATGTATGGAATGGAGTTTACAACTGAAAAGAAACTTTGTGTTCCCAACAAGCTAGGTGAAGGACGGCTTTCACACACACTTATCTCTCAGAACAGAGCAAGTGGAGAGACGTTCGTTCATCTAGCACCAAGGGAACGGGTTGCAGGAGACACTTTTTCTCTGCTTTCTCAGACTGTTTCCTAGTGCCGGTTTGAAGTTCCTGCAGTTTTCACTGTCAAACCGAGTTGGAGCTTGTACCTCCCCATATATATGTATGGAATGGAGTTTGCAACTGAAAAGAAACTTTGTGTTCCCAACAAGCTAGGTGAAGGACGGCTTTCACACACACTTATCTCTCAGAACAGAGCAAGTGGAGAGACGTTCGTTCATCTAGCACCAAGGGAACGGGTTGCAGGAGACACTTTTTTCTGCTTTCTCTGTCTGTTTCTTAGTGCCGTTTTGAAGTTCCTGCAGTTTTCACTGTCAAACCGAGTTGGAGCTAGTACCACCCCATATATATGTATGGAATGGAGTTTGCAACTGAAAAGAAACTTTGTGTTCCCAACAAGCTAGGTGAAGGACGGCTTTCACACACATTTATCTCTCAGAACTGAGCAAGTGGAGAGACGTTCGTTCATCTAGCACCAAGGGAACGGGTTGCAGGAGACACTTTTTCTCTGCTTTCTCAGTCTGTTTCCTAGGGCCGGTTTGAAGTTCCTGCAGTTTTCACTGTAAAACCGAGTTGGAGCTTCTACCTCCCCATATATATGTATGGAATGGAGTTTGCAACTTAAAAGAAACTTTGTGTTCCTAACAAGCTAGGTGAAGGACGGCTTTCACACACACTTATCTCTCAGAACAGAGCAAGTGGAGAGACGTTCGTTCATCTAGCACCAAGGGAACGGGTTGCAGGAGACACTTTTTCTCTGCTTTCTCAGTCTGTTTCCTAGTGCCGGTTTGAAATTCCTGCAGATTTCACTGTCAAAACGAGTTGGAGCTAGTACCTCCCCATATATATGTATGGAATGGAGTTTGCAACTGAAAAGAAACTTTGTGTTCCCAACAAGGTAGGTGAAGGACGGCTTTCACACACACTTATCTCTCAGAACTGAGCAAGTGGAGAGACGTTCGTTCATCTACCACCAAGGGAACGGGTTGCAGGAGACACTTTTTCTCTGCTTTCTCAGTCTGTTTCCTAGTGCCGTTATGAAGTTCCTGCAGTTTTCAATGTAAAACCGATTTGGAGCTTCTACCTCCCCATATATATGTACGGAATGGAGTTTGCAACTGAAAAGAAACTTTGTGTTCCCAACAAGCTAGGTGAAGGACGGCTTTCACACACACTTATCTCTCAGAACAGAGCAAGTGGAGAGACGTTCGTTCATCTAGCACCAAGGGAACGGGTTGCAGGAGACACTTTTTCTCTGCTTTCTCAGTCTGTTTCCTAGTGCCGGTTTGAAGTTCCTGCAGTTTTCACTGTAAAACCGAGTTGGAGCTTGTACCTCCCCATACATATGTATGGAATGGAGTTTGCAACTGAAAAGAAACTTTGTGTTCCCAACAAGCTAGTTGAAGGACGACTTTCACACACACTTATCACTCAGAACTGAGCAAGTGGAGAGACGTTCGTTCATCTAGCACCAAGGGAACGGGTTGCAGGAGACACTTTATCTCTGCTTTCTCAGTCTGTTTCCTAGTGCCGGTTAGAAGTTCCTGCAGTTTTCACTGTCAAACCGATTTGTAGCTAGTATCTCCCCACATATATGTATGGAATGGAGTTTACAACTGAAAAGAAACTTTGTGTTCCCAACAACCTAGGTTAAGAGCGGCTTTCACACACACTTATCTCTCAGAACTGAGCAAGTGTAGAGACGTTCGTTCATCTAGCACCAAGGGAACGGGTTGCAGGAGACACTTTTTCTCTGCTTTCTCAGTCTGTTTCCTAGTGCCGGTTTGAAGTTCCTGCAGTTTTCACTGTAAAATCGAGTTGCAGCTAGTACCTCCCCATATATATGTATGGAATGGAGTTTGCAACTGAAAATAAACTTTGTGTTCCCAACAAGCTAGGTGAAGAACGGCTTTCACACACACTTATCTCTCAGAACTGAGCAAGTGGAGAGACGTTCGTTCATCTAGCACAAAGGGAACGGGTTGCAGGAGACACTTTTTCTCTGCTTTCTCAGTCTGTTTCCAAGTGCCGGTTTGAAGTTCCTGCAGTTTTCACTGTCAAACCGAGTTGGAGCTAGTACCTCCCCATATATATGTAAGGAATGGAGTTTGCAACTGAAAAGAAACTTTGTGTTCCCAACAAGCTAGGTGAAGGACGGCTTTCACACACACTTG
The DNA here is from genome assembly GCF_036321535.1 of Camelus dromedarius. Taxonomy (NCBI): domain Eukaryota; kingdom Metazoa; phylum Chordata; class Mammalia; order Artiodactyla; family Camelidae; genus Camelus; species Camelus dromedarius. Next base: position 1,755,554 of record NW_026989814.1, read on the forward strand.
TCTCTCAGAACTGAGCAAGTGGAGAGACGTTCGTTCATCTAGCACCAAGGGAACGGGTTGCAGGAGACACTTTTTCTCTGCTTCCTCAGTCTGTTTCCTAGTGCCGGTTTGAGGTTCCTGCAGTTTTCACTGTAAAACCGAGTTGGAGCTTTTACCTCCCCATATATATGTATGGAATGGAGTTTGCAACTGAAAAGAAACTTTGTGTTCCCAACAAGCTAGGTGAAGGGCGGCTTTCACACACACTTATCTCTCAGAACTGAGCAAGTGGAGAGACGTTCGTTCATCTAGCACCAAGGGAACGGGTTGCAGGAGACACTTTTTCTCTGCTTTCTCAGTCTGTTTCCTAGTGCCGGTTTGAAGTTCCTGCAGTTTTCACTGTAAAACCGAGTTGGAGCTTGTACCTCCCCATATATATGTATGGAATGGAGTTTGCAACTGAAAAGAAACTTTGTGTTCCCAACAAGCTAGGTGAAGGACGACTTTCACACACACTTATCACTCAGAACTGAGCAAGTGGAGAGACGTTCGTTCATCGAGCACCAAGGGAACGGTTTGCAGGAGACACTTTATCTCTGCTTTCTCAGTCTGTTTCCTAGTGCCGGTTAGAAGTTCCAGCAGTTTTCACTGTCAAACCGATTTGTAGCTAGTATCTCCCCACATATATGTATGGAATGGAGTTTACAACTGAAAAGAAACTTTGTGTTCCCAACAAGCTAGGTGAAGAGCGGCTTTCACACACACTTATCTCTCAGAAATGAGCAAGTGTAGAGACGTTCGTTCATCTAGCACCAAGGGAACGGGTTGCAGGAGACACTTTTTCTCTGCTTTCTCAGTCTGTTTCCTAGTGCCGGTTTGAAGTTCCTGCAGTTTTCACTGTCAAACCGTGTTGGAGCTAGTACCTCCCCATATATATGTATGGAATGGAGTTTGCAACTGAAAAGAAACTTTGTGTTCCCAACAAGCTAGCTGAAGGACGGCTTTCACACACACGTATCTCTCAGAACTGAGCAAGTGTAGAGACGTTCGTTCATCTAGCACCAAGGGAACGGGTTGCAGGAGACAGTTTTTCTCTGCTTTCTCAGTCTGTTTCCTAGTGCCGGTTAGAATTTCCTGCAGTTTTCACTGTCAAACAGATTTGGAGCTAGTATCTCCCCACATATATGTATGGAATGGAGTTTACAACTGAAAAGAAACTTTGTGTTCCCAACAAGCTAGGTGAAGAGCGGCTTTCAAACACACTTAACTCTCAGAACTGAGCAAGTGGAGAGAAGTTCGTTCATCTAGCACCAAGGGAACGGGTTGCAGGAGACACTTTTTCTCTGCTTTCTCAGTCTGTTTCCTAGTGCCGGTTTGAAGTTCCTGCAGTTTTCACTGTAAAACCGAGTTGGAGCTTCTACCTCCAAATATATATGTATGGAATGGAGTTTGCAACTGAAAAGAAACTTTGTGTTCCCAAAAAGCTAGGTGAAGGACGGCTTTCACACACACTTATCTCTCAGAACTGAGCAAGTGGAGAGACGTTCGTTCATCTAGCACCAAGGGAACGGGTTGCAGGAGACACTTTTTCTCTGCTTTCTCAGTCTGTTTCCTAGTGCCGGTTTGAAGTTCCTGCAGTTTTCACGGTAAAACCGAGTTGGAGCTTGTACCTCCCCATACATATGTATGGAATGGAGTTTGCAACTGAAAAGAAACTTTGTGTTCCCAACAAGCTAGTTGAAGGACGACTTTCACACACACTTATCACTCAGAACTGAGCAAGTGGAGAGACGTTCGTTCATCTAGCACCAAGGGAACGGGTTGCAGGAGACACTTTATCTCTGCATTCTCAGTCTGTTTCCTAGTGCCGGTTAGAAGTTCCTGCAGTTTTCACTGTCAAACCGATTTGTAGCTAGTATCTCCCCACATATATGTATGGAATGGAGTTTACAACTGAAAAGAAACTTTGTGTTCCCAACAAGCTAGGTGAAGAGCGGCTTTCACACACAATTATCTCTCAGAACTGAGCAAGTGTAGAGACGTTCGTTCATCTAGCACCAAGGGAACGGGTTGCAGGAGACACTTTTTCTCTGCTTTCTCAGTCTGTTTCCAAGTGCCGGTTTGAAGTTCCTGCAGTTTTCACTGTAAAACCGTGTTGCAGCTAGTACCTCCCCATATATATGTATGGAATGGAGTTTGCAACTGAAAATAAACTTTGTGTTCCCAACAAGCTAGGTGAAGAACGGCTTTCACACACACTTATCTCTCAGAACTGAGCAAGTGGAGAGACGTTCGTTCATCTAGCACAAAGGGAACGGGTTGCAGGAGACACTTTTTCTCTGCTTTCTCAGTCTGTTTCCTAGTGCCGGTTTGAAGTTCCTGCAGTTTTCACTGTCAAACCGAGTTGGAGCTAGTACCTCCCCATATATATGTAAGGAATGGAGTTTGCAACTGAAAAGAAACTTTGTGTTCCCAACAAGCTAGGTGAAGGACGGCTTTCACACACACTTGTCTCTCAGAACTGAGCAAGTGGAGAGACGTTCGTTCATCTAGCACCAAGGGAACGGGTTGCAGGAGACACTTTTTCTCTGCTTCCTCAGTCTGTTTCCTAGTGCCGGTTTGAGGTTCCTGCAGTTTTCACTGTAAAACCGAGTTGGAGCTTTTACCTCCCCATATATATGTATGGAATGGAGTTTGCAACTGAAAAGAAACTTTGTGTTCCCAACAAGTTAGGTGAAGGGCGGCTTTCACACACACTTATCTCTCAGAACTGAGCAAGTGGAGAGACTTTCGTTCATCTAGCACCAAGGGAACGGGTTGCAGGAGACACTTTTTCTCTGCTTTCTCAGTCTGTTTCCTAGTGCCGGTTTGAAGTTCCTGCAGTTTTCACTGTAAAACCGAGTTGGAGCTTGTACCTCCCATATATATGTATGGAATGGAGTTTGCAACTGAAAAGAAACTTTGTGTTCCCAACAAGCTAGGTGAAGGACGACTTTCACACACACTTATCACTCAGAACTGAGCAAGTGGAGAGACGTTCGTTCATCTAGCACCAAGGGAACGGGTTGCAGGAGACACTTTATCTCTGCTTTCTCAGTCTGTTTCCTAGTGCCGGTTAGAAGTTCCTGCAGTTTTCACTGTCAAACCGATTTGTAGCTAGTATCTCCCCACATATATGTATGGAATGGAGTTTACAACTGAAAAGAAACTTTGTGTTCCCAACAAGCTAGGTGAAGAGCGGCTTTCACACACACTTATCTCTCAGAACTGAGCAAGTGTAGAGACGTTCGTTCATCTAGCACCAAGGGAACGGGTTGCAGGAGACACTTTTTCTCTGCTTTCTCAGTCTGTTTCCTAGTGCCGGTTTGAAGTTCCTGCAGTTTTCACTGTAAAACCGAGTTGCAGCTAGTACCTCCCCATATATATGTATGGAATGGAGTTTGCAACTGAAAAGAAACTTTGTGTTCCTAACAACCTAGGTGAAGGACGGCTTTCACACACACTTATCTCTCAGAACAGAGCAAGTGGAGAGACGTTCGTTCATCTAGCACCAAGGGAACGGGTTGCAGGAGACACTTTTTCTCTGCTTTCTCAGTCTGTTTCCTAGTGCCGGTTTGAAATTCCTGCAGATTTCACTGTCAAACCGAGTTGGAGCTAGTACCTCCCCATATATATGTATGGAATGGAGTTTGCAACTGAAAAGAAACTTTGTGTTCCCAACAAGGTAGGTGAAGGACGGCTTTCACACACACTTATCTCTCAGAACTGAGCAAGTGGAGAGACGTTCGTTCATCTACCACCAAGGGAACGGGTTGCAGGAGACACTTTTTCTCTGCTTTCTCAGTCTGTTTCCTAGTGCCGTTATGAAGTTCCTGCAGTTTTCACTGTAAAACCGATTTGGAGCTTCTACCTCCCCATATATATGTACGGAATGGAGTTTGCAACTGAAAAGAAACTTTGTGTTCCTAACAAGCTAGGTGAAGGGCGGCTTTCACACACACTTATCTCTCAGAACAGAGCAAGTGGAGAGACGTTCGTTCATCTAGCACCAAGGGAACGGGTTGCAGGAGACACTTTTTCTCTGCTTTCTCAGTCTGTTTCCTAGTGCCGGTTTGAAGTTCCTGCAGTTTTCACTGTAAAACCGAGTTGCAGCTAGTACCTCCCCATATATATGTATGGAATGGAGTTTGCAACTGAAAATAAACTTTGTGTTCCCAACAAGCTAGGTGAAGAACGGCTTTCACACACACTTATCTCTCAGAACTGAGCAAGTGGAAAGACGTTCGTTCATCTAGCACAAAAGGAACGGGTTGCAGGAGACACTTTTTCTCTGCTTTCTCAGTCTGTTTCCTAGTGCCGGTTTGAAGTTCCTGCAGTTTTCACTGTCAAACCGAGTTGGAGCTAGTACCTCCCCATATATATGTAAGGAATGGAGTTTGCAACTGAAAAGAAACTTTGTGTTCCCAACAAGCTAGGTGAAGGACGGCTTTCACACACACTTGTCTCTCAGAACTGAGCAAGTGGAGAGACGTTCGTTCATCTAGCACCAAGGGAACGGGTTGCAGGAGACACTTTTTCTCTGCTTCCTCAGTCTGTTTCCTAGTGCCGGTTTGAGGTTCCTGCAGTTTTCACTGTAAAACCGAGTTGGAGCTTTTACCTCCCCATATATATGTATGGAATGGAGTTTGCAACTGAAAAGAAACTTTGTGTTCCCAACAAGCTAGGTGAAGGGCGGCTTTCACACACACTTATCTCTCAGAACTGAGCAAGTGGAGAGACGTTCGTTCATCTAGCACCAAGGGAACGGGTTGCAGGAGACACTTTTTCTCTGCTTTCTCAGTCTGTTTCCTAGTGCCTGTTTGAAGTTCCTGCAGTTTTCACTGTAAAACCGAGTTGGAGCTTGTACCTCCCATATATATGTATGGAATGGAGTTTGCAACTGAAAAGAAACTTTGTGTTCCCAACAAGCTAGGTGAAGGACGACTTTCACACACACTTATCACTCAGAACTGAGCAAGTGGAGAGACGTTCGTTCATCTAGCACCAAGGGAACGGGTTGCAGGAGACACTTTATCTCTGCTTTCTCAGTCTGTTTCCTAGTGCCGGTTAGAAGTTCCTGCAGTTTTCACTGTCAAACCGATTTGTAGCTAGTATCTCCCCACATATATGTATGGAATGGAGTTTACAACTGAAAAGAAACTTTGTGTTCCCAACAAGCTAGGTGAAGAGCGGCTTTCACACACACTTATCTCTCAGAACTGAGCAAGTGTAGAGACGTTCGTTCATCTAGCACCAAGGGAACGGGTTGCAGGAGACACTTTTTCTCTGCTTTCTCAGTCTGTTTCCTAGTGCCGGTTTGAAGTTCCTGCAGTTTTCACTGTAAAACCGAGTTGCAGCTAGTACCTCCCCATATATATGTATGGAATGGAGTTTGCAACTGAAAAGAAACTTTGTGTTCCTAACAACCTAGGTGAAGGACGGCTTTCACACACACTTATCTCTCAGAACAGAGCAAGTGGAGAGACGTTCGTTCATCTAGCACCAAGGGAACGGGTTGCAGGAGACACTTTTTCTCTGCTTTCTCAGTCTGTTTCCTAGTGCCGGTTTGAAATTCCTGCAGATTTCACTGTCAAACCGAGTTGGAGCTAGTACCTCCCCATATATATGTATGGAATGGAGTTTGCAACTGAAAAGAAACTTTGTGTTCCCAACAAGGTAGGTGAAGGACGGCTTTCACACACACTTATCTCTCAGAACTGAGCAAGTGGAGAGACGTTCGTTCATCTACCACCAAGGGAACGGGTTGCAGGAGACACTTTTTCTCTGCTTTCTCAGTCTGTTTCCTAGTGCCGTTATGAAGTTCCTGCAGTTTTCACTGTAAAACCGATTTGGAGCTTCTACCTCCCCATATATATGTACGGAATGGAGTTTGCAACTGAAAAGAAACTTTGTGTTCCTAACAAGCTAGGTGAAGGGCGGCTTTCACACACACTTATCTCTCAGAACAGAGCAAGTGGAGAGACGTTCGTTCATCTAGCACCAAGGGAACGGGTTGCAGGAGACACTTTTTCTCTGCTTTCTCAGTCTGTTTCCTAGTGCCGGTTTGAAGTTCCTGCAGTTTTCACTGTAAAACCGAGTTGCAGCTAGTACCTCCCCATATATATGTATGGAATGGAGTTTGCAACTGAAAATAAACTTTGTGTTCCCAACAAGCTAGGTGAAGAACGGCTTTCACACACACTTATCTCTCAGAACTGAGCAAGTGGAAAGACGTTCGTTCATCTAGCACAAAAGGAACGGGTTGCAGGAGACACTTTTTCTCTGCTTTCTCAGTCTGTTTCCTAGTGCCGGTTTGAAGTTCCTGCAGTTTTCACTGTCAAACCGAGTTGGAGCTAGTACCTCCCCATATATATGTAAGGAATGGAGTTTGCAACTGAAAAGAAACTTTGTGTTCCCAACAAGCTAGGTGAAGGACGGCTTTCACACACACTTGTCTCTCAGAACTGAGCAAGTGGAGAGACGTTCGTTCATCTAGCACCAAGGGAACGGGTTGCAGGAGACACTTTTTCTCTGCTTCCTCAGTCTGTTTCCTAGTGCCGGTTTGAGGTTCCTGCAGTTTTCACTGTAAAACCGAGTTGGAGCTTTTACCTCCCCATATATATGTATGGAATGGAGTTTGCAACTGAAAAGAAACTTTGTGTTCCCAACAAGCTAGGTGAAGGGCGGCTTTCACACACACTTATCTCTCAGAACTGAGCAAGTGGAGAGACGTTCGTTCATCTAGCACCAAGGGAACGGGTTGCAGGAGACACTTTTTCTCTGCTTTCTCAGTCTGTTTCCTAGTGCCTGTTTGAAGTTCCTGCAGTTTTCACTGTAAAACCGAGTTGGAGCTTGTACCTCCCATATATATGTATGGAATGGAGTTTGCAACTGAAAGAAACTTTGTGTTCCCAACAAGCTAGGTGAAGGACGACTTTCACAAACACTTATCACTCAGAACTGAGCAAGTGGAGAGACGTTCGTTCATCTAGCACCAAGGGAACGGGTTGCAGGAGACACTTTATCTCTGCTTTCTCAGTCTGTTTCCTAGTGCCGGTTAGAAGTTCCTGCAGTTTTCACTGTCAAACCGATTTGTAGCTAGTATCTCCCCACATATATGTATGGAATGGAGTTTACAACTGAAAAGAAACTTTGTGTTCCCAACAAGCTAGGTGAAGAGCGGCTTTCACACACACTTATCTCTCAGAACTGAGCAAGTGTAGAGACGTTCGTTCATCTAGCACCAAGGGAACGGGTTGCAGGAGACACTTTTTCTCTGCTTTCTCAGTCTGTTTCCTAGTGCCGGTTTGAAGTTCCTGCAGTTTTCACTGTAAAACCGAGTTGCAGCTAGTACCTCCCCATATATATGTATGGAATGGAGTTTGCAACTGAAAAGAAACTTTGTGTTCCTAACAAGCTAGGTGAAGGACGGCTTTCACACACACTTATCTCTCAGAACAGAGCAAGTGGAGAGACGTTCGTTCATCTAGCACCAAGGGAACGGGTTGCAGGAGACACTTTTTCTCTGCTTTCTCAGTCTGTTTCCTAGTGCCGGTTTGAAATTCCGGCAGATTTCACTGTCAAACCGAGTTGGAGCTAGTACCTCCCCATATATATGTATGGAATGGAGTTTGCAACTGAAAAGAAACTTTGTGTTCCCAACAAGGTAGGTGAAGGACGGCTTTCACACACACTTATCTCTCAGAATTGAGCAAGTGGAGAGACGTTCGTTCATCTACCACCAAGGGAACGGGTTGCAGGAGACACTTTTTCTCTGCTTTCTCAGTCTGTTTCCTAGTGCCGTTATGAAGTTCCTGCAGTTTTCACTGTAAAACCGATTTGGAGCTTCTACCTCCCCATATATATGTACGGAATGGAGTTTGCAACTGAAAAGAAACTTTGTGTTCCTAACAAGCTAGGTGAAGGGCGGCTTTCACACACACTTATCTCTCAGAACAGAGCAAGTGGAGAGACGTTCGTTCATCTAGCACCAAGGGAACGGGTTGCAGGAGACACTTTTTCTCTGCTTTCTCAGTCTGTTTCCTAGTGCCGGTTTGAAGTTCCTGCAGTTTTCACTGTAAAACCGAGTTGGAGCTTGTACCTCCCCATACATATGTATGGAATGGAGTTTGCAACTGAAAAGAAACTTTGTGTTCCCAACAAGCTAGTTGAAGGACGACTTTCACACACACTTATCACTCAGAACTGAGCAAGTGGAGAGACGTTCGTTCATCTAGCACCAAGGGAACGGGTTGCAGGAGACACTTTATCTCTGCTTTCTCAGTCTGTTTCCTAGTGCCGGTTAGAAGTTCCTGCAATTTTCACTGTCAAACCGATTTGTAGCTAGTATCTCCCCACATATATGTATGGAATGGAGTTTACAACTGAAAAGAAACTTTGTGTTCCCAACAAGCTAGGTGAAGAGCGGCTTTCACACACACTTATCTCTCAGAACTGAGCAAGTGTAGAGACGTTCGTTCATCTAGCACCAAGGGAACGGGTTGCAGGAGACACTTTTTCTCTGCTTTCTCAGTCTGTTTCCTAGTGCCGGTTTGAAGTTCCTGCAGTTTTCACTGTAAAACCGAGTTGCAGCTAGTACCTCCCCATATATATGTATGGAATGGAGTTTGCAACTGAAAATAAACTTTGTGTTCCCAACAAGCTAGGTGAAGAACGGCTTTCACACACACTTATCTCTCAGAACTGAGCAAGTGGAAAGACGTTCGTTCATCTAGCACAAAAGGAACGGGTTGCAGGAGACACTTTTTCTCTGCTTTCTCAGTCTGTTTCCTAGTGCCGGTTTGAAGTTCCTGCAGTTTTCACTGTCAAACCGAGTTGGAGCTAGTACCTCCCCATATATATGTAAGGAATGGAGTTTGCAACTGAAAAGAAACTTTGTGTTCCCAACAAGCTAGGTGAAGGACGGCTTTCACACACACTTGTCTCTCAGAACTGAGCAAGTGGAGAGACGTTCGTTCATCTAGCACCAAGGGAACGGGTTGCAGGAGACACTTTTTCTCTGCTTCCTCAGTCTGTTTCCTAGTGCCGGTTTGAGGTTCCTGCAGTTTTCACTGTAAAACCGAGTTGGAGCTTTTACCTATCCATATATATGTATGGAATGGAGTTTGCAACTGAAAAGAAACTTTGTGTTCCCAACAAGCTAGGTGAAGGGCGGCTTTCACACACACTTATCTCTCAGAACAGAGCAAGTGGAGAGACGTTCGTTCATCTAGCACCAAGGGAACGGGTTGCAGGAGACACTTTTTCTCTGCTTTCTCAGTCTGTTTCCTAGTGCCGGTTTGAAGTTCCTGCAGTTTTCACTGTAAAACCGAGTTGGAGCTTGTACCTCCCCATACATATGTATGGAATGGAGTTTGCAACTGAAAAGAAACTTTGTGTTCCCAACAAGCTAGTTGAAGGACGACTTTCACACACACTTATCACTCAGAACTGAGCAAGTGGAGAGACGTTCGTTCATCTAGCACCAAGGGAACGGGTTGCAGGAGACACTTTATCTCTGCTTTCTCAGTCTGTTTCCTAGTGCCGGTTAGAAGTTCCTGCAGTTTTCACTGTCAAACCGATTTGTAGCTAGTATCTCCCCACATATATGTATGGAATGGAGTTTACAACTGAAAAGAAACTTTGTGTTCCCAACAAGCTAGGTGAAGAGCGGCTTTCACACACACTTATCTCTCAGAACTGAGCAAGTGTAGAGACGTTCGTTCATCTAGCACCAAGGGAACGGGTTGCAGGAGACACTTTTTCTCTGCTTTCTCAGTCTGTTTCCTAGTGCCGGTTTGAAGTTCCTGCAGTTTTCACTGTAAAACCGAGTTGCAGCTAGTACCTCCCCATATATATGTATGGAATGGAGTTTGCAACTGAAAATAAACTTTGTGTTCCCAACAAGCTAGGTGAAGAACGGCTTTCACACACACTTATCTCTCAGAACTGAGCAAGTGGAAAGACGTTCGTTCATCTAGCACAAAAGGAACGGGTTGCAGGAGACACTTTTTCTCTGCTTTCTCAGTCTGTTTCCTAGTGCCGGTTTGAAGTTCCTGCAGTTTTCACTGTCAAACCGAGTTGGAGCTAGTACCTCCCCATATATATGTAAGGAATGGAGTTTGCAACTGAAAAGAAACTTTGTGTTCCCAACAAGCTAGGTGAAGGACGGCTTTCACACACACTTGTCTCTCAGAACTGAGCAAGTGGAGAGACGTTCGTTCATCTAGCACCAAGGGAACGGGTTGCAGGAGACACTTTTTCTCTGCTTCCTCAGTCTGTTTCCTAGTGCCGGTTTGAGGTTCCTGCAGTTTTCACTGTAAAACCGAGTTGGAGCTTTTACCTCCCCATATATATGTATGGAATGGAGTTTGCAACTGAAAAGAAACTTTGTGTTCCCAACAAGCTAGGTGAAGGGCGGCTTTCACACACACTTATCTCTCAGAACTGAGCAAGTGGAGAGACGTTCGTTCATCTAGCACCAAGGGAACGGGTTGCAGGAGACACTTTTTCTCTGCTTTCTCAGTCTGTTTCCTAGTGCCGGTTTGAAGTTCCTGCAGTTTTCACTGTAAAACCGAGTTGGAGCTTGTACCTCCCCATATATATGTATGGAATGGAGTTTGCAACTGAAAAGAAACTTTGTGTTCCCAACAAGCTAGGTGAAGGACGACTTTCACACACACTTATCACTCAGAACTGAGCAAGTGGAGAGACGTTCGTTCATCTAGCACCAAGGGAACGGGTTGCAGGAGACACTTTATCTCTGCTTTCTCAGTCTGTTTCCTAGTGCCGGTTAGAAGTTCCAGCAGTTTTCACTGTCAAACCGATTTGTAGCTAGTATCTCCCCACATATATGTATGGAATGGAGTTTACAACTGAAAAGAAACTTTGTGTTCCCAACAAGCTAGGTGAAGAGCGGCTTTCACACACACTTATCTCATAGAAATGAGCAAGTGTAGAGACGTTCGTTCATCTAGCACCAAGGGAACGGGTTGCAGGAGGCACTTTTTCTCTGCTTTCTCAGTCTGTTTCCTAGTGCCGGTTTGAAGTTCCTGCAGTTTTCACTGTCAAACCGTGTTGGAGCTAGTACCTCCCCATATATATGTATGGAATGGAGTTTGCAACTGAAAAGAAACTTTGTGTTCCCAACAAGCTAGGTGAAGGACGGCTTTCACACACACGTATCTCTCAGAACTGAGCAAGTGTAGAGACGTTCGTTCATCTAGCACCAAGGGAACGGGTTGCAGGAGACACTTTTTCTCTGCTTTCTCAGTCTGTTTCCTAGTGCCGGTTAGAATTTCCTGCAGTTTTCACTGTCAAACAGATTTGAAGCTAGTATCTCCCCACATATATGTATGGAATGGAGTTTACAACTGAAAAGAAACTTTGTGTTCCCAACAAGCTAGGTGAAGAGCGGCTTTCAAACACACTTAACTCTCAGAACTGAGCAAGTGGAGAGACGTTCGTTCATCTAGCACCAAGGGAACGGGTTGCAGGAGACACTTTTTCTCTGCTTTCTCAGTCTGTTTCCTAGTGCCGGTTTGAAGTTCCTGCAGTTTTCACTGTAAAACCGAGTTGGAGCTTCTACCTCCAAATATATATGTATGGAATGGAGTTTGCAACTGAAAAGAAACTTTGTGTTCCCAAAAAGCTAGGTGAAGGACGGCTTTCACACACACTTATCTCTCAGAACTGAGCAAGTGGAGAGACGTTCGTTCATCTAGCACCAAGGGAACGGGTTGCAGGAGACACTTTTTCTCTGCTTTCTCAGTCTGTTTCCTAGTGCCGGTTTGAAGTTCCTGCAGTTTTCACTGTAAAACCGAGTTGGAGCTTGTACCTCCCCATACATATGTATGGAATGGAGTTTGCAACTGAAAAGAAACTTTGTGTTCCCAACAAGCTAGTTGAAGGACGACTTTCACACACACTTATCACTCAGAACTGAGCAAGTGGAGAGACGTTCGTTCATCTAGCACCAAGGGAACGGGTTGCAGGAGACACTTTATCTCTGCTTTCTCAGTCTGTTTCCTAGTGCCGGTTAGAAGTTCCTGCAGTTTTCACTGTCAAACCGATTTGTAGCTAGTATCTCCCCACATATATGTATGGAATGGAGTTTACAACTGAAAAGAAACTTTGTGTTCCCAACAAGCTAGGTGAAGAGCGGCTTTCACACACACTTATCTCTCAGAACTGAGCAAGTGTAGAGACGTTCGTTCATCTAGCACCAAGGGAACGGGTTGCAGGAGACACTTTTTCTCTGCTTTCTCAGTCTGTTTCCTAGTGCCGGTTTGAAGTTCCTGCAGTTTTCACTGTAAAACCGAGTTGCAGCTAGTACCTCCCCATATATATGTATGGAATGGAGTTTGCAACTGAAAAGAAACTTTGTGTTCCCAACAAGCTATATGAAGAACGGCTTTCACACACAATTATCTCTCAGAACTGAGCAAGTGGAGAGACGTTCGTTCATCTAGCACCAAGGGAACGGGTTGCAGGAGACACTTTTTCTCTGCTTTCACAGTCTGTTTCCTAGTGCCGGTTTGAAGTTCCTGCAGTTTTCACTGTCAAACCGAGTTGGAGCTAGTACCTCCCCATATATATGTAAGGAATGGAGTTTGCAACTGAAAAGAAACTTTGTGTTCCCAACAAGCTAGGTGAAGGACGGCTTTCACACACACTTGTCTCTCAGAACTGAGCAAGTGGAGAGACGTTCGTTCATCTAGCACCAAGGGAACGGGTTGCAGGATACACTTTTTCTCTGCTTCCTCAGTCTGTTTCCTAGTGCCGGTTTGAGGTTCCTGCAGTTTTCACTGTAAAACCGAGTTGGAGCTTTTACCTCCCCATATATATGTATGGAATGGAGTTTGCAACTGAAAAGAAACTTTGTGTTCCCAACAAGCTAGGTGAAGGGCGGCTTTCACACACACTTATCTCTCAGAACTGAGCAAGTGGAGAGACGTTCGTTCATCTAGCACCAAGGGAACGGGTTGCAGGAGACACTTTTTCTCTGCTTTCTCAGTCTGTTTCCTAGTGCCGGTTTGAAGTTCCTGCAGTTTTCACTGTAAAACCGAGTTGGAGCTTGTACCTCCCCATATATATGTATGGAATGGAGTTTGCAACTGAAAAGAAACTTTGTGTTCCCAACAAGCTAGGTGAAGGACGACTTTCACACACACTTATCACTCAGAACTGAGCAAGTGGAGAGACGTTCGTTCATCTAGCACCAAGGGAACGGGTTGCAGGAGACACTTTATCTCTGCTTTCTCAGTCTGTTTCCTAGTGCCGGTTAGAAGTTCCAGCAGTTTTCACTGTCAAACCGATTTGTAGCTAGTATCTCCCCACATATATGTATGGAATGGAGTTTACAACTGAAAAGAAACTTTGTGTTCCCAACAAGCTAGGTGAAGAGCGGCTTTCACACACACTTATCTCATAGAAATGAGCAAGTGTAGAGACGTTCGTTCATCTAGCACCAAGGGAACGGGTTGCAGGAGGCACTTTTTCTCTGCTTTCTCAGTCTGTTTCCTAGTGCCGGTTTGAAGTTCCTGCAGTTTTCACTGTCAAACCGTGTTGGAGCTAGTACCTCCCCATATATATGTATGGAATGGAGTTTGCAACTGAAAAGAAACTTTGTGTTCCCAACAAGCTAGGTGAAGGACGGCTTTCACACACACGTATCTCTCAGAACTGAGCAAGTGTAGAGACGTTCGTTCATCTAGCACCAAGGGAACGGGTTGCAGGAGACACTTTTTCTCTGCTTTCTCAGTCTGTTTCCTAGTGCCGGTTAGAATTTCCTGCAGTTTTCACTGTCAAACAGATTTGAAGCTAGTATCTCCCCACATATATGTATGGAATGGAGTTTACAACTGAAAAGAAACTTTGTGTTCCCAACAAGCTAGGTGAAGAGCGGCTTTCAAACACACTTAACTCTCAGAACTGAGCAAGTGGAGAGACGTTCGTTCATCTAGCACCAAGGGAACGGGTTGCAGGAGACACTTTTTCTCTGCTTTCTCAGTCTGTTTCCTAGTGCCGGTTTGAAGTTCCTGCAGTTTTCACTGTAAAACCGAGTTGGAGCTTCTACCTCCAAATATATATGTATGGAATGGAGTTTGCAACTGAAAAGAAACTTTGTGTTCCCAAAAAGCTAGGTGAAGGACGGCTTTCACACACACTTATCTCTCAGAACTGAGCAAGTGGAGAGACGTTCGTTCATCTAGCACCAAGGGAACGGGTTGCAGGAGACACTTTTTCTCTGCTTTCTCAGTCTGTTTCCTAGTGCCGGTTTGAAGTTCCTGCAGTTTTCACTGTAAAACCGAGTTGGAGCTTGTACCTCCCCATACATATGTATGGAATGGAGTTTGCAACTGAAAAGAAACTTTGTGTTCCCAACAAGCTAGTTGAAGGACGACTTTCACACACACTTATCACTCAGAACTGAGCAAGTGGAGAGACGTTCGTTCATCTAGCACCAAGGGAACGGGTAGCAGGAGACACTTTATCTCTGCTTTCTCAGTCTGTTTCCTAGTGCCGGTTAGAAGTTCCTGCAGTTTTCACTGTCAAACCGATTTGTAGCTAGTATCTCCCCACATATATGTATGGAATGGAGTTTACAACTGAAAAGAAACTTTGTGTTCCCAACAAGCTAGGTGAAGAGCGGCTTTCACACACACTTATCTCTCAGAACTGAGCAAGTGTAGAGACGTTCGTTCATCTAGCACCAAGGGAACGGGTTGCAGGAGACACTTTTTCTCTGCTTTCTCAGTCTGTTTCCTAGTGCCGGTTTGAAGTTCCTGCAGTTTTCACTGTAAAACCGAGTTGCAGCTAGTACCTCCCCATATATATGTATGGAATGGAGTTTGCAACTGAAAAGAAACTTTGTGTTCCCAACAAGCTATATGAAGAACGGCTTTCACACACAATTATCTCTCAGAACTGAGCAAGTGGAGAGACGTTCGTTCATCTAGCACCAAGGGAACGGGTTGCAGGAGACACTTTTTCTCTGCTTTCTCAGTCTGTTTCCTAGTGCCGGTTTGAAGTTCCTGCAGTTTTCACTGTCAAACCGAGTTGGAGCTAGTACCTCCCCATATATATGTAAGGAATGGAGTTTGCAACTGAAAAGAAACTTTGTGTTCCCAACAAGTTAGGTGAAGGACGGCTTTCACACACAATTGTCTCTCAGAACTGAGCAAGTGGAGAGACGTTCGTTCATCTAGCACCAAGGGAACGGGTTGCAGGAGACACTTTTTCTCTGCTTCCTCAGTCTGTTTCCTAGTGCCGGTTTGAGGTTCCTGCAGTTTTCACTGTAAAACCGAGTTGGAGCTTTTACCTCCCCATATATATGTATGGAATGGAGTTTGCAACTGAAAAGAAACTTTGTGTTCCCAACAAGCTAGGTGAAGGGCGGCTTTCACACACACTTATCTCTCAGAACTGAGCAAGTGGAGAGACGTTCGTTCATCTAGCACCAAGGGAACGGGTTGCAGGAGACACTTTTTCTCTGCTTTCTCAGTCTGTTTCCTAGTGCCGGTTTGAAGTTCCTGCAGTTTTCACTGTAAAACCGAGTTGGAGCTTGTACCTCCCCATATATATGTATGGAATGGAGTTTGCAACTGAATAGAAACTTTGTGTTCCCAACAAGCTAGGTGAAGGACGACTTTCACACACACTTATCACTCAGAACTGAGCAAGTGGAGAGACGTTCGTTCATCTAGCACCAAGGGAACGGGTTGCAGGAGACACTTTATCTCTGCTTTCTCAGTCTGTTTCCTAGTGCCGGTTAGAAGTTCCAGCAGTTTTCACTGTCAAACCGATTTGTAGCTAGTATCTCCCCACATATATGTATGGAATGGAGTTTACAACTGAAAAGAAACTTTGTGTTCCCAACAAGCTGGGTGAAGAGCGGCTTTCACACACACTTATCTCTCAGAAATGAGCAAGTGTAGAGACGTTCGTTCATCTAGCACCAAGGGAACGGGTTGCAGGAGACACTTTTTCTCTGCTTTCTCAGTCTGTTTCCTAGTGCCGGTTTGAAGTTCCTGCAGTTTTCACTGTAAAACCGAGTTGGAGCTAGTACCTCCCCATATATATGTATGGAATGGAGTTTGCAACTGAAAAGAAACTTTGTGTTCCCAACAAGCTAGGTGAAGGACGGCTTTCACACACACGTATCTCTCAGAACTGAGCAAGTGTAGAGACGTTCGTTCATCTAGCACCAAGGGAACGGGTTGCAGGAGAAACTTTTTCTCTGCTTTCTCAGTCTGTTTCCTAGTGCCGGTTAGAATTTCCTGCAGTTTTCACTGTCAAACAGATTTGGAGCTAGTATCTCCCCACATATATGTATGGAATGGAGTTTACAACTGAAAAGAAACTTTGTGTTCCCAACAAGCTAGGTGAAGAGCGGCTTTCAAACACACTTAACTCTCAGAACTGAGCAAGTGGAGAGACGTTCGTTCATCTAGCACCAAGGGAACGGGTTGCAGGAGACAATTTTCTCTGCTTTCTCAGTCTGTTTCCTAGTGCCGGTTTGAAGTTCCTGCAGTTTTCACTGTAAAACCGAGTTGGAGCTTCTACCTCCAAATATATATGTATGGAATGGAGTTTGCAACTGAAAAGAAACTTTGTGTTCCCAAAAAGCTAGGTGAAGGACGGCTTTCACACACACTTATCTCTCAGAACTGAGCAAGTGGAGAGACGTTCGTTCATCTAGCACCAAGGGAACGGGTTGCAGGAGACACTTTTTCTCTGCTTTCTCAGTCTGTTTCCTAGTGCCGGTTTGAAGTTCCTGCAGTTTTCACTGTAAATCCGAGTTGGAGCTTGTACCTCCCCATACATATGTATGGAATGGAGTTTGCAACTGAAAAGAAACTTTGTGTTCCCAACAAGCTAGTTGAAGGACGACTTTCACACACACTTATCACTCAGAACTGAGCAAGTGGAGAGACGTTCGTTCATCTAGCACCAAGGGAACGGGTTGCAGGAGACACTTTATCTCTGCTTTCTCAGTCTGTTTCCTAGTGCCGGTTAGAAGTTCCTGCAGTTTTCACCGTCAAACCGATTTGTAGCTAGTATCTCCCCACATATATGTATGGAATGGAGTTTACAACTGAAAAGAAACTTTGTGTTCCCAACAAGCTAGGTGAAGAGCGGCTTTCACACACACTTATCTCTCAGAACTGAGCAAGTGTAGAGACGTTCGTTCATCTAGCACCAAGGGAACGGGTTGCAGGAGACACTTTTTCTCTGCTTTCTCAGTCTTTTTCCTAGTGCCGTTTTGAAGTTCCTGCAGTTTTCACTGTAAAACCGAGTTGCAGCTAGTACCTCCCCATATATATGTATGGAATGGAGTTTGCCACTGAAAATAAACTTTGTGTTCCCAACAAGCTAGGTGAAGAACGGCTTTCACACACACTTATCTCTAAGAACTGAGCAAGTGGAGAGACGTTCGTTCATCTAGCACAAAGGGAACGGGTTGCAGGAGACACTTTTTCTCTGCTTTCTCAGTCTGTTTCCTAGTGCCTGTTTGAACTTCCTGCAGTTTTCACTGTCAAACCGAGTTGGAGCTAGTACCTCCCCATATATATGTAAGGAATGGAGTTTGCAACTGAAAAGAAACTTTGTGTTCCCAACAAGCTAGGTGAAGGACGGCTTTCACACACACTTGTCTCTCAGAACTGAGCAAGTGGAGAGACGTTCGTTCATCTAGCACCAAGGGAACGGGTTGCAGGAGACACTTTTTCTCTGTTTCCTCAGTCTGTTTCCTAGTGCCGGTTTGAGGTTCCTGCAGTTTTAACTGTAAAACCGAGTTGGAGCTTTTACCTCCCCATATATATGTATGGAATGGAGTTTGCAACTGAAAAGAAACTTTGTGTTCCCAACAAGCTAGGTGAAGGGCGGCTTTCACACACACTTATCTCTCAGAACTGAGCAAGTGGAGAGACGTTCGTTCATCTAGCACCAAGGGAACGGGTTGCAGGAGACACTTTTTCTCTGCTTTCTCAGTCTGTTTCCTAGTGCCGGTTTGAAGTTCCTGCAGTTTTCACTGTAAAACCGAGTTGGAGCTTGTACCTCCCATATATATGTATGGAATGGAGTTTGCAACTGAAAAGAAACTTTGTGTTCCCAACAAGCTAGGTGAAGGACGACTTTCACACACACTTATCACTCAGAACTGAGCAAGTGGAGAGACGTTCGTTCATCTAGCACCAAGGGAACGGGTTGCAGGAGACACTTTATCTCTGCTTTCTCAGTCTGTTTCCTAGTGCCGGTTAGAAGTTCCTGCAGTTTTCACTGTCAAACCGATTTGTAGCTAGTATCTCCCCACATATATGTATGGAATGGAGTTTACAACTGAAAAGAAACTTTGTGTTCCCAACAAGCTAGTTGAAGAGCGGCTTTCACACACACTTATCTCTCAGAACTGAGCAAGTGTAGAGACGTTCGTTCATCTAGCACCAAGGGAACGGGTTGCAGGAGACACTTTTTCTCTGCTTTCTCAGTCTGTTTCCTAGTGCCGGTTTGAAGTTCCTGCAGTTTTCACTGTAAAACCGAGTTGCAGCTAGTACCTCCCCATATATATGTATGGAATGGAGTTTGCAACTGAAAATAAACTTTGTGTTCCCAACAAGCTAGGTGAAGAACGGCTTTCACACACACTTATCTCTCAGAACTGAGCAAGTGGAGAGACGTTCGTTCATCTAGCACAAAGGGAACGGGTTGCAGGAGACACTTTTTCTCTGCTTTCTCAGTCTGTTTCCTAGTGCCGGTTTGAAGTTCCTGCAGTTTTCACTGTCAAACCGAGTTGGAGCTAGTACCTCCCCATATATATGTAAGGAATGGAGTTTGCAACTGAAAAGAAACTTTGTGTTCCCAACAAGCTATGTGAAGGACGGCTTTCACACACACTTGTCTCTCAGAAGTGAGCAAGTGGAGAGACGTTCGTTCATCTAGCACCAAGGGAACGGGTTGCAGGAGACACTTTTTCTCTGCTTCCTCAGTCTGTTTCCTAGTGCCGGTTTGAAGTTCCTGCAGTTTTCACTGTAAAAGCGTGTTGGAGCTTCTACCTCCCCATATATATGTATGGAATGGAGTTTGCAACTGAAAAGAAACTTTGTGTTCCCAACAAGCTAGGTGAAGAACGGCTTTCACACACACTTATCTCTCAGAACTGAGCAAGTGGAGAGACGTTCGTTCATCTAGCACCAAGGGAACTGGTTGCAGGAGACACTTTTTCTCTGCTTTCTCAATTTGTTTCCTAGTGCCGGTTTGAAGTTCCTGCAGTTTTCACTGTAAAACCGAGTTGGAGCTTCTACCTACCCATATATATGTATGGAATGGAGTTTGCAACTGAAAAGAAACTTTGTGTTCCCAACAAGCTAGTTGAAGAACGGCTTTCACACACACTTATCTCTCAGAACTGAGCAAGTGGAGAGACGTTCGTTCATCTAGCACCAAGGGAACGGGTTGCAGGAGACACTTTTTCTCTGCTTTCTCAATTTGTTTCCTAGTGCCGGTTTGAAGTTCCTGCAGTTTTCACTGTAAAACCGAGTTGGAGCTTCTACCTACCCATATATATGTATGGAATGGAGTTTGCAACTGAAAAGAAACTTTGTGTTCCCAACAAGCTAGGTGAAGGACGGCTTTCACACACACTTATCTCTCAGAACTGAGCAAGTGGAGAGACGTTCGTTCATCTAGCACCAAGGGAACGGGTTGCAGGAGACACTTTTTCTCTGCTTTCTCAGTCTGTTTCCTAGTGCCGGTTTGAAGTTCCTGCAGTTTTCACTGTCAAACCGAGTTGGAGCTTGTACCTCCCCATATATATGTATGGAATGGAGTTTGCAAATGAAAAGAAACTTTGTGTTCCCAACAAGCTAGGTGAAGGACGGCTATCACACACACTTATCTCTCAGAACAGAGCAAGTGGAGAGACTTTCGTTCATCTAGCACCAAGGGAACGGTTTGCAGGAGACACTTTTTCTCTGCTTTCTCAGTCTGTTTCCTAGTGCCGGTTTGAAGTTCCTGCAGTTTTCACTGTAAAACCGATTTGGAGCTAGTACCTCCCCATATATATGTATGGAATGGAGTTTGCAACTGAAAAGAAACTTTGTGTTCCCAACAAGCTAGGTGAAGGACGGCTTTCACACACATTTATCTCTCAGAACTGAGCAAGTGGAGAGACGTTCGTTCATCTAGCACCAAGGGAACGGGTTGCAGGAGACACTTTTTCTCTGCTTCCTCAGTCTGTTTCCTAGTGCCGGTTTGAAGTTCCTGCAGTTTTCACTGTAAAACCGAGTTGGAGCTTGTACCTCCCCATATATATGTATGGAATGTAGTTTGCAACTGAAAAGAAACTTTGTGTTCCCAACAAGCTAGGTGAAGGACGACTTTCACACACACTTATCACTCAGAACTGAGCAAGTGGAGAGACGTTCGTTCATCTAGCACCAAGGGAACGGGTTGCAAGAGACACTTTATCTCTGCTTTCTCAGTCTGTTTCCTAGTGCCGGTTAGAAGTTCCTGCAGTTTTCACTGTGAAACCGATTTGTAGCTAGTATCTCCCCACATATATGTATGGAATGGAGTTTACAACTGAAAAGAAACTTTGTGTTCCCAACAAGCTAGGTGAAGAGCGGCTTTCACACACACTTATCTCTCAGAACTGAGCAAGTGTAGAGACGTTCGTTCATCTAGCACCAAGGGAACGGGTTGCAGGAGACACTTTTTCTCTGCTTTCTCAGTCTGTTTCCTAGTGCCGGTTTGAAGTTCCTGCAGTTTTCACTGTAAAACCGAGTTGCAGCTAGTACCTCCCCATATATATGTTTGGAATGGAGTTTGCAACTGAAAATAAACTTTGTGTTCCCAACAAGCTAGGTGAAGAACGGCTTTCACACACACTTATCTCTCAGAACTGAGCAAGTGGAGAGACGTTCGTTCATCTAGCACAAAGGGAACGGGTTGCAGGAGACACTTTTTCTCTGCTTTCTCAGTCTGTTTCCTAGTGCCGGTTTGAAGTTCCTGCAGTTTTCACTGTCAAACCGAGTTGGAGCTAGTACCTCCCCATATATATGTAAGGAATGGAGTTTGCAACTGAAAAGAAACTTTGTGTTCCCAACAAGCTAGGTGAAGGACGGCTTTCACACACACTTGTCTCTCAGAAGTGAGCAAGTGGAGAGACGTTCGTTCATCTAGCACCAAGGGAACGGGTTGCAGGAGACACTTTTTCTCTGCTTCCTCAGTCTGTTTCCTAGTGCCGGTTTGAAGTTCCTGCAGTTTTCACTGTAAAAGCGAGTTGGAGCTTCTACCTCCCCATATATATGTATGGAATGGAGTTTGCAACTGAAAAGAAACTTTGTGTTCCCAACAAGCTAGGTGAAGAACGGCTTTCACACACACTTATCTCTCAGAACTGAGCAAGTGGAGAGACGTTCGTTCATCTAGCACCAAGGGAACGGGTTGCAGGAGACACTTTTTCTCTGCTTTCTCAATTTGTTTCCTAGTGCCGGTTTGAAGTTCCTGCAGTTTTCACTGTAAAACCGAGTTGGAGCTTCTACCTCCCCATATATATGTATGGAATGGAGTTTGCAACTGAAAAGAAACTTTGTGTTCCCAACAAGCTAGGTGAAGGACGGCTTTCACACACACTTATCTCTCAGAACTGAGCAAGTGGAGAGACGTTCGTTCATCTAGCACCAAGGGAACGGGTTGCAGGAGACACTTTTTCTCTGCTTTCTCAGTCTGTTTCCTAGTGCCGGTTTGAAGTTCCTGCAGTTTTCACTGTCAAACCGAGTTGGAGCTTGTACCTCCCCATATATATGTATGGAATGGAGTTTGCAAATGAAAAGAAACTTTGTGTTCCCAACAAGCTAGGTGAAGGACGGCTATCACACACACTTATCTCTCAGAACAGAGCAAGTGGAGAGACGTTCGTTCATCTAGCACCAAGGGAACGGGTTGCAGGAGACACTTTTTCTCTGCTTTCTCAGTCTGTTTCCTAGTGCCGGTTTGAAGTTCCTGCAGTTTTCACTGTAAAACCGATTTGGAGCTAGTACCTCCCCATATATATGTATGGAATGGAGTTTGCAACTGAAAAGAAACTTTGTGTTCCCAACAAGCTAGGTGAAGGACGGCTTTCACACACATTTATCTCTCAGAACTGAGCAAGTGGAGAGACGTTCGTTCATCTAGCACCAAGGGAACGGGTTGCAGGAGACACTTTTTCTCTGCTTCCTCAGTCTGTTTCCTAGTGCCGGTTTGAAGTTCCTGCAGTTTTCACTGTAAAACCGAGTTGGAGCTAGTACCTCCCCATATATATGTATGGAATGGAGTTTGCAACTGAAAAGAAACTTTGTGTTCCCAACAAGCTAGGTGAAGAACGGCTTTCACACACACTTATCTCTCAGAACTGAGCAAGTGGAGAGACGTTCGTTCATCTAGCACCAAGGGAACGGGTTGCAGGGGACACTTTTTCTCTGCTTTCTCAATTTGTTTCCTAGTGCCGGTTTGAAGTTCCTGCAGTTTTCACTGTAAAACCGAGTTGGAGCTTCTACCTCCCCATATATATGTATGGAATGGAGTTTGCAACTGAAAAGAAACTTTGTGTTCCCAACAAGCTAGGTGAAGGACGGCTTTCACACACACTTATCTCTCAGAACTGAGCAAGTGGAGAGACGTTCGTTCATCTAGCACCAAGGGAACGGGTTGCAGGAGACACTTTTTCTCTGCTTTCTCAGTCTGTTTCCTAGTGCCGGTTTGAAGTTCCTGCAGTTTTCACTGTCAAACCGAGTTGGAGCTTGTACCTCCCCATATATATGTATGGAATGGAGTTTGCAAATGAAAAGAAACTTTGTGTTCCCAACAAGCTAGGTGAAGGACGGCTATCACACACACTTATCTCTCAGAACAGAGCAAGTGGAGAGACGTTCGTTCATCTAGCACCAAGGGAACGGGTTGCAGGAGACACTTTTTCTCTGCTTTCTCAGTCTGTTTCCTAGTGCCGGTTTGAAGTTCCTGCAGTTTTCACTGTAAAACCGATTTGGAGCTAGTACCTCCCCATATATATGTATGGAATGGAGTTTGCAACTGAAAAGAAACTTTGTGTTCCCAACAAGCTAGGTGAAGGACGGCTTTCACACACATTTATCTCTCAGAACTGAGCAAGTGGAGAGACGTTCGTTCATCTAGCACCAAGGGAACGGGTTGCAGGAGACACTTTTTCTCTGCTTCCTCAGTCTGTTTCCTAGTGCCGGTTTGAAGTTCCTGCAGTTTTCACTGTAAAACCGAGTTGGAGCTAGTACCTCCCCATATATATGTATGGAATGGAGTTTGCATCTGAAAAGAAACTTTGTGTTCCCAACAAGATAGTTGAAGGACGGCTTTCACACACACTTATCTCTCAGAACTGAGCAAGTGGAGAGACGTTCGTTCATCTAGCACAAAGGGAACGGGTTGCAGGAGACACTTTTTCTCTGCTTTCTCAGTCTGTTTCCTAGTGCCGGTTTGAAGTTCCTGCAGTTTTCACTGTCAAACCGAGTTGGAGCTAGTACCTCCCCTTATATATGTATGGAATGGAGTTTGCAACTGAAAAGAAACTTTGTGTTCCCAACAAGCAAGGTGAAGGGCGGCTTTCACACACAATTATCTCTCAGAACTGAGCAAGTGGAGAGACGTTCGTTCATCTAGCACCAAGGGAACGGGTTGCAGGAGACACTTTTTCTCTGCTTTCTCAGTCTGTTTCCTAGTGCCGGTTTGAAGTTCCTGCAGTTTTCACTGTAAAACCGAGTTGGAGCTTCTACCTCCCCATATATATGTATGGAATGGAGTTTGCAACTGAAAAGAAACTTTGTGTTCCCAACAAGCTAGGTGAAGGACGGCTTTCACACACACTTATCTCTCAGAACTGAGCAAGTGGAGAGACGTTCGTTCATCTAGCACCAAGGGAACGGGTTGCAGGAGACACTTTTTCTCTGCTTTCTCAGACTGTTTCCTAGTGCCGGTTTGAAGTTCCTGCAGTTTTCACTGTAAAACCGAGTTGGAGATTCTACCTCCCCATATATATATATGGAATGGAGTTTGCAACTGAAAAGAAACTTTGTGTTCCCAACAAGCTAAGTGAAGAACGGCTTTCACACACACTTATCTCTCAGAAATGAGTAAGTGGAGAGACGTTCGTTCATCTAGCACCAAGGGAACGGGTTGCAGGGGACACTTTTTCTCTGATTTCTCAGTCTGTTTCCTAGTGCCGGTTTGAAGTTCCTGCAGTTTTCACTGTCAAACCGAGTTGGAGCTAGTACCTCCACATATATGTGTATGGAATGGAGTTTGCAACTGAAAAGAAACTTTGTGTTCCCAACAAGCTAGGTGAAGGACGGCTTTCACACACAATTATCTCTCAGAACTGAGCAAGTGAAGAGACGTTCATTCATCTAGCACCAAGGGAACGGGTTACAGGAGACACTTTTTCTCTGCTTTCTCAGTCTGTTTCCTAGTGCCTGTTTGAAGTTCCTGCAGTTTTCACTGTCAAACCGAGTTGGAGATAGTACCTCCCCATATATATGTATGGAATGGAGTTTGCAACTGAAAAGAAACTTTGTGTTCCCAACAAGCTAGGTGAAGGACGGCTTTCACACACACTTATCTCTCAGAACTGAGCAAGGGGAGAGACGTTCGTTCATCTAGCACCAAGAGAACGGGTTGCAGGAGACACTTTATCTCTGCTTTCTCAGTCTGTTTCCTAGTGCTGGTTTGAAGTTCCTGCAGTTTTCACTGTAAAACAGATTTGGAGCTAGTACTTCCCCATATATATGTATGGAATGGAGTTTGCAACTGAAAAGAAACTTTGTGTTCCCAAAAAGCTAGGTGAAGGACGGCTTTCACACGCACATATCTCTCAGAACTGAGCAAGTGGAGAGACGTTCGTTCATCTAGCACCAAGGGAACGGGTTGCAGGAGACACTTTTTCTCTGCTTTCTCAGTCTGTTTCCTAGTGCCGGTTTGAAGTTCCTGCAATTTTCACTGTAAAACCGAGTTGGAGCTTCTACCTCCCCATATATATGTATGGAATGGAGTTTGCAACTGAAAAGAAACTTTGTGTTCCCAACAAGCTAGGTGAAGGACGGCTTTCACACACACTTATCTCTCAGAACTGAGCAAGTGGAGAGACGTTCGTTCATCTAGCACCAAGGGAACGGGTTGCAGGAGACACTTTTTCTCTGCTTTCTCAGTCTGTTTCCTAGTGCCGGTTTGAAGTTCCTGCAGTTTTCACTGTAAAACCGAGTTGGAGCTTCTACCTTCCCATATATATGTATGGAATGGAGTTTGCAATTGAAAAGAAACTTTGTGTTCCCAACAAGCTAAGTGAAGGACGGCTTTCACACACACTTATCTCTCAGAACAGAGCAAGTATAGAGACGTTCGTTCATCTAGCACCAAGGGAACGGGTTGCAGGAGACACTTTTTCTCTGCTTTCTCAGTCTGTTTCCTAGTGCCGGTTTGAAGTTCCTGCAGTTTTCACTGTCAAACCGAGTTGGAGCTAGTACCTCCCCTTATATATGTATGGAATGGAGTTTGCAACTGAAAAGAATCTTTGTGTTCCCAACAAGCTAGGTGAAGGGCGGCTTTCACACACACTTATCTCTCAGAACTGAGCAAGTGGAGAGACGTTCGTTCATCTAGCACCAAGGGAACGGGTTGCAGGAGACACTTTTTCTCTGCTTTCTCAGTCTGTTTCCTAGTGCCGGTTTGAAGTTCCTGCAGTTTTCACTGTAAAACCGAGTTGGAGCTTCTACCTCCCCATATATATGTATGGAATGGAGTTTGCAACTGAAAAGAAACTTTGTGTTCCCAACAAGCTAGGTGAAGGACGGCTTTCACACACACTTATCTCTCAGAACTGAGCAAGTGGAGAGACGTTCGTTCATCTAGCACCAAGGGAACGGGTTGCAGGAGACACTTTTTCTCTGCTTTCTCAGACTGTTTCCTAGTGCCGGTTTGAAGTTCCTGCAGTTTTCACTGTAAAACCGAGTTGGAGATTCTACCTCCCCATATATATATATGGAATGGAGTTTGCAACTGAAAAGAAACTTTGTGTTCCCAACAAGCTAGGTGAAGGACGGCTTTCACACACACTTATCTCTCAGAACAGAGCAAGTGGAGAGACGTTCATTCATCTAGCACCAAGGGAACGGGTTGCAGGAGACACTTTTTCTCTGCTTTCTCAGTCTGTTTCCTAGTGCCGGTTTGAAGTTCCTGCAGTTTTCACTGTCAAACCGAGTTGGAGCTAGTACCTCCACATATATGTGTATGGAATGGAGTTTGCAACTGAAAAGAAACTTTGTGTTCCCAACAAGCTAGGTGAAGGACGGCTTTCACACACACTTATCTCTCAGAACTGAGCAAGTGGAGAGACGTTCGTTCATCTAGCACCAAGGGAACTGGTTGCAGGAGACACTTTTTCTCCGATTTCTCAGTCTGTTTCCTAGTGCCGGTTTGAAGTTCCTGCAGTTTTCACTGTAAAACCGAGTTGGAGCTAGTACCTCCTCATATATATGTAAGGAATGGAGTTTGCAACTGAAAAGAAACTTTGTGTTCCCAACAAGCTAGGTGAAGGACGGCTTTCACACACACTTATCTCTCAGAACTGAGCAAGGGGAGAGACGTTCGTTCATCTAGCACCAAGGGAACGGGTTGCAGGAGACACTTTATCTCTGCTTTCTCAGTCTGTTTCCTAGTGCCGGTTTGAAGTTCCTGCAGTTTTCACTGTCAAACCGAGTTGGAGCTAGTACCTCACCTTATATATGTATGGAATGGAGTTTGCAACTGAAAAGAAACTTTGTGTTCCCAACAAGCTAGGTGAAGGACGGCTTTCACACGCACTTAACTCTCAGAACTGAGCAAGTGGAGAAACGTTCGTTCATCTAGCACCAAGGGAACGGGTTGCAGGAGACACTTTTTCTCTGCTTTCTCAGTCTGTTTCCTAGTGCCGGTTTGAAGTTCCTGCAGTTTTCACTGTAAAACCGAGTTGGAGCTTCTACCTCCCCATATATAGGTATGGAATGGAGTTTGCAACTGAAAAGAAACTTTGTGTTCCCAACAAGCTAGGTGAAGGACGGCTTTCACACATACTTATCTTTCAGAACTGAGCAAGTGGAGAGACGTTCGTTCATCTAGAACCAAGGGAACGGGTTGCAGGAGACACTTTTTCTCTGCTTTCTCAGTCTGTTTCCTAGTGCCTGTTTGAAGTTCCTGCAGTTTTCACTGTCAAACCGAGTTGGAGATAGTACCTCCCCATATATATGTATGGAATGGAGTTTGCAACTGAAAAGAAACTTTGTGTTCCCAACAAGCTAGGTGAAGGACGGCTTTCACACACACTTATCTCTCAGTACTGAGCAAGGGGAGAGACGTTCGTTCATCTAGCACCAAGGGAACGGGTTGCAGGAGACACTTTATCTCTGCTTTCTCAGTCTGTTTCCTAATGCTGGTTTGAAGTTCCTGCAGTTTTCACTGTAAAACCGATTTGGAGCTTGTACCTCCCCATATATATGTATGGAATGGAGTTTGCAACTGAAAAGAAACTTTGTGTTCCCAAAAAGCTAGGTGAAGGACGGCTTTCACACGCACTTATCTCTCAGAACTGAGCAAGTGGAGAGACGTTCGTTCATCTAGCACCAAGGGAACGGGTTGCAGGAGACACTTTTTCTCTGCTTTCTCAGTCTGTTTCCTAGTGCCGGTTTGAAGTTCCTGCAGTTTTCACTGTAAAACCGAGTTGGAGCTTCTACCTCCCCATATATATGTATGGAATGGAGTTTGCAACTGAAAAGAAACTTTGTGTTCCCAACAAGCTAGGTGAAGGACGGCTTTCACACACACTTATCTCTCAGAACTGAGCAAGTGGAGAGACGTTCGTTCATCTAGCACCAAGGGAACGGGTTGCAGGAGACACTTTTTCTCTGCTTTCTCAGACTGTTTCCTAGTGCCGGTTTGAAGTTCCTGCAGTTTTCACTGTAAAACCGAGTTGGAGATTCTACCTCCCCATATATATATATGGAATGGAGTTTGCAACTGAAAAGAAACTTTGTGTTCCCAACAAGCTAAGTGAAGGACGGCTTTCACACACACTTATCTCTCAGAAATGAGTAAGTGGAGAGACGTTCGTTCATCTAGCACCAAGGGAACGGGTTGCAGGAGACACTTTTTCTCTGCTTTCTCAGTCTGTTTCCTAGTGCCGGTTTGAAGTTCCTGCAGTTTTCACTGTCAAACCGAGTTGGAGCTAGTACCTCCACATATATGTGTATGGAATGGAGTTTGCAACTGAAAAGAAACTTTGTGTTCCCAACAAGCTAGGTGAAGGACGGCTTTCACACACAATTATCTCTCAGAACTGAGCAAGTGAAGAGACGTTCATTCATCTAGCACCAAGGGAACGGGTTACAGGAGACACTTTTTCTCTGCTTTCTCAGTCTGTTTCCTAGTGCCTGTTTGAAGTTCCTGCAGTTTTCACTGTCAAACCGAGTTGGAGATAGTACCTCCCCATATATATGTATGGAATGGAGTTTGCAACTGAAAAGAAACTTTGTGTTCCCAACAAGCTAGGTGAAGGACGGCTTTCACACACACTTATCTCTCAGAACTGAGCAAGGGGAGAGACGTTCGTTCATCTAGCACCAAGAGAACGGGTTGCAGGAGACACTTTATCTCTGCTTTCTCAGTCTGTTTCCTAGTGCTGGTTTGAAGTTCCTGCAGTTTTCACTGTAAAACAGATTTGGAGCTAGTACTTCCCCATATATATGTATGGAATGGAGTTTGCAACTGAAAAGAAACTTTGTGTTCCCAAAAAGCTAGGTGAAGGACGGCTTTCACACGCACTTATCTCTCAGAACTGAGCAAGTGGAGAGACGTTCGTTCATCTAGCACCAAGGGAACGGGTTGCAGGAGACACTTTTTCTCTGCTTTCTCAGTCTGTTTCCTAGTGCCGGTTTGAAGTTCCTGCAATTTTCACTGTAAAACCGAGTTGGAGCTTCTACCTCCCCATATATATGTATGGAATGGAGTTTGCAACTGAAAAGAAACTTTGTGTTCCCAACAAGCTAGGTGAAGGACGGCTTTCACACACACTTATCTCTCAGAACTGAGCAAGTGGAGAGACGTTCGTTCATCTAGCACCAAGGGAACGGGTTGCAGGAGACACTTTTTCTCTGCTTTCTCAGTCTGTTTCCTAGTGCCGGTTTGAAGTTCCTGCAGTTTTCACTGTAAAACCGAGTTGGAGCTTCTACCTTCCCATATATATGTATGGAATGGAGTTTGCAATTGAAAAGGAACTTTGTGTTCCCAACAAGCTAAGTGAAGGACGGCTTTCACACACACTTATCTCTCAGAACAGAGCAAGTGGAGAGACGTTCGTTCATCTAGCACCAAGGGAACGGGTTGCAGGAGACACTTTTTCTCTGCTTTCTCAGTCTGTTTCCTAGTGCCGGTTTGAAGTTCCTGCAGTTTTCACTGTCAAACCGAGTTGGAGCTAGTACCTCCCCTTATATATGTATGGAATGGAGTTTGCAACTGAAAAGAAACTTTGTGTTCCCAACAAGCTAGGTGAAGGGCGGCTTTCACACACACTTATCTCTCAGAACTGAGCAAGTGGAGAGACGTTCGTTCATCTAGCACCAAGGGAACGGGTTGCAGGAGACACTTTTTCTCTGCTTTCTCAGTCTGTTTCCTAGTGCCGGTTTGAAGTTCCTGCAGTTTTCACTGTAAAACCGAGTTGGAGCTTCTACCTCCCCATATATATGTATGGAATGGAGTTTGCAACTGAAAAGAAACTTTGTGTTCCCAACAAGCTAGGTGAAGGACGGCTTTCACACACACTTATCTCTCAGAACTGAGCAAGTGGAGAGACGTTCGTTCATCTAGCACCAAGGGAACGGGTTGCAGGAGACACTTTTTCTCTGCTTTCTCAGACTGTTTCCTAGTGCCGGTTTGAAGTTCCTGCAGTTTTCACTGTAAAACCGAGTTGGAGATTCTACCTCCCCATATATATATATGGAATGGAGTTTGCAACTGAAAAGAAACTTTGTGTTCCCAACAAGCTAGGTGAAGGACGGCTTTCACACACACTTATCTCTCAGAACAGAGCAAGTGGAGAGACGTTCATTCATCTAGCACCAAGGGAACGGGTTGCAGGAGACACTTTTTCTCTGCTTTCTCAGTCTGTTTCCTAGTGCCGGTTTGAAGTTCCTGCAGTTTTCACTGTCAAACCGAGTTGGAGCTAGTACCTCCACATATATGTGTATGGAATGGAGTTTGCAACTGAAAAGAAACTTTGTGTTCCCAACAAGCTAGGTGAAGGACGGCTTTCACACACACTTATCTCTCAGAACTGAGCAAGTGGAGAGACGTTCGTTCATCTAGCACCAAGGGAACTGGTTGCAGGAGACACTTTTTCTCCGATTTCTCAGTCTGTTTCCTAGTGCCGGTTTGAAGTTCCTGCAGTTTTCACTGTAAAACCGAGTTGGAGCTAGTACCTCCTCATATATATGTAAGGAATGGAGTTTGCAACTGAAAAGAAACTTTGTGTTCCCAACAAGCTAGGTGAAGGACGGCTTTCACACACACTTATCTCTCAGAACTGAGCAAGGGGAGAGACGTTCGTTCATCTAGCACCAAGGGAACGGGTTGCAGGAGCCACTTTATCTCTGCTTTCTCAGTCTGTTTCCTAGTGCCGGTTTGAAGTTCCTGCAGTTTTCACTGTAAAACCGAGTTGGAGCTAATACCTCACCTTATATATGTATGGAATGGAGTTTGCAACTGAAAAGAAACTTTGTGTTCCCAACAAGCTAGGTGAAGGACGGCTTTCACACGCACTTAACTCTCAGAAATGAGCAAGTGGAGAAACGTTCGTTCATCTAGCACCAAGGGAACGGGTTGCAGGAGACACTTTTTCTCTGCTTTCTCAGTCTGTTTCCTAGTGCCGGTTTGAAGTTCCTGCAGTTTTCACTGTAAAACCGAGTTGGAGCTTCTACCTCCCCATATATAGGTATGGAATGGAGTTTGCAACTGAAAAGAAACTTTGTGTTCCCAACAAGCTAGGTGAAGGACGGCTTTCACACATACTTATCTTTCAGAACTGAGCAAGTGGAGAGACGTTCGTTCATCTGGCACCAAGGGAACGGGTTGCAGGAGACACTTTTTCTCTGCTTTCTCAGTCTGTTTCCTAGTGCCTGTTTGAAGTTCCTGCAGTTTTCACTGTCAAACCGAGTTGGAGATAGTACCTCCCCATATATATGTATGGAATGGAGTTTGCAACTGAAAAGAAACTTTGTGTTCCCAACAAGCTAGGTGAAGGACGGCTTTCACACACACTTATCTCTCAGTACTGAGCAAGGGGAGAGACGTTCGTTCATCTAGCACCAAGGGAACGGGTTGCAGGAGACACTTTATCTCTGCTTTCTCAGTCTGTTTCCTAATGCTGGTTTGAAGTTCCTGCAGTTTTCACTGTAAAACCGATTTGGAGCTTGTACCTCCCCATATATATGTATGGAATGGAGTTTGCAACTGAAAAGAAACTTTGTGTTCCCAAAAAGCTAGGTGAAGGACGGCTTTCACACGCACTTATCTCTCAGAACTGAGCAAGTGGAGAGACGTTCGTTCATCTAGCACCAAGGGAACGGGTTGCAGGAGACACTTTTTCTCTGCTTTCTCAGTCTGTTTCCTAGTGCCGGTTTGAAGTTCCTGCAGTTTTCACTGTAAAACCGAGTTGGAGCTTCTACCTCCCCATATATATGTATGGAATGGAGTTTGCAACTGAAAAGAAACTTTGTGTTCCCAACAAGCTAGGTGAAGGACGGCTTTCACACATACTTATCTCTCAGAACTGAGCAAGTGGAGAGACGTTCGTTCATCTAGCACCAAGGGAACGGGTTGCAGGAGACACTTTTTCTCTGCTTCCTCAGCCTGTTTCCTAGTGCCGGTTTGAAGTTCCTGCAGTTTTCACTGTAAAACCGATTTGGAGCTTGTACCTCCCCATATATATGTATGGAATGGAGTTTGCAACTGAAAAGAAACTTTGTGTTCCCAACAAGCTAGGTGAAGGACGGCTTTCACACACACTTATCTCTCAGAACTGAGCAAGTGGAGAGACGTTCGTTCATCTAGCACCAAGGGAACGGTTTGCAGGAGACACTATTTCTCTGCTTTCTCAGTCTGTTTCCTAGTGCCGGTTTGAAGTTCCTGCATTTTTCACTGTAAAACCGAGTTGGAGCTTGTACCTCCCCATATATATGTATGGAATGGAGTTTGCAAATGAAAAGAAACTTTGTGTTCCCAACAAGCTAGGTGAAGGACGGCTTTCACACACAATTATGTCTCAGAACTGAGCAAGTGGAGAGACGTTCGTTCATCTAGCACCAAGGGAACGGGTTGCAGGAGACACTTTTTTTCTGCTTCCTCAGTATGTTTCCTAGTGCCGGTTTGAAGTTCCTGCAGTTTTCACTGTAAAAACGAGTTGGAGCTTCTACCTCCCCATATATATGTATGGAATGGAGTTTGCAACTGAAAAGAAACTTTGTGTTCCCAACAAGCTAGGTGAAGGACGGCTTTCACACACACTTATCTCTCAGAACTGAGGTAGTGGAGAGACGTTCGTTCATCTAGCACCAAGGGAACGGGTTGCAGGAGACACTTTTTCTCTGCTTTCTCAGTCTGTTTCCTAGTGCCGGTTTGAAGTTCCTGCAGTTTTCACTGTAAAAGCGAGTTGGAGCTTGTACCTCCCCATATATATGTAAGGAATGGAGTTAGCAACTGAAAAGAAACTTTGTGTTCCCAACAAGCTAGGTGAAGGACGGCTTTCACACACACTTATCTCTCAGAACTGAGCAAGAGGAGAGACGTTCGTTCATCTAGCACAAAGGGAACGGGTTGCAGGAGACACTTTTTCTCTGCTTCCTCAGTCTGTTTCCTAGTGCCGGTTTGAAGTTCCTGCAGTTTTCACTGTCAAACCGAGTTGGAGCTAGTATCTCCCCACATATATTTATGGAATGGAGTTTACAACTGAAAAGAAACTTTGTGTTCCCAACAAGCTAGGTGAAGGACGGCTTTCACACACACTTATCTCTCAGAACTGAGCAAGTGGAGAGACGTTCGTTCATCTAGCACCAAGGGAACGGGTTGCAGGAGACACTTTCTCTCTGGTTTCTCAGTCTGTTTCCTAGTGCCGGTTTGAAGTTCCTGCAGTTTTCACTGTAAAACCGAGTTGCAGCTAGTACCTCCCCATATATATGTATGGAATGGAGTTTGCAACTGAAAAGAAACTTTGTGT
This sequence comes from Camelus dromedarius, assembly GCF_036321535.1. Classification (NCBI taxonomy): domain Eukaryota; kingdom Metazoa; phylum Chordata; class Mammalia; order Artiodactyla; family Camelidae; genus Camelus; species Camelus dromedarius. The sequence continues at coordinate 1,788,873 of NW_026989814.1, forward strand.
TCCCAACAAGATAGGTGAAGGACGGCTTTCACACACACTTATCTCTCAGAACTGAGCAAGTGGAGAGACGTTCGTTCATCTAGCACCAAGGGAACGGGTTGCAGGAGACACTTTTTCTCTGCTTTCCCAGTCTGTTTCCTAGTGCCGGTTTGAAGTTCCTGCAGTTTTCACAGTCAAACCGAGTTGGAGCTTGTACCTCCCCATATATATGTATGGAATGGAGTTTGCAACTGAAAAGAAACTTGTGTTCCCAACAAGCTAGGTGAAGGACGGCTTTCACACACACTTATCTCTAAGAACTGAGCAAGTGGAGAGACGTTCGTTCATCTAGCACCAAGGGAACGGTTTGCAGGAGACACTTTATCTCTGCTTTCACAGTCTGTTTCCTAGTGCCGGTTAGAAGTTCCTGCAGTTTTCACTGTCAAACCGATTTGGAGCTAGTATCTCCCCACATATATGTATGGAATGGAGTTTACAACTGAAAAGAAACTTTGTGTTCCCAACAAGCTAGTTGAAGAGCGGCTTTCACACACACTTATCTCTCAGAACTGAGCAAGTGGAGAGACGTTAGTTCATTTAGCAACAAGGGAACGGGTTGCAGGAGACACTTTTTCTCTGCTTTCTCAGTCTGTTTCCTAGTGCCGGTTTGAAGTTCCTGCAGTTTTCAGTGTAAAACCGAGTTGCAGCTAGTACCTCCCCATATATATGTATGGAATGGAGTTTGCAACTGAAAAGAAACTTTGTGTTCCCAACAAGCTAGGTGAAGAACGGCTTTCACACACACTTATGTCTCAGAACTGAGCAACTGAAGAGACGTTCGTTCATATAGCACAAAGGGAACGGGTTGCAGGAGACACTTTTTCTCTGCTTTCTCAGTCTGATTCCTAGTGCCGGTTTGAAGTTCCTGCAGTTTTCACTGTCAAACCGAGTTGGAGCTAGTACCTCCCCATATATATGTAAGGAATGGAGTTTGCTACTGAAAAGAAACTTTGTGTTCCCAACAAGCTAGGTGAAGGACGGCTTTCACACACACTTATCTCTCAGAACTGAGCAAGTGGAGAGACGTTCGTTCATCTAGCACCAAGGGAACGGGTTGCAGGAGATACTTTTTCTCTGCTTTCTCAGTCTGTTTCCTAGTGCCAGTTTGAAGTTCCTGCAGTTTTCACTGTAAAACCGAGTTGGAGCTAGTACCTACCCATATATATGTAAGGAATGGAGTTTGCAACTGAAAAGAAACTTTGTGTTCCCAACAAGCTAGGTGAAGGACGGCTTTCACACACACTTATCTCTCAGAAGTGAGCAAGTGGAGAGACGTTCGTTCATCTAGCACCAAGGGGACGGGTTGCAGGAGACACTTTTTTGCTGCTTCCTCAGTCTGTTTCCTAGTGCCGGTTTGAAGTTCCTGCAGTTTTCACTGTAAAAGCGAGTTGGAGCTTGTACCTCCCCATATATATATATGGAATGGAGTTTGCAACTGAAAAGAAACTTTGTGTTCCCAACAAGCTAGGTGAAGGACGGCTTTCACACACACTTATCTCTCAGAACTGAGCAAGTGGAGAGACGTTCGTTCATCTAGCACAAAGGGAACGGGTTGCAGGAGACACTTTCTCTCTGGTTTCTCAGTCTGTTTCCTAGTGCCGGTTTGAAGTTCCTGCAGTTTTCACTGTAAAACCGAGTTGCAGCTAGTACCTCCCCATATATATATATGGAATGGAGTTTGCAACTGAAAAGAAACTTTGTGTTCCCAACAAGCTAGGTGAAGAACGGCTTTCACACACACTTATGTCTCAGAACTGAGCAAGTGGAGAGACGTTCGTTCATCTAGCACAAAGGGAACGGGTTGCAGGAGACACTTTTTCTCTGCTTTCTCAGTGTGTTTCCTAGTGCCGGTTTGAAGTTCCTGCAGTTTTCACTGTCAAACCGAGTTGGAGCTAGTACCTCCCCATATATATGTAAGGAATGGAGTTTGCAACTGAAAAGAAACTTTGTGTTCCCAACAAGCTAGGTGAAGGACGGCTTTCACACACACTTATCTCTCAGAACTGAGCAAGTGGAGAGACGTTCGTTCATCTAGCACCAAGGGAACGGGTTGCAGGAGACACTTTTTCTCTGCTTTCTCAGTCTGTTTCCTAGTGCCGGTTTGAAGTTCCTGCAGTTTTCACTGTAAAACCGAGTTGGAGCTTGTACCTCCCCATATATATGTATGGAATGGAGTTTGCAACTGAAAAGAAACTTTGTGTTCCCAACAAGCTAGGTGAAGGACGGCTTTCACACACACTTATCTCTCAGAACTGAGCAAGTGGAGAGACGTTCGTTCATCTAGCACCAATGGAACGGGTTGCAGGAGACACTTTTTCTCTGCTTTCTCAGTCTGTTTCCTAGTGCCGGTTTGAAGTTCCTGCAGTTTTCACTGTAAAACCGAGTTGCAGCTAGAACCTCCCCATATATATGTATGGAATGGAGTTTGCAACTGAAAAGAAACTTTGTGTTCCCAACAAGCTAGGTGAAGAACGGCTTTCACACACACTTATCTCTCAGAACTGAGCAAGTGGAGAGACGTTCGTTCATCTAGCACCAAGGGAACGGGTTGCAGGAGACACTTTTTCTCTGCTTTCTCAGTCTGTTTCCTAGTGCCAGTTTGAAGTTCCTGCAGTTTTCACTATCAAACCGATTTGGAGCTTGTACCTCCCCATATATATGTAAGGAATGGAGTTTGCAACTGAAAAGAAACTTTGTGTTCCCAACAAGCTAGGTGAAGGACGGCTTTCACACACACTTATCTCTCAGAACTGAGCAAGTGGAGAGACGTTCGTTCATCTAGCACCAAGGGAACGGGTTGCAGGAGACACTTTTTTGCTGCTTCCTCAGTCTGTTTCCTAGTGCCGGTTTGAAGTTCCTGCAGTTTTCACTGAAAAACCGAGTTGGAGCTTGTACCTCCCCATATATATATATGGAATGGAGTTTGCAACTGAAAAGAAACTTTGTGTTCCCAACAAGCTAGGTGAAGGACGGCTTTCACACACACTTATCTCTCAGAACTGAGCAAGTGGAGAGACGTTCGTTCATCTTGCACCAAGGGAAGGGGTTGCAGGAGACACATTTTCTCTGCTTTCTCAGTCTGTTTCCTAGTGCCGGTTTGAAGTTCCTGCAGTTTAAACTGTCAAACCGTTTTGTAGCTTGTACCTCCCCATATATATGTATGGAATGGAGTTTGCAACTGAAAAGAAACTTTGTGTTCCCAACAAGCTAGGTGAGGGACGGCTTTCACACACAATTAACTCTCAGAACAGAGCAAGTGGAGAGACGTTCGTTAATCTAGCACCAAGGGAACGGGTTGCAGGAGACACTTTTTTGCTGCTTCCTCAGTCTGTTTCCTAGTGCCGGTTTGAAGTTCCTGCAGTTTTCACTGAAAAACCGAGTTGAAGCTTGTACCTCCCCATATATATATATGGAATGGAGTTTGCAACTGAAAAGAAACTTTGTGTTCCCAACAAGCTAGGTGAGGGACGGCTTTCACACACAATTATCTCTCAGAACAGAGCAAGTGGAGAGACGTTCGTTCATCTAGCACCAAGGGAACGGGTTGCAGGAGACACTTTTTCTCTGCTTCCTCAGTCTGTTTCCTAGTGCCGGTTTGAAGTTCCTGCAGTTTTCACTGTCAAACCGAGTTGGAGCTTGTACCTCCCCATATATATGTATGGAATGGAGTTTGCAACTGAAAAGAAACTTTGTGTTCCCAATAAGCTAGGTGAAGGACGGCTTTCACACACACTTATTTCTCAAAACAGAGCATGTGGAGAGACGTTCGTTCATCTAGCACCAAGGGATCGGGTTGCAGGAGACACTTTTTCTCTGCTTCCTCAGTCTGTTTCCTAGTGCCGGTTTGAAGTTCCTGCAGTTTTCACTGTAAAACTGATTTGGAGCTTGTACCTCCCCATATATATGTATGGAATGGAGTTTGCAACTGAAAAGAAACTTTGTGTTCCCAACAAGCTAGGTGAAGGACGGCTTTCACACACACTTATCTCTCAGAACTGAGCAAGTGGAGAGACGTTCGTTCATCTAGCACCAAGGGAACGGGTTGCAGGAGACACTTTATCTCTGCTTTCTCAGTCTGTTTCCTAGTGCCGGTTAGAATTTCCTGCAGTTTTCACTGTCAAACCGATTTGGAGCTAGTATCTCCCCACATATATGTATGGAATGGAGTTTACAACTGAAAAGAAACTTTGTGTTCCCAACAAGCTATGTGAAGAGCGGCTTTCACACACACTTAACTCTCAGAACTGAGCAAGTGGAGAGACGTTCGTTCATCTAGCACCAAGGGAACGGGTTGCAGGAGACACTTTATCTCTGCTTTCTCAGTCTGTTTCCTAGTGCCGTTTTGAAGTTCCTGCAGTTTTCACTGTAAAACCGAGTTGCAGCTAGTACCTCCCCATATATATGTATGGAATGGAGTTTGCAACTGAAAAGAAACTTTGTGTTCCCAACAAGCTAGGTGAAGGACGGCTTTCACACACACTTATCTCTCAGAACTGAGCAAGTGGAGAGACGTTCGTTCATCTAGCACAAAGGAACGGGTTGCAGGAGACACTTTTACTCTGCTTTCTCAGTCTGTTTCCTAGTGCCGGTTTGAAGTTCCTGCAGTTTTCACTGTCAAACCGAGTTGGAGCTAGTACCTCCCCATATATATGTAAGGGATGGAGTTTGCAACTGAAAAGAAACTTTGTGTTCCCAACAAGCTAGGTGAAGGACGGCTTTCACACATACTTATCTCTCAGAACTTAGCAAGTGGAGAGACGTTTGTTCATCTAGCACCAAGGGAACGGGTTGCAGGAGACACTTTTTCTCTGCTTTCTCAGTCTGTTTCCTAGTGCCGGTTTGAAGTTCCTGCAGTTTTCACTGTAAAACCGAGTTGGAGCTTCTACCTCCCCATATATATGTATGGAATGGAGTTTGCAACTGAAAAGAAACTTTGTGTTCCCAACAATCTAGGTGAAGGAAGGCTTTCACACACACATATCCCTGAGAACTGAGCAAGTGGAGAGACGTTCGTTCATCTAGCACCAAGGGAACGGGTTGCAGGAGACACTTTTTCTCTGCTTTCTCAGTCTGTTTCCTAGTGCCGGTTTGAAGTTCCTGCAGTTTTCACTGTAAAACCGAGTTGGAGCTTCTACCTCCCCATATATATGTATGGAATGGAGTTTGCAACTGAAAAGACACTTTGTGTTTCCAACAAGCTAGGTGAAGGACGGCTTTCACACATACTTATCTGTCCGAACTGAGCAAGTGGAGAGACGTTCGTTCATCTAGCACCAAGGGAACGGGTTGCAGGAGACACTTTTTCTCTGCTTCCTCAGTCTGTTTCCTAGTGCCGGATTGAAGTTCCTGCAGTTTTCACTGTAAACCGAGTTGGAGCTTGTACCTCCCCATATATATGTATGGAATGGAGTTTGCAGCTGAAAAGAAACTTTGTGTTCCCAACAAGCTAGGTGAAGGACGGCTTTCACACACAATTATCTCTCAGAACTGAGCAAGTGGAGAGACGTTCGTTCATCTAGCACCAAGGGAACGGGTTGCAGGAGACACTTTTCCTCTGCTTTCTCAGTCTGTTTCCTAGTGCCGGTTTGAAGTTCCTGCAGTTTTCACTGTAAAACCGAGTTGGAGCTAGTACCTCCCCATATATATGTATGGAATGGAGTTTGCAACTGAAAAGAAACTTTGTGTTCCCAACAAGCTAGGTGAAGGACGGCTTTCACACACACTTATCTCTCAGAACTGAGCAAGTGGAAAGACGTTCGTTCATCTAGCACCAAGGGAACGGGTTGCAGGAGACACTTTTTCTCTGCTTTGTCAGACTGTTTCCTAGTGCCGGTTTGATGTTACTGCTGTTTTCACTGTAAAACCGAGTTGGAGCTTCTACCTCCCCATATATATGTATGGAATGGAGTTTGCAACTGAAAAGAAACTTTGTGTTCCCAACAAGCTAGGTGAAGGACGGCTTTCACACACACTTATCTCTCAGAACAGAGCAAGTGGAGAGACGTTCGTTCATCTAGCACCAAGGGAACGGGTTGCAGGAGACACTTTTTCTCTGCTTTCTCTGTCTGTTTCCTAGTGCCGGTTTGAAGTTCCTGCAGTTTTCACTGTCAAACAGAGTTGGAGCTAGTACCACCCCATATATATGTATGGAATGGAGTTTGCAACTGAAAAAAAACTTTGTGTTCCCAACAAGCTAGGTGAAGGACGGCTTTCACACACACTTATCTCTCAGAACTGAGCAAGTGGAGAGACGTTCGTTCATCTAGCACCAAGGGAACGGGTTGCAGGAGACACTTTTTCTCTGCTTTCTCAGTCTGTTTCCTAGTGCCGGTTTGAAGTTCCTGCAGTTTTCACTGTAAAACCGAGTTGGAGCTTGTACATCCTCATATATATGTATGGAATGGAGTTTGCAACTGAAAAGAAACTTTGTGTTCCCAACAAGCTAGTTGAAGGACGGCTTTAACACACACTTATCTCTCAGAACTGAGCAAGTGGAGAGACGTTCGTTCATCTAGCACCAAGGGAACGGGTTGCAGGAGACACTTTTTCTCTGCTTTCTCAGTCTGTTTCCTAGTGCCGGTTTGAAGTTCCTGCAGTTTTCACTGTAAAAGCGAGTTGGAGCTTGTACCTCCCCATATATATGTAAGGAATGGAGTTTGCAACTGAAAAGAAACTTTGTGTTCCCAACAAGCTAGGTGAAGGACGGCTTTCACACACACTTATCTCTCAGAACTGAGCAAGAGGAGAGACGTTCGTTCATCTAGCACAAAGGGAACGGGTTGCAGGAGACACTTTTTCTCTGCTTCCTCAGTCTGTTTCTTAGTGCCGGTTTGAAGTTCCTGCAGTTTTCACTGTCAAACCGAGTTAGAGCTAGTATCACCCCACATATATGTATGGAATGGAGTTTACAACTGAAAAGAAACTTTGTGTTCCCAACAAGCTAGGTGAAGGACGGCTTTCACACACACTTATCTCTCAGAACTGAGCAAGTGGAGAGACGTTCGTTCATCTAGCACAAAGGGAACGGGTTGCAGGAGACACTTTCTCTCTGGTTTCTCAGTCTGTTTCCTAGTGCCGGTTTGAAGTTCCTGCAGTTTTCACTGTAAAACCGAGTTGCAGCTAGTACCTCCCCATATATATGTATGGAATGGAGTTTGCAACTGAAAAGAAACTTTGTGTTCCCAACAAGCTAGGTGAAGGACGGCTTTCACAGACACTTATCTCTCAGAACTGAGCAAGTGGAGAGGCGTTCGTTCATCTAGCACCAAGGGAACGGGTTGCAGGAGACACTTTTTCTCTGCTTTCCCAGTCTGTTTCCTAGTGCCGGTTTGAAGTTCCTGCAGTTTTCACAGTCAAACCGAGTTGGAGCTAGTACCTCCCCATATATATGTATGGAATGGAGTTTGCAACTGAAAAGAAACCTGTGTTCCCAACAAGCTAGGTGAAGGACGGCTTTCACACACACTTATCTCTCAGAACTGAGCAAGTGGAGAGACGTTCGTTCATCTAGCACCAAGGGAACGGGTTGCAGGAGACACTTTTTCTCTGCTTTCTCAGTCTGTTTCCTAGTGCCGGTTTGAAGTTCCTGCAGTTTTCACTGTAAAACCGAGTTGCAGCTAGAACCTCCCCATATATATGTATGGAATGGAGTTTGCAACTGAAAAGAAACTTTGTGTTCCCAACAAGCTAGGTGAAGAACGGCTTTCACACACACTTATCTCTCAGAACTGAGCAAGTGGAGAGACGTTCGTTCATCTAGCACCAAGGGAACGGGTTGCAGGAGACACTTTTTCTCTGCTTTCTCAGTCTGTTTCCTAGTGCCAGTTTGAAGTTCCTGCAGTTTTCACTATCAAACCGATTTGGAGCTTGTACCTCCCCATATATATGTAAGGAATGGAGTTTGCAACTGAAAAGAAACTTTGTGTTCCCAACAAGCTAGGTGAAGGACGGCTTTCACACACACTTATCTCTCAGAACTGAGCAAGTGGAGAGACGTTCGTTCATCTAGCACCAAGGGAACGGGTTGCAGGAGACACTTTTTTGCTGCTTCCTCAGTCTGTTTCCTAGTGCCGGTTTGAAGTTCCTGCAGTTTTCACTGAAAAACCGAGTTGGAGCTTGTACCTCCCCATATATATATATGGAATGGAGTTTGCAACTGAAAAGAAACTTTGTGTTCCCAACAAGCTAGGTGAAGGACGGCTTTCACACACACTTATCTCTCAGAACTGAGCAAGTGGAGAGACGTTCGTTCATCTTGCACCAAGGGAACGGGTTGCAGGAGACACATTTTCTCTGCTTTCTCAGTCTGTTTCCTAGTGCCGGTTTGAAGTTCATGCAGTTTAAACTGTCAAACCGTTTTGTAGCTTGTACCTCCCCATATATATGTATGGAATGGAGTTTGCAACTGAAAAGAAACTTTGTGTTCCCAACAAGCTAGGTGAGGGACGGCTTTCACACACAATTATCTCTCAGAACAGAGCAAGTGGAGAGACGTTCGTTAATCTAGCACCAAGTGAACGGGTTGCAGGAGATACTTTTTTGCTGCTTCCTCAGTCTGTTTCCTAGTGCCGGTTTGAAGTTCCTGCAGTTTTCACTGAAAAACCGAGTTGAAGCTTGTACCTCCCCATATATATATATGGAATGGAGTTTGCAACTGAAAAGAAACTTTGTGTTCCCAACAAGCTAGGTGAAGGACGGCTTTCACACACACTTATCTCTCAGAACTGAGCAAGTGGAGAGACGTTCGTTCATCTAGCACCAAGGGAACGGGTTGCAGGAGACACTATTTCTCTGCTTTCTCAGTCTGTTTCCTAGTGCCAGTTTGAAGTTCCTGCAGTTTAAACTGTCAAACCGTTTTGTAGCTTGTACCTCCCCATATATATGTATGGAATGGAGTTTGCAACTGAAAAGAAACTTTGTGTTCCCAACAAGCTAGGTGAGGGACGGCTTTCACACACAATTATCTCTCAGAACAGAGCAAGTGGAGAGACGTTCGTTCATCTAGCACCAAGGGAACGGGTTGCAGGAGACACTTTTTCTCTGCTTCCTCAGTCTGTTTCCTAGTGCCGGTTTGAAGTTCCTGCAGTTTTCACTGTCAAACCGAGTTGGAGCTTGTACCTCCCCATATATATGTATGGAATGGAGTTTGCAACTGAAAAGAAACTTTGTGTTCCCAATAAGCTAGGTGAAGGACGGCTTTCACACACACTTATCTCTCAGAACTGAGCAAGTGGAGAGACGTTCGTTCATCTAGCACCAAGGGAACGGGTTGCAGGAGACACTTTTTCTCTGCTTTCTCAGTCTGTTTCCTAGTGCCGGTTTGAAGTTCCTGCAGTTTTCACTGTAAAACCGAGTTGCAGCTAGAACCTCCCCATATATATGTATGGAATGGAGTTTGCAACTGAAAAGAAACTTTGTGTTCCCAACAAGCTAGGTGAAGGACGGCTTTCACACGCACTTAACTCTCAGAACTGAGCAAGTGGAGAAACGTTCGTTCATCTAGCACCAAGGGAACGGGTTGCAGGAGACACTTTTTCTCTGCTTTCTCAGTCTGTTTCCTAGTGCCGGTTTGAAGTTCCTGCAGTTTTCACTGTAAAACCGAGTTGGAGCTTCTACCTCCCCATATATAGGTATGGAATGGAGTTTGCAACTGAAAAGAAACTTTGTGTTCCCAACAAGCTAGGTGAAGGACGGCTTTCACACATACTTATCTTTCAGAACTGAGCAAGTGGAGAGACGTTCGTTCATCTGGCACCAAGGGAACGGGTTGCAGGAGACACTTTTTCTCTGCTTTCTCAGTCTGTTTCCTAGTGCCTGTTTGAAGTTCCTGCAGTTTTCACTGTCAAACCGAGTTGGAGATAGTACCTCCCCATATATATGTATGGAATGGAGTTTGCAACTGAAAAGAAACTTTGTGTTCCCAACAAGCTAGGTGAAGGACGGCTTTCACACACACTTATCTCTCAGTACTGAGCAAGGGGAGAGACGTTCGTTCATCTAGCACCAAGGGAACGGGTTGCAGGAGACACTTTATCTCTGCTTTCTCAGTCTGTTTCCTAATGCTGGTTTGAAGTTCCTGCAGTTTTCACTGTAAAACCGATTTGGAGCTTGTACCTCCCCATATATATGTATGGAATGGAGTTTGCAACTGAAAAGAAACTTTGTGTTCCCAAAAAGCTAGGTGAAGGACGGCTTTCACACGCACTTATCTCTCAGAACTGAGCAAGTGGAGAGACGTTCGTTCATCTAGCACCAAGTGAACGGGTTGCAGGAGACACTTTTTCTCTGCTTTCTCAGTCTGTTTCCTAGTGCCGGTTTGAAGTTCCTGCAGTTTTCACTGTAAAACCGAGTTGGAGCTTCTACCTCCCCATATATATGTATGGAATGGAGTTTGCAACTGAAAAGAAACTTTGTGTTCCCAACAAGCTAGGTGAAGGACGGCTTTCACACATACTTATCTCTCAGAACTGAGCAAGTGGAGAGACGTTCGTTCATCTAGCACCAAGGGAACGGGTTGCAGGAGACACTTTTTCTCTGCTTCCTCAGCCTGTTTCCTAGTGCCGGTTTGAAGTTCCTGCAGTTTTCACTGTAAAACCGATTTGGAGCTTGTACCTCCCCATATATATGTATGGAATGGAGTTTGCAACTGAAAAGAAACTTTGTGTTCCCAACAAGCTAGGTGAAGGACGGCTTTCACACACACTTATCTCTCAGAACTGAGCAAGTGGAGAGACGTTCGTTCATCTAGCACCAAGGGAACGGTTTGCAGGAGACACTATTTCTCTGCTTTCTCAGTCTGTTTCCTAGTGCCGGTTTGAAGTTCCTGCAGTTTTCACTGTAAAACCGAGTTGGAGCTTGTACCTCCCCATATATATGTATGGAATGGAGTTTGCAAATGAAAAGAAACTTTGTGTTCCCAACAAGCTAGGTGAAGGACGGCTTTCACACACAATTATGTCTCAGAACTGAGCAAGTGGAGAGACGTTCGTTCATCTAGCACCAAGGGAACGGGTTGCAGGAGACACTTTTTTTCTGCTTCCTCAGTCTGTTTCCTAGTGCCGGTTTGAAGTTCCTGCAGTTTTCACTGTAAAAACGAGTTGGAGCTTCTACCTCCCCATATATATGTATGGAATGGAGTTTGCAACTGAAAAGAAACTTTGTGTTCCCAACAAGCTAGGTGAAGGACGGCTTTCACACACACTTATCTCTCAGAACTGAGGTAGTGGAGAGACGTTCGTTCATCTAGCACCAAGGGAACGGGTTGCAGGAGACACTTTTTCTCTGCTTTCTCAGTCTGTTTCCTAGTGCCGGTTTGAAGTTCCTGCAGTTTTCACTGTAAAAGCGAGTTGGAGCTTGTACCTCCCCATATATATGTAAGGAATGGAGTTAGCAACTGAAAAGAAACTTTGTGTTCCCAACAAGCTAGGTGAAGGACGGCTTTCACACACACTTATCTCTCAGAACTGAGCAAGAGGAGAGACGTTCGTTCATCTAGCACAAAGGGAACGGGTTGCAGGAGACACTTTTTCTCTGCTTCCTCAGTCTGTTTCCTAGTGCCGGTTTGAAGTTCCTGCAGTTTTCACTGTCAAACCGAGTTGGAGCTAGTATCTCCCCACATATATTTATGGAATGGAGTTTACAACTGAAAAGAAACTTTGTGTTCCCAACAAGCTAGGTGAAGGACGGCTTTCACACACACTTATCTCTCAGAACTGAGCAAGTGGAGAGACGTTCGTTCATCTAGCACCAAGGGAACGGGTTGCAGGAGACACTTTCTCTCTGTTTTCTCAGTCTGTTTCCTAGTGCCGGTTTGAAGTTCCTGCAGTTTTCACTGTAAAACCGAGTTGCAGCTAGTACCTCCCCATATATATGTATGGAATGGAGTTTGCAACTGAAAAGAAACTTTGTGTTCCCAACAAGATAGGTGAAGGACGGCTTTCACACACACTTATCTCTCAGAACTGAGCAAGTGGAGAGACGTTCGTTCATCTAGCACCAAGGGAACGGGTTGCAGGAGACACTTTTTCTCTGCTTTCCCAGTCTGTTTCCTAGTGCCGGTTTGAAGTTCCTGCAGTTTTCACAGTCAAACCGAGTTGGAGCTAGTACCTCCCCATATATATGTATGGAATGGAGTTTGCAACTGAAAAGAAACTTGTGTTCCCAACAAGCTAGGTGAAGGACGGCTTTCACACACACTTATCTCTAAGAACTGAGCAAGTGGAGAGACGTTCGTTCATCTAGCACCAAGGGAACGGGTTGCAGGAGACACTTTATCTCTGCTTTCACAGTCTGTTTCCTAGTGCCGGTTAGAAGTTCCTGCAGTTTTCACTGTCAAACCGATTTGGAGCTAGTATCTCCCCACATATATGTATGGAATGGAGTTTACAACTGAAAAGAAACTTTGTGTTCCCAACAAGCTAGTTGAAGAGCGGCTTTCACACACACTTATCTCTCAGAACTGAGCAAGTGGAGAGACGTTAGTTCATTTAGCAACAAGGGAACGGGTTGCAGGAGACACTTTTTCTCTGCTTTCTCAGTCTGTTTCCTAGTGCCGGTTTGAAGTTCCTGCAGTTTTCAGTGTAAAACCGAGTTGCAGCTAGTACCTCCCCATATATATGTATGGAATGGAGTTTGCAACTGAAAAGAAACTTTGTGTTCCCAACAAGCTAGGTGAAGAACGGCTTTCACACACACTTATGTCTCAGAACTGAGCAACTGAAGAGACGTTCGTTCATATAGCACAAAGGGAACGGGTTGCAGGAGACACTTTTTCTCTGCTTTCTCAGTCTGATTCCTAGTGCCGGTTTGAAGTTCCTGCAGTTTTCACTGTCAAACCGAGTTGGAGCTAGTACCTCCCCATATATATGTAAGGAATGGAGTTTGCTACTGAAAAGAAACTTTGTGTTCCCAACAAGCTAGGTGAAGGACGGCTTTCACACACACTTATCTCTCAGAACTGAGCAAGTGGAGAGACGTTCGTTCATCTAGCACCAAGGGAACGGGTTGCAGGAGATACTTTTTCTCTGCTTTCTCAGTCTGTTTCCTAGTGCCAGTTTGAAGTTCCTGCAGTTTTCACTGTAAAACCGAGTTGGAGCTAGTACCTACCCATATATATGTAAGGAATGGAGTTTGCAACTGAAAAGAAACTTTGTGTTCCCAACAAGCTAGGTGAAGGACGGCTTTCACACACACTTATCTCTCAGAAGTGAGCAAGTGGAGAGACGTTCGTTCATCTAGCACCAAGGGGACGGGTTGCAGGAGACACTTTTTTGCTGCTTCCTCAGTCTGTTTCCTAGTGCCGGTTTGAAGTTCCTGCAGTTTTCACTGTAAAACCGAGTTGGAGCTTGTACCTCCCCATATATATATATGGAATGGAGTTTGCAACTGAAAAGAAACTTTGTGTTCCCAACAAGCTAGGTGAAGGACGGCTTTCACACACACTTATCTCTCAGAACTGAGCAAGTGGAGAGACGTTCGTTCATCTAGCACAAAGGGAACGGGTTGCAGGAGACACTTTCTCTCTGGTTTCTCAGTCTGTTTCCTAGTGCCGGTTTGAAGTTCCTGCAGTTTTCACTGTAAAACCGAGTTGCAGCTAGTACCTCCCCATATATATGTATGGAATGGAGTTTGCAACTGAAAAGAAACTTTGTGTTCCCAACAAGCTAGGTGAAGGACGGCTTTCACAGACACTTATCTCTCAGAACTGAGCAAGTGGAGAGACGTTCGTTCATCTAGCACCAAGGGAACGGTTTGCAGGAGACACTTTTTCTCTGCTTTCCCAGTCTGTTTCCTAGTGCCGGTTTGAAGTTCCTGCAGTTTTCACAGTCAAACCGAGTTGGAGCTAGTACCTCCCCATATATATGTATGGAATGGAGTTTGCAACTGAAAAGAAACCTGTGTTCCCAACAAGCTAGGTGAAGTACGGCTTTCACACACACTTATCTCTAAGAACTGAGCAAGTGGAGAGACGTTCGTTCATCTAGCACCAAGGGAACGGGTTGCAGGAGACACTTTATCTCTGCTTTCACAGACTGTTTCCTAGTGCCGGTTAGAAGTTCCTGCAGTTTTCACTGTCAAACCGATTTGGAGCTAGTATCTCCCCACATATATGTATGGAATGGAGTTTACAACTGAAAAGAAACTTTGTGTTCCCAACAAGCTAGTTGAAGAGCGGCTTTCACACACACTTATCTCTCAGAACTGAGCAAGTGGAGAGACTTTCGTTCATTTAGCACCAAGGGAACGGGTTGCAGGAGACACTTTTTCTCTGCTTTCTCAGTCTGTTTCCTAGTGCCGGTTTGAAGTTCCTGCAGTTTTCACTGTAAAACCGATTTGGAGCTAGTACCTCCCCATATATATATATGGAATGGAGTTTGCAACTGAAAAGAAACTTTGTGTTCCCAACAAGCTAGGTGAAGAACGGCTTTCACACACACTTATGTCTCAGAACTGAGCAAGTGGAGAGACGTTCGTTCATCTAGCACAAAGGGAACGGGTTGCAGGAGACACTTTTTCTCTGCTTTCTCAGTGTGTTTCCTAGTGCCGGTTTGAAGTTCCTGCAGTTTTCACTGTCAAACCGAGTTGGAGCTAGTACCTCCCCATATATATGTAAGGAATGGAGTTTGCAACTGAAAAGAAACTTTGTGTTCCCAACAAGCTAGGTGAAGGACGGCTTTCACACACACTTATCTCTCAGAACTGAGCAAGTGGAGAGACGTTCGTTCATCTAGCACCAAGGGAACGGGTTGCAGGAGACACTTTTTCTCTGCTTTCTCAGTCTGTTTCCTAGTGCCGGTTTGAAGTTCCTGCAGTTTTCACTGTAAAACCGAGTTGGAGCTTGTACCTCCCCATATATATGTATGGAATGGAGTTTGCAACTGAAAAGAAACTTTGTGTTCCCAACAAGCTAGGTGAAGGACGGCTTTCACACACACTTATCTCTCAGAACTGAGCAAGTGGAGAGACGTTCGTTCATCTAGCACCAATGGAAAGGGTTGCAGGAGACACTTTTTCTCTGCTTTCTCAGTCTGTTTCCTAGTGCCGGTTTGAAGTTCCTGCAGTTTTCACTGTAAAACCGAGTTGCAGCTAGAACCTCCCCATATATATGTATGGAATGGAGTTTGCAACTGAAAAGAAACTTTGTGTTCCCAACAAGCTAGGTGAAGAACGGCTTTCACACACACTTATCTCTCAGAACTGAGCAAGTGGAGAGACGTTCGTTCATCTAGCACCAAGGGAACGGGTTGCAGGAGACACTTTTTCTCTGCTTTCTCAGTCTGTTTCCTAGTGCCAGTTTGAAGTTCCTGCAGTTTTCACTATCAAACCGATTTGGAGCTTGTACCTACCCATATATATGTAAGGAATGGAGTTTGCAACTGAAAAGAAACTTTGTGTTCCCAACAAGCTAGGTGAAGGACGGCTTTCACACACACTTATCTCTCAGAACTGAGCAAGTGGAGAGACGTTCGTTCATCTAGCACCAAGGGAACGGGTTGCAGGAGACACTTTTTTGCTGCTTCCTCAGTCTGTTTCCTAGTGCCGGTTTGAAGTTCCTGCAGTTTTCACTGAAAAACCGAGTTGGAGCTTGTACCTCCCCATATATATATATGGAATGGAGTTTGCAACTGAAAAGAAACTTTGTGTTCCCAACAAGCTAGGTGAAGGACGGCTTTCACACACACTTATCTCTCAGAACTGAGCAAGTGGAGAGACGTTCGTTCATCTTGCACCAAGGGAACGGGTTGCAGGAGACACATTTTCTCTGCTTTCTCAGTCTGTTTCCTAGTGCCGGTTTGAAGTTCCTGCAGTTTAAACTGTCAAACCGTTTTGTAGCTTGTACCTCCCCATATATATGTATGGAATGGAGTTTGCAACTGAAAAGAAACTTTGTGTTCCCAACAAGCTAGGTGAGGGACGGCTTTCACACACAATTAACTCTCAGAACAGAGCAAGTGGAGAGACGTTCGTTAATCTAGCACCAAGGGAACGGGTTGCAGGAGACACTTTTTTGCTGCTTCCTCAGTCTGTTTCCTAGTGCCGGTTTGAAGTTCCTGCAGTTTTCACTGAAAAACCGAGTTGAAGCTTGTACCTCCCCATATATATATATGGAATGGAGTTTGCAACTGAAAAGAAACTTTGTGTTCCCAACAAGCTAGGTGAAGGACGGCTTTCACACACACTTATCTCTCAGAACTGAGCAAGTGGAGAGACGTTCGTTCATCTAGCACCAAGGGAACGGGTTGCAGGAGACACTATTTCTCTGCTTTCTCAGTCTGTTTCCTAGTGCCGGTTTGAAGTTCCTGCAGTTTAAACTGTCAAACCGTTTTGTAGCTTGTACCTCCCCATATATATGTATGGAATGGAGTTTGCAACTGAAAAGAAACTTTGTGTTCCCAACAAGCTAGGTGAGGGACGGCTTTCACACACAATTATCTCTCAGAACAGAGCAAGTGGAGAGACGTTCGTTCATCTAGCACCAAGGGAACGGGTTGCAGGAGACACTTTTTCTCTGCTTCCTCAGTCTGTTTCCTAGTGCCGGTTTGAAGTTCCTGCAGTTTTCACTGTCAAACCGAGTTGGAGCTTGTACCTCCCCATATATATGTATGGAATGGAGTTTGCAACTGAAAAGAAACTTTGTGTTCCCAATAAGCTAGGTGAAGGACGGCTTTCACACACACTTATTTCTCAAAACAGAGCATGTGGAGAGACGTTCGTTCATCTAGCACCAAGGGATCGGGTTGCAGGAGACACTTTTTCTCTGCTTCCTCAGTCTGTTTCCTAGTGCCGGTTTGAAGTTCCTGCAGTTTTCACTGTAAAACTGATTTGGAGCTTGTACCTCCCCATATATATGTATGGAATGGAGTTTGCAACTGAAAAGAAACTTTGTGTTCCCAACAAGCTAGGTGAAGGACGGCTTTCACACACACTTATCTCTCAGAACTGAGCAAGTGGAGAGACGTTCGTTCATCTAGCACCAAGGGAACGGGTTGCAGGAGACACTTTATCTCTGCTTTCTCAGTCTGTTTCCTAGTGCCGGTTAGAATTTCCTGCAGTTTTCACTGTCAAACCGATTTGGAGCTAGTATCTCCCCACATATATGTATGGAATGGAGTTTACAACTGAAAAGAAACTTTGTGTTCCCAACAAGCTATGTGAAGAGCGGCTTTCACACACACTTAACTCTCAGAACTGAGCAAGTGGAGAGACGTTCGTTCATCTAGCACCAAGGGAACGGGTTGCAGGAGACACTTTATCTCTGCTTTCTCAGTCTGTTTCCTAGTGCCGTTTTGAAGTTCCTGCAGTTTTCACTGTAAAACCGAGTTGCAGCTAGTACCTCCCCATATATATGTATGGAATGGAGTTTGCAACTGAAAAGAAACTTTGTGTTCCCAACAAGCTAGGTGAAGGACGGCTTTCACACACACTTATCTCTCAGAACTGAGCAAGTGGAGAGACGTTCGTTCATCTAGCACAAAGGAACGGGTAGCAGGAGACACTTTTACTCTGCTTTCTCAGTCTGTTTCCTAGTGCCGGTTTGAAGTTCCTGCAGTTTTCACTGTCAAACCGAGTTGGAGCTAGTACCTCCCCATATATATGTAAGGGATGGAGTTTGCAACTGAAAAGAAACTTTGTGTTCCCAACAAGCTAGGTGAAGGACGGCTTTCACACATACTTATCTCTCAGAACTTAGCAAGTGGAGAGACGTTTGTTCATCTAGCACCAAGGGAACGGGTTGCAGGAGACACTTTTTCTCTGCTTTCTCAGTCTGTTTCCTAGTGCCGGTTTGAAGTTCCTGCAGTTTTCACTGTAAAACCGAGTTGGAGCTTCTACCTCCCCATATATATGTATGGAATGGAGTTTGCAACTGAAAAGAAACTTTGTGTTCCCAACAATCTAGGTGAAGGAAGGCTTTCACACACACATATCCCTGAGAACTGAGCAAGTGGAGAGACGTTCGTTCATCTAGCACCAAGGGAACGGGTTGCAGGAGACACTTTTTCTCTGCTTTCTCAGTCTGTTTCCTAGTGCCGGTTTGAAGTTCCTGCAGTTTTCACTGTAAAACCGAGTTGGAGCTTCTACCTCCCCATATATATGTATGGAATGGAGTTTGCAACTGAAAAGACACTTTGTGTTTCCAACAAGCTAGGTGAAGGACGGCTTTCACACATACTTATCTGTCCGAACTGAGCAAGTGGAGAGACGTTCGTTCATCTAGCACCAAGGGAACGGGTTGCAGGAGACACTTTTTCTCTGCTTCCTCAGTCTGTTTCCTAGTGCCGGATTGAAGTTCCTGCAGTTTTCACTGTAAACCGAGTTGGAGCTTGTACCTCCCCATATATATGTATGGAATGGAGTTTGCAGCTGAAAAGAAACTTTGTGTTCCCAACAAGCTAGGTGAAGGACGGCTTTCACACACAATTATCTCTCAGAACTGAGCAAGTGGAGAGACGTTCGTTCATCTAGCACCAAGGGAACGGGTTGCAGGAGACACTTTTCCTCTGCTTTCTCAGTCTGTTTCCTAGTGCCGGTTTGAAGTTCCTGCAGTTTTCACTGTAAAACCGAGTTGGAGCTAGTACCTCCCCATATATATGTATTGAATGGAGTTTGCAACTGAAAAGAAACTTTGTGTTCCCAACAAGCTAGGTGAAGGACGGCTTTCACACACACTTATCTCTCAGAACTGAGCAAGTGGAAAGACGTTCGTTCATCTAGCACCAAGGGAACGGGTTGCAGGAGACACTTTTTCTCTGCTTTCTCAGACTGTTTCCTAGTGCCGGTTTGATGTTACTGCTGTTTTCACTGTAAAACCGAGTTGGAGCTTCTACCTCCCCATATATATGTATGGAATGGAGTTTGCAACTGAAAAGAAACTTTGTGTTCCCAACAAGCTAGGTGAAGGACGGCTTTCACACACACTTATCTCTCAGAACAGAGCAAGTGGAGAGACGTTCGTTCATCTAGCACCAAGGGAACGGGTTGCAGGAGACACTTTTTCTCTGCTTTCTCTGTCTGTTTCCTAGTGCCGGTTTGAAGTTCCTGCAGTTTTCACTGTCAAACAGAGTTGGAGCTAGTACCACCCCATATATATGTATGGAATGGAGTTTGCAACTGAAAAAAAACTTTGTGTTCCCAACAAGCTAGGTGAAGGACGGCTTTCACACACACTTATCTCTCAGAACTGAGCAAGTGGAGAGACGTTCGTTCATCTAGCACCAAGGGAACGGGTTGCAGGAGACACTTTTTCTCTGCTTTCTCAGTCTGTTTCCTAGTGCCGGTTTGAAGTTCCTGCAGTTTTCACTGTAAAACCGAGTTGGAGCTTGTACATCCTCATATATATGTATGGAATGGAGTTTGCAACTGAAAAGAAACTTTGTGTTCCCAACAAGCTAGGTGAAGGACGGCTTTAACACACACTTATCTCTCAGAACTGAGCAAGTGGAGAGACGTTCGTTCATCTAGCACCAAGGGAACGGGTTGCAGGAGACACTTTTTCTCTGCTTTCTCAGTCTGTTTCCTAGTGCCGGTTTGAAGTTCCTGCAGTTTTCACTGTAAAAGCGAGTTGGAGCTTGTACCTCCCCATATATATGTAAGGAATGGAGTTTGCAACTGAAAAGAAACTTTGTGTTCCCAACAAGCTAGGTGAAGGACGGCTTTCACACACACTTATCTCTCAGAACTGAGCAAGAGGAGAGACGTTCGTTCATCTAGCACAAAGGGAACG
The DNA here is from genome assembly GCF_036321535.1 of Camelus dromedarius. Classification (NCBI taxonomy): domain Eukaryota; kingdom Metazoa; phylum Chordata; class Mammalia; order Artiodactyla; family Camelidae; genus Camelus; species Camelus dromedarius. The sequence continues at coordinate 1,808,632 of NW_026989814.1, forward strand.
GGTTGCAGGAGACACTTTTTCTCTGCTTCCTCAGTCTGTTTCTTAGTGCCGGTTTGAAGTTCCTGCAGTTTTCACTGTCAAACCGAGTTAGAGCTAGTATCACCCCACATATATGTATGGAATGGAGTTTACAACTGAAAAGAAACTTTGTGTTCCCAACAAGCTAGGTGAAGGACGGCTTTCACACACACTTATCTCTCAGAACTGAGCAAGTGGAGAGACGTTCGTTCATCTAGCACAAAGGGAACGGGTTGCAGGAGACACTTTCTCTCTGGTTTCTCAGTCTGTTTCCTAGTGCCGGTTTGAAGTTCCTGCAGTTTTCACTGTAAAACCGAGTTGCAGCTAGTACCTCCCCATATATATGTATGGAATGGAGTTTGCAACTGAAAAGAAACTTTGTGTTCCCAACAAGCTAGGTGAAGGACGGCTTTCACAGACACTTATCTCTCAGAACTGAGCAAGTGGAGAGGCGTTCGTTCATCTAGCACCAAGGGAACGGGTTGCAGGAGACACTTTTTCTCTGATTTCCCAGTCTGTTTCCTAGTGCCGGTTTGAAGTTCCTGCAGTTTTCACAGTCAAACCGAGTTGGAGCTAGTACCTCCCCATATATATGTATGGAATGGAGTTTGCAACTGAAAAGAAACCTGTGTTCCCAACAAGCTAGGTGAAGGACGGCTTTCACACACACTTATCTCTCAGAACTGAGCAAGTGGAGAGACGTTCGTTCATCTAGCACCAAGGGAACGGGTTGCAGGAGACACTTTTTCTCTGCTTTCTCAGTCTGTTTCCTAGTGCCGGTTTGAAGTTCCTGCAGTTTTCACTGTAAAACCGAGTTGCAGCTAGAACCTCCCCATATATATGTATGGAATGGAGTTTGCAACTGAAAAGAAACTTTGTGTTCCCAACAAGCTAGGTGAAGAACGGCTTTCACACACACTTATCTCTCAGAACTGAGCAAGTGGAGAGACGTTCGTTCATCTAGCACCAAGGGAACGGGTTGCAGGAGACACTTTTTCTCTGCTTTCTCAGTCTGTTTCCTAGTGCCAGTTTGAAGTTCCTGCAGTTTTCACTATCAAACCGATTTGGAGCTTGTACCTCCCCATATATATGTAAGGAATGGAGTTTGCAACTGAAAAGAAACTTTGTGTTCCCAACAAGCTAGGTGAAGGACGGCTTTCACACACACTTATCTCTCAGAACTGAGCAAGTGGAGAGACGTTCGTTCATCTAGCACCAAGGGAACGGGTTGCAGGAGACACTTTTTTGCTGCTTCCTCAGTCTGTTTCCTAGTGCCGGTTTGAAGTTCCTGCAGTTTTCACTGAAAAACCGAGTTGGAGCTTGTACCTCCCCATATATATATATGGAATGGAGTTTGCAACTGAAAAGAAACTTTGTGTTCCCAACAAGCTAGGTGAAGGACGGCTTTCACACACACTTATCTCTCAGAACTGAGCAAGTGGAGAGACGTTCGTTCATCTTGCACCAAGGGAACGGGTTGCAGGAGACACATTTTCTCTGCTTTCTCAGTCTGTTTCCTAGTGCCGGTTTGAAGTTCATGCAGTTTAAACTGTCAAACCGTTTTGTAGCTTGTACCTCCCCATATATATGTATGGAATGGAGTTTGCAACTGAAAAGAAACTTTGTGTTCCCAACAAGCTAGGTGAGGGACGGCTTTCACACACAATTATCTCTCAGAACAGAGCAAGTGGAGAGACGTTCGTTAATCTAGCACCAAGTGAACGGGTTGCAGGAGATACTTTTTTGCTGCTTCCTCAGTCTGTTTCCTAGTGCCGGTTTGAAGTTCCTGCAGTTTTCACTGAAAAACCGAGTTGAAGCTTGTACCTCCCCATATATATATATGGAATGGAGTTTGCAACTGAAAAGAAACTTTGTGTTCCCAACAAGCTAGGTGAAGGACGGCTTTCACACACACTTATCTCTCAGAACTGAGCAAGTGGAGAGACGTTCGTTCATCTAGCACCAAGGGAACGGGTTGCAGGAGACACTATTTCTCTGCTTTCTCAGTCTGTTTCCTAGTGCCGGTTTGAAGTTCCTGCAGTTTAAACTGTCAAACCGTTTTGTAGCTTGTACCTCCCCATATATATGTATGGAATGGAGTTTGCAACTGAAAAGAAACTTTGTGTTCCCAACAAGCTAGGTGAGGGACGGCTTTCACACACAATTATCTCTCAGAACAGAGCAAGTGGAGAGACGTTCGTTCATCTAGCACCAAGGGAACGGGTTGCAGGAGACACTTTTTCTCTGCTTCCTCAGTCTGTTTCCTAGTGCCGGTTTGAAGTTCCTGCAGTTTTCACTGTCAAACCGAGTTGGAGCTTGTACCTCCCCATATATATGTATGGAATGGAGTTTGCAACTGAAAAGAAACTTTGTGTTCCCAATAAGCTAGGTGAAGGACGGCTTTCACACACACTTATCTCTCAGAACTGAGCAAGTGGAGAGACGTTCGTTCATCTAGCACCAAGGGAACGGGTTGCAGGAGACACTTTTTCTCTGCTTTCTCAGTCTGTTTCCTAGTGCCGGTTTGAAGTTCCTGCAGTTTTCACTGTAAAACCGAGTTGCAGCTAGAACCTCCCCATATATATGTATGGAATGGAGTTTTCAACTGAAAAGAAACTTTGTGTTCCCAACAAGCTAGGTGAAGAACGGCTTTCACACACACTTATCTCTCAGAACTGAGCAAGTGGAGAGACGTTCGTTCATCTAGCACCAAGGGAACGGGTTGCAGGAGACACTTTTTCTCTGCTTTCTCAGTCTGTTTCCTAGTGCCAGTTTGAAGTTCCTGCAGTTTTCACTATCAAACCGATTTGGAGCTTGTACCTCCCCATATATATGTAAGGAATGGAGTTTGCAACTGAAAAGAAACTTTGTGTTCCCAACAAGCTAGGTGAAGGACGGCTTTCACACACACTTATCTCTCAGAACTGAGCAAGTGGAGAGACGTTCGTTCATCTTGCACCAAGGGAACGGGTTGCAGGAGACACATTTTCTCTGCTTTCTCAGTCTGTTTCCTAGTGCCGGTTTGAAGTTCCTGCAGTTTAAACTGTCAAACCGTTTTGTAGCTTGTACCTCCCCATATATATGTATGGAATGGAGTTTGCAACTGAAAAGAAACTTTGTGTTCCCAACAAGCTAGGTGAGGGACGGCTTTAACACACAATTATCTCTCAGAACAGAGCAAGTGGAGAGACGTTCGTTAATCTAGCACCAAGTGAACGGGTTGCAGGAGATACTTTTTTGCTGCTTCCTCAGTCTGTTTCCTAGTGCCGGTTTGAAGTTCCTGCAGTTTTCACTGAAAAACCGAGTTGAAGCTTGTACCTCCCCATATATATATATGGAATGGAGTTTGCAACTGAAAAGAAACTTTGTGTTCCCAACAAGCTAGGTGAAGGACGGCTTTCACACACACTTATCTCTCAGAACTGAGCAAGTGGAGAGACGTTCGTTCATCTAGCACCAAGGGAACGGGTTGCAGGAGACACTATTTCTCTGCTTTCTCAGTCTGTTTCCTAGTGCCGGTTTGAAGTTCCTGCAGTTTAAACTGTCAAACCGTTTTGTAGCTTGTACCTCCCCATATATATGTATGGAATGGAGTTTGCAACTGAAAAGAAACTTTGTGTTCCCAACAAGCTAGGTGAGGGACGGCTTTCACACACAATTATCTCTCAGAACAGAGCAAGTGGAGAGACGTTCGTTCATCTAGCACCAAGGGAACGGGTTGCAGGAGACACTTTTTCTCTGCTTCCTCAGTCTGTTTCCTAGTGCCGGTTTGAAGTTCCTGCAGTTTTCACTGTCAAACCGAGTTGGAGCTTGTACCTCCCCATATATATGTATGGAATGGAGTTTGCAACTGAAAAGAAACTTTGTGTTCCCAATAAGCTAGGTGAAGGACGGCTTTCACACACACTTATTTCTCAAAACAGAGCATGTGGAGAGACGTTCTTTCATCTAGCACCAAGGGATCGGGTTGCAGGAGACACTTTTTCTCTGCTTCCTCAGTCTGTTTCCTAGTGCCGGTTTGAAGTTCCTGCAGTTTTCACTGTAAAACTGATTTGGAGCTTGTACCTCCCCATATATATGTATGGAATGGAGTTTGCAACTGAAAAGAAACTTTGTGTTCCCAACAAGCTAGGTGAAGGACGGCTTTCACACACACTTATCTCTCAGAACTGAGCAAGTGGAGAGACGTTCGTTCATCTAGCACCAAGGGAACGGGTTGCAGGAGACACTTTATCTCTGCTTTCTCAGTCTGTTTCCTAGTGCCGGTTAGAATTTCCTGCAGTTTTCACTGTCAAACCGATTTGGAGCTAGTATCTCCCCACATATATGTATGGAATGGAGTTTACAACTGAAAAGAAACTTTGTGTTCCCAACAAGCTATGTGAAGAGCGGCTTTCACACACACTTAACTCTCAGAACTGAGCAAGTGGAGAGACGTTCGTTCATCTAGCACCAAGGGAACGGGTTGCAGGAGACACTTTATCTCTGCTTTCTCAGTCTGTTTCCTAGTGCCGTTTTGAAGTTCCTGCAGTTTTCACTGTAAAACCGAGTTGCAGCTAGTACCTCCCCATATATATGTATGGAATGGAGTTTGCAACTGAAAAGAAACTTTGTGTTCCCAACAAGCTAGGTGAAGGACGGCTTTCACACACACTTATCTCTCAGAACTGAGCAAGTGGAGAGACGTTCGTTCATCTAGCACAAAGGAACGGGTTGCAGGAGACACTTTTACTCTGCTTTCTCAGTCTGTTTCCTAGTGCCGGTTTGAAGTTCCTGCAGTTTTCACTGTCAAACCGAGTTGGAGCTAGTACCTCCCCATATATATGTAAGGGATGGAGTTTGCAACTGAAAAGAAACTTTGTGTTCCCAACAAGCTAGGTGAAGGACGGCTTTCACACATACTTATCTCTCAGAACTTAGCAAGTGGAGAGACGTTTGTTCATCTAGCACCAAGGGAACGGGTTGCAGGAGACACTTTTTCTCTGCTTTCTCAGTCTGTTTCCTAGTGCCGGTTTGAAGTTCCTGCAGTTTTCATTGTAAAACCGAGTTGGAGCTTCTACCTCCCCATATATATGTATGGAATGGAGTTTGCAACTGAAAAGAAACTTTGTGTTCCCAACAATCTAGGTGAAGGAAGGCTTTCACACACACATATCCCTCAGAACTGAGCAAGTTGAGAGACGTTCGTTCATCTAGCACCAAGGGAACGGGTTGCAGGAGACACTTTTTCTCTGCTTTCTCAGTCTGTTTCCTAGTGCCGGTTTGAAGTTCCTGCAGTTTTCACTGTAAAACCGAGTTGGAGCTTCTACCTCCCCATATATATGTATGGAATGGAGTTTGCAACTGAAAAGACACTTTGTGTTCCCAACAAGCTAGGTGAAGGACGGCTTTCATACATACTTATCTGTCCGAACTGAGCAAGTGGAGAGACGTTCGTTCATCTAGCACCAAGGGAACGGGTTGCAGGAGACACTTTTTCTCTGCTTCCTCAGTCTGTTTCCTAGTGCCGGATTGAAGTTCCTGCAGTTTTCACTGTAAACCGAGTTGGAGCTTGTACCTCCCCATATATATGTATGGAATGGAGTTTGCAGCTGAAAAGAAACTTTGTGTTCCCAACAAGCTAGGTGAAGGACGGCTTTCACACACACTTATCTCTCAGAACTGAGCAAGTGGAGAGACGTTCGTTCATCTAGCACCAAGGGAACGGGTTGCAGGAGACACTTTTCCTCTGCTTTCTCAGTCTGTTTCCTAGTGCCGGTTTGAAGTTCCTGCAGTTTTCACTGTAAAACCGAGTTGGAGCTAGTACCTCCCCATATATATGTATGGAATGGAGTTTGCAACTGAAAAGAAACTTTGTGTTCCCAACAAGCTAGGTGAAGGACGGCTTTCACACACACTTATCTCTCAGAACTGAGCAAGTGGAAAGACGTTCGTTCATCTAGCACCAAGGGAACGGGTTGCAGGAGACACTTTTTCTCTGCTTTCTCAGACTGTTTCCTAGTGCCGGTTTGATGTTACTGCTGTTTTCACTGTAAAACCGAGTTGGAGCTTCTACCTCCCCATATATATGTATGGAATGGAGTTTGCAACTGAAAAGAAACTTTGTGTTCCCAACAAGCTAGGTGAAGGACGGCTTTCACACACACTTATCTCTCAGAACAGAGCAAGTGGAGAGACGTTCGTTCATCTAGCACCAAGGGAACGGGTTGCAGGAGACACTTTTTCTCTGCTTTCTCTGTCTGTTTCCTAGTGCCGGTTTGAAGTTCCTGCAGTTTTCACTGTCAAACAGAGTTGGAGCTAGTACCACCCCATATATATGTATGGAATGGAGATTGCAACTGAAAAAAAACTTTGTGTTCCCAACAAGCTAGGTGAAGGACGGCTTTCACACACACTTATCTCTCAGAACTGAGCAAGTGGAGAGACGTTCGTTCATCTAGCACCAAGGGAACGGGTTGCAGGAGACACTTTTTCTCTGCTTTCTCAGTCTGTTTCCTAGTGCCGGTTTGAAGTTCCTGCAGTTTTCACTGTAAAAGCGAGTTGGAGCTTGTACCTCCCCATATATATGTAAGGAATGGAGTTTGCAACTGAAAAGAAACTTTGTGTTCCCAACAAGCTAGGTGAAGGACGGCTTTCACACACACTTATCTCTCAGAACTGAGCAAGAGGAGAGACGTTCGTTCATCTAGCACAAAGGGAACGGGTTGCAGGAGACACTTTTTCTCTGCTTCCTCAGTCTGTTTCTTAGTGCCGGTTTGAAGTTCCTGCAGTTTTCACTGTCAAACCGAGTTGGAGCTAGTATCACCCCACATATATGTATGGAATGGAGTTTACAACTGAAAAGAAACTTTGTGTTCCCAACGAGCAAGGTGAAGGACGGCTTTCACACACACTTATCTCTCAGAACTGAGCAAGTGGAGAGACGTTCGTTCATCTAGCACAAAGGGAACGGGTTGCAGGAGACACTTTCTCTCTGGTTTCTCAGTCTGTTTCCTAGTGCCGGTTTGAAGTTCCTGCAGTTTTCACTGTAAAACCGAGTTGCAGCTAGTACCTCCCCATATATATGTATGGAATGGAGTTTGCAACTGAAAAGAAACTTTGTGTTCCCAACAAGCTAGGTGAAGGACGGCTTTCACAGACACTTATCTCTCAGAACTGAGCAAGTGGAGAGACGTTCGTTCATCTAGCACCAAGGGAACGGGTTGCAGGAGACACTTTTTCTCTGCTTTCCCAGTCTGTTTCCTAGTGCCGGTTTGAAGTTCCTGCAGTTTTCACAGTCAAACCGAGTTGGAGCTAGTACCTCCCCATATATATGTATGGAATGGAGTTTGCAACTGAAAAGAAACCTGTGTTCCCAACAAGCTAGGTGAAGTACGGCTTTCACACACACTTATCTCTAAGAACTGAGCAAGTGGAGAGACGTTCGTTCATCTAGCACCAAGGGAACGGGTTGCAGGAGACACTTTATCTCTGCTTTCACAGTCTGTTTCCTAGTGCCGGTTAGAAGTTCCTGCAGTTTTCACTGTCAAACCGATTTGGAGCTAGTATCTCCCCACATATATGTATGGAATGGAGTTTACAACTGAAAAGAAACTTTGTGTTCCCAACAAGCTTGTTGAAGAGCGGCTTTCACACACACTTATCTCTCAGAACTGAGCAAGTGGAGAGACTTTCGTTCATTTAGCACCAAGGGAACGGGTTGCAGGAGACACTTTATCTCTGCTTTCTCAGTCTGTTTCCTAGTGCCGGTTTGAAGTTCCTGCAGTTTTCACTGTAAAACCGAGTTGGAGCTTGTACCTCCCCATATATATGTATGGAATGGAGTTTGCAACTGAAAAGAAACTTTGTGTTCCCAACAAGCTAGGTGAAGGACGGCTTTCACACACACTTATCTCTCAGAACTGAGCAAGTGGAGAGACGTTCGTTCATCTAGCACCAAGGGAACGGGTTGCAGGAGACACTTTTTCTCTGCTTTCTCAGTCTGTTTCCTAGTGCCGGTTTGAAGTTCCTGCAGTTTTCACTGTAAAACCGAGTTGCAGCTAGTACCTCCCCATATATATGTATGGAATGGAGTTTGCAACTGAAAAGAAACTTTGTGTTCCCAACAAGCTAGGTGAAGAACGGCTTTCACACACACTTATCTCTCAGAACTGAGCAAGTGGAGAGACGTTCGTTCATCTAGCACCAAGGGAACGGGTTGCAGGAGACACTTTTTCTCTGCTTTCTCAGTCTGTTTCCTAGTGCCAGTTTGAAGTTCCTGCAGTTTTCACTATCAAACCGATTTGGAGCTTGTACCTCCCCATATATATGTAAGGAATGGAGTTTGCAACTGAAAAGAAACTTTGTGTTCCCAACAAGCTAGGTGAAGGACGGCTTTCACACACACTTATCTCTCAGAACTGAGCAAGTGGAGAGACGTTCGTTCATCTAGCACCAAGGGAACGGGTTGCAGGAGACACTTTTTTGCTGCTTCCTCAGTCTGTTTCCTAGTGCCGGTTTGAAGTTCCTGCAGTTTTCACTGAAAAACCGAGTTGGAGCTTGTACCTCCCCATATATATATATGGAATGGAGTTTGCAACTGAAAAGAAACTTTGTGTTCCCAACAAGCTAGGTGAAGGACGGCTTTCACACACACTTATCTCTCAGAACTGAGCAAGTGGAGAGACGTTCGTTCATCTTGCACCAAGGGAACGGGTTGCAGGAGACACTTTATCTCTGCTTTCTCAGTCTGTTTCCTAGTGCCGGTTTGAAGTTCCTGCAGTTTAAACTGTCAAACCGTTTTGTAGCTTGTACCTCCCCATATATATGTATGGAATGGAGTTTGCAACTGAAAAGAAACTTTGTGTTCCCAACAAGCTAGGTGAGGGACGGCTTTCACACACAGTTATCTCTCAGAACAGAGCAAGTGGAGAGACGTTCGTTAATCTAGCACCAAGGGAACGGGTTGCAGGAGACACTTTTTTGCTGCTTCCTCAGTCTGTTTCCTAGTGCCGGTTTGAAGTTCCTGCAGTTTTCACTGAAAAACCGAGTTGAAGCTTGTAACTCCCCATATATATATATGGAATGGAGTTTGCAACTGAAAAGAAACTTTGTGTTCCCAACAAGCTAGGTGAAGGACGGCTTTCACACACACTTATCTCTCAGAACTGAGCAAGTGGAGAGACTTTCGTTCATCTAGCACCAAGGGAACGGGTTGCAGGAGACACTTTTTCTCTGCTTTCTCAGTCTGTTTCCTAGTGCCGGTTTGAAGTTCCTGCAGTTTAAACTGTCAAACCGTTTTGTAGCTTGTACCTCCCCATATATATGTATGGAATGGAGTTTGCAACTGAAAAGAAACTTTGTGTTCCCAACAAGCTAGGTGAGGGACGGCTTTCACACACAATTATCTCTCAGAACAGAGCAAGTGGAGAGACGTTCGTTCATCTAGCACCAAGGGAACGGGTTGCAGGAGACACTTTTTCTCTGCTTCCTCAGTCTGTTTCCTAGTGCCGGTTTGAAGTTCCTGCAGTTTTCACTGTCAAACCGAGTTGGAGCTTGTACCTCCCCATATATATGTATGGAATGGAGTTTGCAACTGAAAAGAAACTTTGTGTTCCCAATAAGCTAGGTGAAGGACGGCTTTCACACACACTTATCTCTCAGAACAGAGCATGTGGAGAGACGTTCGTTCATCTAGCACCAAGGGATCGGGTTGCAGGAGACACTTTTTCTCTGCTTCCTCAGTCTGTTTCCTAGTGCCGGTTTGAAGTTCCTGCAGTTTTCACTGTAAAACTGATTTGGAGCTTGTACCTCCCCATATATATGTATGGAATGGAGTTTGCAACTGAAAAGAAACTTTGTGTTCCCAACAAGCTAGGTGAAGGACGGCTTTCACACACACTTATCTCTCAGAACTGAGCAAGTGGAGAGACGTTCGTTCATCTAGCACCAAGGGAACGGGTTGCAGGAGACACTTTTTCTCTGCTTTCTCAGTCTGTTTCCTAGTGCCGTTTTGAAGTTCCTGCAGTTTTCACTGTAAAACCGAGTTGCAGCTAGTACCTCCCCATATATATGTATGGAATGGAGTTTGCAACTGAAAAGAAACTTTGTGTTCCCAACAAGCTAGGTGAAGAACGGCTTTCACACACACTTATCTCTCAGAACTGAGCAAGTGGAGAGACGTTCGTTCATCTAGCACAAAGGAACGGGTTGCAGGAGACACTTTTACTCTGCTTTCTCAGTCTGTTTCCTAGTGCCGGTTTGAAGTTCCTGCAGTTTTCACTGTCAAACCGAGTTGGAGCTAGTACCTCCCCATATATATGTAAGGGATGGAGTTTGCAACTGAAAAGAAACTTTGTGTTCCCAACAAGCTAGGTGAAGGACGGCTTTCACACATACTTATCTCTCAGAACTGAGCAAGTGGAGAGACGTTCGTTCATCAAGCACCAAGGGAACGGATTGCAGGAGACACTTTTTCTCTGCTTTCTCAGTCTGTTTCCTAGTGCCGGTTTGAAGTTCCTGCAGTTTTCACTGTAAAACCGAGTTGGAGCTTCTACCTCCCCATATATATGTATGGAATGGAGTTTGCAACTGAAAAGAAACTTTGTGTTCCCAACAATCTAGGTGAAGGACGGCTTTCACACACACTTATCCCTCAGAACTGAGCAAGTTGAGAGACGTTCGTTCATCTAGCACCAAGGGAACGGGTTGCAGGAAACACTTTTTCTCTGCTTTCTCAGTCTGTTTCCTAGTGCCGGTTTGAAGTTCCTGCAGTTTTCACTGTAATCCGAGTTGGAGCTTTTACCTCCCCATATATATGTATGGAATGAGTTTGCAGCTGAAAAGAAACTTTGTGTTCCCAACAAGCTAGGTGAAGGACGGCTTTCACACACACTTATCTCTCAGAACTGAGCAAGTGGAGAGACGTTCGTTCATCTAGCACCAAGGGAACGGGTTGCAGGAGACACTTTTCCTCTGCTTTCTCAGTCTGTTTCCTAGTGCCGGTTTGAAGTTCCTGCACTTTTCACTGTAAAACCGAGTTGGAGCTAGTACCTCCCCATATATATGTATGGAATGGAGTTTGCAACTGAAAAGAAACTTTGTGTTCCCAACAAGCTAGGTGAAGGACGGCTTTCACACACACTTATCTCTCAGAACAGAGCAAGTGGAGAGACGTTCGTTCATCTAGCACCAAGGGAACGGGTTGCAGGAGACACTTTTTCTCTGCTTTCTCTGTCTGTTTCCTAGTGCCGGTTTGAAGTTCCTGCAGTTTTCACTGTCAAACCGAGTTGGAGCAAGTACCACCCCATATATATGTATGGAATGGAGTTTGCAACTGAAAAAAAACTTTGTGTTCCCAACAAGCTAGGTGTAGGACGGCTTTCACACACACTTATCTCTCAGAACAGAGCAAGTGGAGAGACGTTCGTTCATCTAGCACCAAGGGAACGGGTTGCAGGAGACACTTTTTCTCTGCTTTCTCAGTCTGTTTCCTAGGGCCGGTTTGAAGTTCCTGCAGTTTTCACTGTAAAACCGAGTTGGAGCTTCTACCTCCCCATATATATGTATGGAATGGAGTTTGCAACTGAAAAGAAACATTGTGTTCCTAACAAGCTAGGTGAAAGACGGCTTTCACACACACTTATCTCTCAGAACAGAGCAAGTGGAGAGACGTTCGTTCATCTAGCACCAAGGGAACGGGTTGCAGGAGACACTTTTTCTCTGCTTCCTCAGTCTGTTTCCTAGTGCCGGTTTGAAGTTCCTGCAGTTTTCACTGTCAAACCGAGTTGGAGCTTGTACCTCCCCATATATATGTATGGAATGGAGTTTGCAACTGAAAAGAAACTTTGTGTTCCCAATAAGCTAGTTGAAGGACGGCTTTCACACACACTTATCTCTCAGAACAGAGCATGTGGAGAGACGTTCGTTCATCTAGCACCAAGGGATCGGGTTGCAGGAGACACTTTTTCTCTGCTTCCTCAGTCTGTTTCCTAGTGCCGGTTTGAAGTTCCTGCAGTTTTCACTGTAAAACTGATTTGGAGCTTGTACCTCCCCATATATATGTATGGAATGGAGTTTGCAACTGAAAAGAAACTTTGTGTTCCCAACAAGCTAGGTGAAGGACGGCTTTCACACACACTTATCTCTCAGAACTGAGCAAGTGGAGAGACGTTCGTTCATCTAGCACCAAGGGAACGGGTTGCAGGAGACACTTTATCTCTGCTTTCTCAGTCTGTTTCCTAGTGCCGGTTAGAATTTCCTGCAGTTTTCACTGTCAAACCGATTTGGAGCTAGTATCTCCCCACATATATGTATGGAATGGAGTTTACAACTGAAAAGAAACTTTGTGTTCCCAACAAGCTATGTGAAGAGCGGCTTTCACACACACTTAACTCTCAGAACTGAGCAAGTGGAGAGACGTTCGTTCATCTAGCACCAAGGGAACGGGTTGCAGGAGACACTTTATCTCTGCTTTCTCAGTCTGTTTCCTAGTGCCGTTTTGAAGTTCCTGCAGTTTTCACTGTAAAACCGATTTGCAGCTAGTACCTCCCCATATATATGTATGGAATGGAGTTTGCAACTGAAAAGAAACTTTGTGTTCCCAACAAGCTAGGTGAAGAACGGCTTTCACACACACTTATCTCTCAGAACTGAGCAAGTGGAGAGACGTTCGTTCATCTAGCACAAAGGAACGGGTTGCAGGAGACACTTTTACTCTGCTTTCTCAGTCTGTTTCCTAGTGCCGGTTTGAAGTTCCTGCAGTTTTCACTGTCAAACCGAGTTGGAGCTAGTACCTCCCCATATATATGTAAGGGATGGAGTTTGCAACTGAAAAGAAACTTTGTGTTCCCAACAAGCTAGGTGAAGGACGGCTTTCACACATACTTATCTCTCAGAACTGAGCAATTGGAGAGACGTTCGTTCATCTAGCACCAAGGGAACGGGTTGCAGGAGACACTTTTTCTCTGCTTTCTCAGTCTGTTTCCTAGTGCCGGTTTGAAGTTCCTGCAGTTTTCACTGTAAAACCGAGTTGGAGCTTCTACCTCCCCATATATATGTATGGAATGGAGTTTGCAACTGAAAAGAAACTTTGTGTTCCCAACAATCTAGGTGAAGGACGGCTTTCACACACACTTATCCCTCAGAACTGAGCAAGTTGAGAGACATTCGTTCATCTAGCACCAAGGGAACGGGTTGCAGGAGACACTTTTTCTCTGCTTTCTCAGTCTGTTTCCTAGTGCCGGTTTGAAGTTCCTGCAGTTTTCACTGTAAAACCGAGTTGGAGCTTCTACCTCCCCATATATATGTATGGAATGGAGTTTGCAACTGAAAAGACACTTTGTGTTCCCAACAAGCTAGGTGAAGGACGGCTTTCACACATACTTATCTGTCCGAAATGAGCAAGTGGAGAGACGTTCGTTCATCTAGCACCAAGGGAACGGGTTGCAGGAGACACTTTTTCTCTGCTTCCTCAGTCTGTTTCCTAGTGCCGGATTGAAGTTCCTGCAGTTTTCACTGTAAACCGAGTTGGAGCTTTTACCTCCCCATATATATGTATGGAATGGAGTTTGCAGCTGAAAAGAAACTTTGTGTTCCCAACAAGCTAGGTGAAGGACGGCTTTCACACACACTTATCTCTCAGAACTGAGCAAGTGGAGAGACGTTCGTTCATCTAGCACCAAGGGAACGGGTTGCAGGAGACACTTTTCCTCTGCTTTCTCAGTCTGTTTCCTAGTGCCGGTTTGAAGTTCCTGCAGTTTTCACTGTAAAACCGAGTTGGAGCTAGTACCTCCCCATATATATGTATGGAATGGAGTTTGCAACTGAAAAGAAACTTTGTGTTCCCAACAAGCTAGGTGAAGGACGGCTTTCACACACACTTATCTCTCAGAACAGAGCAAGTGGAGAGACGTTCGTTCATCTAGCACCAAGGGAACGGGTTGCAGGAGACACTTTTTCTCTGCTTTCTCTGTCTGTTTCCTAGTGCCGGTTTGAAGTTCCTGCAGTTTTCACTGTCAAACCGAGTTGGAGCTAGTACCACCCCATATATATGTATGGAATGGAGTTTGCAACTGAAAAAAAACTTTGTGTTCCCAACAAGCTAGGTGTAGGACGGCTTTCACACACACTTATCTCTCAGAACTGAGCAAGTGGAGAGACGTTCGTTCATCTAGCACCAAGGGAATGGGTTGCAGGAGACACTTTTTCTCTGCTTTCTCAGTCTGTTTCCTAGGGCCGGTTTGAAGTTCCTGCAGTTTTCACTGTAAAACCGAGTTGGAGCTTCTACCTCCCCATATATATGTATGGAATGGAGTTTGCAACTGAAAAGAAACTTTGTGTTCCTAACAAGCTAGGTGAAGGACGGCTTTCACACACACTTATCTCTCAGAACAGAGCAAGTGGAGAGACGTTCGTTCATCTAGCACCAAGGGAACGGGTTGCAGGAGACACTTTTTCTCTGCTTTCTCAGTCTGTTTCCTAGTGCCGGTTTGAAATTCCTGCAGATTTCACTGTCAAACCGAGTTGGAGCTAGTACCTCCCCATATATATGTATGGAATGGAGTTTGCAACTGAAAAGAAACTTTGTGTTCCTAACAAGCTAGGTGAAGGACGGCTTTCACACACACTTATCTCTCAGAACAGAGCAAGTGGAGAGACGTTCGTTCATCTAGCACCAAGGGAACGGGTTGCAGGAGACACTTTTTCTCTGCTTTCTCATTCTGTTTCCTAGTGCCGGTTTGAAATTCCTGCAGATTTCACTGTCAAACCGAGTTGGAGCTAGTACCACCCCATATATATGTATGGAATGGAGTTTGCAACTGAAAAAAAACTTTGTGTTCCCAACAAGCTAGGTGTAGGACGGCTTTCACACACACTTATCTCTCAGAACTGAGCAAGTGGAGAGACGTTCGTTCATCTAGCACCAAGGGAACGGGTTGCAGGAGACACTTTTTCTCTGCTTTCTCAGTCTGTTTCCTAGGGCCGGTTTGAAGTTCCTGCAGTTTTCACTGTAAAATCGAGTTGGAGCTTCTACCTCCCCATATATATGTATGGAATGGAGTTTGCAACTGAAAAGAAACTTTGTGTTCCTAACAAGCTAGGTGAAGGACGGCTTTCACACACACTTATCTCTCAGAACTGAGCAAGTGGAGAGATGTTCGTTCATCTAGCACCAAGGGAACGGGTTGCAGGAGACACTTTATCTCTGCTTTCTCAGTCTGTTTCCTAGTGCCGGTTAGAATTTCCTGCAGTTTTCACTGTCAAACCGATTTGGAGCTAGTATCTCCCCACATATATGTATGGAATGGAGTTTACAACTGAAAAGAAACTTTGTGTTCCCAACAAGCTATGTGAAGAGCGGCTTTCACACACACTTAACTCTCAGAACTGAGCAAGTGGAGAGACGTTCGTTCATCTAGCACCAAGGGAACGGGTTGCAGGAGACACTTTATCTCTGCTTTCTCAGTCTGTTTCCTAGTGCCGGATTGAAGTTCCTGCAGTTTTCACTGTAAAACCGATTTGCAGCTAGTACCTCCCCATATATATGTATGGAATGGAGTTTGCAACTGAAAAGAAACTTTGTGTTCCCAACAAGCTAGGTGAAGAACGGCTTTCACACACACTTATCCCTCAGAACTGAGCAAGTTGAGAGACGTTCGTTCATCTAGCACCAAGGGAACGGGTTGCAGGAGACACTTTTTCTCTGCTTTCTCAGTCTGTTTCCTAGTGCCGGTTTGAAGTTCCTGCAGTTTTCACTGTAAAACCGAGTTGGAGCTTCTACCTCCCCATATATATGTATGGAATGGAGTTTGCAACTGAAAAGACACTTTGTGTTCCCAACAAGCTAGGTGAAGGACGGCTTTCACACATACTTATCTGTCCGAAATGAGCAAGTGGAGAGACGTTCGTTCATCTAGCACCAAGGGAACGGGTTGCAGGAGACACTTTTTCTCTGCTTCCTCAGTCTGTTTCCTAGTGCCGGATTGAAGTTCCTGCAGTTTTCACTGTAAACCGAGTTGGAGCTTTTACCTCCCCATATATATGTATGGAATGGAGTTTGCAGCTGAAAAGAAACTTTGTGTTCCCAACAAGCTAGGTGAAGGACGGCTTTCACACACACTTATCTCTCAGAACTGAGCAAGTGGAGAGACGTTCGTTCATCTAGCACCAAGGGAACGGGTTGCAGGAGACACTTTTCCTCTGCTTTCTCAGTCTGTTTCCTAGTGCCGGTTTGAAGTTCCTGCAGTTTTCACTGTAAAACCGAGTTGGAGCTAGTACCTCCCCATATATATGTATGGAATGGAGTTTGCAACTGAAAAGAAACTTTGTGTTCCCAACAAGCTAGGTGAAGGACGGCTTTCACACACACTTATCTCTCAGAACAGAGCAAGTGGAGAGACGTTCGTTCATCTAGCACCAAGGGAACGGGTTGCAGGAGACACTTTTTCTCTGCTTTCTCTGTCTGTTTCCTAGTGCCGGTTTGAAGTTCCTGCAGTTTTCACTGTCAAACCGAGTTGGAGCTAGTACCACCCCATATATATGTATGGAATGGAGTTTGCAACTGAAAAAAAACTTTGTGTTCCCAACAAGCTAGGTGTAGGACGGCTTTCACACACACTTATCTCTCAGAACTGAGCAAGTGGAGAGACGTTCGTTCATCTAGCACCAAGGGAATGGGTTGCAGGAGACACTTTTTCTCTGCTTTCTCAGTCTGTTTCCTAGGGCCGGTTTGAAGTTCCTGCAGTTTTCACTGTAAAACCGAGTTGGAGCTTCTACCTCCCCATATATATGTATGGAATGGAGTTTGCAACTGAAAAGAAACTTTGTGTTCCTAACAAGCTAGGTGAAGGACGGCTTTCACACACACTTATCTCTCAGAACAGAGCAAGTGGAGAGACGTTCGTTCATCTAGCACCAAGGGAACGGGATGCAGGAGACACTTTTTCTCTGCTTTCTCAGTCTGTTTCCTAGTGCCGGTTTGAAATTCCTGCAGATTTCACTGTCAAACCGAGTTGGAGCTAGTACCTCCCCATATATATGTATGGAATGGAGTTTGCAACTGAAAAGAAACTTTGTGTTCCTAACAAGCTAGGTGAAGGACGGCTTTCACACACACTTATCTCTCAGAACAGAGCAAGTGGAGAGACGTTCGTTCATCTAGCACCAAGGGAACGGGTTGCAGGAGACACTTTTTCTCTGCTTTCTCATTCTGTTTCCTAGTGCCGGTTTGAAATTCCTGCAGATTTCACTGTCAAACCGAGTTGGAGCTAGTACCACCCCATATATATGTATGGAATGGAGTTTGCAACTGAAAAAAAACTTTGTGTTCCCAACAAGCTAGGTGTAGGACGGCTTTCACACACACTTATCTCTCAGAACTGAGCAAGTGGAGAGACGTTCGTTCATCTAGCACCAAGGGAACGGGTTGCAGGAGACACTTTTTCTCTGCTTTCTCAGTCTGTTTCCTAGGGCCGGTTTGAAGTTCCTGCAGTTTTCACTGTAAAATCGAGTTGGAGCTTCTACCTCCCCATATATATGTATGGAATGGAGTTTGCAACTGAAAAGAAACTTTGTGTTCCTAACAAGCTAGGTGAAGGACGGCTTTCACACACACTTATCTCTCAGAACAGAGCAAGTGGAGAGACGTTCGTTCATCTAGCACCAAAGGAACGGGTTGCAGGAGACACTTTTTCTCTGCTTTCTCATTCTGTTTCCTAGTGCCGGTTTGAAATTCCTGCAGATTTCACTGTCAAACCGAGTTGGAGCTAGTACCTCCCCATATATATGTTTGGATGGAGTTTGCAACTGAAAAGAAACTTTGTGTTCCTAACAAGCTAGGTGAAGCACGGCTTTCACACACACTTATCTCTCAGAACAGAGCAAGTGGAGAGACGTTCGTTCATCTAGCACCAAGGGAACGGGTTGCAGGAGACACTTTTTCTCTGCTTTCTCATTCTGTTTCCTAGTGCCGGTTTGAAATTCCTGCAGATTTCACTGTCAAACCGAGTTGGAGCTAGTACCTCCCCATATATATGTATGGAATGGAGTTTGCAACTGAAAAGAAACTTTGTGTTCCCAACAAGCTAGGTGAAGGACGGCTTTCACACACACTTATCTCTCAGAACAGAGCAAGTGGAGAGACGTTCGTTCATCTAGCACCAAGGGAACGGGTTGCAGGAGACACTTTTTCTCTGCTTTCTCAGACTGTTTCCTAGTGCCGGTTTGAAGTTCCTGCAGTTTTCACTGTCAAACCGAGTTGGAGCTTGTACCTCCCCATATATATGTATGGAATGGAGTTTGCAACTGAAAAGAAACTTTGTGTTCCCAACAAGCTAGGTGAAGGACGGCTTTCACACACACTTATCTCTCAGAACAGAGCAAGTGGAGAGACGTTCGTTCATCTAGCACCAAGGGAACGGGTTGCAGGAGACACTTTTTTCTGCTTTCTCTGTCTGTTTCCTAGTGCCGTTTTGAAGTTCCTGCAGTTTTCACTGTCAAACCGAGTTGGAGCTAGTACCACCCCATATATATGTATGGAATGGAGTTTGCAACTGAAAAGAAACTTTGTGTTCCCAACAAGCTAGGTGAAGGACGGCTTTCACACACATTTATCTCTCCGAACTGAGCAAGTGGAGAGACGTTCGTTCATCTAGCACCAAGGGAACGGGTTGCAGGAGACACTTTTTCTCTGCTTTCTCAGTCTGTTTCCTAGGGCCGGTTTGAAGTTCCTGCAATTTTCACTGTAAAACCGAGTTGGAGCTTCTACCTCCCCATATATATGTATGGAATGGAGTTTGCAACTGAAAAGAAACTTTGTGTTCCTAACAAGCTAGGTGAAGGACGGCTTTCACACACACTTATCTCTCAGAACAGAGCAAGTGGAGAGACGTTCGTTCATCTAGCACCAAGGGAACGGGTTGCAGGAGACACTTCTTCTCTGCTTTCTCAGTCTGTTTCCTAGTGCCGGTTTGAAATTCCTGCAGATTTCACTGTCAAACCGAGTTGGAGCTAGTACCTCCCCATATATATGTATGGAATGGAGTTTGCAACTGAAAAGAAACTTTGTGTTCCCAACAAGGTAGGTGAAGGACGGCTTTCACACATACTTATCTCTCAGAACTGAGCAAGTGGAGAGACGTTCGTTCATCTAGCACCAAGGGAACGGGTTGCAGGAGACACTTTTTCTCTGCTTTCTCAGTCTGTTTCCTAGTGCCGTTATGAAGTTCCTGCAGTTTTCAATGTAAAACCGATTTGGAGCTTCTACCTCCCCATATATATGTACGGAATGGAGTTTGCAACTGAAAAGAAACTTTGTGTTCCCAACAAGCTAGGTGAAGGGCGGCTTTCACACACACTTATCTCTCAGAACAGAGCAAGTGGAGAGACGTTCGTTCATCTAGCACCAAGGGAACGGGTTGCAGGAGACACTTTTTCTCTGCTTTCTCAGTCTGTTTCCTAGTGCCGGTTTGAAGTTCCTGCAGTTTTCACTGTAAAACCGAGTTGGAGCTTGTACCTCCCCATACATATGTATGGAATGGAGTTTGCAACTGAAAAGAAACTTTGTGTTCCCAACAAGCTAGTTGAAGGACGACTTTCACACACACTTATCACTCAGAACTGAGCAAGTGGAGAGACGTTCGTTCATCTAGCACCAAGGGAACGGGTTGCAGGAGACACTTTATCTCTGCTTTCTCAGTCTGTTTCCTAGTGCCGGTTAGAAGTTCCTGCAGTTTTCACTGTCAAACCGATTTGTAGCTAGTATCTCCCCACATATATGTATGGAAAGGAGTTTACAACTGAAAAGAAACTTTGTGTTCCCAACAAGCTAGGTGAAGAGCGGCTTTCACACACACTTATCTCTCAGAACTGAGCAAGTGTAGAGACGTTCGTTCATCTAGCACCAAGGGAACGGGTTGCAGGAGACACTTTTTCTCTGCTTTCTCAGTCTGTTTCCTAGTGCCGGTTTGAAGTTCCTGCAGTTTTCACTGTAAAACCGAGTTGCAGCTAGTACCTCCCCATATATATGTATGGAATGGAGTTTGCAACTGAAAAGAAACTTTGTGTTCCCAACAAGCTAGGTGAAGAACGGCTTTCACACACACTTATCTCTCAGAACTGAGCAAGTGGAGAGACGTTCGTTCATCTAGCACAAAGGGAACGGGTTGCAGGAGACACTTTTTCTCTGCTTTCTCAGTCTGTTTCCAAGTGCCGGTTTGAAGTTCCTGCAGTTTTCACTGTCAAACCGAGTTGGAGCTAGTACCTCCCCATATATATGTAAGGAATGGAGTTTGCAACTGAAAAGAAACTTTGTGTTCCCAACAAGCTAGGTGAAGGACGGCTTTCACACACACTTGTCTCTCAGAACTGAGCAAGTGGAGAGACGTTCGTTCATCTAGCACCAAGGGAACGGGTTGCAGGAGACACTTTTTCTCTGCTTCCTCAGTCTGTTTCCTAGTGCCGGTTTGAGGTTCCTGCAGTTTTCACTGTAAAACCGAGTTGGAGCTTTTACCTCCCCATATATATGTATGGAATGGAGTTTGCAACTGAAAAGAAACTTTGTGTTCCCAACAAGCTAGGTGAAGGGCGGCTTTCACACACACTTATCTCTCAGAACTGAGCAAGTGGAGAGACTTTCGTTCATCTAGCTCCAAGGGAACGGGTTGCAGGAGACACTTTTTCTCTGCTTTCTCAGTCTGTTTCCTAGTGCCGGTTTGAAGTTCCTGCAGTTTTCACTGTAAAACAGAGTTGGAGCTTGTACCTCCCCATATATATGTATGGAATGGAGTTTGCAACTGAAAAGAAACTTTGTGTTCCCAACAAGCTAGGTGAAGGACGACTTTCACACACACTTATCACTCAGAACTGAGCAAGTGGAGAGACGTTCGTTCATCTAGCACCAAGGGAACGGGTTGCAGGAGACACTTTATCTCTGCTTTCTCAGTCTGTTTCCTAGTGCCGGTTAGAAGTTCCAGCAGTTTTCACTGTCAAACCGATTTGTAGCTAGTATCTCCCCACATATATGTATGGAATGGAGTTTACAACTGAAAAGAAACTTTGTGTTCCCAACAAGCTAGGTGAAGAGCGGCTTTCACACACACTTATCTCTCAGAAATGAGCAAGTGTAGAGACGTTCGTTCATCTAGCACCAAGGGAACGGGTTGCAGGAGACACTTTTTCTCTGCTTTCTCATTCTGTTTCCTAGTGCCGGTTTGAAGTTCCTGCAGTTTTCACTGTCAAACCGTGTTGGAGCTAGTACCTCCCCATATATATGTATGGAATGGAGTTTGCAACTGAAAAGAAACTTTGTGTTCCCAACAAGCTAGGTGAAGGACGGCTTTCACACACACGTATCTCTCAGAACTGAGCAAGTGTAGAGACGTTCGTTCATCTAGCACCAAGGGAACGGGTAGCAGGAGACACTTTTTCTCTGCATTCTCAGTCTGTTTCCTAGTGCCGGTTAGAATTTCCTGCAGTTTTCACTGTCAAACAGATTTGGAGCTAGTATCTCCCCACATATATGTATGGAATGGAGTTTACAACTGAAAAGAAACTTTGTGTTCCCAACAAGCTAGGTGAAGAGCGGCTTTCAAACACACTTAACTCTCAGAACTGAGCAAGTGGAGAGACGTTCGTTCATCTAGCACCAAGGGAACGGGTTGCAGGAGACACTTTTTCTCTGCTTTCTCAGTCTGTTTCCTAGTGCCGGTTTGAAGTTCCTGCAGTTTTCACTGTAAAACCGAGTTGGAGCTTCTACCTCCAAATATATATGTATGGAATGGAGTTTGCAACTGAAAAGAAACTTTGTGTTCCCAAAAAGCTAGGTGAAGGACGGCTTTCACACACACTTATCTCTCAGAACTGAGCAAGTGGAGAGACGTTCGTTCATCTAGCACCAAGGGAACGGGTTGCAGGAGACACTTTTTCTCTGCTTTCTCAGTCTGTTTCCTAGTGCCGGTTTGAAGTTCCTGCAGTTTTCACGGTAAAACCGAGTTGGAGCTTGTACCTCCCCATACATATGTATGGAATGGAGTTTGCAACTGAAAAGAAACTTTGTGTTCCCAACAAGCTAGTTGAAGGACGACTTTCACACACACTTATCACTCAGAACTGAGCAAGTGGAGAGACGTTCGTTCATCTAGCACCAAGGGAACGGGTTGCAGGAGACACTTTATCTCTGCTTTCTCAGTCTGTTTCCTAGTGCCGGTTAGAAGTTCCTGCAGTTTTCACTGTCAAACGGATTTGTAGCTAGTATCTCCCCACATATATGTATGGAATGGAGTTTACAACTGAAAAGAAACTTTGTGTTCCCAACAAGCTAGGTGAAGAGCGGCTTTCACACACACTTATCTCTCAGAACTGAGCAAGTGTAGAGACGTTCGTTCATCTAGCACCAAGGGAACGGGTTGCAGGAGACACTTTTTCTCTGCTTTCTCAGTCTGTTTCCTAGTGCCGGTTTGAAGTTCCTGCAGTTTTCACTGTAAAACCGAGTTGCAGCTAGTACCTCCCCATATATATGTATGGAATGGAGTTTGCAACTGAAAATAAACTTTGTGTTCCCAACAAGCTAGGTGAAGAACGGCTTTCACACACACTTATCTCTCAGAACTGAGCAAGTGGAGAGACGTTCGTTCATCTAGCACAAAGGGAACGGGTTGCAGGAGACACTTTTTCTCTGCTTTCTCAGTCTGTTTCCTAGTGCCGGTTTGAAGTTCCTGCAGTTTTCACTGTCAAACCGAGTTGGAGCTAGTACCTCCCCATATATATGTAAGGAATGGAGTTTGCAACTGAAAAGAAACTTTGTGTTCCCAACAAGCTAGGTGAAGGACGGCTTTCACACACACTTGTCTCTCAGAACTGAGCAAGTGGAGAGACGTTCGTTCATCTAGCACCAAGGGAACGGGTTGCAGGAGACACTTTTTCTCTGCTTCCTCAGTCTGTTTCCTAGTGCCGGTTTGAGGTTCCTGCAGTTTTCACTGTAAAACCGAGTTGGAGCTTTTACCTCCCCATATATATGTATGGAATGGAGTTTGCAACTGAAAAGAAACTTTGTGTTCCCAACAAGCTAGGTGAAGGGCGGCTTTCACACACACTTATCTCTCAGAACTGAGCAAGTGGAGAGACGTTCGTTCATCTAGCACCAAGGGAACGGGTTGCAGGAGACACTTTTTCTCTGCTTTCTCAGTCTGTTTCCTAGTGCCGGTTTGAAGTTCCTGCAGTTTTCACTGTAAAACCGAGTTGGAGCTTGTACCTCCCATATATATGTATGGAATGGAGTTTGCAACTGAAAAGAAACTTTGTGTTCCCAACAAGCTAGGTGAAGGACGACTTTCACACACACTTATCACTCAGAACTGAGCAAGTGGAGAGACGTTCGTTCATCTAGCACCAAGGGAACGGGTTGCAGGAGACACTTTATCTCTGCTTTCTCAGTCTGTTTCCTAGTGAAGGTTAGAAGTTCCTGCAGTTTTCACTGTCAAACCGATTTGTAGCTAGTATCTCCCCACATATATGTATGGAATGGAGTTTACAACTGAAAAGAAACTTTGTGTTCCCAACAAGCTAGGTGAAGAGCGGCTTTCACACACACTTATCTCTCAGAACTGAGCAAGTGTAGAGACGTTCGTTCATCTAGCACCAAGGGAACGGGTTGCAGGAGACACTTTTTCTCTGCTTTCTCAGTCTGTTTCCTAGTGCCGGTTTGAAGTTCCTGCAGTTTTCACTGTAAAACCGAGTTGCAGCTAGTACCTCCCCATATATATGTATGGAATGGAGTTTGCAACTGAAAAGAAATTTTGTGTTCCTAACAAGCTAGGTGAAGGACGGCTTTCACACACACTTATTTCTCAGAACAGAGCAAGTGGAGAGACGTTCGTTCATCTAGCACCAAGGGAACGGGTTGCAGGAGAAACTTTTTCTCTGCTTTCTCAGTCTGTTTCCTAGTGCCGGTTTGAAATTCCTGCAGATTTCACTGTTAAACCGAGTTGGAGCTAGTACCTCCCCATATATATGTATGGAATGGAGTTTGCAACTGAAAAGAAACTTTGTGTTCCCAACAAGGTAGGTGAAGGACGGCTTTCACACACACTTATCTCTCAGAACTGAGCAAGTGGAGAGACGTTCGTTCATCTACCACCAAGGGAACGGGTTGCAGGAGACACTTTTTCTCTGCTTTCTCAGTCTGTTTCCTAGTGCCGTTATGAAGTTCCTGCAGTTTTCACTGTAAAACCGATTTGGAGCTTCTACCTCCCCATATATATGTACGGAATGGAGTTTGCAACTGAAAAGAAACTTTGTGTTCCTAACAAGCTAGGTGAAGGGCGGCTTTCACACACACTTATCTCTCAGAACAGAGCAAGTGGAGAGACGTTCGTTCATCTAGCATCAAGGGAACGGGTTGCAGGAGACACTTTTTCTCTGCTTCCTCAGTCTGTTTCCTAGTGCCGGTTTGAGGTTCCTGCAGTTTTCACTGTAAAACCGAGTTGGAGATTTTACCTCCCCATATATATGTACGGAATGGAGTTTGCAACTGAAAAGAAACTTTGTGTTCCCAACAAGCTAGGTGAAGGGCGGCTTTCACACACACTTATCTCTCAGAACTGAGCAAGTGGAGAGACGTTCGTTCATCTAGCACCAAGGGAACGGGTTGCAGGAGACACTTTTTCTCTGCTTTCTCATTCTGTTTCCTAGTGCCGGTTTGAAGTTACTGCAGTTTTCACTGTAAAACCGAGTTGGAGCTTGTACCTCCCATATATATGTATGGAATGGAGTTTGCAACTGAAAAGAAACTTTGTGTTCCCAACAAGCTAGGTGAAGGACGACTTTCACACACACTTATCACTCAGAACTGAGCAAGTGGAGAGACGTTCGTTCATCTAGCACCAAGGGAACGGGTTGCAGGAGACACTTTATCTCTGCTTTCTCAGTCTGTTTCCTAGTGCCGGTTAGAAGTTCCTGCAGTTTTCACTGTCAAACCGATTTGTAGCTAGTATCTCCCCACATATATGTATGGAATGGAGTTTACAACTGAAAAGAAACTTTGTGTACCCAACAAGCTAGGTGAAGAGCGGCTTTCACACACACTTATCTCTCAGAACTGAGCAAGTGTAGAGACGTTCGTTCATCTAGCACCAAGGGAACGGGTTGCAGGAGACACTTTTTCTCTGCTTTCTCAGTCTGTTTCCTAGTGCCGGTTTGAAGTTCCTGCAGTTTTCACTGTAAAACCGAGTTGCAGCTAGTACCTCCCCATATATATGTATGGAATGGAGTTTGCAACTGAAAAGAAACTTTGTGTTCCCAACAAGGTAGGTGAAGGACGGCTTTCACACACACTTATCTCTCAGAACTGAGCAAGTGGAGAGACGTTCGTTCATCTACCACCAAGGGAACGGGTTGCAGGAGACACTTTTTCTCTGCTTTCTCAGTCTGTTTCCTAGTGCCGTTATGAAGTTCCTGCAGTTTTCACTGTAAAACCGATTTGGAGCTTCTACCTCCCCATATATATGTACGGAATGGAGTTTGCAACTGAAAAGAAACATTGTGTTCCTAACAAGCTAGGTGAGGGGCGGCTTTCACACACACTTATCTCTCAGAACAGAGCAAGTGGAGAGACGTTCGTTCATTTAGCACCAAGGGAACGGGTTGCAGGAGACACTTTTTCTCTGCTTTCTCAGTCTGTTTCCTAGTGCCGGTTTGAAGTTCCTGCAGTTTTCACTGTAAAACCGAGTTGGAGCTTGTACCTCCCCATACATATGTATGGAATGGAGTTTGCAACTGAAAAGAAACTTTGTGTTCCCAACAAGCTAGTTGAAGGACGACTTTCACACACACTTATCACTCAGAACTGAGCAAGTGGAGAGACGTTCGTTCATCTAGCACCAAGGGAACGGGTTGCAGGAGACACTTTATCTCTGCTTTCTCAGTCTGTTTCCTAGTGCCGGTTAGAAGTTCCTGCAGTTTTCACTGTCAAACCGATTTGTAGCTAGTATCTCCCCACATATATGTATGGAATGGAGTTTACAACTGAAAAGAAACTTTGTGTTCCCAACAAGCTAGGTGAAGAGCGGCTTTCACACACACTTATCTCTCAGAACTGAGCAAGTGTAGAGACGTTCGTTCATCTAGCACCAAGGGAACGGGTTGCAGGAGACACTTTTTCTCTGCTTTCTCAGTCTGTTTCCTAGTGCCGGTTTGAAGTTCCTGCAGTTTTCACTGTAAAACCGAGTTGCAGCTAGTACCTCCCCATATATATGTATGGAATGGAGTTTGCAACTGAAAATAAACTTTGTGTTCCCAACAAGCTAGGTGAAGAACGGCTTTCACACACACTTATCTCTCAGAACTGAGCAAGTGGAAAGACGTTCGTTCATCTAGCACAAAAGGAACGGGTTGCAGGAGACACTTTTTCTCTGCTTTCTCAGTCTGTTTCCTAGTGCCGGTTTGAAGTTCCTGCAGTTTTCACTGTCAAACCGAGTTGGAGCTAGTACCTCCCCATATATATGTAAGGAATGGAGTTTGCAACTGAAAAGAAACTTTGTGTTCCCAACAAGCTAGGTGAAGGACGGCTTTCACACACACTTGTCTCTCAGAACTGAGCAAGTGGAGAGACGTTCGTTCATCTAGCACCAAGTTAACGGGTTGCAGGAGACACTTTTTCTCTGCTTCCTCAGTCTGTTTCCTAGTGCCGGTTTGAGGTTCCTGCAGTTTTCACTGTAAAACCGAGTTGGAGCTTTTACCTCCCCATATATATGTATGGAATGGAGTTTGCAACTGAAAAGAAACTTTGTGTTCCCAACAAGCTAGGTGAAGGGCGGCTTTCACACACACTTATCTCTCAGAACTGAGCAAGTGGAGAGACGTTCGTTCATCTAGCACCAAGGGAACGGGTTGCAGGAGACACTTTTTCTCCGATTTCTCAGTCTGTTTCCTAGTGCCGGTTTGAAGTTCCTGCAGTTTTCACTGTAAAACCGAGTTGGAGCTTGTACCTCCCCATATATATGTATGCATTGGAGTTTGCAACTGAAAAGAAACTTTGTGTTCCCAACAAGCTAGGTGAAGGACGACTTTCACACACACTTATCACTCAGAACTGAGCAAGTGGAGAGACGTTCGTTCATCTAGCACCAAGGGAACGGGTTGCAGGAGACACTTTATCTCTGCTTTCTCAGTCTGTTTCCTAGTGCCGGTTAGAAGTTCCAGCAGTTTTCACTGTCAAACCGATTTGTAGCTAGTATCTCCCCACATATATGTATGGAATGGAGTTTACAACTGAAAAGAAACTTTGTGTTCCCAACAAGCTAGGTGAAGAGCGGCTTTCACACACACTTATCTCTCAGAAATGAGCAAGTGTAGAGACGTTCGTTCATCTAGCACCAAGGGAACGGGTTGCAGGAGACACTTTTTCTCTGCTTTCTCAGTCTGTTTCCTAGTGCCGGTTTGAAGTTCCTGCAGTTTTCACTGTCAAACCGTGTTGGAGCTAGTACCTCCCCATATATATGTATGGAATGGAGTTTGCAACTGAAAAGAAACTTTGTGTTCCCAACAAGCTAGGTGAAGGACGGCTTTCACACACACGTATCTCTCAGAACTGAGCAAGTGTAGAGACGTTCGTTCATCTAGCACCAAGGGAACGGGTTGCAGGAGACACTTTTTCTCTGCTTTCTCAGTCTGTTTCCTAGTGCCGGTTAGAATTTCCTGCAGTTTTCACTGTCAAACAGATTTGGAGCTAGTATCTCCCCACATATATGTATGGAATGGAGTTTACAACTGAAAAGAAACTTTGTGTTCCCAACAAGCTAGGTGAAGAGCGGCTTTCAAACACACTTAACTCTCAGAACTGAGCAAGTGGAGAGACGTTCGTTCATCTAGCACCAAGGGAACGGGTTGCAGGAGACACTTTTTCTCTGCTTTCTCAGTCTGTTTCCTAGTGCCGGTTTGAAGTTCCTGCAGTTTTCACTGTAAAACCGAGTTGGAGCTTCTACCTCCAAATATATATGTATGGAATGGAGTTTGCAACTGAAAAGAAACTTTGTGTTACCAAAAATCTAGGTGAAGGACGGCTTTCACACACACTTATCTCTCAGAACTGAGCAAGTGGAGAGACGTTCGTTCATCTAGCACCAAGGGAACGGGTTGCAGGAGACACTTTTTCTCTGCTTTCTCAGTCTGTTTCCTAGTGCCGGTTTGAAGTTCCTGCAGTTTTCACTGTAAAACCGAGTTGGAGCTTGTACCTCCCCATACATATGTATGGAATGGAGTTTGCAACTGAAAAGAAACTTTGTGTTCCCAACAAGCTAGTTGAAGGACGACTTTCACACACACTTATCACTCAGAACTGAGCAAGTGGAGAGACGTTCGTTCATCTAGCACCAAGGGAACGGGTTGCAGGAGACACTTTATCTCTGCTTTCTCAGTCTGTTTCCTAGTGCCGGTTAGAAGTTCCTGCAGTTTTCACTGTCAAACCGATTTGTAGCTAGTATCTCCCCACATATATGTATGGAATGGAGTTTACAACTGAAAAGAAACTTTGTGTTCCCAACAAGCTAGGTGAAGAGCGGCTTTCACACACACTTATCTCTCAGAACTGAGCAAGTGTAGAGACGTTCGTTCATCTAGCACCAAGGGAAAGGGTTGCAGGAGACACCTTTTCTCTGCTTTCTCAGTCTGTTTCCTAGTGCCGGTTTGAAGTTCCTGCAGTTTTCACTGTAAAACCGAGTTGCAGCTAGTACCTCCCCATATATATGTATGGAATGGAGTTTGCAACTGAAAATAAACTTTGTGTTCCCAACAAGCTAGGTGAAGAACGGCTTTCACACACACTTATCTCTCAGAACTGAGCAAGTGGAGAGACGTTCTTTCATCTAGCACAAAGGGAACGGGTTGCAGGAGACACTTTTTCTCTGCTTTCTCAGTCTGTTTCCTAGTGCCGGTTTGAAGTTCCTGCAGTTTTCACTGTCAAACCGAGTTGGAGCTAGTATCTCCCCACATATATGTATGGAATGGAGTTTACAACTGAAAAGAAACTTTGTGTTCCCAACAAGCTAGGTGAAGAGCGGCTTTCACACACACTTATCTCTGAGAAATGAGCAAGTGTAGAGACGTTCGTTCATCTAGCACCAAGGGAACGGGTTGCAGGAGACACTTTTTCTCTGCTTTCTCAGTCTGTTTCCTAGTGCCTGTTTGAAGTTCCTGCAGTTTTCACTGTCAAACCGTGTTGGAGCTAGTACCTCCCCATATATATGTATGGAATGGAGTTTGCAACTGAAAAGAAACTTTGTGTTCCCAACAAGCTAGGTGAAGGACGGCTTTCACACACACGTATCTCTCAGAACTGAGCAAGTGTAGAGACGTTCGTTCATCTAGCACCAAGGGAACGGGTTGCAGGAGACACTTTTTCTCTGCTTTCTCAGTCTGTTTCCTAGTGCCGGTTTGAAGTTCCTGCAGTTTTCACTGTCAAACCGTGTTGGAGCTAGTACCTCCCCATATATATGTATGGAATGGAGTTTGCAACTGAAAAGAAACTTTGTGTTCCCAACAAGCTAGGTGAAGGACGGCTTTCACACACACGTATCTCTCAGAACTGAGCAAGTGTAGAGACGTTCGTTCATCTAGCACCAAGGGAACGGGTTGCAGGAGACACTTTTTCTCTGCTTTCTCAGTCTGTTTCCTAGTGCCGGTTAGAATTTCCTGCAGTTTTCACTGTCAAACAGATTTGGAGCTAGTATCTCCCCACATATATGTATGGAATGGAGTTTACAACTGAAAAGAAACTTTGTGTTCCCAACAAGCTAGGTGAAGAGCGGCTTTCAAACACACTTAACTCTCAGAACTGAGCAAGTGGAGAGACGTTCGTTCATCTAGCACCAAGGGAACGGGTTGCAGGAGACACTTTTTCTCTGCTTTCTCAGTCTGTTTCCTAGTGCCGGTTTGAAGTTCCTGCAGTTTTCACTGTAAAACCGAGTTGGAGCTTCTACCTCCAAATATATATGTATGGAATGGAGTTTGCAACTGAAAAGAAACTTTGTGTTCCCAAAAAGCTAGGTGAAGGACGGCTTTCACACACACTTATCTCTCAGAACTGAGCAAGTGGAGAGACGTTCGTTCATCTAGCACCAAGGGAACGGGTTGCAGGAGACACTTTTTCTCTGCTTTCTCAGTCTGTTTCCTAGTGCCGGTTTGAAGTTCCTGCAGTTTTCACTGTAAAACCGAGTTGGAGCTTGTACCTCCCCATACATATGTATGGAATGGAGTTTGCAACTGAAAAGAAACTTTGTGTTCCCAACAAGCTAGTTGAAGGACGACTTTCACACACACTTATCACTCAGAACTGAGCAAGTGGAGAGACGTTCGTTCATCTAGCACCAAGGGAACGGGTTGCAGGAGACACTTTATCTCTGCTTTCTCAGTCTGTTTCCTAGTGCCGGTTAGAAGTTCCTGCAGTTTTCACTGTCAAACCGATTTGTAGCTAGTATCTCCCCACATATATGTATGGAATGGAGTTTACAACTGAAAAGAAACTTTGTGTTCCCAACAAGCTAGGTGAAGAGCGGCTTTCACACACACTTATCTCTCAGAACTGAGCAAGTGTAGAGACGTTCGTTCATCTAGCACCAAGGGAAAGGGTTGCAGGAGACACTTTTTCTCTGCTTTCTCAGTCTGTTTCCTAGTGCCGGTTTGAAGTTCCTGCAGTTTTCACTGTAAAATCGAGTTGCAGCTAGTACCTCCCCATATATATGTATGGAATGGAGTTTGCAACTGAAAATAAACTTTGTGTTCCCAACAAGCTAGGTGAAGAACGGCTTTCACACACACTTATCTCTCAGAACTGAGCAAGTGGAGAGACGTTCTTTCATCTAGCACAAAGGGAACGGGTTGCAGGAGACACTTTTTCTCTGCTTTCTCAGTCTGTTTCCTAGTGCCGGTTAGAAGTTCCAGCAGTTTTCACTGTCAAACCGATTTGTAGCTAGTATCTCCCCACATATATGTATGGAATGGAGTTTACAACTGAAAAGAAACTTTGTGTTCCCAACAAGCTAGGTGAAGAGCGGCTTTCACACACACTTATCTCTGAGAAATGAGCAAGTGTAGAGACGTTCGTTCATCTAGCACCAAGGGAACGGGTTGCAGGAGACACTTTTTCTCTGCTTTCTCAGTCTGTTTCCTAGTGCCTGTTTGAAGTTCCTGCAGTTTTCACTGTCAAACCGTGTTGGAGCTAGTACCTCCCCATATATATGTATGGAATGGAGTTTGCAACTGAAAAGAAACTTTGTGTTCCCAACAAGCTAGGTGAAGGACGGCTTTCACACACACGTATCTCTCAGAACTGAGCAAGTGTAGAGACGTTCGTTCATCTAGCACCAAGGGAACGGGTTGCAGGAGACACTTTTTCTCTGCTTTCTCAGTCTGTTTCCTAGTGCCGGTTAGAATTTCCTGCAGTTTTCACTGTCAAACAGATTTGGAGCTAGTATCTCCCCACATATATGTATGGAATGGAGTTTACAACTGAAAAGAAACTTTGTGTTCCCAACAAGCTAGGTGAAGAGCGGCTTTCAAACACACTTAACTCTCAGAACTGAGCAAGTGGAGAGACGTTCGTTCATCTAGCACCAAGGGAACGGGTTGCAGGAGACACTTTTTCTCTGCTTTCTCAGTCTGTTTCCTAGGGCCGGTTTAAAGTTCCTGCAGTTTTCACTGTAAAACCGAGTTGGAGCTTGTACCTCCCCATACATATGTATGGAATGGAGTTTGCAACTGAAAAGAAACTTTGTGTTCCCAACAAGCTAGTTGAAGGACGACTTTCACACACACTTATCACTCAGAACTGAGCAAGTGGAGAGACGTTCGTTCATCTAGCACCAAGGGAACGGGTTGCAGGAGACACTTTATCTCTGCTTTCTCAGTCTGTTTCCTAGTGCCGGTTAGAAGTTCCTGCAGTTTTCACTGTCAAACCGATTTGTAGCTAGTATCTCCCCACATATATGTATGGAATGGAGTTTACAACTGAAAAGAAACTTTGTGTTCCCAACAAGCTAGGTGAAGAGCGGCTTTCACACACACTTATCTCTCAGAACTGAGCAAGTGTAGAGACGTTCGTTCATCTAGCACCAAGGGAACGGGTTGCAGGAGACACTTTTTCTCTGCTTTCTCAGTCTGTTTCCTAGTGCCGGTTTGAAGTTCCTGCAGTTTTCACTGTAAAACCGAGTTGCAGCTAGTACCTCCCCATATATATGTATGGAATGGAGTTTGCAACTGAAAATAAACTTTGTGTTCCCAACAAGCTAGGTGAAGAACGGCTTTCACACACACTTATCTCTCAGAACTGAGCAAGTGGAGAGACGTTCGTTCATCTAGCACCAAGGGAACGGGTTGCAGGAGACACTTTTTCTCTGCTTTCTCAGTCTGTTTCCTAGTGCCGGTTTGAAGTTCCTGCAGTTTTCACTGTCAAACCGAGTTGGAGCTAGTACCTCCCCATATATATGTAAGGAATGGAGTTTGCAACTGAAAAGAAACTTTGTGTTCCCAACAAGCTAGGTGAAGGACGGCTTTCACACACACTTGTCTCTCAGAACTGAGCAAGTGTAGAGACGTTCGTTCATCTAGCACCAAGGGAACGGGTTGCAGGAGACACTTTTTCTCTGCTTCCTCAGTCTGTTTCCTAGTGCCGGTTTGAGGTTCCTGCAGTTTTCACTGTAAAACCGAGTTGGAGCTTTTACCTCCCCATATATATCTATGGAATGGAGTTTGCAACTGAAAAGAAACTTTGTGTTCCCAACAAGCTAGGTGAAGGGCGGCTTTCACACACACTTATCTCTCAGAACTGAGCAAGTGGAGAGACGTTCGTTCATCTAGCACCAAGGGAACGGGTTGCAGGAGACACTTTATCTCTGCTTTCTCAGTCTGTTTCCTAGTGCCGGTTAGAAGTTCCTGCAGTTTTCACTGTCAAACCGATTTGTAGCTAGTATCTCCCCACATATATGTATGGAATGGAGTTTACAACTGAAAAGAAACTTTGTGTTCCCAACAAGCTAGGTGAAGAGCGGCTTTCACACACACTTATCTCTCAGAACTGAGCAAGTGTAGAGACGTTCGTTCATCTAGCACCAAGGGAACGGGTTGCAGGAGACACTTTTTCTCTGCTTTCTCAGTCTGTTTCCTAGTGCCGGTTTGAAGTTCCTGCAGTTTTCACTGTAAAACCGAGTTGCAGCTAGTACCTCCCCATATATATGTATGGAATGGAGTTTGCAACTGAAAATAAACTTTGTGTTCCCAACAAGCTAGGTGAAGAACGGCTTTCACACACACTTGTCTCTCAGAAGTGAGCAAGTGGAGAGACGTTCGTTCATCTAGCACCAAGGGAACGGGTTGCAGGAGACACTTTTTCTCTGCTTCCTCAGTCTGTTTCCTAGTGCCGGTTTGAAGTTCCTGCAGTTTTCACTGTAAAACCGAGTTGGAGCTTCTACCTACCCATATATATGTATGGAATGGAGTTTGCAACTGAAAAGAAACTTTGTGTTCCCAACAAGCTAGGTGAAGGACGGCTTTCACACACACTTATCTCTCAGAACTGAGCAAGTGGAGAGACGTTCGTTCATCTAGCACCAAGGGAACGGGTTGCAGGAGACACTTTTTCTCTGCTTTCTCAATTTGTTTCCTAGTGCCGGTTTGAATTTCCTGCAGTTTTCACTGTAAAACCGAGTTGGAGCTTCTACCTACCCATATATATGTATGGAATGGAGTTTGCAACTGAAAAGAAACTTTGTGTTCCCAACAAGCTAGGTGAAGGACGGCTTTCACACACACTTATCTCTCAGAACTGAGCAAGTGGAGAGACGTTCGTTCATCTAGCACCAAGGGAACGGGTTGCAGGAGACACTTTTTCTCTGCTTTCTCAGTCTGTTTCCTAGTGCCGGTTTGAAGTTCCTGCAGTTTTCACTGTAAAACCGATTTGGAGCTAGTACCTCCCCATATATATGTATGGAATGGAGTTTGCAACTGAAAAGAAACTTTGTGTTCCCAACAAGCTAGGTGAAGGACGGCTTTCACACACATTTATCTCTCAGAACTGAGCAAGTGGAGAGACGTTCGTTCATCTAGCACCAAGGGAACGGGTTGCAGGAGACACTTTTTCTCTGCTTCCTCAGTCTGTTTCCTAGTGCCGGTTTGAAGTTCCTGCAGTTTTCACTGTAAAACCGAGTTGGAGCTTGTACCTCCCCATATATATGTATGGAATGGAGTTTGCATCTGAAAACAAACTTTGTGTTCCCAACAAGATAGTTGAAGGACGGCTTTCACACACACTTATCTCTCAGAACTGAGCAAGTGGAGAGACGTTCGTTCATCTAGCACCAAGTGAACGGGTTGCAGGAGACACTTTTTCTCTGCTTTCTCAGTCTGTTTCCTAGTGCCGGTTTGAAGTTCCTGCAGTTTTCACTGTAAAACCGAGTTGGAGCTTGTACCTCCCCATATATATGTATGGAATGGAGTTTGCAACTGAAAAGAAACTTTGTGTTCCCAACAAGCTAGGTGAAGGACGGCTTTCACACACACTTATCTCTCAGAACAGAGCAAGTGGAGAGACGTTCGTTCATCTAGCACCAAGGGAACGGGTTGCAGGAGACACTTTTTCTCTGCTTTCTCAGTCTGTTTCCTAGTGCCGGTTTGAAGTTCCTGCAGTTTTCACTGTCAAACCGAGTTGGAGCTTGTACCACCCCATATATATGTATGGAATGGAGTTTGCAACTGAAAAGAAACTTTGTGTTCCCAACAAGCTAGGTGAAGGACGGCTTTCACACACACTTATCTCTCAGAACTGAGCAAGTGGAGAGACGTTCGTTCATCTAGCACCAAGGGAACGGGTTGCAGGAGACACTTTATCTCTGCTTTCTCAGTCTGTTTCCTAGTGCCGGTTAGAATTTCCTGCAGTTTTCACTGTCAAACCGATTTGGAGCTAGTATCTCCCCACATATGTGTATGGAATGGTGTTAACAACTGAAAAGAAACTTTGTGTTCCCAACAAGCTATGTGAAGAGCGGCTTTCACACACACTTAACTCTCAGAACTGAGCAAGTGGAGAGACGTTCGTTCATCTAGCTCCAAGGGAACGGGTTGCAGGAGACACTTTTTCTCTGCTTTCTCAGTCTGTTTCCTAGTGCCGGTTTGAAGTTCCTGCAGTTTTCACTGTAAAACCGACTTGGAGCTTCTACCTCCCCATATATATGTATGGAATGGAGTTTGCAACTGAAAAGAAACTTTGTGTTCCCAACAAGCTAGGTGAAGGACGGCTTTCACACACACTTATCTCTCAGAACTGAGCAAGTGGAGAGACTTTCGTTCATCTAGCACCAAGGGAACGGGTTGCAGGAGACACTTTTTCTCTGCTTTCTCAGTCTGTTTCCTAGTGCCGGTTTGAAGTTCCTGCAGTTTTCACTGTAAAACCGAGTTGGAGCTTCTACCTCCCCATATATATGTGTGGAATGGAGTTTGCAACTGAAAAGAAACTTTGTGTTCCCAACAAGCTAGGTGAAGGACGGCTTTCACACATACTTATCTCTCAGAACTGAGCAAGTGGAGAGACGTTCGTTCATCTAGCACCAAGGGAACGGGTTGCAGGAGACACTTTTTCTCTGCTTCCTCAGTCTGTTTCCTAGTGCCGGTTTGAAGTTCCTGCAGTTTTCACTGTAAACAGAGTTGGAGATTGTACCTCCCCATATATATGTATGGAATGGAGTTTGCAACTGAAAAGAAACTTTGTGTTCCTAACAAGCTAGGTTAAGGACGGCTTTCACACACACATATCTCTCAGAACTGAGCAAGTGGAGAGACGTTCGTTCATCTAGCACCAAGGGAACGGGTTGCAGGAGTCACTTTTTCTCTGCTTTCTCAGTCTGTTTCCTAGTGCCGGTTTGAAGTTCCTGCAGTTTTCACTGTAAAACCGAGTTGGAGCTTCTACCTTCCCATATATATGTATGGAATGGAGTTTCCAATTGAAAAGAAACTTTGTGTTCCCAACAAGCTAAGTGAAGTACGGCTTTCACACACACTTATCTCTCAGAACAGAGCAAGTGGAGAGACGTTCGTTCATCTAGCACCAAGGGAACGGGTTGCAGGAGACACTTTTTCTCTGCTTTCTCAGTCTGTTTCCTAGTGCCGGTTTGAAGTTCCTGCAGTTTTCACTGTCAAACCGAGTTGGAGCTAGTACCTCCCCTTATATATGTATGGAATGGAGTTTGCAACTGAAAAGAAACTTTGTGTTCCCAACAAGCAAGGTGAAGGGCGGCTTTCACACACACTTATCTCTCAGAACTGAGCAAGTGGAGAGACGTTCGTTCATCTAGCACCAAGGGAACGGGTTGCAGGAGACACTTTTTCTCTGCTTTCTCAGTCTGTTTCCTAGTGCCGGTTTGAAGTTCCTGCAGTTTTCACTGTAAAACCGAGTTGGAGCTTCTACCTCCCCATATATATGTATGGAATGGAGTTTGCAACTGAAAAGAAACTTTGTGTTCCCAACAAGCTAGGTGAAGGACGGCTTTCACACACACTTATCTCTCAGAACTGAGCAAGTGGAGAGACGTTCGTTCATCTAGCACCAAGGGAACGGGTTGCAGGAGACACTTTTTCTCTGCTTTCTCAGACTGTTTCCTAGTGCCGGTTTGAAGTTCCTGCAGTTTTCACTGTAAAACCGAGTTGGAGATTCTACCTCCCCATATATATATATGGAATGGAGTTTGCAACTGAAAAGAAACTTTGTGTTCCCAACAAGCTAAGTGAAGGACGGCTTTCACACACACTTATCTCTCAGAAATGAGTAAGTGGAGAGACGTTCGTTCATCTAGCACCAAGGGAACGGGTTGCAGGAGACACTTTTCCTCTGCTTTCTCTGTCTGTTTCCTAGTGCCGGTTTGAAGTTCCTGCAGTTTTCACTGTCAAAACGAGTTGGAGCTAGTACCTCCACATATATGTGTATGGAATGGAGTTTGCAACTGAAAAGAAACTTTGTGTTCCCAACAAGCTAGGTGAAGGACGGCTTTCACACACACTTATCTCTCAGAACTGAGCAAGTGGAGAGACGTTCATTCATCTAGCACCAAGGGAACGGGTTGCAGGAGAAACTTTTTCTCTGCTTTCTCAGTCTGTTTCCTAGTGCCTGTTTGAAGTTCCTGCAGTTTTCACTGTCAAACCGAGTTGGAGCTAGTACCTCCCCATATATATGTATGGAATGGAGTTTGCAACTGAAAAGAAACTTTGTGTTCCCAACAAGCTAGGTGAAGGACGGCTTTCACACACACTTATCTCTCAGAACTGAGCAAGGGGAGAGACGTTCGTTCATCTAGCACCAAGAGAACGGGTTGCAGAAGACACTTTATCTCTGCTTTCTCAGTCTGTTTCCTAGTGCTGGTTTGAAGTTCCTGCAGTTTTCACTGTAAAACAGATTTGGAGCTAGTACTTCCCCATATATATGTATGGAATGGAGTTTGCAACTGAAAAGAAACTTTGTGTTCCCAAAAAGCTAGGTGAAGGACGGCTTTCACACGCACTTATCTCTCAGAACTGAGCAAGTGGAGAGACGTTCGTTCATCTAGCACCAAGGGAACGGGTTGCAGGAGACACTTTTTCTCTGCTTTCTCAGTCTGTTTCCTAGTGCCGGTTTGAAGTTCCTGCAATTTTCACTGTAAAACCGAGTTGGAGCTTCTACCTCCCCATATATATGTATGGAATGGAGTTTGCAACTGAAAAGAAACTTTGTGTTCCCAACAAGCTAGGTGAAGGACGGCTTTCACACACACTTATCTCTCAGAACTGAGCAAGTGGAGAGACGTTCGTTCATCTAGCACCAAGGGAACGGGTTGCAGGAGACACTATTTCTCTGCTTTCTCAGTCTGTTTCCTAGTGCCGGATTGAAGTTCCTGCAGTTTTCACTGTAAAACCGAGTTGGAGCTTCTACCTTCCCATATATATGTATGGAATGGAGTTTGCAATTGAAAAGAAACTTTGTGTTCCCAACAAGCTAAGTGAAGGACGGCTTTCACACACACTTATCTCTCAGAACAGAGCAAGTGGAGAGACGTTCGTTCATCT
This sequence comes from Camelus dromedarius, assembly GCF_036321535.1. Classification (NCBI taxonomy): domain Eukaryota; kingdom Metazoa; phylum Chordata; class Mammalia; order Artiodactyla; family Camelidae; genus Camelus; species Camelus dromedarius. The sequence continues at coordinate 1,846,699 of NW_026989814.1, forward strand.
AGCACCAAGGGAACGGGTTGCAGGAGACACTTTTTCTCTGCTTTCTCAGTCTGTTTCCTAGTGCCGGTTTGAAGTTCCTGCAGTTTTCACTGTCAAACCGAGTTGGAGCTAGTACCTCCCCTTATATATGTATGGAATGGAGTTTGCAACTGAAAAGAAACTTTGTGTTCCCAACAAGCTAGGTGAAGGGCGGCTTTCACACACACTTATCTCTCAGAACTGAGCAAGTGGAGAGACGTTCGTTCATCTAGCACCAAGGGAACGGGTTGCAGGAGACACTTTTTCTCTGCTTTCTCAGTCTGTTTCCTAGTGCCGGTTTGAAGTTCCTGCAGTTTTCACTGTAAAACCGAGTTGGAGCTTCTACCTCCCCATATATATGTATGGAATGGAGTTTGCAACTGAAAAGAAACTTTGTGTTCCCAACAAGCTAGGTGAAGGACGGCTTTCACACACACTAATCTCTCAGAACTGAGCAAGTGGAGAGACGTTCGTTCATCTAGCACCAAGGGAACGGGTTGCAGGAGACACTTTTTCTCTGCTTTCTCAGACTGTTTCCTAGTGCCGGTTTGAAGTTCCTGCAGTTTTCACTGTAAAACCGAGTTGGAGATTCTACCTCCCCATATATATATATGGAATGGAGTTTGCAACTGAAAAGAAACTTTGTGTTCCCAACAAGCTAGGTGAAGGACGGCTTTCACACACACTTATCTCTCAGAACAGAGCAAGTGGAGAGACGTTCATTCATCTAGCACCAAGGGAACGGGTTGCAGGAGACACTTTTTCTCTGCTTTCTCAGTCTGTTTCCTAGTGCCGGTTTGAAGTTCCTGCAGTTTTCACTGTAAAACCGAGTTGGAGCTAATACCTCACCTTATATATGTATGGAATGGAGTTTGCAACTGAAAAGAAACTTTGTGTTCCCAACAAGCTAGGTGAAGGACGGCTTTCACACGCACTTATCTCTCAGAACTGAGCAAGTGGAGAAACGTTCGTTCATCTAGCACCAAGGGAACGGGTTGCAGGAGACACTTTTTCTCTGCTTTCTCAGTCTGTTTCCTAGTGCCGGTTTGAAGTTCCTGCAGTTTTCACTGTAAAACCGAGTTGGAGCTTCTACCTCCCCATATATAGGTATGGAATGGAGTTTGCAACTGAAAAGAAACTTTGTGTTCCCAACAAGCTAGGTGAAGGACGGCTTTCACACATACTTATCTTTCAGAACTGAGCAAGTGGAGAGACGTTCGTTCATCTAGCACCAAGGGAACGGGTTGCAGGAGACACTTTTTCTCTGCTTTCTCAGTCTGTTTCCTAGTGCCTGTTTGAAGTTCCTGCAGTTTTCACTGTCAAACCGAGTTGGAGATAGTACCTCCCCATATATATGTATGGAATGGAGTTTGCAACTGAAAAGAAACTTTGTGTTCCCAACAAGCTAGGTGAAGGACGGCTTTCACACACACTTATCTCTCAGTACTGAGCAAGGGGAGAGACGTTCGTTCATCTAGCACCAAGGGAACGGGTTGCAGGAGACACTTTATCTCTGCTTTCTCAGTCTGTTTCCTAGTGCTGGTTTGAAGTTCCTGCAGTTTTCACTGTAAAACCGATTTGGAGCTTGTACCTCCCCATATATATGTATGGAATGGAGTTTGCAACTGAAAAGAAACTTTGTGTTCCCAAAAAGCTAGGTGAAGGACGGCTTTCACACGCACTTATCTCTCAGAACTGAGCAAGTGGAGAGACGTTCGTTCATCTAGCACCAAGGGAACGGGTTGCAGGAGACACTTTTTCTCTGCTTTCTCAGTCTGTTTCCTAGTGCCGGTTTGAAGTTCCTGCAGTTTTCACTGTAAAACCGAGTTGGAGCTAGTACCTCCCCATATATATGTATGGAATGGAGTTTGCAACTGAAAAGAAACTTTGTGTTCCCAACAAGCTAGGTGAAGGACGGCTTTCACACATACTTATCTCTCAGAACTGAGCAAGTGGAGAGACGTTCGTTCATCTAGCACCAAGGGAACGGGTTGCAGGAGACACTTTTTCTCTGCTTCCTCAGTCTGTTTCCTAGTGCCGGTTTGAAGTTCCTGCAGGTTTCACTGTAAAACCGATTTGGAGCTTGTACCTCCCCATATATATGTATGGAATGGAGTTTGCAACTGAAAAGAAACTTTGTGTTCCCAACAAGCTAGGTGAAGGACGGCTTTCACACACACTTATCTCTCAGAACTGAGCAAGTGGAGAGACGTTCGTTCATCTAGCACCAAGGGAACGGTTTGCAGGAGACACTTTTTCTCTGCTTTCTCAGTCTGTTTCCTAGTGCCGGTTTGAAGTTCCTGCAGTTTTCACTGTCAAACCGAGTTGGAGCTTGTACCTCCCCATATATATGTATGGAATGGAGTTTGCAAATGAAAAGAAACTTTGTGTTCCCAACAAGCTAGGTGAAGGACGGCTTTCACACACACTTATCTCTCAGAACAGAGCAAGTGGAGAGACGTTCGTTCATCTAGCACCAAGGGAACGGGTTGCAGGAGACACTTTTTCTCTGCTTTCTCAGTCTGTTTCCTAGTGCCGGTTTGAAGTTCCTGCAGTTTTCACTGTCAAACCGTGTTGGAGCTAGTACCTCCCCTTATATATGTATGGAATGGAGTTTGCAACTGAAAAGAAACTTTGTGTTCCCAACAAGCTAGGTGAAAGGCGGCTTTCACACACACTTATCTCTCAGAACTGAGCAAGTGGAGAGACGTTCGTTCATCTAGCACCAAGGGAACGGGTTGCAGGAGACACTTTTTCTCTGCTTTCTCAGTCTGTTTCCTAGTGCCGGTTTGAAGTTCCTGCAGTTTTCACTGTAAAACCGAGTTGGAGCTTCTACCTCCCCATATATATGTATGGAATGGAGTTTGCAACTGAAAAGAAACTTTGTGTTCCCAAAAAGCTAGGTGAAGGACGGCTTTCACACACACTTATCTCTCAGAACTGAGCAAGTGGAGAGACGTTCGTTCATCTAGCACCAAGGGAACGGGATGCAGGAGACACTTTTTCTCTGCTTTCTCAGACTGTTTCCTAGTGCCGATTTGAAGTTCCTGCAGTTTTCACTGTAAAACCGAGTTGGAGATTCTACCTCCCCATATATATATATGGAATGGAGTTTGCAACTGAAAAGAAACTTTGTGTTCCCAACAAGCTAGGTGAAGGACGGCTTTCACACACACTTATCTCTCAGAACAGAGCAAGTGGAGAGACGTTCATTCATCTAGCACCAAGGGAACGGGTTGCAGGAGACACTTTTTCTCTGCTTTCTCAGTCTGTTTCCTAGTGCCGGTTTGAAGTTCCTGCAGTTTTCACTGTCAAACCGAGTTGGAGCTAGTACCTCCACATATATGTGTATGGAATGGAGTTTGCAACTGAAAAGAAACTTTGTGTTCCCAACAAGCTAGGTGAAGGACGGCTTTCACACACACTTATCTCTCAGAACTGAGCAAGTGGAGAGACGTTCGTTCATCTAGCACCAAGGGAACGTTTTGCAGGAGACACTTTTTCTCCGATTTCTCAGTCTGTTTCCTAGTGCCGGTTTGAAGTTCCTGCAGTTTTCACTGTAAAACCGAGTTGGAGCTAGTACCTCCCCATATATATGTAAGGAATGGAGTTTGCAACTGAAAAGAAACTTTGTGTTCCCAACAAGCTAGGTGAAGGACGGCTTTCACACACACTTATCTCTCAGAACTGAGCAAGGGGAGAGACGTTCGTTCATCTAGCACCAAGGGAACGGGTTGCAGGAGACACTTTATCTCTGCTTTCTCAGTCTGTTTCCTAGTGCCGGTTTGAAGTTCCTGCAGTTTTCACTGTAAAACCGAGTTGGAGCTAATACCTCACCATATATATGTATGGAATGGAGTTTGCAACTGAAAAGAAACTTTGTGTTCCCAACAAGCTAGGTGAAGGACGGCTTTCACACGCACTTATCTCTCAGAACTGAGCAAGTGGAGAAACGTTCGTTCATCTAGCACCAAGGGAACGGGTTGCAGGAGACACTTTTTCTCTGCTTTCTCAGTCTGTTTCCTAGTGCCGGTTTGAAGTTCCTGCAGTTTTCACTGTAAAACCGAGTTGGAGCTTCTACCTCCCCATATATAGGTATGGAATGGAGTTTGCAACTGAAAAGAAACTTTGTGTTCCCAACAAGCTAGGTGAAGGACGGCTTTCACACATACTTATCTTTCAGAACTGAGCAAGTGGAGAGACGTTCGTTCATCTAGCACCAAGGGAACGGGTTGCAGGAGACACTTTTTCTCTGCTTTCTCAGTCTGTTTCCTAGTGCCTGTTTGAAGTTCCTGCAGTTTTCACTGTCAAACCGAGTTGGAGATAGTACCTCCCCATATATATGTATGGAATGGAGTTTGCAACTGAAAAGAAACTATGTGTTCCCAACAAGCTAGGTGAAGGACGGCTTTCACACACACTTATCTCTCAGTACTGAGCAAGGGGAGAGACGTTCGTTCATCTAGCACCAAGGGAACGGGTTGCAGGAGACACTTTATCTCTGCTTTCTCAGTCTGTTTCCTAGTGCTGGTTTGAAGTTCCTGCAGTTTTCACTGTAAAACCGATTTGGAGCTTGTACCTCCCCATATATATGTATGGAATGGAGTTTGCAACTGAAAAGAAACTTTGTGTTCCCAAAAAGCTAGGTGAAGGACGGCTTTCACACGCACTTATCTCTCAGAACTGAGCAAGTGGAGAGACGTTCGTTCATCTAGCACAAAGGGAACGGGTTGCAGGAGACACTTTTTCTCTGCTTTCTCAGTCTGTTTCCTAGTGCCGGTTTGAAGTTCCTGCAGTTTTCACTGTAAAACCGAGTTGGAGCTTCTACCTCCCCATATATATGTATGGAATGGAGTTTGCAACTGAAAAGAAACTTTGTGTTCCCAACAAGCTAGGTGAAGGACGGCTTTCACACATACTTATCTCTCAGAACTGAGCAAGTGGAGAGACGTTCGTTCATCTAGCACCAAGGGAACGGGTTGCAGGAGACACTTTTTCTCTGCTTCCTCAGTCTGTTTCCTAGTGCCGGTTTGAAGTTCCTGCAGTTTTCACTGTAAAACCGATTTGGAGCTTGTACCTCCCCATATATATGTATGGAATGGAGTTTGCAACTGAAAAGAAACTTTGTGTTCCCAACAAGCTAGGTGAAGGACGGCTTTCACACACACTTATCTCTCAGAACTGAGCAAGTGGAGAGACGTTCGTTCATCTAGCACCAAGGGAACGGTTTGCAGGAGACACTTTTTCTCTGCTTTCTCAGTCTGTTTCCTAGTGACGGTTTGAAGTTCCTGCAGTTTTCACTGTCAAACCGAGTTGGAGCTTGTACCTCCCCATATATATGTATGGAATGGAGTTTGCAAATGAAAAGAAACTTTGTGTTCCCAACAAGCTAGGTGAAGGACGGCTTTCACACACACTTATCACTCAGAACAGAGCAAGTGGAGAGACGTTCGTTCATCTAGCACCAAGGGAACGGGTTGCAGGAGACACTTTTTCTCTGCTTTCTCAGTCTGTTTCCTAGTGCCGGTTTGAAGTTCCTGCAGTTTTCACTGTCAAACCGAGTTGGAGCTAGTACCTCCCCATATATATGTATGGAATGGAGTTTGCAACTGAAAAGAAACTTTGTGTTCCCAACAAGCTAGGTGAAGGTCGGCTTTCACACACACTTATCTCTCAGAACTGAGCAAGTGGAGAGACGTTCGTTCATCTAGCACCAAGGGAACGGGTTGCAGGAGACACTTTTTCTCTGCTTTCTCAGTCTGTTTCCTAGTGCCGGTTTGAAGTTCCTGCAGTTTTCACTGTAAAACAGAGTTGGAGCTTGTACCTCCCCATATATATGTATGGAATGGAGTTTGCAACTGAAAAGAAACTTTGTGTTCCCAACAAGCTAGGTGAAGGACGGCTTTCACACACACTTATCTCTCAGAACAGAGCAAGTGGAGAGACGTTCGTTCATCTAGCACCAAGGGAACGGGTTGCAGGAGACACTTTTTCTCTGCTTTCTCAGTCTGTTTCCTAGTGCCGGTTTGAAGTTCCTGCAGTTTTCACTGTCAAACCGAGTTGGAGCTAGTACCTCCCCATATATATGTATGGAATGGAGTTTGCAACTGAAAAGAAACTTTGTGTTCCCAACAAGCTAGGTGAAGGACGGCTTTCACACACACTTATCTCTAAGAACTGAGCAAGTGGAGAGACGTTCGTTCATCTAGCACCAAGGGAACGGGTTGCAGGAGACACTTTTTCTCTGCTTTCTCAGTCTGTTTCCTAGTGCCGGTTTGAAGTTCCTGCAGTTTTCACTGTAAAACCGAGTTGGAGCTTGTACCTCCCCATATATATGTATGGAATGGAGTTTGCAACTGAAAAGAAACTATGTGTTCCCAAAAAGCTAGGTGAAGGACGGCTTTCACACACACTTATCTCTCAGAACAGAGCAAGTGGAGAGACGTTCGTTCATCTAGCACCAAGGGAACGGGTTGCAGGAGACACTTTTTCTCTGCTTTCTCAGTCTGTTTCCTAGTGCCGGTTTGAAGTTCCTGCAGTTTTCTCTGTAAAACCGAGTTGGAGCTTGTACCTCCCCATATACATGTATGGAATGGAGTTTGCAACTGAAAAGAAACTTTGTGTTCCCAACAAGCTAGGTGAAGGACGGCTTTCACACACACTTATCTCTCAGAACTGAGCAAGTGGAGAGACGTTCGTTCATCTAGCACCAAGGGAACGGGTTGCAGGAGACACTTTTTCTCTGCTTTCTCAGTCTGTTTCCTAGTGCCGGTTTGAATTTCCTGCAGTTTTCACTGTCAAACCGAGTTGGAGCTAGTACCTCCCCATATATTTTTATGGAATGGAGTTTGCAACTGAAAAGAAACTTTGTGTTCCCAACAAGCTAGGTGAAGAACGGCTTTCACACACACTTATCTCTCAGAACTGAGCAAGGGAGGAGACGTTCGTTCACCTAGCACCAAGGGAACGGGTTGCAGGAGACACTTTATCTCTGCTTTCTCATTCTGTTTCCTAGTGCCGGTTTGAAGTTCCTGCAGTTTTCACTGTAAAACCGAGTTGGAGCTAGTACCTCCCCATATATATGTATGGAATGGAGTTTGCAACTGAAAAGAAACTTTGTGTTCCCAAAAAGCTAGGTGAAGGACGGCTTTCACACACACTTATCTCTCAGAACAGAGCAAGTGGAGAGACGTTCGTTCATCTAGCACCAAGGGAACGGGTTGCAGGAGACACTTTTTCTCTGCTTTCTCAGTCTGTTTCCTAGTGCCGGTTTGAAGTTCCTGCAGTTTTCACTGTAAAACAGAGTTGGAGCTTGTACCTCCCCATATATATGTATGGAATGGAGTTTGCAACTGAAAAGAAACTTTGTGTTCCCAACAAGCTAGGTGAAGGACGGCTTTCACACACACTTATCTCTCAGAACAGAGCAAGTGGAGAGACGTTCGTTCATCTAGCACCAAGGGAACGGGTTGCAGGAGACACTTTTTCTCTGCTTTCTCAGTCTGTTTCCTAGTGCCGGTTTGAAGTTCCTGCAGTTTTCACTGTCAAACCGAGTTGGAGCTAGTACCTCCCCATATATATGTATGGAATGGAGTTTGCAACTGAAAAGAAACTTTGTGTTCCCAACAAGCTAGGTGAAGGACGGCTTTCACACACACTTATCTCTAAGAACTGAGCAAGTGGAGAGACGTTCGTTCATCTAGCACCAAGGGAACGGGTTGCAGGAGACACTTTTTCTCTGCTTTCTCAGTCTGTTTCCTAGTGCCGGTTTGAAGTTCCTGCAGTTTTCACTGTAAAACCGAGTTGGAGCTTGTACCTCCCCATATATATGTATGGAATGGAGTTTGCAACTGAAAAGAAACTATGTGTTCCCAAAAAGCTAGGTGAAGGACGGCTTTCACACACACTTATCTCTCAGAACAGAGCAAGTGGAGAGACGTTCGTTCATCTAGCACCAAGGGAACGGGTTGCAGGAGACACTTTTTCTCTGCTTTCTCAGTCTGTTTCCTAGTGCCGGTTTGAAGTTCCTGCAGTTTTCTCTGTAAAACCGAGTTGGAGCTTGTACCTCCCCATATACATGTATGGAATGGAGTTTGCAACTGAAAAGAAACTTTGTGTTCCCAACAAGCTAGGTGAAGGACGGCTTTCACACACACTTATCTCTCAGAACTGAGCAAGTGGAGAGACGTTCGTTCATCTAGCACCAAGGGAACGGGTTGCAGGAGACACTTTTTCTCTGCTTTCTCAGTCTGTTTCCTAGTGCCGGTTTGAATTTCCTGCAGTTTTCACTGTCAAACCGAGTTGGAGCTAGTACCTCCCCATATATTTTTATGGAATGGAGTTTGCAACTGAAAAGAAACTTTGTGTTCCCAACAAGCTAGGTGAAGAACGGCTTTCACACACACTTATCTCTCAGAACTGAGCAAGGGAGGAGACGTTCGTTCACCTAGCACCAAGGGAACGGGTTGCAGGAGACACTTTATCTCTGCTTTCTCATTCTGTTTCCTAGTGCCGGTTTGAAGTTCCTGCAGTTTTCACTGTAAAACCGAGTTGGAGCTAGTACCTCCCCATATATATGTATTGAATGGAGTTTGCAACTGAAAAGAAACTTTGTGTTCCCAAAAAGCTAGGTGAAGGACGGCTTTCACACACACTTATCTCTCAGAACAGAGCAAGTGGAGAGACGTTCGTTCATCTAGCACCAAGGGAACGGGTTGCAGGAGACACTTTTTCTCTGCTTTCTCAGTCTGTTTCCTAGTGCCGGTTTGAAGTTCCTGCAGTTTTCACTGTAAAACCGAGTTGGAGCTTGTACCTCCCCATATATATGTATGGAATGGAGTTTGCAACTGAAAAGAAACTTTGTGTTCCCAACAAGCTAGGTGAAGGACGGCTTTCACACACACTTATCTCTCGGAACTGAGCAAGTGGAGAGACGTTCGTTCATCTAGCACCAAGGGAACGGGTTGCAGGAGACACTTTTTCTCTGCTTTCTCAGTCTGTTTCCTAGTGCCAGTTTGAAGTTCCTGCAGTTTTCACTGTAAAACCGAGTTGGAGCTTGTACCTCCCCATATATATGTATGGAATGGAGTTTGCAACTGAAAAGAAACTTTGTGTTCCCAACAAGCTAGGTGAAGGACGGCTTTCACACACACTTATCTCTCAGAACTGAGCAAGTGGAGAGACGTTCGTTCATCTAGCACCAAGGGAACGGGTTGCAGGAGACACTTTTTCCCTGCTTTCTCAGTCTGTTTCCTAGTGCCGGTTAGAATTTCCTGCAGTTTTCACTGTCAAACCGATTTAGAGCTAGTATCTCCCCACATATATGTATGGAATGGAGTTTACAACTGAAAAGAAACTTTGTGTTCCCAACAAGCTATGTGAAGGGCGGCTTTCACACACACTTAACTCTCAGAACTGAGCAAGTGCAGAGACGTTCGTTCATCTAGCTCCAAGGGAACGGGTTGCAGGAGACACTTTTTCTCTGCTTTCTCAGTCTGTTTCCTAGTGCCGGTTTGAAGTTCCTGCAGTTTTCACTGTAAAACCGAGTTGGAGCTTCTACCTCCCCATATATATGTATGGAATGGAGTTTGCAACTGAAAAGAAACTTTGTGTTCCCAACAAGCTAGGTGAAGGACGGCTTTCACACACACTTATCTCTCAGAACTGAGCAAGTGGAGAGACGTTCGTTCATCTAGCACCAAGGGAACGGGTTGCAGGAGACACTTTTTCTCTGCTTTCTCAGTCTGTTTCCTAGTGCCGGTTTGAAGTTCCTGCAGTTTTCACTGTAAAACCGAGTTGGAGCTTGTACCTCCCCATATATATGTATGGAATGGAGTTTGCAACTGAAAAGAAACTTTGTGTTCCCAACAAGCTAGGTGAAGGACGGCTTTCACACACACTTATCTCTCAGAACTGAGCAAGTGGAGAGACGTTCGTTCATCTAGCACCAAGGGAACGGGTTGCAGGAGACACTTTTTCTCTGCTTTCTCAGTCTGTTTCCTAGTGCCACTTTGAAGTTCCTGCAGTTTTCACTGTCAAAACGAGTTGGAGCTAGTACCTCCCCATATATATGTATGCAATGGAGTTTGCAACTGAAAAGAAACTTTGTGTTCCCAACAAGCTAGGTGAAGGACGGCTTTCACACACACTTATCTCTCAGAACTGAGCAAGTGGAGAGACGTTCGTTCATCTAGCACCAAGGGAACGGGTTGCAGGAGACACTTTATCTCTGCTTTCTCAGTCTGTTTCCTAGTGCCGGTTTGAAGTTCCTGCAGTTTTCACTGTAAAACCGAGTTGGAGCTTCTACCTCCCCATATATATGTATGGAATGGAGTTTGCTACTGAAAAGAAACTTTGTGTTCCCAACAAGCTAGGTGAAGGACGGCTTTCACACATACTTATCTCTCAGAACTGAGCAAGTGGAGAGACGTTCGTTCATCTAGCACCAAGGGAACGGGTTACAGGGGACACTTTTTCTCTGCTTTCTCAGTCTGTTTCCTAGTGCCAGTTTGAAGTTCCTGCAGTTTTCACTGTAAAACGAGTTGGAGCTTGTACCTCCCCATATATATTTATGGAATGGAGTTTGCAACTGTAAAGAAACTTTGTGTTCCCAACAAGCTAGGTGAAGGACGGCTTTCACACACACTTATCTCTCGGAACTGAGCAAGTGGAGAGACGTTCGTTCATCTAGCACCAAGGGAACGGGTTGCAGGAGACACTTTTTCTCTGCTTTCTCAGTCTGTTTCCTAGTGCCAGTTTGAACTTCCTGCAGTTTTCACTGTAAAACCGAGTTGGAGCTTGTACCTCCCCATATATATGTATGGAATGGAGTTTGCAACTGAAAAGAAACTTTGTGTTCCCAACAAGCTAGGTGAAGGACGGCTTTCACACACACTTATCTCTCAGAACTGAGCAAGTGGAGAGACGTTCGTTCATCTAGCACCAAGGGAACGGGTTGCAGGAGACACTTTTTCCCTGCTTTCTCAGTCTGTTTCCTAGTGCCGGTTAGAATTTCCTGCAGTTTTCACTGTCAAACCGATTTAGAGCTAGTATCTCCCCACATATATGTATGGAATGGATTTTACAACTGAAAAGAAACTTTGTGTTCCCAACAAGCTATGTGAAGGGCGGCTTTCACACACACTTAACTCTCAGAACTGAGCAAGTGCAGAGACGTTCGTTCATCTAGCTCCAAGGGAACGGGTTGCAGGAGACACTTTTTCTCTGCTTTCTCAGTCTGTTTCCTAGTGCCGGTTTGAAGTTCCTGCAGTTTTCACTGTAAAACCGAGTTGGAGCTTCTACCTCCCCATATATATGTATGGAATGGAGTTTGCAACTGAAAAGAAACTTTGTGTTCCCAACAAGCTAGGTGAAGGACGGCTTTCACACACACTTATCTCTCAGAACTGAGCAAGTGGAGAGACGTTCGTTCATCTAGCACCAAGGGAACGGGTTGCAGGAGACACTTTTTCTCTGCTTTCTCAGTCTGTTTCCTAGTGCCGGTTTGAAGTTCCTGCAGTTTTCACTGTCAAACCGAGTTGGAGCTAGTACCTCCCCATATATATGTATGGAATGGAGTTTGCAACTGAAAAGAAACTTTGTGTTCCCAACAAGCTAGGTGAAGGGCGGCTTTCACACACACTTATCTCTCAGAACTGAGCAAGTGGAGAGACGTTCGTTCATCTAGCACCAAGGGAACGGGTTGCAGGAGACACTTTTTCTCTGCTTTCTCAGTCTGTTTCCTAGTGCCGGTTTGAAGTTCCTGCAGTTTTCACTGTAAAACCGAGTTGGAGCTTCTACCTCCCCATATATATGTATGGAATGGAGTTTGCAACTGAAAAGAAACTTTGTGTTCCCAACAAGCTAGGTGAAGGACGGCTTTCACACACACTTATCTCTCAGAACTGAGCAAGTGGAGAGACGTTCGTTCATCTAGCACCAAGGGAACGGGTTGCAGGAGAAACTATTTCTCTGCTTTCTCAGAATGTTTCCTAGTGCCGGTTTGAAGTTCCTGCAGTTTTCACTGTAAAACCGAGTTGGAGATTCTACCTCCCCATATATATATATGGAATGGAGTTTGCAACTGAAAAGAAACTTTGTGTTCCCAACAAGCTAGGTGAAGGACGGCTTTCACACACACTTATCTCTCAGAACTGAGCAAGTGGAGAGACGTTCGTTCATCTAGCACCAAGGGAACGGGTTGCAGGAGACACTTTTTCCCTGCTTTCTCAGTCTGTTTCCTAGTGCCGGTTAGAATTTCCTGCAGTTTTCACTGTCAAACCGATTTAGAGCTAGTATCTCCCCACATATATGTATGGAATGGAGTTTACAACTGAAAAGAAACTTTGTGTTCCCAACAAGCTATGTGAAGGGCGGCTTTCACACACACTTATCTCTCAGAACTGAGCAAGTGCAGAGACGTTCGTTCATCTAGCTCCAAGGGAACGGGTTGCAGGGGACACTTTTTCTCTGCTTTCTCAGTCTGTTTCCTAGTGCCGGTTTGAAGTTCCTGCAGTTTTCACTGTCAAACCGAGTTGGAGCTTCTACCTCCCCATATATATGTATGGAATGGAGTTTGCAACTGAAAAGAAACTTTGTGTTCCCAACAAGCTAGGTGAAGGACGGCTTTCACACACACTTATCTCTCAGAACTGAGCAAGTGGAGAGACGTTCGTTCATCTAGCACCAAGGGAACGGGTTGCAGGAGACACTTTTTCTCTGCTTTCTCAGTCTGTTTCCTAGTGCCGGTTTGAAGTTCCTGCAGTTTTCACTGTAAAACCGAGTTGGAGCTTGTACCTCCCCATATATATGTATGGAATGGAGTTTGCAACTGAAAAGAAACTTTGTGTTCCCAACAAGCTAGGTGAAGGACGGCTTTCACACACACTTATCTCTCAGAACTGAGCAAGTGGAGAGACGTTCGTTCATCTAGCACCAAGGGAACGGGTTGCAGGAGACACTTTTTCTCTGCTTTCTCAGTCTGTTTCCTAGTGCCACTTTGAAGTTCCTGCAGTTTTCACTGTCAAAACGAGTTGGAGCTAGTACCTCCCCATATATATGTATGGAATGGAGTTTGCAACTGAAAAGAAACTTTGTGTTCCCAACAAGCTAGGTGAAGGACGGCTTTCACACACACTTATCTCTCAGAACTGAGCAAGTGGAGAGACGTTCGTTCATCTAGCACCAAGGGAACGGGTTGCAGGAGACACTTTATCTCTGCTTTCTCAGTCTGTTTCCTAGTGCCGGTTTGAAGTTCCTGCAGTTTTCACTGTAAAACCGAGTTGGAGCTTCTACCTCCCCATATATATGTATGGAATGGAGTTTGCAACTGAAAAGAAACTTTGTGTTCCCAACAAGCTAGGTGAAGGACGGCTTTCACACACACTTATCTCTCAGAACTGAGCAAGTGGAGAGACGTTCGTTCATCTAGCACCAAGGGAACGGGTTGCAGGAGACACTTTTTCTCTGCTTTCTCAGTCTGTTTCCTAGTGCCGGTTTGAAGTTCCTGCAGTTTTCACTGTCAAACCGAGTTGGAGCTAGTACCTCCCCATATATATGTATGGAATGGAGTTTGCAACTGAAAAGAAACTTTGTGTTCCCAACAAGCTAGGTGAAGGACGGCTTTCACACACACTTATCTCTCAGAACTGAGCAAGTGGAGAGACGTTCGTTCATCTAGCACCAAGGGAACGGGTTGCAGGAGACAATTTATCTCTGCTTTCTCAGTCTGTTTCCTAGTGCCGGTTTGAAGTTCCTGCAGTTTTCACTGTAAAACCGAGTTTAGCTTCTACCTACCCATATATATGTATGGAATGGAGTTTGCAACTGAAAAGAAACTTTGTGTTCCCAACAAGCTAGGTGAAGGACGGCTTTCACACACACTTATCTCTCAGAACAGAGCAAGTGGAGAGACGTTCGTTCATCTAGCACCAAGGGAACGGGTTGCAGGAGACACTTTTTCTCTGCTTTCTCAGTCTGTTTCCTAGTGCCGGTTTGAAGTTCCTGCAGTTTTCACTGTCAAACCGTGTTGGAGCTAGTACCTCCCCATATATATGTATGGAATGGAGTTTGCAACTGTAAAGAAACTTTGTATTCCCAACAAGCTAGGTGAAGGGCGGCTTTCACACACACTTATCTCTCAGAACTGAGCAAGTGGAGAGACGTTCGTTCATCTAGCACCAAGGGAACGGGTTGCAGGAGACACTTTTTCTCTGCTTTCTCAGTCTGTTTCCTAGTGCCGGTTTGAAGTTCCTGCAGTTTTCACTGTAAAACCGAGTTGGAGCTTCTACCTCCCCATATATATGTATGGAATGGAGTTTGCAACTGAAAAGAAACTTTGTGTTCCCAACAAGCTAGGTGAAGGACGGCTTTCACACACACTTATCTCTCAGAACTGAGCAAGTGGAGAGACGTTCGTTCATCTAGCACCAAGGGAACGGGTTGCAGGAGAAACTTTTTCTCTGCTTTCTCAGACTGTTTCCTAGTGCCGGTTTGAAGTTCCTGCAGTTTTCACTGTAAAACCGAGTTGGAGATTCTACCTCCCCATATATATATATGGAATGGAGTTTGCAACTGAAAAGAAACTTTGTGTTCCCAACAAGCTAGGTGAAGGACGGCTTTCACACACACTTATCTCTCAGAACAGAGCAAGTGGAGAGACGTTCGTTCAACTAGCACCAAGGGAACGGGTTGCAGGAGACACTTTTTCTCTGCTTTCTCAGTCTGTTTCCTAGTGCCGGTTTGAAGTTCCTGCAGTTTTCACTGTCAAACCGAGTTGGAGCTAGTACCTCCCCATATATATGTATGGAATGGAGTTTGCAACTGTAAAGAAACTTTGTGTTCCCAACAAGCTATGTGAAGGGCGGCTTTCACACACACTTATCTCTCAGAACTGAGCAAGTGGAGAGACGTTCGTTCATCTAGCACCAAGGGAACGGGTTGCAGGAGACACTTTTTCTCTGCTTTCTCAGTCTGTTTCCTAGTGCCGGTTTGAAGTTCCTGCAGTTTTCACTGTAAAACCGAGTTGGAGCTTCTACCTCCCCATATATATGTATGGAATGGAGTTTGCAACTGAAAAGAAACTTTGTGTTCCCAACAAGCTAGGTGAAGGACGGCTTTCACACACACTTATCTCTCAGAACTGAGCAAGTGGAGAGACGTTCGTTCATCTAGCACCAAGGGAACGGGTTGCAGGAGAAACTTTTTCTCTGCTTTCTCAGACTGTTTCCTAGTGCCGGTTTGAAGTTCCTGCAGTTTTCACTGTAAAACCGAGTTGGAGATTCTACCTCCCCATATATATATATGGAATGGAGTTTGCAACTGAAAAGAAACTTTGTGTTCCCAACAAGCTAGGTGAAGGACGGCTTTCACACACACTTATCTCTCAGAACAGAGCAAGTGGAGAGACGTTTGTTCATCTAGCACCAAGGGAACGGGTTGCAGGAGACACTTTTTCTCTGCTTTCTCAGTCTGTTTCCTAGTGCCGGTTTGAAGTTCCTGCAGTTTTCACTGTCAAACCGAGTTGGAGCTAGTACCTCCCCATATATATGTATGGAATGGAGTTTGCAACTGAAAAGAAACTTTGTGTTCCCAACAAGCTAGGTGAAGGACGGCTTTCACACACACTTATCTCTCAGAACTGAGCAAGGGGAGAGACGTTCGTTCATCTAGCACCAAGGGAACGGGTTGCAGGAGACACTTTATCTCTGCTTTCTCAGTCTGTTTCCTAGTGCCGTTTTGAAGTTCCTGCAGTTTTCACTGTAAAACCGAGTTGGAGCTAGTACCTCCCCATATATATGTATGGATTGGAGTTTGCAACTGAAAAGAAACTTTGT
Source organism: Camelus dromedarius (assembly GCF_036321535.1). Classification (NCBI taxonomy): domain Eukaryota; kingdom Metazoa; phylum Chordata; class Mammalia; order Artiodactyla; family Camelidae; genus Camelus; species Camelus dromedarius. The sequence continues at coordinate 1,862,550 of NW_026989814.1, forward strand.
GTTCCCAACAAGCTAGGTGAAGGACGGCTTTCACACGCACTTATCTCTCAGAACTGAGCAAGTGGAGAGACGTTCGTTCATCTAGCACCAAGGGAACGGGTTGCAGGAGACACTTTTTCTCTGCTTTCTCAGTCTGTTTCCTAGTGCCGGTTTGAAGTTCCTGCAGTTTTCACTGTCAAACCGAGTTGGAGCTAGTACCTCCCCATATATATGTATGGAATGGAGTTTGCAACTGTAAAGAAACTTTGTGTTCCCAACAAGCTAGGTGAAGGGCGGCTTTCACACACACTTATCTCTCAGAACTGAGCAAGTGGAGAGACGTTCGTTCATCTAGCACCAAGGGAACGGGTTGCAGGAGACACTTTTTCTCTGCTTTCTCAGACTGTTTCCTAGTGCCGGTTTGAAGTTCCTGCAGTTTTCACTGTAAAACCGAGTTGGAGCTTCTACCTCCCCATATATATGTATGGAATGGAGTTTGCAACTGAAAAGAAACTTTGTGTTCCCAACAAGCTAGGTGAAGGACGGCTTTCACACACACTTATCTCTCAGAACTGAGCAAGTGGAGAGACGTTCGTTCATCTAGCACCAAGGGAACGGGTTGCAGGAGAAACTTTTTCTCTGCTTTCTCAGACTGTTTCCTAGTGCCGGTTTGAAGTTCCTGCAGTTTTCACTGTAAAACCGAGTTTGAGATTCTACCTCCCCATATATATATATGGAATGGAGTTTGCAACTGAAAAGAAACTTTGTGTTCCCAACAAGCTAGGTGAAGGACGGCTTTCACACACACTTATCTCTCAGAACAGAGCAAGTGGAGAGACGTTTGTTCATCTAGCACCAAGGGAACGGGTTGCAGGAGACACTTTTTCTCTGCTTTCTCAGTCTGTTTCCTAGTGCCGGTTTGAAGTTCCTGCAGTTTTCACTGTCAAACCGAGTTGGAGCTAGTACCTCCCCATATATATGTATGGAATGGAGTTTGCAACTGAAAAGAAACTTTGTGTTCCCAACAAGCTAGGTGAAGGACGGCTTTCACACACACTTATCTCTCAGAACTGAGCAAGGGGAGAGACGTTCGTTCATCTAGCACCAAGGGAACGGGTTGCAGGAGACACTTTATCTCTGCTTTCTCAGTCTGTTTCCTAGTGCCGTTTTGAAGTTCCTGCAGTTTTCACTGTAAAACCGAGTTGGAGCTAGTACCTCCCCATATATATGTATGGATTGGAGTTTGCAACTGAAAAGAAACTTTGTGTTCCCAACAAGCTAGGTGAAGGACGGCTTTCACACGCACTTATCTCTCAGAACTGAGCAAGTGGAGAGACGTTCGTTCATCTAGCACCAAGGGAACGGGTTGCAGGAGACACTTTTTCTCTGCTTTCTCAGTCTGTTTCCTAGTGCCGGTTTGAAGTTCCTGCAGTTTTCACTGTCAAACCGAGTTGGAGCTAGTACCTCCCCATATATATGTATGGAATGGAGTTTGCAACTGTAAAGAAACTTTGTGTTCCCAACAAGCTAGGTGAAGGGCGGCTTTCACACACACTTATCTCTCAGAACTGAGCAAGTGGAGAGACGTTCGTTCATCTAGCACCAAGGGAACGGGTTGCAGGGGACACTTTTTCTCTGCTTTCTCAGTCTGTTTCCTAGTGCCGGTTTGAAGTTCCTGCAGTTTTCACTGTAAAACCGAGTTGGAGCTTCTACCTCCCCATATATATGTATGGAATGGAGTTTGCAACTGAAAAGAAACTTTGTGTTCCCAACAAGCTAGGTGAAGGACGGCTTTCACACACACTTATCTCTCAGAACTGAGCAAGTGGAGAGACGTTCGTTCATCTAGCACCAAGGGAACGGGTTGCAGGAGAAACTTTTTCTCTGCTTTCTCAGACTGTTTCCTAGTGCCGGTTTGAAGTTCCTGCAGTTTTCACTGTAAAACCGAGTTGGAGATTCTACCTCCCCATATATATATATGGAATGGAGTTTGCAACTGAAAAGAAACTTTGTGTTCCCAACAAGCTAGGTGAAGGAAGGCTTTCACACACACTTATCTCTCAGAACAGAGCAAGTGGAGAGACGTTTGTTCATCTAGCACCAAGGGAACGGGTTGCAGGAGACACTTTTTCTCTGCTTTCTCAGTCTGTTTCCTAGTGCCGGTTTGAAGTTCCTGCAGTTTTCACTGTCAAACCGAGTTGGAGCTAGTACCTCCCCATATATATGTATGGAATGGAGTTTGCAACTGAAAAGAAACTTTGTGTTCCCAACAAGCTAGGTGAAGGACGGCTTTCACACACACTTATCTCTCAGAACTGAGCAAGTGGAGAGACGTTCGTTCATCTAGCACCAAGGGAACGGGTTGCAGGAGACACTTTATCTCTGCTTTCTCAGTCTGTTTCCTAGTGCCGTTTTGAAGTTCCTGCAGTTTTCACTGTAAAACCGAGTTGGAGCTAGTACCTCCCCATATATATGTATGGATTGGAGTTTGCAACTGAAAAGAAACTTTGTGTTCCCAACAAGCTAGGTGAAGGACGGCTTTCACACGCACTTATCTCTCAGAACTGAGCAAGTGGAGAGACGTTCGTTCATCTAGCACCAAGGGAACGGGTTGCAGGAGACACTTTTTCTCTGCTTTCTCAGTCTGTTTCCTAGTGCCGGTTTGAAGTTCCTGCAGTTTTCACTGTAAAACCGAGTTGGAGCTAGTACCTCCCCATATATATGTATGGAATGGAGTTTGCAACTGAAAAGAAACTTTGTGTTCCCAACAAGCTAGGTGAAGGACGGCTTTCACACACACTTATCTCTCAGAACTGAGCAAGTGGAGAGACGTTCGTTCATCTAGCACCAAGGGAACGGGTTGCAGGAGAAACTTTTTCTCTGCTTTCTCAGACTGTTTCCTAGTGCCGGTTTGAAGTTCCTGCAGTTTTCACTGTAAAACCGAGTTGGAGATTCTACCTCCCCATATATATATATGGAATGGAGTTTGCAACTGAAAAGAAACTTTGTGTTCCCAACAAGCTAGGTGAAGGAAGGCTTTCACACACACTTATCTCTCAGAACAGAGCAAGTGGAGAGACGTTTGTTCATCTAGCACCAAGGGAACGGGTTGCAGGAGACACTTTTTCTCTGCTTTCTCAGTCTGTTTCCTAGTGCCGGTTTGAAGTTCCTGCAGTTTTCACTGTCAAACCGAGTTGGAGCTAGTACCTCCCCATATATATGTATGGAATGGAGTTTGCAACTGAAAAGAAACTTTGTGTTCCCAACAAGCTAGGTGAAGGACGGCTTTCACACACACTTATCTCTCAGAACTGAGCAAGGGGAGAGACGTTCGTTCATCTAGCACCAAGGGAACGGGTTGCAGGAGACACTTTATCTCTGCTTTCTCAGTCTGTTTCCTAGTGCCGTTTTGAAGTTCCTGCAGTTTTCACTGTAAAACCGAGTTGGAGCTAGTACCTCCCCATATATATGTATGGATTGGAGTTTGCAACTGAAAAGAAACTTTGTGTTCCCAACAAGCTAGGTGAAGGACGGCTTTCACACGCACTTATCTCTCAGAACTGAGCAAGTGGAGAGACGTTCGTTCATCTAGCACCAAGGGAACGGGTTGCAGGAGACACTTTTTCTCTGCTTTCTCAGTCTGTTTCCTAGTGCCGGTTTGAAGTTCCTGCAGTTTTCACTGTCAAACCGAGTTGGAGCTAGTACCTCCCCATATATATGTATGGAATGGAGTTTGCAACTGAAAAGAAACTTTGTGTTCCCAACAAGCTAGGTGAAGGACGGCTTTCACACACACTTATCTCTCAGAACTGAGCAAGGGGAGAGACGTTCGTTCATCTAGCACCAAGGGAACGGGTTGCAGGAGACACTTTATCTCTGCTTTCTCAGTCTGTTTCCTAGTGCCGTTTTGAAGTTCCTGCAGTTTTCACTGTAAAACCGAGTTGGAGCTAGTACCTCCCCATATATATGTATGGATTGGAGTTTGCAACTGAAAAGAAACTTTGTGTTCCCAACAAGCTAGGTGTAGGACGGCTTTCACACGCACTTATCTCTCAGAACTAAGCAAGTGGAGAGACGTTCGTTCATCTAGCACCAAGGGAACGGGTTGCAGGAGACACTTTTTCTCTGCTTTCTCAGTCTGTTTCCTAGTGCCGGTTTGAAGTTCCTGCAGTTTTCACTGTCAAACCGAGTTGGAGCTAGTACCTCCCCATATATATGTATGGAATGGAGTTTGCAACTGTAAAGAAACTTTGTGTTCCCAACAAGCTAGGTGAAGGGCGGCTTTCACACACACTTATCTCTCAGAACTGAGCAAGTGGAGAGACGTTCGTTCATCTAGCACCAAGGGAACGGGTTGCAGGAGACACTTTTTCTCTGCTTTCTCAGTCTGTTTCCTAGTGCCGGTTTGAAGTTCCTGCAGTTTTCACTGTAAAACCGAGTTGGAGCTTCTACCTCCCCATATATATGTATGGAATGGAGTTTGCAACTGAAAAGAAACTTTGTGTTCCCAACAAGCTAGGTGAAGGACGGCTTTCACACACACTTATCTCTCAGAACTGAGCAAGTGGAGAGACGTTCGTTCATCTAGCACCAAGGGAACGGGTTGCAGGAGAAACTTTTTCTCTGCTTTCTCAGACTGTTTCCTAGTGCCGGTTTGAAGTTCCTGCAGTTTTCACTGTAAAACCGAGTTGGAGATTCTACCTCCCCATATATATATATGGAATGGAGTTTGCAACTGAAAAGAAACTTTGTGTTCCCAACAAGCTAGGTGAAGGAAGGCTTTCACACACACTTATCTCTCAGAACAGAGCAAGTGGAGAGACGTTTGTTCATCTAGCACCAAGGGAACGGGTTGCAGGAGACACTTTTTCTCTGCTTTCTCAGTCTGTTTCCTAGTGCCGGTTTGAAGTTCCTGCAGTTTTCACTGTCAAACCGATTTGGAGCTTCTACCTCCCCATATATATGTATGGAATGGAGTTTGCAACTGAAAAGAAACTTTGTGTTCCCAACAAGCTAGGTGAAGGACGGCTTTCACACACACTTATCTCTCAGAACTGAGCAAGTGGAGAGACGTTCGTTCATCTAGCACCAAGGGAACGGGTTGCAGGAGACACTTTTTCTCTGCTTTCTCAGTCTGTTTCCTAGTGCCGTTTTGAAGTTCCTGCAGTTTTCACTGTAAAACCGAGTTGGAGCTAGTACCTCCCCATATATATGTATGGATTGGAGTTTGCAACTGAAAAGAAACTTTGTGTTCCCAACAAGCTAGGTGAAGGACGGCTTTCACACGCACTTATCTCTCAGAACTGAGCAAGTGGAGAGACGTTCGTTCATCTAGCACCAAGGGAACGGGTTGCAGGAGACACTTTTTCTCTGCTTTCTCAGTCTGTTTCCTAGTGCCGGTTTGAAGTTCCTGCAGTTTTCACTGTAAAACCGAGTTGGAGCTTCTACCTCCCCATATATATGTATGGAATGGAGTTTGCAACTGAAAAGAAACTTTGTGTTCCCAACAAGCTAGGTGAAGGACGGCTTTCACACATACGTATCTCTCAGAACTGAGCAAGTGGAGAGACGTTCGTTCATCTAGCACCAAGGGAACGGGTTGCAGGAGACAATTTTTCTCTGCTTCCTCAGTCTGTTTCCTAGTGCCGGTTTGAATTTCCTGCAATTTTCACTGTAAACCGAGTTGGAGCTTGTACCTCCCCATATATATGTATGGAATGGAGTTTGCAACTGAAAAGAAACTTTGTGTTCCCAACAAGCTAGGTGAAGGACGGCTTTCACACACACTTATCTCTCAGAACTGAGCAAGTGGAGAGACGTTCGTTCATCTAGCACCAAGGGAACGGGTTGCAGGAGACACTTTTTCTCTGCTTTCTCAGTCTGTTTCCTAGTGCCGGTGTGAAGTTCCTGCAGTTTTCACTGTCAAACCGAGTTGGAGCTAGTACCTCCCCATATATATGTATGGAATGGAGTTTGCAACTGAAAAGAAACTTTGTGTTCCCAACAAGCTAGGTGAAGGACGGCTTTCACACACACTTATCTCTCAGAACTGAGCAAGTGGAGAGACGTTCGTTCATCTAGCACCAAGGGAACGGGTTGCAGGAGACACTTTTTCTCTGCTTTCTCAGTCTGTTTCCTAGTGCCGGTTTGAAGTTCCTGCAGTTTTCACTGTCAAACCGATTTGGAGCTAGTACCTCCCCATATATATGTATGGAATGGAGTTTGCAACTGTAAAGAAACTTTGTGTTCCCAACAAGCTAGGTGAAGGGCGGCTTTCACACACACTTATCTCTCAGAACTGAGCAAGTGGAGAGACGTTCGTTCATCTAGAACCAAGGGAACGGGTTGCAGGAGACACTTTTTCTCTGCTTTCTCAGTCTGTTTCATAGTGCTGCTTTGAAGTTCCTGCAGTTTTCACTGTAAAATCGAGTTGGAGCTTCTACCTCCCCATATATATGTATGGAATGGAGTTTGCAACTGAAAAGAAACTTTGTGTTCCCAACAAGCTAGGTGAAGGACGGCTTTCACACACACTTATCTCTCAGAACTGAGCAAGTGGAGAGACGTTCGTTCATCTAGCACCAAGGGAACGGGTTGCAGGAGAAACTTTTTCTCTGCTTTCTCAGACTGTTTCCTAGTGCCGGTTTGAAGTTCCTGCAGTTTTCACTGTAAAACCGAGTTGGAGATTCTACCTCCCCATATATATATATGGAATGGAGTTTGCAACTGAAAAGAAACTTTGTGTTCCCAACAAGCTAGGTGAAGGACGGCTTTCACACACACTTATCTCTCAGAACAGAGCAAGTGGAGAGACGTTTGTTCATCTAGCACCAAGGGAACGGGTTGCAGGAGACACTTTTTCTCTGCTTTCTCAGTCTGTTTCCTAGTGCCGGTTTGAAGTTCCTGCAGTTTTCACTGTCAAACCGAGTTGGAGCTAGTACCTCCCCATATATATGTATGGAATGGAGTTTGCAACTGAAAAGAAACTTTGTGTTCCCAACAAGCTAGGTGAAGGACGGCTTTCACACACACTTATCTCTCAGAACTGAGCAAGGGGAGAGACGTTCGTTCATCTAGCACCAAGGGAACGGGTTGCAGGAGACACTTTATCTCTGCTTTCTCAGTCTGTTTCCTAGTGCCGTTTTGAATTTCCTGCAGTTTTCACTGTAAAACCGAGTTGGAGCTAGTACCTCCACATATATATGTATGGATTGGAGTTTGCAACTGAAAAGAAACTTTGTGTTCCCAACAAGCTAGGTGAAGGACGGCTTTCACACGCACTTTTCTCTCAGAACTGAGCAAGTGGAGAGACGTTCGTTCATCTAGCACCAAGGGAACGGGTTGCAGGAGACACTTTTTCTCTGCTTTCTCAGTCTGTTTCCTAGTGCCGGTTTGAAGTTCCTGCAGTTTTCACTGTAAAACCGAGTTGGAGCTTCTACCTCCCCATATATATGTATGGAATGGAGTTTGCAACTGAAAAGAAACTTTGTGTTCCCAACAAGCTAGGTGAAGGACGGCTTTCACACATACGTATCTCTCAGAACTGAGCAAGTGGAGAGACGTTCGTTCATCTAGCACCAAGGGAACTGGTTGCAGGAGACACTTTTTCTCTGCTTCCTCAGTCTGTTTCCTAGTGCCGGTTTGAATTTCCTGCAGTTTTCACTGTAAACCGAGTTGGAGCTTGTACCTCCCCATATATATGTATGGAATGGAGTTTGCAACTGAAAAGAAACTTTGTGTTCCCAACAAGCTAGGTGAAGGACGGCTTTCACACACACTTATCTCTCAGAACTGAGAAAGTGGAGAGACGTTCGTTCATCTAGCACCAAGGGAACGGGTTGCAGGAGACACTTTTTCTCTGCTTTCTCAGTCTGTTTCCTAGTGCCGGTTTGAAGTTCCTGCAGTTTTCACTGTCAAACCGATTTGGAGCTAGTACCTCCCCATATATATGTATGGAATGGAGTTTGCAACTGAAAAGAAACTTTGTGTTCCCAACAAGCTAGGTGAAGGACGGCTTTCACACACACTTATCTCTCAGAACTGAGCAAGTGGAGTGACGTTCATTCATGTAGCACCAAGGGAACGGGTTGCAGGAGACACTTTTTCTCTGCTTTCTCAGTTTGTTTCCTAGTGCCGGTTTGAAGTTCCTGCAGTTTTCACTGTCAAACCGAGTTGGAGCTAGTACCTCCCCATATATATGTATGGAATGGAGTTTGCAACTGAAAAGAAACTTTGTGTTCCCAACAAGCTAGGTGAAGGACAGCTTTCACACACACTTATCTCTCAGAACTGAGCAAGTGGAGAGACGTTCGTTCTTCTAGCACCAAGGGAACGGGTTGCAGGAGACACTTTTTCTCTGCTTCCTCAGTATGTTTCCTAGTGCCGGTTTGAAGTTCCTGCAGTTTTCACTGTAAACCGAGTTGGAGCTTGTACCTCCCCATATATATGTATGGAATGGAGTTTGCAACTGAAAAGAAACTTTGTGTTCCCAACAAGCTAGGTGAAGGACGGCTTTCACACACACTTATCTCTCAGAACTGAGCAAGGGGAGAGACGTTCGTTCATCTAGCACCAAGGGAACGGGTTGCAGGAGACACTTTTTCTCTGCTTTCTCAGACTGTTTCCTAGTGCCGGTTTGAAGTTCCTGCAGTTTTCACTGTAAAACCGAGTTGGAGATTCTACCTCCCCATATATATATATGGAATGGAGTTTGCAACTGGAAAGAAACTTTGTGTTCCCAACAAGCTAGGTGAAGGACGGCTTTCACACACAATTATCTCTCAGAACAGAGCAAGTGGAGAGACGTTTGTTCATCTAGCACCAAGGGAACGGGTTGCAGGAGACACTTTTTCTCTGCTTTCTCAGTCAGTTTCCTAGTGCCGGTTTGAAGTTCCTGCAGTTTTCACTGTCAAACCGAGTTGGAGCTAGTACCTCCCCATATATATGTATGGAATGGAGTTTGCAACTGAAAAGAAACTTTGTGTTCCCAACAAGCTAGGTGAAGGACGGCTTTCACACACACTTATCTCTCAGAACTGAGCAAGTGGAGAGACGTTCGTTCATCTAGCACCAAGGGAACGGGTTGCAGGAGACACTTTTTCTCTGCTTTCTCAGTCTGTTTCCTAGTGCCAGTTTGAAGTTCCTGCAGTTTTCACTGTAAAACCGAGTTGGAGCTAGTACCTCCCCATATATATGTATGGAATGGAGTTTGCAACTGAAAAGAAACTTTGTGTTCCCAACAAGCTAGGTGAAGGACGGCTTTCACACACACTTATCTCTCAGAACTCAGCAAGTGGAGAGACGTTCGTTCATCTAGCACCAAGGGAACGGGTTGCAGGAGACACTTTATCTCTGCTTTCTCAGTCTGTTTCCTAGTGCCGGTTTGAAGTTCCTGCAGTTTTCACTGTAAAACCGAGTTGGAGCTAGTACCTCCCCATATATATGTATGGATTGGAGTTTGCAACTGAAAAGAAACTTTGTGTTCCCAACAAGCTAGGTGAAGGACGGCTTTCACACGCACTTATCTCTCAGAACTGAGCAAGTGGAGAGACGTTCGTTCATCTAGCATCAAGGGAACGGGTTGCAGGAGACACTTTTTCTCTGCTTCCTCAGTCTGTTTCCTAGTGCCGGTTTGAAGTTCCTGCAGTTTACACTGTAAAACCGAGTTGGAGCTTCTACCTCCCCATATATATGTATGGAATGGAGTTTGCAACTGAGAAGAAACTTTGTGTTCCCAACAAGCTAGGTGAAGGACGGCTTTCACACACACTTATCTCTCAGAACTGAGCAAGTGGAGAGACGTTCGTTCATCTAGCTCCAAGGGAACGGGTTGCAGGAGACACTTTTTCTCTGCTTCCTCAGTCTGTTTCCTAGTGCCGGTTTGAATTTCCTGCAGTTTTCACTGTAAACCGAGTTGGAGCTTGTACCTCCCCATATATATGTATGGAATGGAGTTTGCAACTGAAAAGAAACTTTGTGTTCCCAACAAGCTAGGTGAAGGACGGCTTTCACACACACTTATCTCTCAGAACTGAGAAAGTGGAGAGACGTTCGTTCATCTAGCACCAAGGGAACGGGTTGCAGGAGACACTTTTTCTCTGCTTTCTCAGTCTGTTTCCTAGTGCCGGTTTGAAGTTCCTGCAGTTTTCACTGTCAAACCGAGTTGGAGCTAGTACCTCCCCATATATATGTATGGAATGGAGTTTGCAACTGAAAAGAAACTTTGTGTTCCCAACAAGCTAGGTGAAGGACGGCTTTCACACACACTTATCTCTCAGAACTGAGCAAAGTGGAGAGACGTTCATTCATCTAGAACCAAGGGAACGGGTTGCAGGAGACACTTTTTCTCTGCTTTCTCAGTCTGTTTCCTAGTGCCGGTTTGAAGTTCCTGCAGTTTTCACTGTCAAACCGAGTTGGAGCTAGTACCTCCCCATATATATGTATGGAATGGAGTTTGCAACTGAAAAGAAACTTTGTGTTCCCAACAAGCTAGGTGAAGGACGGCTTTCACACACACTTATCTCTCAGAACTGAGAAAGTGGAGAGACGTTCGTTCATCTAGCACCAAGGGAACGGGTTGCAGGAGACACTTTTTCTCTGCTTTCTCAGTCAGTTTCCTAGTGCCGGTTTGAAGTTCCTGCAGTTTTCACTGTCAAACCGAGTTGGAGCTAGTACCTCCCCATATATATGTATGGAATGGAGTTTGCAACTGAAAAGAAACTTTGTGTTCCCAACAAGCTAGGTGAAGGACGGCTTTCACACACACTTATCTCTCAGAACTGAGCAAGTGGAGAGACGTTCGTTCATCTAGCACCAAGGGAACGGGTTGCAGGAGACACTTTTTCTCTGCTTTCTCAGTCTGTTTCCTAGTGCCAGTTTGAAGTTCCTGCAGTTTTCACTGTAAAACCGAGTTGTAGCTAGTACCTCCCCATATATATGTATGGAATGGAGTTTGCAACTGAAAAGAAACTTTGTGTTCCCAACAAGCTAGGTGAAGGACAGCTTTCACACACACTTATCTCTCAGAACTGAGAAAGTGGAGAGACGTTCGTTCATCTAGCACCAAGGGAACGGGTTGCAGGAGACACTTTTTCTCTGCTTTCTCAGTCTGTTTCCTAGTGCCGGTTTGAAGTTCCTGCAGTTTTCACTGTCAAACCGAGTTGGAGCTAGTACCTCCCCATATATATGTATGGAATGGAGTTTGCAACTGAAAAGAAACTTTGTGTTCCCAACAAGCTAGGTGAAGGACGGCTTTCACACACACTTATCTCTCAGAACTGAGCAAGTGGAGAGACGTTCATTCATCTAGAACCAAGGGAACGGGTTGCAGGAGACACTTTTTCTCTGCTTTCTCAGTCTGTTTCCTAGTGCCGGTTTGAAGTTCCTGCAGTTTTCACTGTCAAACCGAGTTGGAGCTAGTACCTCCCCATATATATGTATGGAATGGAGTTTGCAACTGAAAAGAAACTTTGTGTTCCCAACAAGCTAGGTGAAGGACGGCTTTCACACACACTTATCTCTCAGAACTGAGAAAGTGGAGAGACGTTCGTTCATCTAGCACCAAGGGAACGGGTTGCAGGAGACACTTTTTCTCTGCTTTCTCAGTCTGTTTCCTAGTGCCGGTTTGAAGTTCCTGCAGTTTTCACTGTCAAACCGAGTTGGAGCTAGTACCTCCCCATATATATGTATGGAATGGAGTTTGCAACTGAAAAGAAACTTTGTGTTCCCAACAAGCTAGGTGAAGGACGGCTTTCACACACACTTATCTCTCAGAACTGAGCAAGTGGAGAGACGTTCATTCATCTAGAACCAAGGGAACGGGTTGCAGGAGACACTTTTTCTCTGCTTTCTCAGTCTGTTTCCTAGTGCCGGTTTGAAGTTCCTGCAGTTTTCACTGTCAAACCGAGTTGGAGCTAGTACCTCCCCATATATATGTATGGAATGGAGTTTGCAACTGAAAAGAAACTTTGTGTTCCCAACAAGCTAGGTGAAGGACGGCTTTCACACACACTTATCTCTCAGAACTGAGCAAGTGGAGAGACGTTCGTTCATCTAGCACGAAGGGAACGGGTTGCAGGAGACACTTTTTCTCTGCTTTCTCAGTCTGTTTCCTAGTGCCGGTTTGAAGTTCCTGCAGTTTTCACTGTAAAACAGAGTTGGAGCTAGTACCTCGCCATATATATGTATGGAATGGAGTTTGCAACTGAAAAGAAACTTTGTGTTCCCAACAAGCTAGGTGAAGGACGGCTTTCACACACACTTATCTCTCAGAACTGAGCAAGGTGAGAGACGTTCGTTCATCTAGCACCAAGGGAACGGGTTGCAGGAGACACTTTATCTCTGCTTCTCAGTCTGTTTCGTAGTGCCGGTATGAAGTTCCTGCAGTTTTCACTGTAAAACCGAGTTGGAGCTCGTACCTCCCCATATATATGTATGGAATGGAGTTTGCAACTGAAAAGAAACTTTGTGATCCCAACAAGCTAGGTGAAGGACGGCTTTCACACATACTTATCTCTCAGAACTGAGCAAGTGGAGAGACGTTCGTTCATCTAGCATCAAGGGAACGGGTTGCAGGAGACACTTTTTCTCTGCTTCCTCAGTCTGTTTCCTAGTGCCGGTTTGAATTTCCTGCAGTTTTCACTGTAAACCGAGTTGGAGCTTGTACCTCCCCATATATATGTATGGAATGGAGTTTGCAACTGAAAAGAAACTTTGTGTTCCCAACAAGCTAGGTGAAGGACGGCTTTCACACACACTTATCTCTCAGAACTGAGCAAGTGGAGAGACGTTCGTTCATCTAGCACCAAGGGAACGGGTTGCAGGAGACACTTTTTCTCTGCTTTCTCATTCTGTTTCCTAGTGCCGGTTTGCAGTTCCTGCAGTTTTCACTGTCAAACCGAGTTGGAGCTAGTACCTCCCCATATATATGTATGGAATGGAGTTTGCAACTGAAAAGAAACTTTGTGTTCCCAACAAGCTAGGTGAAGGACGGCTTTCACACACACTTATCTCTCAGAACTGAGCAAGTGGAGAGACGTTCGTTCATCTAGCACGAAGGGAACGGGTTGCAGGAGACACTTTTTCTCTGCTTTCTCAGTCTGTTTCCTAGTGCCGGTTTGAAGTTCCTGCAGTTTTCACTGTAAAACCGAGTTGGAGCTAGTACCTCCCCATATATATGTATGGAATGGAGTTTGCAACTGAAAAGAAACTTTGTGTTCCCAACAAGCTAGGTGAAGGACGGCTTTCACACACACTTATCTCTCAGAACTGAGCAAGGGGAGAGACGTTCGTTCATCTAGCACCAAGGGAACGGGTTGCAGGAGACACTTTATCTCTGCTTCTCAGACTGTTTCGTAGTGCCGGTATGAAGTTCCTGCAGTTTTCACTGTAAAACCGAGTTGGAGCTAGTACCTCCCCATATATATGTATGGAATGGAGTTTGCAACTGAAAAGAAACTTTGTGTTCCCAACAAGTTAGGTGAAGGACGGCTTTCACACGCACTTATCTCTCAGAACTGAGCAAGTGGAGAGACGTTCATTCATCTAGCACCAAGGGAACGGGTTGCAGGAGACAATTTTTCTCTGCTTTCTCAGTCTGTTTCCTAGTGCCGGTTTGAAGTTCCTGCAGTTTTCACTGTAAAACCGAGTTGGAGCTTCTACCTCCCCATATATATGTATGGAATGGAGTTTGCAACTGAAAAGAAACTTTGTGTTCCCAACAAGCTAGGTGAAGGACGGCTTTCACACATACTTATCTCTCAGAACTGAGCAAGTGGAGAGACGTTCGTTCATCTAGCATCAAGGGAACGGGTTGCAGGAGAAACTTTTTCTCTGCTTCCTCAGTCTGTTTCCTAGTGCCGGTTTGAAGTTCCTGCAGTTTTCACTGTAAAACCGAGTTGGAGCTAGTACCTCCCCATATATATGTATGGAATGGAGTTTGCAACTGAAAAGAAACTTTGTGTTCCCAACAAACTAGGTGAAGGACGGCTTTCACACACACTTATCTCTCAGAACTGAGCAAGGGGAGAGACGTCCGTTCATCTAGCACCAAGGGAACGGGTTGCAGGAGACACTTTATCTCTGCTTCTCAGTCTGTTTCCTAGTGCCGGTTTGATATCCTGCAGTTTTCACTGTAAAACCGAGTTGGAGCTCGTACCTCCCCATATATATGTATGGAATGGAGTTTGCAACTGAAAAGAAACTTTGTGTTCCCAACAAGCTAGGTGAAGGACGGCTTTCACACACACTTATCTCTCAGAACTGAGCAAGTGGAGAGACGTTCGTTCATCTAGCACCAAGGGAACGGGTTGCAGGAGACACTTTTTCTCTGCTTTCTCAGTCTGTTTCCTAGTGCCGGTATGAAGTTCCTGCAGTTTTCACTGTCAAACCGAGTTGGAGCTTCTACCTCCCCATATATATGTATGGAATGGAGTTTGAAACTGAAAAGAAACTTTGTGTTCCCAACAAGCTAGGTGAAGGACGGCTTTCACACATACTTATCTCTCAGAACTGAGCAAGTGGAGAGACGTTTGTTCATCTAGCACCAAGGGAACGGGTTGCAGGAGACACTTTTTCTCTGCTTCCTCAGTCTGTTTCCTAGTGCCGGTTTGAATTTCCTGCAGTTTTCACTGTAAACCGAGTTGGAGCTTGTACCACCCCATATATATGTATGGAATGGAGATTGCAACTGAAAAGAAACTTTGTGTTCCCAACAAGCTAGGTGAAGGACGGCTTTCACACACACTTATCTCTCAGAACTGAGAAAGTGGAGAGACGTTCGTTCATCTAGCACCAAGGGAAAGGGTTGCAGGAGACAATTTTTCTCTGCTTTCTCAGTCTGTTTCCTAGTGCCGGTTTGAAGTTCCTGCAGTTTTCACTGTAAAACCGAGTTGGAGCTTCTACCTACCCATATATATGTATGGAATGGAGTTTGCAACTGAAAAGAAACTTTGTGTTCCCAACAAGCTATGTGAAGGACGGCTTTCAAACACACTTATCTCTCAGAACAGAGCAAGTGGAGAGACGTTCGTTCATCTAGTACCAAGAGAACGGGTTGCAGGTGACACTTTTTCTCTGCTTTCTCAGTCTGATTCCTAGTGCCGGTTTGAAGTTCCTGCAGTTTTCCCTGTAAAACCGAGTTGGAGCTTCTACCTCCCCATATATATGTATGGAATGGAGTTTGCCACTGAAAAGAAACTTTGTGTTCCCAACAAGCTAGGTGAAGGACGGCTTTCACACATACTTATCTCTCAGAACTGAGCAAGTGGAGAGACGTTCGTTCATCTAGCACCAAGGGAACGGGTTGCAGGAGACACTTTTTCTCTGCTTCCTCAGTCTGTTTCCTAGTGCCGGTTTGAAGTTCCTGCAGTTTTCTCTGTAAACCGAGTTGGAGCTTGTACCTCCCCATATATATGTATGGAATGGAGTTTGCAACTGAAAAGAAACTTTGTGTTCCCAACAAGCTAGGTGAAGGACGGCTTTCACACACACTTATCTCTCAGAACTGAGCAAGTGGAGAGACGTTCGTTCATCTAGCACCAAGGGAACGGTTTTCAGGAGACACTTTTTCCCTGCTTTCTCAGTCTGTTTCCTAGTGCCGGTTTGAAGTTCCTGCAGTTTTCACTGTAAAACCGAGTTGGAGCTTCTACCTACCCATATATATTTATGGAATGGAGTTTGCAACTGAAAAGTAACTTTGTGTTCCCAACAAGCTAGGTGAAGGACGGCTTTCACACACACTTATCTCTCAGAACTGAGCAAGTGGAGAGACGTTCGTTCATCTAGCACCAAGGGAACGGGTTGCAGGAGACACTTTTTCTCTGCTTCCTCAGTCTGTTTCCTAGTGCCGGTTTGAAGTTCCTGCAGTTTTCTCTGTAAACCGAGTTGGAGCTTGTACCTCCCCATATATATGTATGGAATGGAGTTTGCAACTGAAAAGAAACTTTGTGTTCCCAACAAGCTAGGTGAAGGACGGCTTTCACACACACTTATCTCTCAGAACTGAGCAAGTGGAGAGACGTTCGTTCATCTAGCACCAAGGGAACGGGTTGCAGGAGACACTTTTTCCCTGCTTTCTCAGTCTGTTTCCTAGTGCCGGTTTGAAGTTCCTGCAGTTTTCACTGTAAAACCGAGTTGGAGCTTCTACCTACCCATATATATTTATGGAATGGAGTTTGCAACTGAAAAGTAACTTTGTGTTCCCAACAAGCTAGGTGAAGGACGGCTTTCACACACACTTATCTCTCAGAACTGAGCAAGTGGAGAGACGTTCGTTCATCTAGCACCAAGGGAACGGGTTGCAGGAGACAATTTTTCTCTGTTCCTCAGTCTGTTTCCTAGTGCCGGTTTGAATTTCCTGCAGTTTTCACTGTAAAAGGAGTTGGAGCTTGTACCTCCCCATATATATGTATGGAATGGAGTTTTCAACTGAAAAGAAACTTTGTGTTCCCAACAAGCTAGGTGAAGGACGGCTTTCATACACACTTATCTCTCAGAACTGAGAAAGTGGAGAGACATTCGTTCATCTAGCACCAAGGGAACGGGTTGCAGGAGACACTTTTTCTCTGCTTTCTCAGTCTGTTTCCTAGTGCCGGTTTGAAGTTCCTGCAGTTTTCACTGTAAAACCGAGTTGGAGCTTCTACCTACCCATATATATGTATGGAATGGAGTTTGCAACTGAAAAGAAACTTTGTGTTCCCAACAAGCTAGGTGAAGGACGGCTTTCACACACACTTATCTCTCAGAACAGAGCAAGTGGAGAGACGTTCGTTCATCTAGCACCAAGAGAACGGGTTGCAGGAGACACTTTTTCTCTACTTTCTCAGTCTGATTCCTAGTGCCGGTTTGAAGTTCCTGCAGTTTTCACTGTAAAACCGATTTGGAGCTTCTACCTCCCCATATATATGTATGGAATGGAGTTTGCAACTGAAAAGAAACTTTGTGTTCCCAACAAGCTAGGTGAAGGACGGCTTTCACACATACTTATCTCTCAGAACAGAGCAAGTGGAGAGACGTTCGTTCATCTAGCACCAAGGGAACGGGTTGCAGGAGACACTTTTTCTCTGCTTCCACAGTCTGTTTCCTAGTGCCGGTTTGAAGTTCCTGCAGTTTTCACTGTAAACCGATTTGGAGCTTGTACCTCCCCATATATATGTATGGAATGGAGTTGGCAACTGAAAAGAAACTTTGTGTTCCCAACAAGCTAGGTGAAGGACGGCTTTTACACACACTTATCTCTCAGAACTGAGCAAGTGGAGAGACGTTCGTTCATCTAGCACCAAGGGAACGGGTTGCAGGAGACACTATTTCCCTGCTTTCTCAGTCTGTTTCCTAGTGCCGGTTTGAAGTTCCTGCAGTTTTCACTGTAAAACCGAGTTGGAGCTTCTACCTACCCATATATATGTATGGAATGGAGTTTGCAACTGAAAAGAAACTTTGTGTTCCCAACAAGCTAGGTGAAGGACGGCTTTCACACACACTTATCTCTCAGAACAGAGCAAGTGGAGAGACGTTCGTTCATCTAGCACCAAGGGAACGGGTTGCAGGAGACACTTTTTCTCTGCTTTCTCAGTCTGTTTCCGAGTGCCGGTTTGAAGTTCCTGCAGTTTTCACTGTCAAACCGAGTTGGAGCTAGTACCTCCCCATATATATGTATGGAATGGGGTTTGCAACTGAAAAGAAACTTTGTGTTCCCAACAAGCTAGGTGAAGGACGGCTTTCACACACACTTATCTCTCAGAACTGAGCAAGTGGAGAGACGTTCGTTCATCTAGCACCAAGGGAACGGGTTGCAGGAAACACTTTTTCTCTCCTTTCTCAGTCTGTTTCCTAGTGCCGGTTTGAAGTTCCTGCAGTTTTCACTGTAAAACCGAGTTGTAGCTTCTACCTCCCCATATATATGTATGGAATAGAGTTTGCAACTGAAAAGAAACTTTGTGTTCCCAACAAGCTAGGTGAAGGACGGCTTTCACATACACTTATCTCTCAGAACTGAGCAAGTGGAGAGACGTTCGTTCATCTAGCACCAAGGGAACGGGTTGCAGGAGACACTTTTTCTCTGCTTTCTCAGACTGTTTCCTAGTGCCGGTTTGAAGTTCCTGCAGTTTTCTCTGTAAAACCGAGTTGGAGATTCTTCCTCCCCATATATATATATGGAATGGAGTTTGCAACTGAAAAGAAACTTTGTGTTCCCAATAAGCTAGGTGAAGGACGGCTTTCACACACACTTATCTCTCAGAACAGAGCAAGTGGACAGACGTTCGTTCATCTAGCACCAAGGGAACGGGTTGCAGGAGACACTTTATCTCTGCTTTCTCAGTCTGCTTCCTAGTGCCGGTTTGAAGTTCCTGCAGTTTTCACTGTAAAACCGAGTTGGAGCTAGTACCTCCCCATATATATGTATGGAATGGAGTTTGCAACTGAAAAGAAACTTTGTGTTCCCAACAAGCTAGGTGAAGGACGGCTTTCACACATACTTATCTCTCAGAACTGAGCAAGTGGAGAGACGTTCGTTCATCTAGCACCAAGGGAACGGGTTGCAGGAGACACTTTTTCTTTGCTTCCTCAGTCTGTTTCATAGTGCCGGTTTGAATTTCCTGCAGTTTTCACTGTAAACCGAGTTGTAGCTTGTACCTCCCCATATATATGTATGGAATGGAGTTTGCAACTGAAAAGAAACTTTGTGTTCCCAACAAGCTATGTGAAGGACGGCTTTCACACACACTTATCTCTCAGAACTGAGCAAGTGGAGAGACGTTCGTTCATCTAGCTCCAAGGGAACGGGTTGCAGGAGACACTTTTTCTCTGCTTTCTCAGTCTGTTTCCTAGTGCCGGTTTGAAGTTCCTGCAGTTTTCAATGTCAAACCGAGTTGGAGCTTCTACCTACCCATATATATGTAAGGAATGGAGTTTGCAACTGAAAAGAAACTTTGTGTTCCCAACAAGCTAGGTGAAGGACGGCTTTCACACACACTTATCTCTCAGAACAGAGCAAGTGGAGAGACGTTCGTTCATCTAGCACCAAGGGAACGGGTTGCAGGAGACACTTTTTCTCTGCTTTCTCAGTCTGTTTCCTAGTGCCGGTTTGAAGTTCCTGCAGTTTTCACTGTCAAACCGAGTTGGAGCTAGTACCTCCCCATATATATGTATGGAATGGAGTTTGCAACTGAAAAGAAACTTTGTGTTCCCAACAAGCTAGGTGAAGGACGGCTTTCACACACACTTATCTCTCAGAACTGAGCAAGTGGAGAGACGTTCGTTCATCTAGCACCAAGGGAACGGGTTGCAGGAGACACTTTTTCTCTGCTTTCTCAGTCTGTTTCCTAGTGCCGGTTTGAAGTTCCTGCAGTTTTCACTGTCAAACCGATTTGGAGCTAGTACCTCCCCATATATATGTATGGAATGGAGTTTGCAACTGAAAAGAAACTTTGTGTTCCCAACAAGCTAGGTGAAGGACGGCTTTCACACACACTTATCTCTCAGAACTGAGCAAGGGGAGAGACGTTCGTTCATCTAGAACCAAGGGAACGGGTTGCAGGAGACATTTTTTCTCTGCGTTCTCAGTCTGTTTCCTAGTGCCGGTTTGAAGTTCCTGCAGTTTTCACTGTCAAACCGAGTTGGAGCTAGTACCTCCCCATATATATGTATGGAATGGAGTTTGCAACTGAAAAGTAACTTTGTGTTCCCAAGAAGCTAGGTGAAGGGCGGCTTTCACACACAGTTATCTCTCAGAACTGAGCAAGGGGAGAGACGTTCGTTCATCTAGCACCAAGGGAACGGGTTGCAGGAGACACTTTATCTCTGCTTCTCAGTCTGTTTCCTAGTGCCGGTTTGAAGTTCCTGCATTTTTCACTGTAAAACCGAGTTGGAGCTAGTACCTCCCCATATATATGTATGGAATGGAGTTTGCAACTAAAAAGAAACTTTGTGTTCCCAACAAGCTAGGTGAAGGACTGCTTTCACATGCACTTATCTCTCAGAACTGAGCAAGTGGAGAGACGTTCATTCATCTAGCACCAAGGGAACGGGTTGCAGGAGACACTTTTTCTCTGCTTTCTCAGTTTGTTTCCTAGTGCCGGTTTGAAGTTCCTGCAGTTTTCACTGTAAAACCGAGCTGGAGTTTCTACCTCCCCATATATATGTATGGAATGGTGTTTGCAACTGAAAAGAAACTTTGTGTTCCCAACAAGCTAGGTGAAGGACGGCTTTCACACATACTTATCTCTCAGAACTGAGCAAGTGGAGAGACGTTCGTTCATCTAGCACCAAGGGAACGGGTTGCAGGAGACACTTTTTCTCTGCTTCCTCAGTCTGTTTCCTAGTGCCGGTTTGAATTTCCTGCAGTTTTCACTGTAAACCGAGTTGGAGCTTGTACCTCCCCATATATATGTATGGAATGGAGTTTGCAACTGAAAAGAAACTTTGTGTTCCCAACAAGCTAGGTGAAGGACGGCTTTCACACACACTTATCTCTCAGAACAGAGCAAGTGGAGAGACGTTCGTTCATGTAGCACCAAGGGAACGGGTTGCAGGAGACACTTTTTCTCTGCTTCCTCAGTCTGTTTCCTAGTGCCGGTTTGAAGTTCCTGCAGTTTTCACTGTAAACCGAGTTGGAGCTTGTACCTCCCCATATATATGTATGGAATGGAGTTTGCAATTGAAAAGAAACTTTGTGTTCCCAACAAGCTAGGTGAAGGACGGCTTTCACACACACTTATCTCTCAGAACAGAGCAAGTGGAGAGACGTTTGTTCATCTAGCACCAAGGGAACGGGTTGCAGGAGACCTTTTTCTCTGCTTTCTCAGTTTGTTTCCTAGTGCCGGTTTGAAGTTCCTGCAGTTTTCACTGTCAAACCGAGTTGGAGCTAGTACCTCCCCATATATATGTATGGAATGGAGTTTGCAACTGAAAAGAAACTTTGTGTTCCCAACAAGCTAGGTGAAGGACGGCTTTCACAAACACTTATCTCTCAGAACTGAGCAAGTGGAGAGACGATCGTTCATCTAGCACCAAGGGAACGGGTTGCAGGAGACACTTTTTCTCTGCTTTCTCAGTCTGTTTCCTAGTGCCGGTTTGAAGTTCCTGCAGTTTTCACTGTCAAACCGATTTGGAGCTAGTACCTCCCCATATATATGTATGGAATGGAGTTTGCAACTGAAAAGAAACTTTGTGTTCCCAACAAGCTAGGTGAAGGACGGCTTTCACACACACTTATCTCTCAGAACTGAGCAAGGGGAGAGACGTTCGTTCATCTAGCACCAAGGGAACGGGTTGCAGGAGACATTTTTTCTCTGCTTTCTCAGTCTATTTCCTAGTGCCGGTTTGAAGTTCCTGCAGTTTTCACTGTCAAACCGAGTTGGAGCTTGTACCTCCCCATATATATGTATGGAATGGAGTTTGCAACTGAAAAGAAACTTTGTGTTCCCAACAAGCTAGGTGAAGGACGGCTTTCACACACACTTATCTCTCAGAACTGAGCAAGGGGAGAGACGTTCGTTCATCTAGCACCAAGGGAACGGGTTGCAGGAGACACTTTATCTCTGCTTCTCAGTCTGTTTCCTAGTGCCGGTTTGAAGTTCCTGCATTTTTCACTGTAAAACCGTGTTGGAGCTAGTACCTCCCCATATATATGTATGGAATGGAGTTTGCAACTGAAAAGAAACTTTGTGTTCCCAACAAGCTAGGTGAAGGACGGCTTTCACACATATTTATCTCTCAGAACTGAGCAAGTGGAGAGACGTTCGTTCATCTAGCACCAAGGGAACGGGTTGCAGGAGACACTTTTTCTCTGCTTCCTCAGTCTGTTTCCTAGTGCCGGTGTGAATTTCCTGCAGTTTTCACTGTAAACCGAGTTGGAGCTTGTACCTCCCCATATATATGTATGGAATGGAGTTTGCAACTGAAAAGAAACTTTGTGTTCCCAACAAGCTATGTGAAGGAAGGCTTTCACACACACTTATCTCTCAGAACAGAGCAAGTGGAAAGACGTTCGTTCATCTAGCACCAAGGGAACGGGTTGCAGGAGACACATTTTCTCTGCTTTCTCAGTCTGTTTCCTAGTGCCGGTTTGAATTTCCTGCAGTTTTCACTGTAAAACAGAGTTTGAGCTTCTACCTACCCATATATATGTATGGAATGGTGTTTGCAACTGAAAAGAAACTTTGTGTTCCCAACAAGCTAGGTGAAGGACGGCTTTCACACACACTTATCTCTCAGAACTGAGCAAGTGGAGAGACGTTCGTTCATCTAGCACCAAGGGAACGGGTTGCAGGAGACACTTTTTCTCTGCTTTCTCAGTCTGTTTCCTAGTGCCGGTTTGAATTTCCTGCAGTTTTCACTGTAAACCGAGTTGGAGCTTGTACCTCCCCATATATATGTATGGAATGGAGTTTGCAACTGAAAAGAATCTTTGTGTTCCCAACAAGCTAGGTGAAGGACGGCTTTCACACACACTTATCTCTCAGAACAGAGCAAGTGGAGAGACGTTCGTTCATCTAGCACCAAGGGAACGGGTTGCAGGAGACCTTTTTCTCTGCTTTCTCAGTCTGTTTCCTAGTGCCGGTTTGAAGTTCCTGCAGTTTTCACTGTCAAACCGAGTTGGAGCTAGTACCTCCCCATATATATGTATGGAATGGAGTTTGCAACTGAAAAGAAACTTTGTGTTCCCAACAAGCTAGGTGAAGGACGGCTTTCACACACACTTATCTCTCAGAACTGAGCAAATTGGGAGACGTTCGTTCATCTAGCACCAAGGGAACGGGTTGCAGGAGACACTTTTTCTCTGCTTTCTCAGTCTGTTTCCTAGTGCCGGTTTGAAGTTCCTGCAGTTTTCACTGTAAAACCGAGTTGGAGCTTCTACCTACCCATATATATGTATGGAATGGAGTTTGCAACTGAAAAGAAACTTTGTGTTCCCAACAAGCTAGGTGAAGGACGGCTTTCACACACACTTATCTCTCAGAACAGAGCAAGTGGAGAGACGTTCGTTCATCTAGCACCAAGGGAACGGGTTGCAGGAGACCTTTTTCTCTGCTTTCTCAGTCTGTTTCCTAGTGCCGGTTTGAAGTTCCTGCAGTTTTCACTGTCAAACCGAGTTGGAGCTAGTACCTCCCCATATATATGTATGGAATGGAGTTTGCAACTGAAAAGAAACTTTGTGTTCCCAACAAGCTAGGTGAAGGACGGCTTTCACACACACTTATCTCTCAGAACTGAGCAAGGGGAGAGACGTTCGTTCATCTAGCACCAAGGGAACGGGTTGCAGGAGACATTTTTTCTCTGCTTTCTCAGTCTATTTCCTAGTGCCGGTTTGAAGTTCCTGCAGTTTTCACTGTCAAACCGAGTTGGAGCTTGTACCTCCCCATATATATGTATGGAATGGAGTTTGCAACTGAAAAGAAACTTTGTGTTCCCAACAAGCTAGGTGAAGGACGGCTTTCACACACACTTATCTCTCAGAACTGAGCAAGGGGAGAGACGTTCGTTCATCTAGCACCAAGGGAACGGGTTGCAGGAGACACTTTATCTCTGCTTCTCAGTCTGTTTCCTAGTGCCGGTTTGAAGTTCCTGCATTTTTCACTGTAAAACCGTGTTGGAGCTAGTACCTCCCCATATATATGTATGGAATGGAGTTTGCAACTGAAAAGAAACTTTGTGTTCCCAACAAGCTAGGTGAAGGACGGCTTTCACACATACTTATCTCTCAGAACTGAGCAAGTGGAGAGACGTTCGTTCATCTAGCACCAAGGGAACGGGTTGCAGGAGACACTTTTTCTCTGCTTCCTCAGTCTGTTTCCTAGTGCCGGTGTGAATTTCCTGCAGTTTTCACTGTAAACCGAGTTGGAGCTTGTACCTCCCCATATATATGTATGGAATGGAGTTTGCAACTGAAAAGAAACTTTGTGTTCCCAACAAGCTATGTGAAGGAAGGCTTTCACACACACTTATCTCTCAGAACAGAGCAAGTGGAGAGACGTTCGTTCATCTAGCACCAAGGGAACGGGTTGCAGGAGACACTTTTTCTCTGCTTTCTCAGTCTGTTTCCTAGTGCCGGTTTGAATTTCCTGCAGTTTTCACTGTAAAACAGAGTTTGAGCTTCTACCTACCCATATATATGTATGGAATGGTGTTTGCAACTGAAAAGAAACTTTGTGTTCCCAACAAGCTAGGTGAAGGACGGCTTTCACACACACTTATCTCTCAGAACTGAGCAAGTGGAGAGACGTTCGTTCATCTAGCACCAAGGGAACGGGTTGCAGGAGACACTTTTTCTCTGCTTTCTCAGTCTGTTTCCTAGTGCCGGTTTGAATTTCCTGCAGTTTTCACTGTAAACCGAGTTGGAGCTTGTACCTCCCCATATATATGTATGGAATGGAGTTTGCAACTGAAAAGAATCTTTGTGTTCCCAACAAGCTAGGTGAAGGACGGCTTTCACACACACTTATCTCTCAGAACAGAGCAAGTGGAGAGACGTTCGTTCATCTAGCACCAAGGGAACGGGTTGCAGGAGACCTTATTCTCTGCTTTCTCAGTCTGTTTCCTAGTGCCGGTTTGAAGTTCCTGCAGTTTTCACTGTCAAACCGAGTTGGAGCTAGTACCTCCCCATATATATGTATGGAATGGAGTTTGCAACTGAAAAGAAACTTTGTGTTCCCAACAAGCTAGGTGAAGGACGGATTTCACACACACTTATCTCTCAGAACTGAGCAAGTTGGGAGACGTTCGTTCATCTAGCACCAAGGGAACGGGTTGCAGGAGACACTTTTTCTCTGCTTTCTCAGTCTGTTTCCTAGTGCCGGTTTGAAGTTCCTGCAGTTTTCACTGTAAAACCGAGTTGGAGCTTCTACCTACCCATATATATGTATGGAATGGAGTTTGCAACTGAAAAGAAACTTTGTGTTCCCAACAAGCTAGGTGAAGGACGGCTTTCACACACACTTATCTCTCAGAACAGAGCAAGTGGAGAGACGTTCGTTCATCTAGCACCAAGGGAACGGGTTGCAGGAGACCTTTTTCTCTGCTTTCTCAGTCTGTTTCCTAGTGCCGGTTTGAAGTTCCTGCAGTGTTCACTGTCAAACCGAGTTGGAGCTAGTACCTCCCCATATATATGTATGGAATGGAGTTTGCAACTGAAAAGAAACTTTGTGTTCCCAACAAGCTAGGTGAAGGACGGCTTTCACACACACTTATCTCTCAGAACTGAGCAAGTGGAGAGACGTTCGTTCATCTAGCACCAAGGGAACGGGTTGCAGGAGACACTTTTTCTCTGCTTTCTCAGTCTGTTTCCTAGTGCCGGTTTGAAGTTCCTGCAGTTTTCACTGTCATACCGATTTGGAGCTAGTACCTCCCCATATATATGTATGGAATGGAGTTTGCAACTGAAAAGAAACTTTGTGTTCCCAACAAGCTAGGTGAAGGACGGCTTTCACACACATTTATCTCTCAGAACTGAGCAAGTGGAGAGACGTTCGTTCATCTAGCACCAAGGGAACGGGTTGCAGGAGACATTTTTTCTCTGCTTTCTCAGTCTGTTTCCTAGTGCCGGTTTGAAGTTCCTGCAGTTTTCACTGTAAAACCGAGTTGGAGCTAGTACCTCCCCATATATATGTATGGAATGGAGTTTGCAACTGAAAAGAAACTTTGTGTTCCCAACAAGCTAGGTGAAGGACGGCTTTCACACACACTTATCTCTCAGAACTGAGCAAGGGGAGAGACGTTCGTTCATCTAGCACCAAGGGAACGGGTTGCAGGAGACACTTTATCTCTGCTTCTCAGTCTGTTTCCTAGTGCCGGTTTGAAGTTCCTGCATTTTTCACTGTAAAACCGAGTTGGAGCTAGTACATCCCCATATATATGTATGGAATGGAGTTTGCAACTGAAAAGAAACTTTGTGTTCCCAACAAGCTAGGTGAAGGACGGCTTTCACATGCACTTATCTCTCAGAACTGAGCAAGTGGAGAGACGTTCATTCATCTAGCACCAAGGGAACGGGTTGCAGGAGACACTTTTTCTCTGCTTTCTCAGTCTGTTTCCTAGTGCCGGTTTGAAGTTCCTGCAGTTTTCACTGTAAAACCGAGTTGGAGCTTCTACCTCCCCATATATATGTATGGAATGGAGTTTGCAACTGAAAAGAAACTTTGTGTTCCCAACAAGCTAGGTGAAGGACGGCTTTCACACATACTTATCTCTCAGAACTGAGCAAGTGGAGAGACGTTCGTTCATCTAGCACCAAGGGAACGGGTTGCAGGAGACACTTTTTCTCTGCTTCCTCAGTCTGTTTCCAAGTGCCGGTTTGAATTTCCTGCAGTTTTCACTGTAAACCGAGTTGGAGCTTGTACCTCCCCGTATATATGTATGGAATGGAGTTTGCAACTGAAAAGAAACTTTGTGTTCCCAACAAGCTAGGTGAAGGACGGCTTTCACACACACTTATCTCTCAGAACAGAGCAAGTGGAGAGACGTTCGTTCATCTAGCACCAAGGGAACGGGTTGCAGGAGACACTTTTTCTCTGCTTTCTCAGTCTGTTTCCTAGTGCCGGTTTGAAGTTCCTGCAGTTTTCACTGTAAAACCGAGTTGGAGCTTCTACCTACCCATATATATGTATGGAATGGAGTTTGCAACTGAAAAGAAACTTTGTGTTCCCAACAAGCTAGGTGAAGGACGGCTTTCACACACACTTATCTCTCAGAACTGAGCAAGTGGAGAGACGATCGTTCATCTAGCACCAAGGGAACGGTTTGCAGGAGACACTTTTTCTCTGCTTTCTCAGTCTGTTTCCTAGTGCCGGTTTGAAGTTCCTGCAGTTTTCACTGTCAAACCGATTTGGAGCTAGTACCTCCCCATATATATGTATGGAATGGAGTTTGCAACTGAAAAGAAACTTTGTGTTCCCAACAAGCTAGGTGAAGGACGGCTTTCACACACACTTATCTCTCAGAACTGAGCAAGGGGAGAGACGTTCGTTCATCTAGCACCAAGAGAACGGGTTGCAGGAGACATTTTTTCTCTGCTTTCTCAGTCTGTTTCCTAGTGCCGGTTTGAAGTTCCTGCAGTTTTCACTGTCAAACCGAGTTGGAGCTAGTACCTCCCCATATATATGTATGGAATGGAGTTTGCAACTGAAAAGAAACTTTGTGTTCCCAACAAGCTAGGTGAAGGACGGCTTTCACACACACTTATCTCTCAGAACTGAGCAAGTGGAGAGACGTTCGTTCATCTAGCACCAAGGGAACGGGTTGCAGGAGACACTTTATCTCTGGTTCTCAGTCTGTTTCCTAGTGCCGGTTTGAAGTTCCTGCATTTTTCACTGTAAAACCGAGTTGGAGCTAGTACCTCCCCATATATATGTATGGAATGGAGTTTGCAAGTGAAAAGAAACTTTGTGTTCCCAACAAGCTAGGTGAAGGACGGCTTTCACATGCACGTATCTCTCAGAACTGAGCAAGTGGAGAGACGTTCATTCATCTAGCACCAAGGGAACGGGTTGCAGGAGACACTTTTTCTCTGCTTCCTCAGTCTGTTTCCTAGTGCCGGTTTGAATTTCCTGCAGTTTTCACTGTAAACCGAGTTGGAGCTTGTACCTCCCCATATATATGTATGGAATGGAGTTTGCAACTGAAAAGAAAGTTTGTGTTCCCAACAAGCTAGGTGAAGGACGGCTTTCACACACACTTATCCCTCAGAACAGAGCAAGTGGAGAGACGATCGTTCATCTAGCACCAAGGGAACGGGTTGCAGGAGACACTTTTTCTCTGCTTTCTCAGTCTGTTTCCTAGTGCCGGTTTGAAGTTCCTGCAGTTTTCACTGTAAAACCGAGTTGGAGCTTCTACCTACCCATATATATGTATGGAATGGAGTTTGCAACTGAAAAGAAACTTTGTGTTCCCAACAAGCTAGGTGAAGGACGGCTTTCACACACACTTATCTCTCAGTACAGAGCAAGTGGAGAGACGTTCGTTCATCTAGCACCAAGGGAACGGGTTGCAGGAGACCTTTTTCTCTGCTTTCTCAGTCTGTTTCCTAGTGCCGGTTTGAAGTTCCTGCAGTTTTCACTGTCAAAACGAGTTGGAGCTAGTACCTCCCCATATATATGTATGGAATGGAGTTTGCAACTGAAAAGAAACTTTGTGTTCCCAACAAGCTAGGTGAAGGACGGCTTTCACACACACTTATCTCTCAGAACTGAGCAAGGGGAGAGACGTTCGTTCATCTAGCACCAAGGGAACGGGTTGCAGGAGACACTTTATCTCTGCTTCTCAGTCTGTTTCCTAGTGCCGGTTTGAAGTTCCTGCATTTTTCACTGTAAAACCGAGTTGGAGCTAGTACCTCCCCATATATATGTATGGAATGGAGTTTGCAACTGAAAAGAAACTTTGTGTTCCCAACAAGCTAGGTGAAGGACTGCTTTCACATGCACTTATCTCTCAGAACTGAGCAAGTGGAGAGACGTTCATTCATCTAGCACCAAGGGAACGGGTTGCAGGAGACACTTTTTCTCTGCCATCTCAGTTTGTTTCCTAGTGCCGGTTTGAAGTTCCTGCAGTTTTCACTGTAAAACCGAGCTGGAGTTTCTACCTCCCCATATATATGTATGGAATGGTGTTTGCAACTGAAAAGAAACTTTGTGTTCCCAACAATCTAGGTGAAGGACGGCTTTCACACATACTTATCTCTCAGAACTGAGCAAGTGGAGAGACGTCCGTTCATCTAGCACCAAGGGAACGGGTTGCAGGAGACACTTTTTCTCTGCTTCCTCAGTCTGTTTCCTAGTGCCGGTTTGAATTTCCTGCAGTTTTCACTGTAAACCGAGTTGGAGCTTGTACCTCCCCATATATATGTATGGAATGGAGTTTGCAACTGAAAAGAAACTTTGTGTTCCCAACAAGCTAGTTGAAGGACGGCTTTCACACACACTTATCTCTCAGAACAGAGCAAGTGGAGAGACGTTTGTTCATCTAGCACCAAGGGAACGGGTTGCAGGAGACCTTTTTCTCTGCTTTCTCAGTTTGTTTCCTAGTGCCGGTTTGAAGTTCCTGCAGTTTTCACTGTCAAACCGAGTTGGAGCTAGTACCTCCCCATATATATGTATGGAATGGAGTTTGCAACTGAAAAGAATCTTTGTGTTCCCAACAAGCTAGGTGAAGGACGGCTTTCACACACACTTATCTCTCAGAACTGAGCAAGTGGAGAGACGATCGTTCATCTAGCACCAAGGGAACGGGTTGCAGGAGACACTTTTTCTCTGCTTTCTCAGTCTGTTTCCTAGTGCCGGTTTGAAGTTCCTGCAGTTTTCACTGTCAAACCGATTTGGAGCTAGTACCTCCCCATATATATGTATGGAATGGAGTTTGCAACTGAAAAGAAACTTTGTGTTCCCAACAAGCTAGGTGAAGGACGGCTTTCACACACACTTATCTCTCAGAACTGAGCAAGGGGAGAGACGTTCGTTCATCTAGCACCAAGGGAACGGGTTGCAGGAGACATTTTTTCTCTGCTTTCTCAGTCTATTTCCTAGTGCCGGTTTGAAGTTCCTGCAGTTTTCACTGTCAAACCGAGTTGGAGCTTGTACCTCCCCATATATATGTATGGAATGGAGTTTGCAACTGAAAAGAAACTTTGTGTTCCCAACAAGCTAGGTGAAGGACGGCTTTCACACACACTTATCTCTCAGAACTGAGCAAGGGGAGAGACGTTCGTTCATCTAGCACCAAGGGAACGGGTTGCAGGAGACACTTTATCTCTGCTTCTCAGTCTGTTTCCTAGTGCCGGTTTGAAGTTCCTGCATTTTTCACTGTAAAACCGTGTTGGAGCTAGTACCTCCCCATATATATGTATGGAATGGAGTTTGCAACTGAAAAGAAACTTTGTGTTCCCAACAAGCTAGGTGAAGGACGGCTTTCACACATACTTATCTCTCAGAACTGAGCAAGTGGAGAGACGTTCGTTCATCTAGCACCAAGGGAACGGGTTGCAGGAGACACTTTTTCTCTGCTTCCTCAGTCTGTTTCCTAGTGCCGGTGTGAATTTCCTGCAGTTTTCACTGTAAACCGAGTTGGAGCTTGTACCTCCCCATATATATGTATGGAATGGAGTTTGCAACTGAAAAGAAACTTTGTGTTCCCAACAAGCTATGTGAAGGAAGGCTTTCACACACACTTATCTCTCAGAACAGAGCAAGTGGAGAGACGTTCGTTCATCTAGCACCAAGGGAACGGGTTGCAGGAGACACTTTTTCTCTGCTTTCTCAGTCTGTTTCCTAGTGCCGGTTTGAATTTCCTGCAGTTTTCACTGTAAAACAGAGTTTGAGCTTCTACCTACCCATATATATGTATGGAATGGAGTTTGCAACTGAAAAGAAACTTTGTGTTCCCAACAAGCTAGGTGAAGGACGGCTTTCACACACACTTATCTCTCAGAACTGAGCAAGTGGAGAGACGTTCGTTCATCTAGCACCAAGGGAACGGGTTGCAGGAGACACTTTTTCTCTGCTTTCTCAGTCTGTTTCCTAGTGCCGGTTTGAATTTCCTGCAGTTTTCACTGTAAATCGATTTGGAGCTTGTACCTCCCCAGATATATGTATGGAATGGAGTTTGCAACTGAAAAGAATCTTTGTGTTCCCAACAAGCTAGGTGAAGGACGGCTTTCACACACACTTATCTCTCAGAACAGAGCAAGTGGAGAGACGTTCGTTCATCTAGCACCAAGGGAACGGGTTGCAGGAGACCTTTTTCTCTGCTTTCTCAGTGTGTTTCCTAGTGCCGGTTTGAAGTTCCTGCAGTTTTCACTGTCAAACCGAGTTGGAGCTAGTACCTCCCCATATATATGTATGGAATGGAGTTTGCAACTGAAAAGAAACTTTGTGTTCCCAACAAGCTAGGTGAAGGACGGCTTTCACACACACTTATCTCTCAGAACTGAGCAAGTGGAGAGACGTTCGTTCATCTAGCACCAAGGGAACGGGTTGCAGGAGACACTTTTTCTCTGCTTTCTCAGTCTGTTTCCTAGTGCCGGTTTGAAGTTCCTGCAGTTTTCACTGTAAAACCGAGTTGGAGCTTCTACCTACCCATATATATGTATGGAATGGAGTTTGCAACTGAAAAGAAACTTTGTGTTCCCAACAAGCTAGGTGAAGGACGGCTTTCACACACACTTATCTCTCAGAACTGAGCAAGTGGAGAGACGATCGTTCATCTAGCACCAAGGGAACGGTTTGCAGGAGACACTTTTTCTCTGCTTTCTCAGTCTGTTTCCTAGTGCCGGTTTGAAGTTCCTGCAGTTTTCACTGTCAAACCGATTTGGAGCTAGTACCTCCCCATATATATGTATGGAATGGAGTTTGCAACTGAAAAGAAACTTTGTGTTCCCAACAAGCTAGGTGAAGGACGGCTTTCACACACACTTATCTCTCAGAACTGAGCAAGGGGAGAGACGTTCGTTCATCTAGCACCAAGGGAACGGGTTGCAGGAGACATTTTTTCTCTGCTTTCTCAGTCTGTTTCCTAGTGCCGGTTTGAAGTTCCTGCAGTTTTCACTGTCAAACCGAGTTGGAGCTAGTACCTCCCCATATATATGTATGGAATGGAGTTTGCAACTGAAAAGAAACTTTGTGTTCCCAACAAGCTAGGTGAAGGACGGCTTTCACACACACTTATCTCTCAGAACTGAGCAAGTGGAGAGACGTTCGTTCATCTAGCACCAAGGGAACGGGTTGCAGGAGACACTTTATCTCTGCTTCTCAGTCTGTTTCCTAGTGCCGGTTTGAAGTTCCTGCATTTTTCACTGTAAAACCGAGTTGGAGCTAGTACCTCCCCATATATATGTATGGAATGGAGTTTGCAAGTGAAAAGAAACTTTGTGTTCCCAACAAGCTAGGTGAAGGACGGCTTTCACATGCACGTATCTCTCAGAACTGAGCAAGTGGAGAGACGTTCATTCATCTAGCACCAAGGGAACGGGTTGCAGGTGAAACTTTTTCTCTGCTTTCTCAGTTTGTTTCCTAGTGCCGGTTTGAAGTTCCTGCAGTTTTCACTGTAAAACCGAGTTGGAGCTTCTACCTCCCCATATATATGTATGGAATGGAGTTTGCAACTGAAAAGAAACTTTGTGTTCCCAACAAGCTAGGTGAAGGACGGCTTTCACACATACTTATCTCTCAGAACTGAGCAAGTGGAGAGACGTTCGTTCATCTAGCACCAAGGGAACGGGTTGCAGGAGACACTTTTTCTCTGCTTCCTCAGTCTGTTTCCTAGTGCCGGTTTGAATTTCCTGCAGTTTTCACTGTAAACCGAGTTGGAGCTTGTACCTCCCCATATATATGTATGGAATGGAGTTTGCAACTGAAAAGAAAGTTTGTGTTCCCAACAAGCTAGGTGAAGGACGGCTTTCACACACACTTATCCCTCAGAACAGAGCAAGTGGAGAGACGATCGTTCATCTAGCACCAATGGAACGGGTTGCAGGAGACACTTTTTCTCTGCTTTCTCAGTCTGTTTCCTAGTGCCGGTTTGAAGTTCCTGCAGTTTTCACTGTAAAACCGAGTTGGAGCTTCTACCTACCCATATATATGTATGGAATGGAGTTTGCAACTGAAAAGAAACTTTGTGTTCCCAACAAGCTAGGTGAAGGACGGCTTTCACACACACTTATCTCTCAGTACAGAGCAAGTGGAGAGACGTTCGTTCATCTAGCACCAAGGGAACGGGTTGCAGGAGACCTTTTTCTCTGCTTTCTCAGTCTGTTTCCTAGTGCCGGTTTGAAGTTCCTGCAGTTTTCACTGTCAAAACGAGTTGGAGCTAGTACCTCCCCATATATATGTATGGAATGGAGTTTGCAACTGAAAAGAAACTTTGTGTTCCCAACAAGCTAGGTGAAGGACGGCTTTCACACACACTTATCTCTCAGAACTGAGCAAGGGGAGAGACGTTCGTTCATCTAGCACCAAGGGAACGGGTTGCAGGAGACACTTTATCTCTGCTTCTCAGTCTGTTTCCTAGTGCCGGTTTGAAGTTCCTGCATTTTTCACTGTCAAACCGAGTTGGAGCTAGTACCTCCCCATATATATGTATGGAATGGAGTTTGCAACTGAAAAGAAACTTTGTGTTCCCAACAAGCTAGGTGAAGGACTGCTTTCACATGCACTTATCTCTCAGAACTGAGCAAGTGGAGAGACGTTCATTCATCTAGCACCAAGGGAACGGGTTGCAGGAGACACTTTTTCTCTGCCATCTCAGTTTGTTTCCTAGTGCCGGTTTGAAGTTCCTGCAGTTTTCACTGTAAAACCGAGCTGGAGTTTCTACCTCCCCATATATATGTATGGAATGGTGTTTGCAACTGAAAAGAAATTTTGTGTTCCCAACAATCTAGGTGAAGGACGGCTTTCACACATACTTATCTCTCAGAACTGAGCAAGTGGAGAGACGTCCGTTCATCTAGCACCAAGGGAACGGGTTGCAGGAGACACTTTTTCTCTGCTTCCTCAGTCTGTTTCCTAGTGCCGGTTTGAATTTCCTGCAGTTTTCACTGTAAACCGAGTTGGAGCTTGTACCTCCCCATATATATGTATGGAATGGAGTTTGCAACTGAAAAGAAACTTTGTGTTCCCAACAAGCTAGTTGAAGGACGGCTTTCACACACACTTATCTCTCAGAACAGAGCAAGTGGAGAGACGTTTGTTCATCTAGCACCAAGGGAACGGGTTGCAGGAGACCTTTTTCTCTGCTTTCTCAGTTTGTTTCCTAGTGCCGGTTTGAAGTTCCTGCAGTTTTCACTGTCAAACCGAGTTGGAGCTAGTACCTCCCCATATATATGTATGGAATGGAGTTTGCAACTGAAAAGAATCTTTGTGTTCCCAACAAGCTAGGTGAAGGACGGCTTTCACACACACTTATCTCTCAGAACTGAGCAAGTGGAGAGACGATCGTTCATCTAGCACCAAGGGAACGGGTTGCAGGAGACACTTTTTCTCTGCTTTCTCAGTCTGTTTCCTAGTGCCGGTTTGAAGTTCCTGCAGTTTTCACTGTCAAACCGATTTGGAGCTAGTACCTCCCCATATATATGTATGGAATGGAGTTTGCAACTGAAAAGAAACTTTGTGTTCCCAACAAGCTAGGTGAAGGACGGCTTTCACACACACTTATCTCTCAGAACTGAGCAAGGGGAGAGACGTTCGTTCATCTAGCACCAAGGGAACGGGTTGCAGGAGACATTTTTTCTCTGCTTTCTCAGTCTATTTCCTAGTGCCGGTTTGAAGTTCCTGCAGTTTTCACTGTCAAACCGAGTTGGAGCTTGTACCTCCCCATATATATGTATGGAATGGAGTTTGCAACTGAAAAGAAACTTTGTGTTCCCAACAAGCTAGGTGAAGGACGGCTTTCACACACACTTATCTCTCAGAACTGAGCAAGGGGAGAGACGTTCGTTCATCTAGCACCAAGGGAACGGGTTGCAGGAGACACTTTATCTCTGCTTCTCAGTCTGTTTCCTAGTGCCGGTTTGAAGTTCCTGCATTTTTCACTGTAAAACCGTGTTGGAGCTAGTACCTCCCCATATATATGTATGGAATGGAGTTTGCAACTGAAAAGAAACTTTGTGTTCCCAACAAGCTAGGTGAAGGACGGCTTTCACACATACTTATCTCTCAGAACTGAGCAAGTGGAGAGACGTTCGTTCATCTAGCACCAAGGGAACGGGTTGCAGGAGACACTTTTTCTCTGCTTCCTCAGTCTGTTTCCTAGTGCCGGTGTGAATTTCCTGCAGTTTTCACTGTAAACCGAGTTGGAGCTTGTACCTCCCCATATATATGTATGGAATGGAGTTTGCAACTGAAAAGAAACTTTGTGTTCCCAACAAGCTATGTGAAGGAAGGCTTTCACACACACTTATCTCTCAGAACAGAGCAAGTGGAGAGACGTTCGTTCATCTAGCACCAAGGGAACGGGTTGCAGGAGACACTTTTTCTCTGCTTTCTCAGTCTGTTTCCTAGTGCCGGTTTGAATTTCCTGCAGTTTTCACTGTAAAACAGAGTTTGAGCTTCTACCTACCCATATATATGTATGGAATGGAGTTTGCAACTGAAAAGAAACTTTGTGTTCCCAACAAGCTAGGTGAAGGACGGCTTTCACACACACTTATCTCTCAGAACTGAGCAAGTGGAGAGACGTTCGTTCATCTAGCACCAAGGGAACGGGTTGCAGGAGACACTTTTTCTCTGCTTTCTCAGTCTGTTTCCTAGTGCCGGTTTGAATTTCCTGCAGTTTTCACTGTAAATCGATTTGGAGCTTGTACCTCCCCATATATATGTATGGAATGGAGTTTGCAACTGAAAAGAATCTTTGTGTTCCCAACAAGCTAGGTGAAGGACGGCTTTCACACACACTTATCTCTCAGAACAGAGCAAGTGGAGAGACGTTCGTTCATCTAGCACCAAGGGAACGGGTTGCAGGAGACCTTTTTCTCTGCTTTCTCAGTGTGTTTCCTAGTGCCGGTTTGAAGTTCCTGCAGTTTTCACTGTCAAACCGAGTTGGAGCTAGTACCTCCCCATATATATGTATGGAATGGAGTTTGCAACTGAAAAGAAACTTTGTGTTCCCAACAAGCTAGGTGAAGGACGGCTTTCACACACACTTATCTCTCAGAACTGAGCAAGTGGAGAGACGTTCGTTCATCTAGCACCAAGGGAACGGGTTGCAGGAGACACTTTTTCTCTGCTTTCTCAGTCTGTTTCCTAGTGCCGGTTTGAAGTTCCTGCAGTTTTCACTGTAAAACCGAGTTGGAGCTTCTACCTACCCATATATATGTATGGAATGGAGTTTGCAACTGAAAAGAAACTTTGTGTTCCCAACAAGCTAGGTGAAGGACGGCTTTCACACACACTTATCTCTCAGAACAGAGCAAGTGGAGAGACGTTCGTTCATCTAGCACCAAGGGAACGGGTTGCAGGAGACCTTTTTCTCTGCTTTCTCAGTCTGTTTCCTAGTGCCGGTTTTAAGTTCCTGCAGTTTTCACTGTCAAACAGAGTTGGAGCTAGTACCTCCCCATATATATGTATGGAATGGAGTTTGCAACTGAAAAGAAACTTTGTGTTCCCAACAAGCTAGGTGAAGGACGGCTTTCACACACACTTATCTCTCAGAACTGAGCAAGTGGAGAGACGTTCGTTCATCTAGCACCAAGGGAACGGGTTGCAGGAGACACTATTTCTCTGCTTTCTCAGTCTGTTTCCTAGTGCCGGTTTGAAGTTCCTGCAGTTTTCACTGTCATACCGATTTGGAGCTAGTACCTCCCCATATATATGTATGGAATGGAGTTTGCAACTGAAAAGAAACTTTGTGTTCCCAACAAGGTAGGTGAAGGACGGCTTTCACACACACTTATCTCTCAGAACTGAGCAAGTGGAGAGACGTTCGTTCATCTAGCACCAAGGGAACGGGTTGCAGGAGACATTTTTTCTCTGCTTTCTCAGTCTGTTTCCTAGTGCCGGTTTGAAGTTCCTGCAGTTTTCACTGTAAAACCGAGTTGGAGCTAGTACCTCCCCATATATATGTATGGAATGGAGTTTGCAACTGAAAAGAAACTTTGTGTTCCCAACAAGCTAGGTGAAGGACGGCTTTCACACACACTTATCTCTCAGAACTGAGCAAGGGGAGAGACGTTCGTTCATCTAGCACCAAGGGAACGGGTTGCAGGAGACACTTTATCTCTGCTTCTCAGTCTGTTTCCTAGTACCGGTTTGAAGTTCCTGCATTTTTCACTGTAAAACCGAGTTGGAGCTAGTACATCCCCATATATATGTATGGAATGGAGTTTGCAACTGAAAAGAAACTTTGTGTTCCCAACAAGCTAGGTGAAGGACGGCTTTCACATGCACTTATCTCTCAGAACTGAGCAAGTGGAGAGACGTTCATTCATCTAGCACCAAGGGAACGGGTTGCAGGAGACACTTTTTCTCTGCTTTCTCAGTCTGTTTCCTAGTGCCGGTTTGAAGTTCCTGCAGTTTTCACTGTAAAACCGAGTTGGAGCTTCTACCTCCCCATATATATGTATGGAATGGAGTTTGCAACTGAAAAGAAACTTTGTGTTCCCAACAAGCTAGGTGAAGGACGGCTTTCACACATACTTATCTCTCAGAACTGAGCAAGTGGAGAGACGTTCGTTCATCTAGCACCAAGGGAACGGGTTGCAGGAGACACTTTTTCTCTGCTTCCTCAGTCTGTTTCCTAGTGCCGGTTTGAATTTCCTGCAGTTTTCACTGTAAACCGAGTTGGAGCTTGTACCTCCCCGTATATATGTATGGAATGGAGTTTGCAACTGAAAAGAAACTTTGTGTTCCCAACAAGCTAGGTGAAGGACGGCTTTCACACACACTTATCTCTCAGAACAGAGCAAGTGGAGAGACGTTCGTTCATCTAGCACCAAGGGAACGGGTTGCAGGAGACACTTTTTCTCTGCTTTCTCAGTCTGTTTCCTAGTGCCGTTTTGAAGTTCCTGCAGTTTTCACTGTAAAACCGAGTTGGAGCTTCTACCTACCCATATATATGTATGGAATGGAGTTTGCAACTGAAAAGAAACTTTGTGTTCCCAACAAGCTAGGTGAAGGACGGCTTTCACACACACTTATCTCTCAGAACTGAGCAAGTGGAGAGACGATCGTTCATCTAGCACCAAGGGAACGGGTTGCAGGAGACACTTTTTCTCTGCTTTCTCAGTCTGTTTCCTAGTGCCGGTTTGAAGTTCCTGCAGTTTTCACTGTCAAACCGATTTGGAGCTAGTACCTCCCCATATATATGTATGGAATGGAGTTTGCAACTGAAAAGAAACTTTGTGTTCCCAACAAGCTAGGTGAAGGACGGCTTTCACACACACTTATCTCTCAGAACTGAGCAAGGGGAGAGACGTTCGTTCATCTAGCACCAAGGGAACTGGTTGCAGGAGACATTTTTTCTCTGCTTTCTCAGTCTGTTTCCTAGTGCCGGTTTGAAGTTCCTGCAGTTTTCACTGTCAAACCGAGTTGGAGCTAGTACCTCCCCATATATATGTATGGAATGGAGTTTGCAACTGAAAAGAAACTTTGTGTTCCCAACAAGCTAGGTGAAGGACGGCTTTCACACACACTTATCTCTCAGAACTGAGCAAGTGGAGAGACGTTCGTTCATCTAGCACCAAGGGAACGGGTTGCAGGAGACACTTTATCTCTGCTTCTCAGTCTGTTTCCTAGTGCCGGTTTGAAGTTCCTGCATTTTTCACTGTAAAACCGAGTTGGAGCTAGTACCTCCCCATATATATGTATGGAATGGAGTTTGCAAGTGAAAAGAAACTTTGTGTTCCCAACAAGCTAGGTGAAGGACGGCTTTCACATGCACTTATCTCTCAGAACTGAGCAAGTGGAGAGACGTTCATTCATCTAGCACCAAGGGAACGGGTTGCAGGAGACACTTTTTCTCTGCTTTCTCAGTCTGTTTCCTAGTGCCGGTTTGAAGTTCCTGCAGTTTTCACTGTAAAACCGAGTTGGAGCTTCTACCTCCCCATATATATGTATGGAATGGAGTTTGCAACTGAAAAGAAACTTTGTGTTCCCAACAAGCTAGGTGAAGGACGGCTTTCACACATACTTATCTCTCAGAACTGAGCAAGTGGAGAGACGTTCGTTCATCTAGCACCAAGGGAACGGGTTGCAGGAGACACTTTTTCTCTGCTTCCTCAGTCTGTTTCCTAGTGCCGGTTTGAATTTCCTGCAGTTTTCACTGTAAACCGAGTTGGAGCTTGTACCTCCCCGTATATATGTATGGAATGGAGTTTGCAACTGAAAAGAAACTTTGTGTTCCCAACAAGCTAGGTGAAGGACGGCTTTCACACACACTTATCTCTCAGAACAGAGCAAGTGGAGAGACGTTCGTTCATCTAGCACCAAGGGAACGGGTTGCAGGAGACACTTTTTCTCTGCTTTCTCAGTCTGTTTCCTAGTGCCGTTTTGAAGTTCCTGCAGTTTTCACTGTAAAACCGAGTTGGAGCTTCTACCTACCCATATATATGTATGGAATGGAGTTTGCAACTGAAAAGAAACTTTGTGTTCCCAACAAGCTAGGTGAAGGACGGCTTTCACACACACTTATCTCTCAGAACTGAGCAAGTGGAGAGACGATCGTTCATCTAGCACCAAGGGAACGGGTTGCAGGAGACACTTTTTCTCTGCTTTCTCAGTCTGTTTCCTAGTGCCGGTTTGAAGTT
Source organism: Camelus dromedarius (assembly GCF_036321535.1). Lineage (NCBI taxonomy): Eukaryota > Metazoa > Chordata > Mammalia > Artiodactyla > Camelidae > Camelus > Camelus dromedarius. The sequence continues at coordinate 1,901,746 of NW_026989814.1, forward strand.
CCTGCAGTTTTCACTGTCAAACCGATTTGGAGCTAGTACCTCCCCATATATATGTATGGAATGGAGTTTGCAACTGAAAAGAAACTTTGTGTTCCCAACAAGCTAGGTGAAGGACGGCTTTCACACACACTTATCTCTCAGAACTGAGCAAGGGGAGAGACGTTCGTTCATCTAGCACCAAGGGAACTGGTTGCAGGAGACATTTTTTCTCTGCTTTCTCAGTCTGTTTCCTAGTGCCGGTTTGAAGTTCCTGCAGTTTTCACTGTCAAACCGAGTTGGAGCTAGTACCTCCCCATATATATGTATGGAATGGAGTTTGCAACTGAAAAGAAACTTTGTGTTCCCAACAAGCTAGGTGAAGGACGGCTTTCACACACACTTATCTCTCAGAACTGAGCAAGTGGAGAGACGTTCGTTCATCTAGCACCAAGGGAACGGGTTGCAGGAGACACTTTATCTCTGCTTCTCAGTCTGTTTCCTAGTGCCGGTTTGAAGTTCCTGCATTTTTCACTGTAAAACCGAGTTGGAGCTAGTACCTCCCCATATATATGTATGGAATGGAGTTTGCAAGTGAAAAGAAACTTTGTGTTCCCAACAAGCTAGGTGAAGGACGGCTTTCACATGCACTTATCTCTCAGAACTGAGCAAGTGGAGAGACGTTCATTCATCTAGCACCAAGGGAACGGGTTGCAGGTGAAACTTTTTCTCTGCTTTCTCAGTTTGTTTCCTAGTGCCGGTTTGAAGTTCCTGCAGTTTTCACTGTAAAACCGAGTTGGAGCTTCTACCTCCCCATATATATGTATGGAATGGAGTTTGCAACTGAAAAGAAACTTTGTGTTCCCAACAAGCTAGGTGAAGGACGGCTTTCACACATACTTATCTCTCAGAACTGAGCAAGTGGAGAGACGTTCGTTCATCTAGCACCAAGGGAACGGGTTGCAGGAGACACTTTTTCTCTGCTTCCTCAGTCTGTTTCCTAGTGCCGGTTTGAATTTCCTGCAGTTTTCACTGTAAACCGAGTTGGAGCTTGTACCTCCCCATATATATGTATGGAATGGAGTTTGCAACTGAAAAGAAACTTTGTGTTCCCAACAAGCTAGGTGAAGGACGGCTTTCACACACACTTATCTCTCAGAACAGAGCAAGTGGAGAGACGTTCGTTCATCTAGCACCAAGGGAACGGGTTGCAGGAGACACTTTTTCTCTGCTTTCTCAGTCTGTTTCCTAGTGTCGGTTTGAAGTTCCTGCAGTTTTCACTGTAAAACCGAGTTGGAGCTTCTACCTACCCATATATATGTATGGAATGGAGTTTGCAACTGAAAAGAAACTTTGTGTTCCCAACAAGCTAGGTGAAGGACGGCTTTCACACACACTTATCTCTCAGTACAGAGCAAGTGGAGAGACGTTCGTTCATCTAGCACCAAGGGAACGGGTTGCAGGAGACCTTTTTCTCTGCTTTCTCAGTCTGTTTCCTAGTGCCGGTTTGAAGTTCCTGCAGTTTTCACTGTCAAAACGAGTTGGAGCTAGTACCTCCCCATATATATGTATGCAATGGAGTTTGCAACTGAAAAGAAACTTTGTGTTCCCAACAAGCTAGGTGAAGGACGGCTTTCACACACACTTATCTCTCAGAACTGAGCAAGTGGAGAGACGTTCGTTCATCTAGCACCAAGGGAACGGGTTGCAGGAGACACTTTTTCTCTGCTTTCTCAGTCTGTTTCCTAGTGCCGGTTTGAAGTTCCTGCAGTTTTCACTGTAAAACCGAGTTGGAGCTAGTACCTCCCCATATATATGTATGGAATGGAGTTTGCAACTGAAAAGAAACTTTGTGTTCCCAACAAGCTAGGTGAAGGACGGCTTTCACACACACTTATCTCTCAGAACTGAGCAAGGGGAGAGACGTTCGTTCATCTAGCACCAAGGGAACGGGTTGCAGGAGACACTTTATCTCTGCTTCTGAGTCTGTTTCCTAGTGCCGGTTTGAAGTTCCTGCATTTTTCACTGTAAAACCGAGTTGGAGCTAGTACCTCCCCATATATATGTATGGAATGGAGTTTGCAACTGAAAAGAAACTTTGTGTTCCCAACAAGCTAGGTGAAGGACGGCTTTCACATGCACTTATCTCTCAGAACTGAGCAAGTGGAGAGACGTTCATTCATCTAGCACCAAGGGAACGGGTTGCAGGAGACACTTTTTCTCTGCTTTCTCAGTCTGTTTCCTAGTGCCGGTTTGAAGTTCCTGCAGTTTTCACTGTAAAACCGAGTTGGAGCTTCTACCTCCCCATATATATGTATGGAATGGAGTTTGCAACTGAAAAGAAACTTTGTGTTCCCAACAAGCTAGGTGAAGGTCGGCTTTCACACATAATTATCTCTCAGAACTGAGCAAGTGGAGAGACGTTCGTTCATCTAGCACCAAGGGAACGGGTTGCAGGAGACACTTTTTCTCTGCTTCCTCAGTCTGTTTCCTAGTGCCGGTTTGAATTTCCTGCAGTTTTCACTGTAAACCGAGTTGGAGCTTGTACCTCCCCGTATATATGTATGGAATGGAGTTTGCAACTGAAAAGAAACTTTGTGTTCCCAACAAGCTAGGTGAAGGAAGGCTTTCACACACACTTATCTCTCAGAACAGAGCAAGTGGAGAGACGTTCGTTCATCTAGCACCAAGGGAACGGGTTGCAGGAGACAATTTTTCTCTGCTTTCTCAGTCTGTTTCCTAGTGCCGGTTTGAAGTTCCTGCAGTTTTCACTGTAAAACCGAGTTGGAGCTTCTACCTACCCATATATATGTATGGAATGGAGTTTGCAACTGAAAAGAATCTTTGTGTTCCCAACAAGCTAGGTGAAGGACGGCTTTCACACACACTTATCTCTCAGAACTGAGCAAGTGGAGAGACGTTCGTTCATCTAGCACCAAGGGAACGGGTTGCAGGAGACACTTTTTCTCTGCTTTCTCAGTCTGTTTCCTAGTGCCGGTTTGAAGTTCCTGCAGTTTTCACTGTAAAACCGAGTTGTAGCTTCTACCTCCCCATATATATGTATGGAATGGAGTTTGCAACTGAAAAGAAACTTTGTGTTCCCAACAAGCTAGCTGAAGGACGGCTTTCACACACACTTATCTCTCAGAACTGAGCAAGTGGAGAGACGTTCGTTCATCTAGCACCAAGGGAACGGGTTGCAGGAGACACTTTTTCTCTGCTTTCTCAGTCTGTTTCCTAGTGCCGGTTTGAATTTCCTGCAGTTTTCACTGTAAAACCGAGTTGGAGCTTCTACCTACCCATATATATGTATGGAATGGAGTTTGCAACTGAAAAGAAACTTTGTGTTCCCAACAAGCTAGGTGAAGGACGGCTTTCACACACACTTATCTCTCAGATCAGAGCAAGTGGAGAGACGTTCGTTCATCTAGCACCAAGGGAACGGGTTGCAGGAGACACTTTTTCTCTCCTTTCTCAGTCTGTTTCCTAGTGCCGGTTTGAAGTTCCTGCAGTTTTCACTGTAAACCCGAGTTGGAGCTTCTACCTCCCCATATATATGTAAGGAATGGAGTTTGCAACTGAAAAGAAACTTTGTGTTCCCAAAAAGCTAGGTGAAGGACGGCTTTCACACACACTTATCTCTCAGAACTGAGCAAGTGGAGAGACGTTCGTTCATCTAGCACCAAGGGAACGGGTTGCAGGAGACACTTTTTCTCTGCTTTCTCAGTGTGTTTCCTAGTGCCGGTTTGAAGTTCCTGCAGTTTTCACTGTCAAACCGAGTTGGAGCTTCTACCTCCCCATATATATGTATGGAATGGAGTTTGCAACTGAAAAGAAACTTTGTGTTCCCAACAAGCTAGGTGAAGGACGGCTTTCACACACACTTATCTCTCAGAACTGAGCAAGTGGAGAGACGTTCGTTCATCTAGCACCAAGGGAACGGGTTGCAGGAGACACTTTTTCTCTGCTTTCTCAGTCTGTTTCCTAGTGCCGGTTTGAAGTTCCTGCAGTTTTCACTGTAAAACCGAGTTGGAGCTTCTACCTACCCATATGTATGTATGGAATGGAGTTTGCAACTGAAAAGAAACTTTGTGTTCCCAACAAGCTAGGTGAAGGACGGCTTTCACACACACTTATCTCTCAGAACTGAGCAAGTGGAGAGACGTTCGTTCATCTAGCACCAAGGGAACGGGTTGCAGGAGACACTTTTTCTCTGTTTTCTCAGTCTGTTTCCTAGTGCCGTTTTGAAGTTCCTGCAGTTTTCACTGTAAAACCGAGTTGGAGCTTCTACCTCCCCATATATATGTATGGAATGGAGTTTGCAACTGAAAAGAAACTTTGTGTTCCCAACAAGCAAGTTGAAGGACGGCTTTCACACACACTTTTCTCTCAGAACTGAGCAAGTGGAGAGACGTTCGTTCATCTAGCACCAAGGGAACGGGTTGCAGGAGACACTTTTTCTCTGCTTTCTCAGACTGTTTCCTAGTGCCGGTTTGAAGTTCCTGCAGTTTTCACTGTAAAACCGAGTTGGAGCTTCTACCTCCCCATATATATGTATGGAATGGAGTTGGCAACTGAAAAGAAACTTTGTGTTCCCAACAAGCTAGGTGAAGGACGGCTTTCACACACACTTATCTCTCAGAACTGAGCAAGTGGAGAGACGTTCGTTCATCTAGCACCAAGGGAACGGGTTGCAGGAGACACTTTTTCTCTGCTTTCTCAGACTGTTTCCTAGTGCCGGTTTCAAGTTCCTGCAGTTTTCACTGTAAAACCGAGTTGGAGCTTCTACCTCCCCATATATATGTATGGAATGGAGTTTGCA